>NC_045429.1:55952198-57152198 GCF_902635505.1 Sarcophilus harrisii
GAAAGGGAGAAAAATTTGGAATACAAGGTTCTATAAAGGTGAATTTTGAAAACTATCTTTACATATAGTTAGAAAAATAAAAAAAATTATAAAAATATAAATAAATAAAAAGTTTTTACTCAAAAAAAGAGCGCCATCCCAAATTTGTGATTCATTGGCATTGATTTGTAATGAGTGAACTAATACATAAAATATGTAATTTTCTTTGTTTTATTTAACTTCAGATGAAATAAAATAATTTTCTATTTAGACATATTTGTGGGCTGTTGTCACTCTGTATCAAAGATGAAGAATTTCTTGTCTGGGCTTTATCTAAGATAAAGATAAGATAAGGACAAATATAAGCAGGCTTATATTACAGTCTTTTATTCCAAATATCTTAGGTCAATTTCCTCAAAATTGTGAGATAATGATATCGTTACCAGCATTTCTGTTGAAAAAGCAGGAGGGAAATAGAATTTTAAGAGTATCTAAACTTTAGGTAGAAATTCAAGTCCTTTCCTTAACAATCTCTGACAGTGAGATTGTCACTAAACTGGCCAGAAGTAAAGTACATTGTGAATATTTTATTAAAAAATATAATGGACAATAACTGAGTTCTCAAATTCAGTCTGCAAGTGCCCACAAGGACAAGGCAAAGGAATTGTTGTCCATTGCAGAAAATTCCTAGACATCAGATTCCTATGTATGGGTACTTATGTTAAGATTGTCCTAGAAGATATAGATTTGGTAAAATAGGAAAAAGAAGGGAGAATCATTTGGGAAAGAAATGAAATAAGAAATGAAGATCCATGTGGCAAGGGGAGTCTTGGGATACTAAAGCAGCTATTACCACAAAGTCCAATAGATATCTTGAGCTACAATCTACCGAATGGGACATTTCAACCATAAAGATTCACTTGGCAAACAAGAACCCAGGAAATCAATTCCACATAGAGAGAGCTAGCAATCCAGAACATGAACCATGGAGCTTCAAGAGATCTTTATTCTGGCTACTGAGGAAATATTGAAGGAATTAGGGATGAGGGAACAATCGACAATCTTTTTATCCTGCCCCTTCTTACATTTCTAATCTTCTAACACCTTATTCTTTCAATATCCTCTGTGATCTAATGACACTGGCATCCATGCTGTTCTTCACCAAAGATATTTCCTCAGAATCAGCAACAGCCCCACCCTTGACAGAAATTTCTCCCCACCTCCTTATTTTTGCTACCATGGTGAGGGATACCACCTAAGTTTTTTCTAGGAGGTTGCTTTTCCATCTACCTCGGGAAATATGGGAAATTGTACACTTGTGTATAGGAGTAGAGAATGATACTTTTACTAGATTCTCCTTTATTACTTACCTTGCTTTTATGTACTAATTAAATGGCTTCACCATTGAATTTATCACTCTTGCATCACCTAAAAATAGAGAATATTGCACTGATGAGGTCAACATTTGTATCCCATGCTGAAAAGCCACGAGGGACTCAGAATCAGAGTATTCTGCAACATTAAAGATCCTTTGTCATACTTATATTACATTGTATTTTTGAAGCTGCTTCTCTTGACTAGCCCATGGAAATCTTGTAAGTGTAATTCAGGCCCCAAAGTCCATTGATATGAAACTGTCTACTTGTTGGTTGAGATCAATGCCATGTATCTGTGTGAGAGGCAGAGAGGGAAAGAAGACAAATTCAGTCTCTTTTATCTTTTCAGGGGCTTTTGGTCTTACTATCAAGAGAAAAGATGTGGGGTTCTAACCTCTCTTCAGGGTCATGAAGAAAGACTGTTAAGAAGTTAACATGAGAAGAGTTGGCAATCTCATCATGTCCCCATCATCAGTTTGTTATATTAGGGACATTAAAGAGATATTTCCCCTTTGGCTGAGACTTAGACTCTCTCTCTATTGGACCTCACTCCCAAAAGAAAAACTCTTTCACTGCATGTTGTCTGGGATAGATTACCATATGCCTTTTCTGATTTCTATTTTGCTGTTAATTTGGGTAAATAGTTTTTTTTCCCTGTTTGCTATTTGTGAGTTCAAATTCAGTGTCAAACACTTACTATATATGTGATCCTGGCAACTCACTTCACCCTACTTGCCTCAGTTTCCTCATCTGTAAAATGAGCTGGAGAAGGAAATAATAAATACTCCTGTATTTCTACCAAGAAAATCCCAAATGGGGTCATGAAAAATAGGACATGACTGAAAAACAGTATAACCGGAAATCTGGTACTACAAGGCCTTTTTTGGTCCTCCTTTTCATTATTTCTTGAGTTTCTTGATATTTTTGGCATCCATATAATTTTATTATTTCTATAAAGTAATCCTTTGGTAGTTTGATTGGTATGGCATTGAATAAGGAAAATTGTCATTTTTATTATATTGACTCATTTTCCCAACGAGTAATTAGTATCCCTGTTATTTAGATCTGTCTTTATTTCTGTAAGAAGTGATTTATAGTTGTATTTATATAGTTTTTGTATATATATTGGCAGGTAGATTCCTGGTGTGTGTGTGTGTGTGTGTGTGTGTGTGTGTGTGTACACATATATATTTATAGTAAATTTAAATAGAATTTCTCTTTATAGTTCTTCCTGGATTTTATTGACATTGTATAGAAATGTTGATGACTTATGTGCATTATTTTATGTCATGCAAGTTTGCTGCATGTGTTATTTTAGTTCCTTTTTAAGTTGACTCTTTAGGGTTCTTAAGTATATCATATATCATCTGTAAAAAATAATAATTTTGCTTATTTTTTTTATGTCTGCATATTCCTTAATTTATTTTTCTTGCATTATTGTTATAGTCAGCATTTATAGTATTATGTCAAACAGAAGTAGTAATTATGAACACCCTTATTTTACTCTTGACTTTATGAAAAATGATTCTAGTTTATTTCTGTTAACAAATAATGATATTCTAGGGTTTTTTTACATATATTCTATGCCATTTTTAAAAAAAAGATTAATTTATTCTTATATAATCTTATATTTTATAATGGGTGCTTTTTAAGGCTGATCTGACCATATCACTCTGTACTACCATCCTCATTCAATAAAATCTGTTGGTTTTTAAAAAATTTCTTCCAGAATCAAATATAAAATCTTTATTTTACTTTTAAAGTTCTTCAAACTTGGCTCTTTCCTACATTTTCAGTCTTCTGACATCTTCTTCTCTTCCATATTCTCTGTGATCCAATGACACTGGCTTCCGTACTGTTCCTCACCCAAGACATTTCCTCAACAATAGTCACCCTTGCCTATAATTTCCCCCTCCTTACTGACTGCTAGATTCCTTGGCCTCTTCCAAGTCTCAGCTAAGAGGAGGAGACAATGATGAAGAGGAGAAAAATATAAAGATGAAGAAGGCAAAGATGAAAGAGGAAGAGGAGAAGACAAAAATGAAAGAGGAGGAGAAAGCAAAGATGAAGGAGGAGAAGACAAAGATGAAGGAGGAGAGGACAAAGATGAAGAGGAGGAGATGATGATGATGAGGAGGAGACAAAGTTGAAGGAGGAGAAGACAAGATGACAAAGGAGGAGGAGAGGACAAAGATGAAGGAGAAGGAGGAGGAGACTGTAGAGAGCCACAGATAGTGGGGGAAATCTGGGGGAGGTATAAGACCCTTCATCTCAGAGGGGACCTGCTGACAATGTCTGGTTCAGTTCACCATCTCCCCTAAGGGCTCTTGGCCTTCCTGAGGAGTCAGGGGGCCATGACAACCTGTGTCGTGTTTGAAGCAGAGTTATACCAAGTGGCAAAGAGTCATCTACATAAAATAGCAAGTTGTTTAAGTGGTCCTGCATGTGCAGTGTTGATATAGTTATATAAGGGTATTAGGTTATACAAGGCTGAGAGAATTTGGAATAAATGAATTCTATGTTTGACCATCCATGTGTGTCCTTCCTCATCACTCCTCTTCTAAGACTAAGGACTCAGGTTGGTACCAAGGTCCTCCAGAGAACTGGTTCGGACACAACAGGAGACAAAGATGAAAGAGGAGGAGAAGGAGGAGAAGGTAAAGAAGAAAGAGGAGGAGAAGACAAAGATGGAGGAGGAGGAGGAGGAGGCAAAGATGAAGAAGGAGGAGAAGACAAAGATGGAGGAGGAGAAGGAAATGAAAGCAAAAATGAAGGAGGAGGAAGAAATGAAGAGGAAGGAGGAGGAGGAGAAGAAAAAGATGAAGAAGAAGGAGAAGAACATGAAGAATAAGAGTAAGAATAGCAATAAAGCAAACCAGAGGGAAAGTTGAAAAGAAAGAAGGATTATTGAGAAAATAGTAAAAGGAAGATTAGACAAGAGACTAGAACGGAGTAGAGGTTGATCCCAAATCAGTACAATCTTGGGCAAAGTCACTAATTTCTTTGGTTCTCAGTTTTTCCATATGAAAACATGTTTCTAGAAACTAGGTGATTTCTATCTTCTTCTCTGGTTCTTCTTCCTTTTCCTAATTCCCTAGTGCAGTTTCCTCCCCTCTCCCTCCCCCCCCAAAAAAACTATTTGCTAGACTTTCTTTTCTTCTTTCTCTTCACTCTTTCTCTTAGTGATTTTATCTGTTCTCATGGAAATCTTTGCATTTGAGATACACATAGACACATACATGTGAATATATGCATGTGTGTGTATAACTGACTTTCTCTACCTAGATGTCTAGCAAGAAAACTGTATTTATATCTTTTTACAAAAACTTCTCACCCCAGTTCCAGTCCTTTACCTCCATCTGTTTGCTAGGCATCTGCCCTCTATAAGTACTACCAGTGTTTCAACATATCCAAAACTGAATTCCTGATCTTCCTCCCCTTTCATCGCCACATGAAACCTTCCCTTCCTCCTAACTTGTCCTTTTCTGTTAATAACACCACTGTTCTCCAAATCATTTGGGTTTAATTGGTCAGAAAATTAGTTTTGTCAGAAATTAAAAATGAGTAAAGAATGATGAGAAACAAGGCTAGAAAAACACATTAGAGTCAAATTTCAGAGAAGCTTAAAAGCCAGACTAAGGGACCTGTCATTTGCCCTAGAGAAGTAGGGAGCCATTGAAGTAATATGTTCAAATATTAGGAGGATGATTAAGACAACCATGTGAAGGCTGGATCTGGGGAATTAGTCTTTTTTTCAAGGTGGGTATCAGAAAGACAAAGCAAAGTGGCCCAGTGGATAGAGTGCCAGTCTTGGAGTCGGGAACTCATCTTTCTGAATTCAAATATTTTTTCAGACACTTACTAGCTGTGTGACACTGTGCCAACCACTCAATACTGTTTGCTTCAGTTTCCTAATCTGTAAAATAAATTGTAGAAGGATATGGCAAACCATTTCAGCATCTTTGCCAAGAAAACCCTAAATGGGATTATGAAAAGTCAAATATGACTAAAAAATGACTTGTCAACAACATCAGGGCATAATGAAACATTAAGATTAAATGGAAATAGCAGTGGATTTGGCGCCAGAGCTCCTGAGTGTGAATGCCAGATGTATCCCTCATTACTTGTATGATGTTGTCTAAGTCACTCACATCTTTGAGCTTAAGTTTTCTCCTGATCTCTATGGTCCTCCCCAGCAGTAAATCTTAGAATCCTCTAGCTATCATTTAGCCTACCAGAGACTCTCACAGTATAGACCAGAGAATCCTGGAGAGACTCTAAAACTCTTTCATAGTGTCTCCAAATTCAAAATTAGTTTTTATTTACATATGGTAAATATCTGTAAGTATAACCCACATAAACAAAAAAAATCTTTGGACGATTGCTCAATAATTTTTAATAGTATAAAAATACTGAGAACATATTTGACAACTACTGAAACAGATCAGGAGCTGACCCAGAAGGAGCAAAGGGATGAACAATTTATCAAAACCCCACTTCTAGATCATCTATCATAGGAAAAGGACATCCATGTAGCCTTGTCTTCTTTGTTACCTGCATCTCATTCTGAAATCTTAAGCCTAAATCCTTTTTTTCCCTCTAACTTCTCAGATATTAAAAAAAAAAACGCATTTTCTTCCTATGGAGTCCCTACTCAAAACTCATTATGCACTTGAGATTGGTAATACTGTCAAGATAAGTAAGTCCTTTTTTTCAATTACCTTTTACAAACACTCTCTCTCTCTCTCTCTCTCTCTCTCTCTCTCTCTCTCTCTCCGTCTCTCCGTCTCTCTGTCTCTGTCTCTCTCTTACATACACACACACACACACAAACTTTCTCAGAATAATGTGTTTAAATGTATTTAAACAGAACTCTATTAAATTACAAAGGAAAACAATGTTACTGAAATAAAGTGGTGTGTGTGTGTTTGTGTGTGTATACCCACACACAAATTTAGAATTACAGAAGTTGTGTGCCAATAATTGTTTAACAATCAGCTCTCTGAGAAAAGAAATTTTATCCAGGATATACTTTTAAACTTAATCTACATATTTTTTAATTTTTTTAATCTGCATATCTAGATTTAGATAATAAAGCAAACAATAAAGCAAGTTCTGATTCATAGCATTGGCTGATTTCTAAGGTATAATACCTATATTGAAAGTTTAACAATTGATTCTCCTTTGAGCTGACTCCAGCGCAGCCCAGACTCCAGTTTTAAGAAGACCTGTTTTACTCTTGTATCTCTGTCAATGCTGAAAGGGATAACCTACTAGCAAGGACCATTTCATATTTTCCTATTTCATGTACTGGAGCCAAAGAATTCATCATCATGTGTCCAGATGACTGGTGAGACACTTTACTTTCTAGACTGGTCCTCAGAAAGCAGACATAGTTTATTGCCAGAACTGGACTTGACCTGTCCTTTCCAGAATAGGAAAACCTGCCAGGACTTATGTTCTGTTCATGAAGCCTTCAAAACTTAGGGCTCTCTCTATACAAGGCAAAGCGTCAGATTTCAATGAATTGTGGTAGCTAGATGAAGGAAAGGCATCTCTTCTTTCATCTAGCTACCCACAATTCATTGAAATCTACTTTAAAGTGCTTTATCTAAAATTACAAGACATATCCATTTGAAATTGTTCGTTAGGCTACCATTTTGTGCCAACATGGAAGACTGTGCCCTGCATCCAACTCAAACCACCCTTCAAAACCAGTCAACTACTTTGAAGGTTATTCTGGAACAGACACACAAATATAAAATGACCAGCAGTCTGGTTAAAACTGAGACCTCACCTCATTAAGTCAATAAGTAAGTTATTCATTTCCATTTCTATGTGTGGAAACAAACAGGCACAAAATAAACCCTCATTGGTAAAATATTAAGGATTCTTTCTTGCCTTTTTTTAAAAGACTAGACTACTTTAGTCACTTTTTCCTGTAATCAGCACCTTTTACAGAGCATTTGTTACTATGTCAGTGGTTGCCAGAGAGCTTGGGGGCCTCCTCCCTAGGATGAAAAGCATTACAGCAGCAGTAGTAGCAGCAGACATATTTCCATCTGTTAGGAAAGGGAGATATGAATTCAGTCATCCCTTGAGATGAAGCCATAATACTAAAGTTTGGACCCATGAGATGCTACTAAAATAGGTAAAGATAAAGTTTCAAAAATTAGGAAGAACAAAGATTTTTTGAAAAATAATAGTTTCTAAGAAAATAATCAGAACCAGAAAGACAATTTATGTACCAAAAATATTATAAAGAAAAACAACTTGGAAAAACTTAAGAACTTATCAGTGAAATGAGTAACCACCATTTCAGATAATCCAAAATGAATCAGGCTGCCCACAAAATAACAAAGTGTTGGTGGATGGAAAATGCAGAAAGAGATAAATTATTGAAAATGGCAAAATGTGGATTTCTTTTGCTCAGCTATGTTTGTTACATTTCTTTTCTTTTCTTTTTTTTCAGTGAGAAAGGAATGTTAGAGAGAGGTCATGTACCTAACCCCCAAATGTTGAACAACGGGGTCCATAATATAATTTTAGGTTTAATCTAGGCTATTAACATTTTCTCCAATACTTTTTAAATTATAAACAATTAATAAAAAATTTATTGAAGTCCTGATTTGTAGCAGTTTGACTTTTTCTAAGGTGAAAAGGTTCACAATGAATTTAACAATTGGTTCTCCCAAACCAATTCAAGATGGTTCCTGAACACCTACAATCCTATTCTCCAACGCACATCCCTTAAAAAAAAAAATAAAAAAGAAGAAGAGAAAGTGGGTAATTAAAGCAGTTAAAATGCATAAAGAATAGAAGGAAGTTTAGAAGGAAATTCAAACAGGAAAGTTATTTATGGAATTTACTATGTTGTTTTTGTCATTTTTAAAGTGAACTGTACATAAGAGAGATTGGCAGTTCCATTCATAGTCTTTTTTTGCATATAGAAAAGTTCTCTGAATTTCTGAATTTTCTAAAAGAAAAAAATAGTTATTTCTTTTGTAGCACTGTTGAGTTGTCCTGCACTTTTGGGGATAGGCCTGCTACATTTTAATCCACTGTTACCACAAACCAAGGGTTCTCCAGTCCTCTGAAGGGTTTGGGAAAATCTCTTGCTTCTGGCAACAGCTCAAGCACTCACCAGCTGTGTTCTCCCATTTTATGACGCCAGTAATTAGCACCCCAGTTCTTCTCAATCATTTCACATCGCCTTAGCTTTTACAAAGAGTTATTTACTTCAAAAATATAGCAAGAACGAACATACAAACAATTTCCCCAGAGTCTTAGGTATTTAGGTATACCATGTCCAGGGAGTGGGATAGGGATGAAGGATTAAGCCCACAGTTTAACTCAATTTCTCCATAGCATTAGTCCAATCAAGTTGGTGTCCAATTTTATCAGCTTCTGCTGGGCTGATGCCTCCAGACTGTCCTCTCCAGTGCATTAATACAGGGCTGTTTGCAACACCTTTATTCCTAAATTCCCAATTCCCTGGATCTCAAGCTCCCAAAACAGATGAAACTCCATTGTCTACATGTAGGATGGAAAAGAACAATAATAACCTAAACTCTAAGCAGGTGTCAAGTCTCCATTACATTTTTAAGGATATGTGGTAAAAGAAACAACACTTAAAATATTTTGCTCTGCAGAGATACTTACTGGAGCTTGCTGGTAAAAGTTTAACAACCAGCTCTCTGGGGAAAAAATATGTAGTACACACTTTCAAGTTTAATTGGAAAGATTAACATTTTCTCCATTATTTTCTTAAGCGTAGACAACGTAACAATAAATCAAATTCTGATTTGTAGCATTCATTGATTTCTGAGAGGAGAAAGAGAGGAAGAGGGGGAAAGAGACATATTTAGAGAGAGCAATTGTTGAGATTTTGTCTTAAAGAGAATCCTAGTAATTTAATAATATTCTAGAACTCTTAAAAAGATCAATCCAGTGAATCTGGACCATTGCCATAGACCATGGTTTTTAACCTACAGTCAAATAAGTTTATGGATAAAATACATCCTTTTTTTTTTTCATGACTATCCAAATGAATTTTAATATTTAAGGCAGCTACATGGTACAGTGGATAGTGTACTATAATAGCCAGAGACAGGAAGATCTGAGTTCAAATTTAATCTTAAAAATTTACTAGCTGTGTAAACGTAGGCAAGTTTTAAAATCTCCTAATAGCATCTAACCTCAGGAACTTGTGAAGATAAAATGAGATATTTGTAAAGTACTTTGTAAACCTGAATTTCTTTCAACTATTTAAAAACATTATTCTGAGGAGGGGAGACATAAGTTTTACCAGATTCCAAAGAGGTCCACAACATGCCCGCGCGCACACACACACACACACACACGATTAAAAAGCATAGTCCTAGACAAAATTTGGAGTGTATATAGTTTTACTTAGTGTAAAAGGACTAAGGTGGAGAGATTATTTCTCTAGGAGGCAGTGGCCTTAGGCAATTTCTTTGCTAAAATTAAGGGTGCTAAACTAAGAAACAGTTTTTTACTGTTTTGTCTCTCACTGGGTCTAAGGACCACTTAGACTTCCCCTTTTAGGAATATATCTCCCCTTCTTTCTGCAGGAAGCCCTATGACTACTTTCAAGCCAGATTGCACAGCTAGTTAGTATCGAGGCTTTAACCTGCTTGGTTTGTCTTGGGTTGATTGGTCCTTCTTAAACCATCTCAGTGGACCTCAGGATGGTCAGAGGGTGGGGAAGGAGGTGGCAAGTCAAGTTCAGGCTGACTTAGGAAACAGAGTAGCGAACTTGAGTCATGAAAAGTTGGGTCTTGACACTAACTGTGGAATCAACCACTCTGAACTTTCATTTCCTTAAATGCAAAATAGGGGTAATATCTGTTGGAAGGGTTGTTGTGAGGTTAAAATGAGATAATGCATGTGATGTGTTTTGCAAATTTTAAAGTGGTACATAAATGTCAGTTAATATTATGCCTTCCTTCTAATCCTAAACCTGTGATCTGATTTGACTAACAAACCCTTGCTTTTTAATGAAAAGATAAAAATCTTTCTCCAAGTCCAGGTGCTCCAATTACCAAAAATTACAAATAAATAGAATATAAATTAATGAGGGTTTACTGTTATTATTTTTCTCAGGTAATTATCATCACACACTAAGGATTTTACTATTTAAACTTTTTTTCTTACTAATTGTTTTATTTTTTCTGATTATATATGTATAAACAACCTTTTTAAATATACATTTCTTTATGAATCATGTTGGGAGAAAGAAATCAGAACAAAAGGGAAAACCATAGGAGAAAAAAAAACAGAAAAAAGAAGTGAATATAGCATATATTTGATCTGCATTAGATCTTCACAGTTGTTTCTGGATGCAGATATTTTCTATCTAAAGTTTATTGGGATTGCCTTGGATCCTTGAACTCACCAAGAAGAACCAAGTTTTTCATAGTTGATCATCTTACAATCTTGCTGTTACTGTGTATGTTTTCCTAGTTTGGCTTGTTTCACTCAGCATCAATTCATGTAAATCTTTCTAGGCCTTTCTAAAATCAACTTGTTCATCATTTTAAAAATAAAAATAATATCCCATAACCTTCATATACCATAATTTATTTAGCCATTCCCCAACTGATGAACATATACTAATTTTTCAATTCTTTGCTACCACAAAAAGAGCTACTACAAACATATTTGCATGTGTGGATTCTTTATGATTTTCTTGGAATACAGACCCAGTAGTGACACTGATGGGTCAAAGGGTATACATAGTTTGATAGTTCTTTGGGCATAGTTCCAAATTGCTCTCCAGAATAATTGGATCATTTCACAACTCCACCAACAATGTATCAGTGTCCCAGTTTTCCCTCCAACATTTATCATTATCTTTTCCTGTCATCTTAGCCAATCTGAGAGAAATGAAGTGGTGCTTCAGAGTTGTCTTAATTTGCATTTCTCAAATCAATAGTGATTAAGAGAATTTTTCATGACTATAATTAATTAATATCATCGCACATTAAGGACTTTCCTGCTTAAACTTTTTTTTTTTAAAGTACCTGTCTTTTTACTACCCCTTCTTTTTTGTCTTCCCATGCTGATTTAGTGCATTACTAAAATATGTTAGTTAAATGCCTTCTTACAAAGGCATATCTGAGACCATGAGAGCCTTTAAAAAAAACTTTTATGAACCCTTCCAAATAAATATACCCTGAATAAAATAGGAAAGTGTGATTTTCTTTTTATTTAGTTACTCAGCCTATGAGGTCTCCCCAGGAAGTGAATGTTACTATGTTATCAGTTATCGCTTCATTGTTACAAAACAGAAGGAAACTCCAGGATTCCTGTTCCAAGCATATAACTTCTCCACCCTAGTCCAGTTGGGCTTGGCAACTACTCAGTATGTCTGAGATTCCCTGTTCTCCACCCTGTCTGTTACCCTTTCAATTAGCCATGAACAGGTTTTACCTGGGCCATCTGGGATTCAGTCTGGTAGCCTACTCCACAGTGCTTAGAGTCACATCAGGGGATCATAAATGTAGAGCTGCCAAGGACCACAAAGTCCATCCAGTACAATCCCCCCATTTAAAGGATAAAGAAACCAAGGCATATTGCAAATGACAAAGCTGGGATTTGAATTCAGGTCTTCTGATATCAATTAGTGCTTTTGCACATAGATGGTTAGACCCAGAAGGGATATTAGAATTCATCTAGCGCTTTTCTCATTTTAAAGATAAAGAGACTAAACTTCAGGGAGTGGAAGTGACCAATCCAAAGACATAAAGCCAGTAGGTTCACTTTCTACTAGAACACAAGGGCCTTTCTCCTAGGAAAGATGTACATACAAAGTAAAAGTTTCCCCAAGAATGGATGATTTGGAGCAGAGAAAGGGAAGAGAATCAGTACAAGACTTAGAACTGGAAGAACCTTTGGATTCTGAGAACTTCTTGCCCCTCTAACTATTGCACTCTAAACAGACTTGTCCTAAATTGTTGTTCATTCTTCATTTTCAGACCATCAAGAGATGTCTTAATTCATGCATGAACTAGATTTAAGTGAGACAGAGTTGCACAAAGTAATCAGTCTCACTCTCTCTTTCAGAATCATCAGCATCCAGTGGCAAGACAAAAGGCAAGATGGCATTGGTCTGGGATGTAGAGGATGATCATAGCATTTTCAATGTCTGACCAAACTCTGGCTCAGTCATCTACATGACTATTGGAATAAATTGTTCTCTTCTGCCCATTTTACTGAGGAAAACTTCACATGCTAGGGATAGACATTCCCCTAACTCACTGATGGGTTTGAGGCCTGTCAGCTACCCTCAGCCTGGTTTAGCCCATCTGCTAGAGGGAATATGGCCACTTAGCATGCTACAGATTCTTGGAACTACTGGTGAGGGTTGGGTGCCAATGGACACCAAAAGTGGATGAAAAGCCCTGAAAAGGGCTCAATAATCCCTGACATCAGAGATATCAATGCTCCTTGAACACCCTTTCATTTCAGTCATGATAATCTGTTGGAGGAGGCAGTGTGGATAAAGCAGAAGGATATTGGATTGAGAGGCAAAGATCTAGATTTGAATCTCAACTCACTATCAAGAAATCAAATGTTTGACAGTAGAGTTCTCATATTATACCTTTGTAAAGAAGAGAAGGAACTGAGTTTTCTTTTCTTCTCTTTCCGACCAAGCTTCATCATTATAATGTTTGGTTTCAGTTTCTTGGTTTCTTTATATTTACATTGTTGTAATAATTTTGTACTTTGTTTTCCTTACTGCTTATTATACTTTGTATCAGTTCACATAAGTCTTCCTTTACTTCTCTGAATTGACCAGATTCCTCATTTCTCATAGCACAGTAATATTCAACTATATTCACTTACCACAACTAGTTTAGCCATTCTCCAATCAATGGACATTTGCTTTATTTCAAGTTCTTTGGAACTATAAAAAGTACTGTTACAAATATTTTATATGAAAACTTTCTTTTCCTTTTTCTCTTTCCTAACATGGGATTCTCCTGGTCAAATATAATAGACATTTTAGTCTATTTCTTTGAATAATTTAAAATTATTTTAGATTCTTTTCATAATGATTGGTTCAATTTACAACTTCAGGAGCAGTGTTTCCATGCACAGTTGTATTCACAAACCCTTTGACATTACTATTCCCATCTATTGTAATATTTATACAAAATAATTTCAAAAGTGAGAAAGAAGGAGAGCACCTTGTCTCAGAAGCAACTATAGGCAGATTTGACTAAAATAGCAGTTTTTTATATTGGTTCTTCTATCTTTTGAAAAATGAAAATATCATTAAGGCAAGCCAAGAATTTATCATTTCTTCTGCCTTTGGCAGAGAGAGCACTTAACAGATGTCTGGATAATTGAAATACTCCATCTCCTATCCCACTATTATATCATACATCTGTGCCAAGTTCTTGATCTGTTTCCCAAACTCTTTGTATGTTTCTTCCTTCTGCCTAGAAGAAACTTGAGTGGGTGGTATGATCTGAGAAGGTACTGGGACATCTTTCTATCCCCAGAATATTAATGAGACAGGGAAAATGCCTGTCACAGATTTGCCTTTCATGGCAAATTATTATTATTATACAGAATATCACAGATATACACTGCCTATTTCTAATCCAGTACATGAAACTTTGGGATCGAGTCTTTGGCTATGATGACTCAAATATTGGAAGTATGAAATGATACAAATATTTCTAATCGGCTACAAACCTGAAAGAATGAATGACTGAGCCAGAAGTAATACACATAGAAAAAGTTTGACCAGCTGATCTTAGTAAAGGGCAGAGAAAAATCCTTTTTCTCACTGAGCCACTATGTGTCTATGAGTATATGATGCCTTTATTTTTTTGTCTTACCTTTTCTAATTTTAGTCAAATAACTATCATGAAATATAAGTTCCCAGGAGATCTAGTGAGTTTGGGATATTCAGGGATTCCATCAGTGGCCAGAAGCAGTAGCAGTGACTACTGCAGCAGGATAGAGGATGGCACAGTGGATACCTGCAGGTAGATGAAGAAAAACAATCAGACAAACAAAAGATGGCCAGTTCAGGAAGTCTGAGTCCTTATGACTAAAAGATGTACTTGCAAGAGATTCTAGAAAAGCATTGATCCTCATAGCCAAAGAAATGATTACACCCAAGGGGAGCTTTATATGGATTCTCCACAATGGAAAAAGGACTCTCAGGTCCAGAAGTGATAGGCACCTCTTTTTCAAATGTGTTCTCTACATGCTTCACTCACTATCTTTGTGCTATTTTAAGTCTATTCTGCTCAGGATCCTTGTAAGAGTTGGGGAGAATGTGATTCAAGTTTTTGCACCTACTAGTCTTCATACACTTTCTTAGTAAATCCCTTTTATAAAAGTTAATGGAGTTCATCTGGCTGATTGATGATAGGAAATATACCAATGAAAACTCAGGAGATATAGTGTTAGAAACTATAACCCTTCAGGATCATTTATATTACCTTGAGGGGAGAAATAGTAAAATAAGTAAGCAGCTATTTTCTGGGTGGTGAGTGTGAAACAGAATTGGTAAAGTGGCTCCATAGGGGGCTGTAAAATAATATTAATCGCATTGCCTTTTCTGCTGCCATAAGTTTCACTCCTTTGGATCTTTGGGTTTTGTTGTTATTTTTATAATTGTTATTTTCTTTGTTTGTTGAGACTAAATCTCCCTATGTCACTGAAGCTAGAAGAGCAACTGTTACTCTGAAACCCAATCACTCTATTGATGATAACCTTCATTGTTTTTCTGAGCTGGGCCAGTTTATCCCTTTTAGGCAGCCCAGTGACCCTCCACTTCTAGAAGCCATATTGAATTTGGACTTAGTATAGTCACTCAGTGGGCTTAAATTCAGTAACAATTCAGAACTTCAGAGCTAAAGCAATTCTCCTGCCTCAGCTTCCCCAGAAGAAAAAATACAGCTATGTGCGCCTCACTTATCCATTCCTTTGGATCTTTAAATCTATTCTAGACTTAGGACTCCCTTAAGAAAAAGTAAATATTTCAAGAGAGGCAACAAGTTTTGAAATTTTAGTTACTCTCTTACTTCCTAGTAAACTGAACACAGTAAAACCTCATGGGAATGGGATATGGGATAAGAGCCTGAGAACAGGGAATGGATCTGGGCCAAGGGATGCAATGAAAAAAAGTAGGAAAATGCTAAAGATAAACTTGCCTGACTTCACAATGATTCCTAGCCTGTCCTTGGTTGTTCAGCAAGGTCCTTCTTACTTCTGCTATCTACTGGCAGTTCAGGTAGTGGCTGTTCCTAAGAGTCTATTGCCGCAACAACTCACTTTGCACACCCATAAAACCTAAACTCAGTGTATAATTTTTTTCAACTTGTTGGCTGATTTTACTTAGTTGTACTTCTTTTTATAAATTTCATGTTTTATTCTGAACTAAATGCTCAAAAAAGAGCATTCAATTTATACAGTTCATATTATTCAAACACAAAAAGAGAATTCTATATGAAACTGTAAATTTTCATTTCATACCTCTTGCTTTTAACAAAATTATGTAATAAATTCTACATATCATTTTCAAAACTATTCTGCTTGTTTGTGCTTTCTTCTGAATTTATTCCTAGTAAAAATTAGTAAAGTTCTAGATAACAGAAGAGAATTTAATTTTTTAAAAAGAAATCAAAGAATTATGGTTTTTTAAAACAACACCTACTGATGCCAGTGGAAAAAACAATCAGATAACCAAAGAAGAAGAAGAGCAAAAAAGAATGCAATGAAAAAGAACAGAAGAATAGGAAAAAAGAAAACCATCAAGAAAATTCAAGAGATCAGAAATTTAAAAAGTGCTAAAGGGGCCAGGTAGAAGAACTTGATGCCAAAAAAAAAAAAAAAAAAAAAAAGAAAGGAAGGAAGGAAGGAAGGAAGAAGGAAAGAAAAGCCAAAAATTAGCACAGAAAAAAAAACAAAACAAAACGAAACTTAAAAAAAGAAGAAATGCGTAGCAGAACCAGAAGTGAATGAAATTGGGAATTATGTTAAATGATGACAGAGGAAGAGATGAAAACACCTGCAGAAAAAAAAAAAGAGAGAGAGAGAACATAAGCATTCAGAAGAAAAAGCTGATTCTAAGAAGAAAAAAAAATGAAACATACAGAAGATATTATTATAGAAACTGAAAAGACTGAAACACTGGGAAATTCAACCTGAAATTTAAGCATGAATTATCGAAGCTGTTCTGAAACAAGCCCCCAACAATGAAATATCAATTTAAAAGTTAAAGAAAAAGGTTTTAGTTCAATACTATGCAGTGGCTAATCAATGCTACAAATCTGAAAAGGAGTTGCTAGTTACCTTTAACAAGAAAATCAGCAAGAATCCAAGCTTTAAACTTTTAAAGGGGAAAAGTTAAACTTTTGAAATGAATATTTTCCTACTTTTAAAAGAATGAACATTGTTCCTGACTTCTACTTCCACCATCCATTACTATTTGTAAAATAGAGAATTTGACAGTCACTTACATTTTGTACTGTTTTTGTTATTCTCCAAATTTTAAGGGAAAATGTATGTTTTTTGGTAGAGCTTTTAACTAAAAATAAAGATATTTGCTATCAACTCCACAGACAACAAGGCAAGGACAACAGATAGCTGGAATGATGAGATTTGATGAGGTGAGATTTTTTGTTTGTTTTTGTTTTGTTTTTAGGCAGCATGGAAAAAGTCAGGAGAAATGGAGAGATTAAAGATGGGGAGGAGGATATAGTTGGAACAGTCTTCTAGAAAAAACAAGAAGGGGGAGGAGATTTGATGACACAACATAGAGGAGTGGGCCTTCAAAAAGAGAAACACCCCTTTTCATCAGAGTCTAGAGTGAAGGAAAATGTAATGGGAGATGGTTTCAAAAGGATTGTGAGATGAGAAAAAAAGAAGGAGCTCTCGAAAAATATACTATTTGGGGGGGGTGAAGAATGAAGGCAAGTTGGGGCATGAGGGAAATGTGTGTGAGGCTTGAGGAGAGAAGAGAAGGTATGGAATGGCTACCAAGGTGAGAAGGATTCAGGATTAATTAAGGAAGAGTAAAAAGACTATCTTGCTACTCTCCCACTATTTGGTAGTGAGTAAAGAGGTCAAAGACAGAAGAAAAGGACCCAAATGTACAAAGTTATAATAGCAGGTTTTGTTGTTATAAAGGAATGAAAACAAAACAAAAGTAGTTGTCCCCATCAATTGGCAAATCAGTGGGGAAAAAAATTACAGCCTACTAATATGATAGAATATTGAGATCACCATGGAGAAACATGGAGAATTTTGGGTGAAGAGGTGCAGAGTGAAGTGAGCAGAATCAGGAAGATAATTTACATGATGATCTTGATAATGTAAAATGAGCACCCAATTGAGATTGACTAGCCTAAATTTGTTTTGGACCCAAGCAGCACAGTTTCATTGCTTTCGCCATTTTTTGCTAAGCAGGACATGAGTAGGAACAAAGAAGGCAGATGGTGGCTTGGCAAGTTGAACTAAGGATAAGACATGAAAATGGGATTTGAGCTATGACATTTATCCCCATTTTACCCATATCTCCAATGTCAAGACAGAAGAGAAAAAGAAACAGATCATAGATTATGTTCAAGTTGTACAGATATAGGTTAAAAAACAGGAATTCCCCTGATTATGTTTTTTTCCTATCATGGGTTATTTTTTGCTCTCCTTCTTTTAGGTTGTTCCAGGTTTCCCTTTCACATTAGAACTCCAGATGTTATGGTAGAATTGTTCCCTTGAATAATGGCTGTGATTCTTCTGTATTTTTTTTTTTTTTTTAGTCTAGTTTCTGACACAGTCCAGTTTCTTCTATGGGGATTTGAAATTATCAAAATCCCAGCCTATACCAGGATTTAATCTTTAAAAAACATATTGAAACAGAACAGAAACAGCTTTTAAACAGAGAGATAAAGTTGTTTCCTCAGAGCTATAAAAAGGAACTTGTGAATCAAGGTTTCTTTATGAGGCTGATAATAGTTTGGTGAGGGGAAAAAAAGCAGAAACATGAAATGTTAAAGCTGGAAGTGAGTTTAAGCACCTCATCTTCCAGAGGAGGAAACTGAGGAAAGGGGAAGTGACTTGGGAAAAGGTTACATAAAGGTCAAAGGATATGACAAGGCAGTTTTCAAATGAAGAAAGATAAACTACCAACAATCACATAAAAATGTTATAAATCACTAATAGTATGAGGCATGCAAATTAAAATAACTCTACACCTCCCCCTCACACTTATCAGAATTATAACAGAAAACAGGGTAATGGTACAATAATGGTAAAATAGACGGGTACAATAATGGAGGAAGGACAGGCACACTAATGCACAAGACAGTTTGGAAATATTAAAATCACTAAATTATGCATATGCTCTGATACCAATGTTACTTGGTAGTGACCAGAAAGGTCAAAGGCAGAAGAAAATGACCCAAATGTACAAAACTATTTATAATAGTTTTTATTATAGCAAAGAAAGGGGAAAAAACAAAAAAGGGTATCCATCAATTGGAAAATAACTGAAAATTAGAACCTATTAATGTGATGGAATAAATCATAACAAGTATGAAATTAACAGAGAGAAACTTGGGAAGTCTTATGTGAATGGATACAGAATGAAGTGAGCTGAACCAGGTGAATAATTTACATGATGACCCCAATAATGTAAAGGAAAACAACTTTGAAAAACTTTGAAACTTTGGTCAATACATTGATGAATCATGACTTTAGAATACTAATGATGAAACATGCTTTCCACTTGTTGGCAGAAAGTAATGGATGGAGTAGAGTACAAAATCAGATATGTATTTAGTCCTGAGGCAGCATGTATCAAAAAAATAAATAAATAAATAAAAGGAGATCAGGCTTCTCTTTAGCTCTCTGGTTCACTGTTGCACTCCAGAATACTAGGAAAAATCTCTTTTAGGTATGATTCAGATCTTGGATCTCTCCAAAAAGGATTAGGGTCCCTTCTAGAAAAGTCTACATTGTACGGTGTGGTTTATAAACAGTACTGGATGATTATTTATTTCCTCCGTTAAAAAGAAATATTTAAAACAAAAAGACTCATAAATACCCATTAACAAATACTTACATGTCTGCATGATTTCACATGTATAATGGGTATCCCTGATTAATAGGTTGGGGAGGGACTGGAGGAAAGGAGAGAATTTGCAACTTAAATTTTAAAAAAATGTTTTAAAAACCAAACAAAATTTAAAAGAAACAAATACTTAAAATAAAATGCTTAAAATACTTATAAAATTTGCTCTCCTAGGAGGTAAAGACTAAAGGGTGATTTATGGTACTTCCAGATAACTATTTCATGTCTATCTTGAATTGGCCCTGTCTGAGCAACTCACAAAGTCTCAATCATCTGGCCACAAGATCTTGGGCTCTCTTGATTCTCTCAGATATAGCATTTTCTTAGCAGTGGTCATCTTCTCCATGTAGATATAGTTGTAGAAAGCATCTCTCAATATTCGTCCATCTTCACTTCATTACCCCTGTGCCTCTCTAGCTTGCAGATAGCCACCAAGACTGTAAACAGTCATCTTTGAGGATCACTGTTTGGTGATCTACTTGCAGAGAAAGAAGAACAAAGCAGAAGTGGTCAGGGATTTGAGGTCTCAACTTAGACTTGACTAGGTAATGACACTTTCATCATTGTTGCTGTGGGCTCACTGAAGGCTACTATAGCTACTAGGATTGGGGAATGGGTTAGCAATTATCATATTCCAGCTAAAAGTCCAAGAGAGAGAAGTAGTCTTCCAAAGAGCACTGACTCCTCAAGAGGAAACAGTCTTATCACAACTCATATTCTATAGAGTAGACAGTTCCAGTTGGCTCAATCATCAATCATCCACAACACATCCCTCAATCACAGGGACATGTGAGGACCAATTAGGAGCCTTTAGCAAGTGGTCAGAGCACATATTCATCCTCATGGAGCCAGTGTTTTCATCCTTAAAGGTATAGGACTTGTCCCGGGCCAGTAAAAGGAGTGAAGAGTCAGTCAGTCAACAAGTATTTATTAAGTACCCGGATCGCCTAGAAAATCTGGTGAGAATAATGCTAGTAGTAGAAATATGAGTAGTATAAGAATTATATATTATACAGGATCTGATCTAAGTAAGTATTGCTGCTGGATGGGGTTGTATGAGCCTATTTTACACAGAAAAAGTAGATGTACTATAGATAGTGCTATAATAATGAAGGGTAGGATGAAGTGGAAAGCAAAAAATTAGATGAGGCAAAAAATTAGATGAGGGTGGCCTTGTCTACTGAGAAGCATGTCTAATGATGAGCTAGCTAAAACAATTCCTATTAATCCTCTTATTGTAAAAAAGAAACTGATACTCATAGTATGGCAGGGACTCATTTAATGTTTCCCCCATGAAGGCCAGGCAATCAGCTGAAAACTTATACTCCGGTTGGAATAGCAACAACTATTGTTGCATATGTGAAGTAAGTTCTGGCTAAGCACTCTGCTAAGTACTGGGGACTCAAAGTCTAAAGGCAATTCATACTGTCAAGGAGTTTGTATTTCAAAGGGGGAAAGCAACATGTAATGGAGGCATTTAGGTGGTACTTTGCATATGACAACAGACCTTGAATGAGGAAAACCTGAGTTCAAAGCTAGCCTCAGACACTTAGTAACTGTGCGACATTGGGAAAGTCATTTTACCTCCTCATGCCTCATCTCTAAATAAGGATGCTAATGAAAACCCAAAGTTTTTATGAAGATCAAATGAGATAATATTCATAAAGTTTTTAGTACAGTGTCTGGGACATAGTAGGCATTGTATAAACATTTGTTGTTGTTATTACTCAAATAGGGGTTGTGATGGAGCCAGCTTGGACTGGCTAGGGAGAGCAGATTGTTAAACCACCGGGCTGCCCATTTCTTTAATTAGCTTGCTCTAAAATATATGTGTATGTATATGTATTTACATATATATATAGACACATTTTAAAACATTACAAGTAACTTGAAGCATATGGTTTTTTGTGTGATCATTTAAGAATTTTGTTTGTATATTTTACAGCCTATTTTTGTTGATGGTTAATATGTTTAGAATTAAAAGGACAAGGTGAAAAAGTAGATCAAATACATACTTTTAGTTAAGGAATCTGTGCCAGAATCTGACAAAGACAAATAGCATGGCAGAGTGAAAAGAGTTCAGGATCTTGAATCTAAATTTAAGCTATCCTGTTTATTCTCTGTGTTGAGTAAGTAGGAAGAGACAGACAGACAGATAAAAAGATAAATAGATAAAAGGATAGACAAATAGTAAATGAAGTTCAATTTGCCACTGGTGACCAAAATAATAGCTTCAACATTTATCAAGAGTAAGACAAGGTTATCTAAATTACTGAGCAATCCTAATTACTTTAGCAATCCTTTAAAACTGTCTTTTTGTATCTCTTACAAATAAATGTTACAGAATAGGAAACTCCATCCAAACTGGCATGATGTCAAACCAACACTGGGAGAATTTGCTCTTCATGGTGCTGAAAGTAGTAGTGATCTTGCAAAATGTGTACTGTTTTTTTTTTTTTAATTTAATAGCCTTTTATTTACAGGATATATGCATGGGTAACTTTACAGCATTAACAATTGCCAAACCTCTTGTTCCAATTTTTCACCTCTTACCCCCCCCCACCCCCTCCCCTAGATGGCAGGATGACCAGTAGATGTTAAATATATAAAAATATAAATTAGATACACAATAAGTATACATGACCAAAACGTTATTTTGCTGTACAAAAAGAATCAGACTCTGAAATATTGTACAATTAGCTTGTGAAGGAAATCAAAAATGCAGGTGTGCATAAATATAGGGATTGGGAATTCAATGTAATGGTTTTTAGTCATCTCCCAGAGTTCTTTCTCTGGGCGTAGCTGGTTCAGTTCATTACTGCTCCATTGGAAATGATTTGGTTGATCTCGTTGTTGAGGATGGCCTGGTCCATCAGAACTGGTCATCATATAGTATTGTTGTTGAAGTATATAATGATCTCCTGGGCCTGCTCATTTCACTCAGCATCAGTTTGTGTAAGTCCCTCCAGGCCTTTCTGAAATCATCCTGTTGGTCATTTCTTACAGAACAATAATATTCCATAATATTCATATATCACAATTTATTCAACCATTCTCCAACTGATGGGCATCCACTCAGTTTCCAGTTTCTGGCCACTACGAAGAGGGCTGCCACAAAGATTCATGCACATACAGGTCCCTTTCTCTTCTTTATGATCTCATTGGGATATAAGCCCAGTAGTAACACTGCTGGATCAAAGGTTATGCACAGTTTGATAACTTTTTGAGCATAGTTCCAAATTACTCTCCAGAATGGTTGGATTCGTTCACAACTCCACCAACAATGCATCAATGTCCCAGTTTTCTCACATCCCCTCCAACAATCATCATTATTTTTTCCTGTCATCTTAGCCAATCTGACAGGTGTGTAGTGGTATCTTAGAGTTGTCTTAATTTGCATTTCTCTGATTAATAATGACTTGGAGCATCTTTTCATATGACTAGAAATAGTTTCAATTTCTTCATCTGAGAATTGTCTGTTCACATCCTTTAACCATTTTTCAATTGGAGAATGGCTTGATTAATGTGTACTGTTAAAAGAAAAATATGTTGTTGCTGTACTAAAGAGCAACAGCAGTGAAACCCGGGTCAGAGAAATTCAAGTGAAATAAAGCAAATAAACAGGCATGTGAAGTCAATGTCGAAGTGACAAAAATCTGGAAAAGATACCTTGAATTAAAATCTCTCAGTTTTGGAGAAACAGATAACAGATCAAAGACAACCAGATTGTCCAAATGGCTGTGGTTTAGCAGTGTGCAAAATAGTGTTTGCAGGTTAAAAAAATTTACACGAAGAATAAGCATGTACACACACATATAGGTGTGTGTGTGTGTGTGTGTGTGTGTGTGTGTGTAAGAAACAAAGACAGAGACAAGAGACAGAGAGAGAGAGATAGAGAGAGAAAGAGAGAGGTGAGAGAGACAGAGAGAGAGAGAGAGAGAGAGAGAGAGACAGAGAGACAGAGAAAGAGACAGAGACAAAGAGAGACAGAGACAGAGAGACAGAGAGACAGAGACAGAGGCACGCAGAGAGAGAGATTGAGAGAGAAAGGGAGGAAAAGGAAGAAAGAGAGACAGAAAAAGAGAGACACAGAGAAAAAGGCTCAGAGTTTTTTCAGCCTTAGCTAAACAAAGGGGGAAAAAAAAAAAGAATGTCTTTGCCCCAGAGCTTAGCTTTGCTTCTGTTCCTTTCCTCAAACACTTCCTTGCGCATGATAGAAGAGGATTAGGAACTGAAGAACACTATAGAGTTATTGTCAGTTTGTTAGGAGGGCAATAAAAAGAGGCTAACTAGGTATAATGCAGATATTAAAAACACAGAAGGAATCCAAAGGAATTAAGCTACAGAAACACCCAAGCTCTGGACTGGAAAGTTTTATTCAAGAAATAATAGATCAAGCCTCAGGGAACCAACTAACTTAGAGAACCCTTGCTACCAGTTCTAAAGAGCTTGGCATCTGGGGCAAAGAATCTCCTACTGATGATGAAAAGCTTCTTTTAGCTAAGCCTCTAAGAAATAGAAGCAGCCCCCTAAGGGGGGAAAAAGACAGGAAGGTATTTTTTTCCCCTAGAGTGGACATTTTTGCTGGTTCATGCCTTTTAATAGCCTTGGGGCTTTAAACTAAAAATATACAGCAGAGCTTTCTCTCCCCCTGAGAGTTTAGTATGATAGTCAAGGATTCTAATCAATCTAAACAGAGAGAAACTCCAAAGCCATATGCATTATTGTCCAGCAGAGCCCCCACATTCACAAGACAGAATTAGAATTGGACAGAGGCAGTACATTGGCATTGAGCAGCAAATGGCAAAGATGATTCAGAAATGCCCAGAAGAAGCCAGAAAAGAACAAAAACTAGTAAGAACAGCATAATGATATCACCAGAATCTTTGGCAGTTCTATCATGTTAGATTGTGGGTTCCCATGCGCATCCCATGTGCTGGGAGTCAGTTTGAACAAGCTCTTGAGAGCTGCAGAGACATACAAAGGTTGAAAGTGACTGAAGAGCAATAAAAATAGCAAAACTTGAGAATCAACTGTTAAAATTTCAGCCTGAGCACTTAGGTGCCAATAATATTACAGGTTATGACTTGATTTATTATTTTGTCGATTGCTTAGATTTAAGAAAGTGATGAAGATTTGTTGGGGAAATGTTTTATTACAGATAGTCTTGCTCTATTCTGCTCCCTATATACTTGGCGAATTTTTCAGCTCCCCTGAATTTAATGATCATCTTTGTGCTGATGATTCTCAAATCTAATTCTCCAGCCTTAACTTCTCTGCTGATTTCTAGTCTTACATTCCTACCTGGCTTTCAGACATCTTAACTAGACTTCCAGGGAACATCTTAAACAGAACTCATCATCTCTCTCTCTAAACTCCCTCCCCCAACTTCTCTGTTACTATATAGGGCAATACCAACTCAGGCTCCCAACCCTGAATGCCCAGGGAAATAGAGTAATACCATCTGAGATCATCAGAGGCATTCTGTGACCTGTGATCTTTCCCCCTCCTATTCCTTCAGTCATCCCATTCTATTCATGAATGAATAGCAAACACACAATGGGCAATTTAAAACAAACTAACCATTTTACTATCTTGCATGGGAATCTTATAGAGGGATCATAGATTCTGAGTTGGAAGGATCCTTAAAGAACATCTAGAACAATCCTCTCATTTTATAGATGAGGAAATTAAAGTTGAGAAAGATTAAATTAGAGTATATTTACATATATATTGGATAAAACTTGGATATATAAATACATGCCACTCAATTTATTTTGATTTAGGCTAAAACATTGCTTAGGGCAGTTAGGTTGCACTATAGTATGTAGAGTCTTGGCTTCAAATCAGGAGGACTCATTTTGCTGAGTTCAAATCTGGCCTGAGAAACTTAGTAGTTGTGTGATCCTGGGCAAATCATTTAACCTGTTTGCCTCAGTTTCCTTATTTGCAAAATGAGCTGGTGAAGGAAATGGTAAACGATTCCAATGTCTTTGTCAAGAAAACCCCAAATGGGGTCACAGAAAGTTGGACATAACTGAATAACAACAACAACAATAATAAAATATTGCGTGGTGTCTTTGTGTTTCTTTATAAGTTGACTTAAAACTCTGATAATAAATTCTCTAAGCCATGTTCTTCCTTGATAGTTTTCCCCTGCCTGCAACTTCCAGTCCAAAGTCAGGAGCCCTGTGACTTATTCCAACTCTTACCTCACTTTGTTTCAAATTGAACTTGTTGTATTGAGCTCCTGAATGGTTACATGCTGAGGAGGAAACTGAGGCTCCAGTTTAATAGGTTAAGCTGGAGTACAAATTAAAGATTTGTTTTCCAAGGTCACACAAATAGAAATGAGTAGAGCCAAGGATTGGAATCCAGCTCCCTCTAACTCTGAATGTAGGATTCTTTCTGGTACACGACAACAGTTAGGGACAGGTCTAAAATGCAGATATAGTCTACGATAAGCAATGCCCTGAATCCAGGATTGTGAAAGCTGAGACTGCAACAGCGTACTATAAACATCAATGTCCCTTTCATCACAAATCCTTCAGGAAAATTGCAGATGGGTCCGAGGGCATACATGTCAGAATTTTTACTGAGAATAAAGTCTGGTTTAGGGGTAATTTATCTACTCTCTTCCTTACAGTGGTTCTCAAACTTATGTTCTCAGTATCTTCATGTTGTTAAAAAAAAAAAAACTATCGAGGATCTATTCAAAGAGTTTTTGTTCACATGGGTTATATTTATATCTATTTGCTATATTAGAAATAAAAAATAATTTTGAATTTGTAGACCCTTTGAAAGGGTCTACGATTCTTTGGACTACATTTTGAGGACTACTGTATATAGAGACTAAATTAGAAAATAGGTGGGGAACCTTCTCAGAACCTAGACTAGTAGAAAATTATCCCTTGGGGAAAGGAGACCTGATCCAAACATAGAGAAATAAGGTCACTAAAGGCTGTGATTGAGATTTCAATTATGAGATATGAAAATAAGAACAGAATCTAGGGTTCTTAGGTAGGACTGGGAAGAGACAAAAAGGAAAGAAACAAGCACTTAATAAGCAGCTAGTTGGTACAATAGATAGAGTGCCAAGTCTGAAATGAGAAAGAACTGAATTCAAATCGGGACTCAGTCACTAACTGTGTGTGATCCTGGGCAAGTCATTTAACCATGTTTGCTTCATTTTCCTCATCTGTAAAATGAGCTGGAGAAGGAAATGGCAAATCAAAATGGTGTCTTTGCCAAGAAAATCCCAAATGGGATTTTTGAAGAAAAGGGCACAGTTTGTCCCAGGCTCTGTGCTAAGCACTTAAAATAGTATTTAATTTGCTCCTCATAACTACCCTTTATCAATTTAAAGTTGAGGAAACTGAGGCAGAAGCTGAGTGCTTGCCCAGGGTCACATAGCTAGAAAGTGTCTGAGGTGGAATTTGAGTCAATTCTTCTAGACTCTAGGTTCAGAACTCTACCCACTGCGCCACCTAGTGCTTCTCACTGTGCTGGGTTTTGTAGGAGAGAGATGTAGGGACTTGGTTCAGGAGGTGTATAAAACCTTCCCAAAAATGAGGTAAATCTTTTTTCTTTGAATAGGTGATATTTCCCAGTATTTCAGTAGAGATGTGATCTGATGTATATTTCTTCCTCCCTTCCTTCTTTTCTCCCTCCCTCCCTCTCTCCCTCCTTTACTTCCTTCCTTCCTTTCCTTTCCTCCCTTCCTCCCTTCCTTGCTTCCTTCCTTCCTTCCTTCCTTCCTTCCTTCCTTTCTTTCTTTCTTTCTTTCTTTCTCTTTCTTTCTTTCTTTCTTTCTTTCTTTCTTTCTTTCTTTCTTTCTTTCTTTCTTTCTTTCTTTCTTTCTTTCCTCTCTTCCTTTCTTCCTTCCTCCCCACCTTTCCTCCAAGCCTCTCTCCCTCCCTCCCTTTCTTCCTCCCTTTTTGATTTTGATTTTGATTACTGAAATCCCTCAAGTTACCTTGGGGTTTACAAGCTAGATTTTTTTCTTAAGGACCATATGTTAAACCCAAACCACTCTAGCCCTCATTGATTGGTCAACTATAGGACGCAATGCAAGTCTTACTTAGTCAATGTATGGACCCTGATCACTCAAATTGAATGTAACTAGCAATTGTTATTGTTTTGGCCAAAAACTCTGAGGATCTTTCCCTTCCTGGTTGATTTTTTTTAATTAGGTAAAAGAGGCCATTTTTTAGCCTCATTTCTTTCTAGCCTTAATCACTGAATGGGTGTTGCCTCAGTAAAACTGAGACCTGAGAAAAACTCTAATTTAAAAAGGCCAAGATTTCCAGAAGCATAAGTGCATTCTTGGTCATTTCTAGTCTTCCTGATCTGATCTTTATCTTACCACTGGTCCCAGATGGCTCTGGAGGAGAAAGTGAGGCTGATGACTTTGCACTACACTTTGATATTTAAATCCAATTCACTTGCAAGTCATGGTATCAATTCCCTGATGTCACAGTGCTTTTTGAAGATGAAAGGCAAACAACAACAACAAACAATTTAATATATATATATATATATATGTATGTATATATTCCTTTACTTACAGATTACAACTCAAGAACAGAAGATGGAGAAGGGCCTTTGTTTAGCATTCTCAAATACCTATATATTTGTCTTACTTAACACATTGATTTGTTCTGTACTCTGGGGAAGTCATTTTCCCTCTCCAGAACAAGTTTCATCTAGCAAAAGAAAGAGTTGAATTTGATTGGATTTCTAAGGTCATTTCCAGTTTGACACCCTTCAGGATTAGTGACACAAAGACCTTGTTTGTGAGTGAAGATCTCTCTCTGTCTCTGTCTGAATCTCTCTGTATGTCCCTCTGTCTCTGTCTCTGCCTCTGTCTCTCTGTCTTTCTGTTTCTCTGTCTCTGTCTGCCTCTATCTCTCTGTCTTTCTCTGTCTGTCTCTGTCTCTTTTCTGTCTGTCTCTGTCTGTCTGTTTCTCTCTCTCTCTCTCTCTCTCTCTCTCTCTCTCTCTCTGCAACTGAAGTGTGTGGAAGTCACATCATTAAATAAAATTCAACAAACATGCTTAAAGTAATTAAGCAAATAAATAAATACTAGAAGTTCCTATGCTAGGTGCTGGGGATTTTAAGATAAAATTACAATTTCCCTGTTTTTGAGAAGCTTACATTTTGGTAGGGAAATAAGACAGGTATACACAGACACAAAAAAAAGTATAATACAAATTAGAAAATGAAACATACAGAGAGGAGATCAAATCAAAAGAACTAAAGGATTCCAGAATGATGGGGATCACTGGGAGGATCAGAAATGAACTAAATAAGGAAGCAAAGGACATCAGTTGCTTCTGGGCATGGAAGATGGCATTTGAGCAAAGTTATAGAATACTAGAGAGCACTAGGTGACTAATAACTGTCAGTGATTGGAGAATAAGATACCTCAATGAGATTTATGTGAGATAAGAACTGGAAAGATTGAGGAGAGTCAGATGAATATTAGAATAAGGATGTTTCATTTTATTTAATAGATAAGTCCTGAAGATTTTTCAGCAGGAGAATGATGTCATCAGGCCTGAGCATTAGAAAGACTGCTTTGTGAAAGTTGCAAAGGATGAATTGAAAGAGGCAGAGAATGACAGTTAACGAATTCGGTGGTTGTTACAATAGTTTCAGTAAGAGCCTACACTAGGGTACTGGTATTAGAAATGAAAAAGAAGGAAGAAACGTCAGAAATTTTATGGAAGTATAACCAAGCTTCAGTGACTGAGGGAATGATGATGCTCTTAACAGAAGCAGGGAAACTAGGATTAGCCTCAGTGGGAAATTCCTATTGACACATAGCATGGAACCATGTATAGGACCCTGGATCTGAAGTCAAGAAAACCTGTGTGTAAATCTTGCATTAGATACTTTTGAGTTATGTGACTTCCCTGTGCCTCAGTTTCTTCATCTGAAAATGGGACTAGCTGACTTTTAAAATCCTTCATAGCTCTGTTATTTATGATCCTATGATCTCATTGCTGGGAAGTATGAGTTCTATAACATGTAAAAAAAAAAAAATTCTAGTCCTTTCTCTAGTGGTGACTAGGCTACCCAGAGAAAAAGGTAGGTGGGTACTCCACAATCTCAGTGACAAGGATATCAGCACGAAGAAGTTCAGTGCAGAGAACACTAGAGGGCAGTTGCTTCTTTGGATTGGTGAAATGGAAGCTTGTGTTACTGTAACATACCTGTTGAAGAACATATTTATTCATTCCCCTCATTTAAAAAAACAAACAAACTTCCTTTGGTTATATTATGGCCAGTTTGCAAGTGGGAATTGGTGTCAACCAACCAGTCTGTGAAATGGAGAGATTTTTTTTATTGGGGAACTGGTTCAAGAAGAGTGGGAAACCTCATCAAGTAATTAGGATCCTATTCTTTGACTAGAAGAAGGGTTTTGACAGGATAGAGCACTGGACCTGGAATCCGGAAGACTCCCTGAGTTCAAATCTAGCCACAGAAACTTACTAGCTGTGTGACTCTGGGAAAGTCATTTCACCCTGTTTGCCTCAGTTTCCTCATCTGTAAAATGAACTGGTGAAGGAAATGGCAAACCACTCCAGTATTTTTGCCAAGAAAATAAAAATGGAATGATCAAGAGTTCAACATGATTGAAAACAACTGAGAAATAATCAAACCAATACATCCATATGGGTATTTCTTCACCTAAAGATCACAACTTATTCATGCTTGCCCACTCTATCATTCCATAACTTCATTAGTATTAAATTTTTTCACTAGAGCTGCTAAAGATACCAAAAGGCTCTGAGGTATAGCTGGGCATGAGTCATTATCCACTTCTTGAGTGATATATTTTCTCTGATAATATAACAACTTCAGGCTAACCCAATTTACAACCTAGTCACCCATCCACTTGCCCTGTATTACATATTAGCCACAATTCAAGACATTCCTTTTCTCCTGCCGTTGTGTATATTTTCCACCCCTTCCCCCAACTCAGACAATTTATTAACAGTTTACCACTTGCTAAACAACTCCCAAATTTTCACCAAATTTCAATTTTACTTGCTTCACATCCTTAGATTCATAAGACATTTCCATAATCCACTTAAGAATTCTACATTGAATAGAAATGTCAATTACTCCAAGTTCAATGCCTTAGGCGTTCTTGGTTGGGTTGTAATTATAATGAACAGAGCCTTGATCTTCTGTAGAAAGTTTGCATCCTCAGGTACAAGTATGTTCAAATCCTGTACCTCCCAGATTCGAGGTTATGATATTTGATTTTGTAAGACGACCATCAATCCCCATACACCCTCGTCAGTAAACATAAGTTAATTAGCCATGAACTGCTTATCTGGGCTTACTACGACATAGGGTATCATGTAAAACAAATGAATTTCATCTAATCCTTGTACACTTGGAGCTATCATACCATAGGATGAAAGTGATTGAAAGAATATATATAGGTAGATATATAACCAGTAACATCCAATATTGAAAGCCTAAGGACCTTTTTATTTTAGTTTAGTTTAGATAAAAGGCAACTGAGAGGGGCATATAATGTGGAAAAAGAAGATTTAATATGTGTTGCTTGTGGAATTTTCCAATAATTAAGCAGATTCTGGTGCAACATAAGAATGAATGTTCTAACAATCAAAGATATTTAATAACGCAATAGGCTCCATTAATGGACAAGGAATTCATTATTACTGAAGGAGTTAAAAAAGAAGCTGGGTGACTAGAGAATCTTTAAGGAATAGTATTAAAGGGAATGCATGTGTTTATATGGAATTTTGAGCTAGATGTCTAAGTACTTTGAGTACTTATTTCATGATTCTGTAGTCATATGAATTTGCTACAAAATTATGTGCAGAGGAGTTATCTATGTCACAACCTCTATTTCTCACTGCTACAAGCTCATTTCTCTGTTAATTTTCTTTCTGGGCTCCCAAGAAAAATAGGGTATAGATATCACGGAGATAATTAATATTACAGAAATTATTTCTATAATTGGCTTGTTTCCTACCTCCCTCTGAGCTGAGGAGAATGGATCTCTTTTGAGTTAACTTCCCTTCTCTTAATTCCAAACCATGCATTTAATAACATGGATTAAAAATCAGTGTAAATGACTATATACTTTAATAGCAATTTCAAATAGCATATGATTCAAACATTCCTTCTATTTATAGGCCACAATCATTGCAACAGGAGAATTTAATCATTTCTCCTTTACATTTATTCTTCCCACTAACTGTAAAAGGGGAAATGGGAAGTTAAGTAGTTGGAATGATTAAAAAAAAAATCTGGGACTTTTCCTATGAAATACTTCAGGGAGATAAAGAGAAAAGTGTTATGGACTAGGTTCCAGTAGTCTATCAACTTAATTTCCCAACTCTTGTCCAACTTCTGCCACACCACGAAGTCTCCATTTCCCTTGTTACCCCTACTTCTGTCACAGGGGCAATGCTCTTTCACTGCCATTCCTTGATGTTTCAGTGGGATAAAGGGAGTGGACCAGTTCTACTCATAGCCTTCCTTTTGCAGCTCCTTATAGGGTCCCTCTGCATTCTAGGCTTGTTACTTGTTGGCATAAGAAAATTCTTTCCAAGTTCCACAGACCCCACAAACTTAGTGAATTCTGGGGAAAAAATCATGTGTTCCTGTGTATAAGCAACACCCCTTTATATCCCACCAAATCTCTACAGCAATATTCCTAGGGGAAAGACTTACATTCCTAAGAAAGATCTAAATTAAATTATCATTTTCACATTCTGTTCTTTAGGGAAATGTTTGCTATAAATGCTATTTTGAGCAGTAAAAAGTGAACACTAAGTATTAGTGTTCTGTTTTCAGAAGGAGAAGATTAAAGTCTGATTAAAGCTTTTGAAGTGTTTTAATCAAAATGAACTGCTTTCATGAAAATACTTCCTGGGAGGATTATAAACACACAGGGATAGGAGACAGATCTCTAAAGCCAAGGTGTGAGTGCTGAAAGGCAAGAGAGTCTCATTATTGGAAGGAAATTTAGAGATTATCTAGTTTCAGTCCTGCCCAAGTCATACAGATATACTCATTATATGTCTGATAAGTGATCGCTCAACCTTATGATAGACCTCCACTGAGAAGCAACTTGTCACCTGGCACATAACAGATCACTGGAGTGTATGTTGTTCAAGAAGGACTAGTGTGAGAGCATGCTGAGTCCTTTTCAAGGATGCTCATCCACCTTTGGTGTCCACATGGCACTCAACTCTCACCTGTGGCACCAAGAAGCTATAGGATCGCAGTAGCTATACCCTGGTGAAAGCATCTCAGCAGATGGTCCAAACCAGGGTGAAGATGATTGACATGTCTAAAACCCATTGATGAGGTAGGGAGGTATCTAGCCCAAGCAAGACTTCCTTTGATGAAATGGGCAGATGAGATCAATTTGTTCCAATGGCCATCAAGGTGGCTGAAGCAGGGGCTAGAGTGCTTAGAGTTTGGTCAGTATTCTAAGAACCAAGGTCATCCACTGAATCCATGGGCCAATGTCAGTTGTGTTGACTTTTGTCTTGCCACTGGAGTTTGTTGACTTTGCAAGAGAGGCTTATGATTTTGTGTAGCTCTGCCTCACTTAAATCCAATTCCTACAAGTCAAGACATTATCCAATGATGTCATTGGTTTACTTCAAAAATACAGAAGCTCATTCCAACTCTAATTTAGGACAATTCTTTATAGGAACTCTACATCTGTTTTGGAAACTTCTACTTATGTTCTTTTGGAAGCCTTATGATTCTTTTTATTTTTTTTAAGCCTTATGATTCTTAAGTTGTCTCTATATATTCTGTCTTCATGGACAGCATATTTACTTAGAGAGTTTGCACTTATTGAACATTATTTAATTTTGCTTCTTTTTATCCTGGTTCCTTTTACTTCAGCATACTTGTATTTTTGATCAATTGTTCTCTTTTGCTTCTTTGGAGAGACTAGCCACCATGGGTTCAATTCTATTTTCTATTCTTTTGTGACACCTATAAATTCTTCAATTTGTTCCCTTAACTTCCGCCTTCAAGATTCTTATTTCTCTCCTGAACTCTTTGGAAAGATTTTGATGGGGTTCCATGCTTTTCTGGATCCTCTGAATTATCAGATATTGTTTCAATTTCCTTTGTCTTGCTATATGTAGAAATATTTGGACTCATTTGTATGTATTGGTAGCCATTCTCTTCTCTTTATATATTTTAGTTTATCTACATGTACTCCAGGTTTTTAACTGAATATTCTTCCTTCTAAGTTCTTTATCTCAGTAATATAATTTTAGTATTTTCCCCTTATATTTCCCTATCAATAAATGATAAGTAAACACTGATTAAACACCTATCATTGTGCTAAGAGCTGAGGTTGCAAATATGAAAAAAGAAAGTCGTCCTCTGCCTTCACAAGACTTACAATCTATCAGGGGGAGACAAAATACAAAAGGAAGCTAAAAAAAAAAAAAAAAAAAAAAGAAAGGGAGGGAAGGGAGGAAGAAAATATACTTAGTGCAGGTGCTTGATGGAGAAATAGAGAAGTCTCAAAATAGTTCAGCCAGGTGAGAAATGAGAAGTCTCAGCTGAGATTTCTCCTTAAACGGAGTCTTGTAGCACTTTTCTCAGGGCAAAGAATTGGAAATGGAGGGGATGCTCATCAGTTGGGGAACAGCTGAATAAGCTGTGGTATGTAATTGTGATGGAACACTATTGTTCTATGGGAAATGAGCAGGATGCTCTCAGAAAAATCTGCAAAGTCCTCTATGAACTCATGCAAAATAACATATATTGTGTACAAAGTAAAAGCAATGTTATGGGATGATCAGCTGTGAATGACTGCGATGATCCAGGATTATTCTTCTGGGAGATTTATGAAGGAAAATATTAACCATACCCAGATAAAGAACTGATTTGTGTCTAAATAGATTGCAGCGTGCTTAAAAATAAATAAATAAATAAAACTTTTTCTTGTTTTTTTCTTGTTTTTTTGTTTTTTTGGTGAGAAGGAGATGACCTATAGTTGTCGGGCATTTTTATGTCATAATTTCCCATGTGCCTTCTCAATGTGGGCTGGGTGGGGAGGAAGAGAATCTAGAACTCAAAAGTTTTAAAAACAAATGTGAATAAAATTGTTTTAACGTGGCAAATATAGAAATGTTTAAAAGGGTTGTGCGTGTTTAACCTACATCGGATTGCTTGCTCTCTTGGGGACAGAGGAGTAAGGAAAGAAGGGAGAAAAATTTGCGACACAAAATCTTACAAAAAATGAATGTTGAAAACTACATGTATTTGGGGAAAAAAATACTGAGAAAAAAAAATTGTTTTACATGCAACTGGGAAAAAACTAAATATTAAGATTAAACGGGGAAGGCGCGGCCCCGCTCTCCAGTAGTGACAAGGGGGTCTAGGTAGCGGGGCTCCGGAGGTCTCGCGGGATGGTGAGGTTATCCGAACTTGGGCCAAGTCGGAGAAGAAATGCAGAAATCACTCTTCCTTTCGATGACAGAAGAGTGACGGACGCCGTCAGTCAGCGTCTTGGAGAACTCTCTGATGAGCTTCGAGTGGCTTCCAGCGGAGACTCCTTGGACGATGGTCCAGATTTCCCTTTTTTAACTTAAAACTGTATTTATTTTTAACTCAGGCGACCGTTTTGGGTAACCGTCTGGGAAGGAGCCTTTCTGGGCTGCTTATGGGGTCACAGCAGCGCGCCTCTTCAGAAAAGGCCGGGGCAGCATCCCCTGACCCCGGCCCCGCCCCCGGCCCCTGAGCCAGAGACAAGACAGGTCTCAGAACGTTTACTCGGGAGGGCATGGGCAAGCGCCAACAGACCGGTTTTATAGCCGAGGGAAAAAAAGGGAAAGTGACGGGAAGGGAAAGCTGCCCCGAGGGCGGTTTCTTGAGCCCCGCCCTCCGCATGCGGAAACCCTTACGATGACATCACCCCATGATGTCACCGGGCCCGCGCCCGCTCCCGGGTCCCGGCCACGCCTCCCGGTTCCTCTAGCTCCGTCCCTTCCTTCCTTTTCCTAGCACTTCCGGCGCGCCACAGCCTCGTCGCGCAGGCAACCTGCTCCAGGAAGCGGAAGAAGGAGGCGGGGGCTGGGCGACCGGCAGGAGGGCGGGAGGACGAGGGGGCCCAAGGTGTGGGCTGGGTCGGGCCGGGAAGCGGAGCGGGGCGGGGCTGGGGATGGTAACGGCTCGGGGGAGGAGGGGGAGGTGGGGGCGGGGGAGAAGGGAGGCTGCCGCCGCCGCCGCCGCTCGCGCAGGTTCCGCGCCTCCACCGCGGCCATGATGATCCACGGCTTCCAGAGCAGCCGCCAGGACTTCTCCTTCGGGCCCTGGAAGCTGACGGCGGCCAAGACGCACATCATGAAGTCGGCCGATGTGGAGAAGTGAGGTTTGGGGAGGGCTGGGCTCGGCGCGGGCGTGGGCAGGAGCGGGGAAAGGGGCGGCCGTTCTCTGTGCGGCTCCCCGCCCCCGCGGCACCTCGAGGCCCGCCGCGGCGGCGGCGGCTGCAGAACGGCCGGCGGGCCGCGCCTGGGCGCCGCGAGCGCTCGTGCGGGACCGCGGTTTGACAGTCTCCCGCGCCTCCCCCTCCCCCGCCCTTTGGTTTTTGGGGAAGGGAGCGCTTGGTGTGATCGAGCTCTTGGGTGACTCCCCGGGGGCCCGGTGCCGGCCTTACCTCAGTTTCCACATGTGAAACACTCGGGTTTTCCATCGACTCTTGCTGTGCCCTGCTGTGCATCCTTCGGCTCTGCAGCCGGAATCCCCAGAAAACGTGGGTCCTCGTCCGGCCTCGGACGTTCCCACCGGTGCAACCTTGGGCCGGGTCTTTGAACTCTCGGAGCTCGGGGCTACTGTTTCAGACCGCAAATTAAACTAGGAGTTGCTAATTTGTATTTGTGGGAAGGAGCTTTCACCAAAAAAACCACAAACCTAAAACACTAACCCAAGCCAAGTTTGGTCGTGGATAGTATTTCTAGGTTAGGAGTTTCAGGCTGCTGTTAGACTACAAATTAGGGGGAATTGTCAGTGTGTATTGATGGGGGAGAGTTTTCCCCGTGGGAGGTTCTTATTGAAAAAAATCACAGGTCCAGACCAAAAGCAAAACAAACATGAAAAAAAAGTCAACTTGAAACAGATTTTGTACATAGATAGCTTTTCTTATATAGCTGTTATGCACAAAATGCCTTTGACACTAAAAAAAGCACTGATCGTTCTTCTATCCGTGCTGCTGGTTGAGAATGTAAATTACGTTTCCATGCATTGGTGGAGGAAGTTTTCATTCTGGCAGTTCTATATACTAACAAAATCACAGTACTTGCTTCTCTCAAAAGATTAACAATAGTAACCAAAAAATACCAAAAATCAGAACAACCAACAAATTTGATTTATAGATAATGTTTTCTGCATACTCATGCATTTGGCAATGTTGAGAATACATCTCACCAGAAATGAAGCCTGTGGAAACATGGGAAGTGGTACCTTAATTTCTTTTTTTTTTTTTAATTATAGTAACTTTTTATTGATAGTTACCTTAATTTCTAAGTAATTATTAGTACCCAGCCCTCCAGCTAGTTTCTTGAAACAAGTCTGAGTATGAGATTTCAAAAATGAATTGAACTTGAACTTGAATGATACTCTTGCCTTTATGCAGGGTATCTCCTATGTCTGCAATGAAAGCAATTACTTCTTTACTTAAAGCCTTCTTAGGAAGTGTTTTCTCCTTCAACACATTTTCCTCCTTTTCCTTTTTCCTCCTGCCTTGGCTTCTGTTAGGTTCACTCAAGTAGATCTCACTGAGAAAATGATAAAAGGTGGGAAAGTAAGAGATAACAACCTAGATGTTCTGTTGATATGCTGAAAATGTAAAAAAGGCCTATGTTATGTAATATGGTTCTTTGGAGGGTCTGTTGAAGAATATGGAAAAGATATGGATGATGGGGCTTTGGTTTATACTGTAGGAAGTACTTAATATCCATGGGATTACAAATTCACTGAAATGTACATCAGAACCCCCTCAGTATAAAGTAGTTTGGTGTTATATTTTTAATTTCTAGAACCTATCACGGTGCCTTGTTACATATTAGAGGCTTATTAGATAATTGAATTGAGTTTCCTTGTCCTCCTAAATATTGAGGCATGTTTTGATAGGTCACAGTTTGGTATTTATTCATTAAATTTGGTTGAGATAAGAGTTAGAGAAATTGTAAGAAAAACAGGTTTGAGTTTGGTGACATAAAAAAATTTAAGAGACTCTGGGTAATTGATCATTTATTAATTATACTGGCTGATATTAAAAGGTGTCTAGCCTTGGAAAATGGGTTTTCTTGAGGCTGGAAATCAACTCTGATTGGTCACAACAAGAGAATTAACATAATGAGAGGTGGGCTTACCTTAATGAGGGTTGGCGAATCAGACTGATGTTTTAGTTTTAGAGAAATTGATCAAATTATCCCGACCACTCCCACCTAGGGCAATCAGACCGTGCTGACTAAAACACAGTGGGTTAGATTTCACTGAACTAGTGTATCTCTTTACCTTTTCATTAGATCTGAGTTTTCCCATTGAGGTGTGTCTGGCCAAGATTTCATTTCTTTGAGTTCTGCCCTTCAAAACTGACTGAATAGCTTACAGGGAATGAGGAGATTGAAGTGTGTGTGGAGGAATACCTGAGCTCTAATTTGGTAATTGGTTATTAATGAAAGAGAAAATCATTTCTCTCAGCTGTAATAGAAATCTTCTGGTAATTTTTATATAGGAATATATCCTTAGGTACTATAGCAATTCAGTAACCTTAGCCATCTTTAATACCCCATAGAACTCAGAAGTCTTTTTAGACTTTTAGACTTAGATTTTTAGAAATCTCTTTTGAGAATTCAAAATAACTGTTATAGAGCTTATACTCTAAAATGGCAGTTCTCAGATTCTTTGGTTTCATGACCTTAAACATTATTGAGGACTTCCCCCGATAGCTTTTGCTTATGTGAGTTGGCTCAATAACTAATCCAATAAATATTATAGATATAACATTTATGATGTTCCAGACAGTGGGCTAAGCTCTGGGGACACAATGAAAGACCTACAGAACAAAACAAAAACAACCCCTGCTCTCAAAGAGCTCATATTCTAACTAGGTAGACAACATGCAAACAGCTATTTTCAAACAAGCTATTTAGGGTCTCAGATTAAGGATTCAAGAAGGCTTTTTGCAGAAAATGGGGCTTTAGCTGAGACTGGAAGGAAGCCAGAAAGTGGAGATGAGGAAGGAGAGAAGAGCATTTCTTGTTTGAGAGACAGTTGGTGAAAATGTTGGAATCATGAGATGGAGTGTCTTGTGTGAGGAATAGCAAGGAGGCAAGGGCCATTGGCTCTTGACATGGAGGGGAGTAAGGCGAAAGACGCCTAGAAAGGCACGAAAAGGCCAGATTTGTGCAGAGTTTTGAATACCAAGCAAGATTTTATATTTGATCTGGAGGTAAAAGGTTACCACTGGAGTTGATTGAATAGAGGGTGTGGGTATGGTCAGATCTGTGCTTTAATTTGACATCTGCATAGAAGATGAATTGATTTGGAAGAGATTTGGTGGGGGAGGGATACCAACCAATAGAATATTGTTAAATAGGCATGAGAGTAGTCGCATTGCCAAAGGAGATGTGAGGGTGTATAACAGAGCTCCTCAATGTAGAGTGGATAGGACTTGACAATTGATTGGATATGAAGAGGTGAGAATTAAGAGTTAGGATGACACCTGATTTTGAGCCTGGGTGAGTGGGAGGACTATGGGAAGTTAAGAGGGGAGCACTTGGGGGGAAAGATAATGAGTTCAGTTTTAAAGATGTCTACGAGATGTTTAGTTCAAGATGTCCAATAGGCAGTTGGAGATTTAAGACTCTTAGAGAGTCAGACAGGTTAAATAGTTCTGACAGTCATGTGCATAGAGATGGTGATAGAAACTTTGGGAACTAATGAGATTATCATCTGAAATGATATTAAGGGAAAAGATAAAGGCTGCTAAGTGGTGCAGCATATGGAATGGAGTGCTGGCCTGGAGTAGGGAAGATTCATTTTCTGAATTCACAGCAGGCCTCAGAAACTAGCTGGCTGTGTGACCCTAAGCAGGTCACTTCACCCTGTTTGCCTCAGTTTCCTCCTCTGTAAAATGAACTGAAGAAGGAAATGACAAAACACTCAAGTGTCTTTGCTAAGTAATCCTCAGAGTTCCAAAGAGTTGGATATGATTAACAACTGAATGCCCACAAAAGGCCTCTAGATAGATGTTTAAGAAATCCCTAAAGGTTTATAAAGTATATGAAAAGCATCTTAGTATTATTTTGAGTGTAATTTTGACCTCAGAGACCCCCAGAGATCTCTAGACTACATTTGGAGTACTTCTGTTCCAGGATAACTGTTTAAAAAGCAATAGGTCACATGACTAGAAACCTACTTGTGTGCATGTTGTTATCAATTTTTTACAATTTCTAAATGAATCAATGCTGCTGTTTTTATTCCTGCTGGCAGTCCAGTTGCAGGCAAGTGATTAAGCCTTACTATTTCGTGTGCTAATTATATAAAAAGCAATTGGTCATCTGGGTTCTAGGTCTAGAATTTGTTTGCTTTATTTTCAGAACTGCTCAGGCTACCTTTTTTTTTTCCAATTAAAGAGCATTTTTTTGGTTTTACTATTTCTTTCAAAAGCAGAACTTTGCAGGGAGGACATACATATTTTATGCACACATAGGTGTACATACATAGATACATCGGAATATATGGAGATCTATCTATATGCATATATACTTAATATACAGATAACATTCAGTAATTTTAGTCACATCTGACTCTGCATAACCTCTTGTAGGGTTTTCTTTGGCAAAGATACTGGAATGGTTTGCATGTTTTCTTTTGCTTATTTTACAAATGAAGAAACTGAGCAAATAGCTTTAAGTGATTTCTTAAAAATCACACAGCTAGTAATTTTCTGAGGCCAAATTTGAACTTAAGAAGATGAGTCTTCCTGACTCCAGGCCTGGCACTCTATCCTCTGTGTCACCTAGATGCTCAATACACATATATACAGTCAATCCTCAGTTTTCATAAAGTAATATTCATAGAAAACAGCAAAATTAAAAATATATATTGATAGGCTATCTTCTTTAGAACATATTTTTTAAAAAATTATGGATAACTTTTGTTTGTTTGTTGTATTTTCCATTATATCCTGTCCTCTCCCCTCTCCCAGAAAATCATCAAATAAAAAGTTAGAAAGGAAATTCTGCAAAATTAACCAACATGTCAAAAAAAGCTGATGTTATTTGCAATATATCACATGTCTGGTTATGCAGTTCTGGAAAGGAGGGGAAAATGAGGTCTTTTCATACTTTTTCTTTGGCTTGGTCATAATCTCACAGAATTTAGTTTCATTTGGTTTATTATTGTTGCTTTTTACATTTATATTGCTTTAGTCATTGTGTGTATCATCTTCTTGGTTCTGCTTCATCATTTTGCATCAGCTCATAGAAATATTCCTGTGCATTTCTATATTCATGGTCTTTGTTTTTTAAAGCATGATAAAATTCCCTTATATTCATGTACCACTATTTCTTTAGCTATTTCCCAACATCTTTACTTTTTATACCAAGTTCTAGTAAATTGAATTATCTGGTTTTCCATCATATAGCACAATTAAAGATTTAAGGAATTGTTGCAAAAGCTGAAAAGCAGTACCTGGGATGTTTTGTATTAGAACACAACATATTCAGTATTTGATAGACCTAATTAGGTAGCTTCTGTGTGCAGTATGAGACATCTTAACAGCACAAAGTAGTGGTTAGAAAGAGATCTCAGAGCAGGAAGTTAGGAGTTAGAATTGGTTTAGAGTCCCAACTTTTCTGTATACTACTTTCTCTGTGATCTTGGGCAAATCATATAATTTCTTAATGTCCAAGAATTCTTTTAAGACTCCTAAATTACAGAATAGTTAAGGAAGTTTTCTCTAAGGCACTTTCTTATGCCAGTGAAATCACACATGGGATTAATAGAAATGCAATGTGTGTGTGAGGGGAGATAGAAAATAAGAATAAGAATCACCTTTGGAGTAGTGAGAGCAGTTCTTATCCTGGGATTCAAGAATTTGTTTTTAAAAAATATATTTGATACCTATTTTAATATAATTGGATAACTTTTTATTCCTGTGAATTTTACTTCATGCATTTTAAAACATTCTGAGAAGAGATCTTTGGGTTTCAGAACTAACAAAAAAGTCAGAACCCTTGGCTTAGAGTATACTAGAAGATGAGTGTCATAATATAGGACAGTGTGTGATGTTTACACTACAGCATTGAGATAGTGGGAAGATTATTTGAGAAGCTAGAGGAGTATATAATTAATATATTTTTAAAAGTTACAAAGAATTACATAGATATTAATGTACAAAATCTTTGACTCAAGAAGATAAATTTCAGTTATTTGGAAAGTATACTTCTAACATTGCATATGTTTACCTTATAGTGGATTGATTGCTGTCTAGGAGAAAAGGGAGGTGGGAGGGAGAAAAATTTGGAATGCAAGATTTTGCAAAGGTGAATATTGAAAACTATCTTTGCATGTGTTTGGAAAAATAAAATTCTATTATAAAAATTCAAAAAAGAAAGAAAGGAAGAAAACATGCTTCTATGACAGCCTCCTTAGAAGCGCCAAACTTAGAATAAAGACTAAACTGTGAAGCCCGCTTCCTTCATTTCCTAGTGATATGGTCACCATAAGATCATAGATTTAAAAATAGAAGGGACCTTAGTGATCTTTGAGGCCCAGGAGATGAAATGACTTGTTTAAAGTCACACAGTAAGTGACTGAAATGTGCTTTGAATTCAGGCTTTTTTTGGAGGGAAAATTTTAATTTCAAATCCGTGTTTCTACCTCCCTTTGCCTCTCTCTGTTCCCCTTCCATTGAGTAATGGAAGAAAAACAATATTACTAAAAATCTGTAGTTAAAACAAATTCCTGTGTTTGCCTTGTATAAAAAATATAATTCTCACTCTATAATCACTTATCCTGGGTTAGGTGGCATGTTTTATGTCATTTGGAATCATGTTCTATCATTATGCTTGTCACAATTCCTAAGTCTTCCAGCTGTTTGTCTTTACAGTATGTTTGTTATTATAGAAATTATTCTCCTGACTCTGCTCACTTTATTCTGTAGTCAGTTGACATGAATTTTGCTATGTTTGCTGTAAACAACCTTTTCATCATTTCTTGTAGCAGAATAGTATTGAACCCAGTTTGGCACTAAGTAATCTAGCTCCCCATCTAGGACATGGTGCATCTCCTGGGCAAGTTACTTCTTGGAGCTTCCCTTTCCTCATCAGTTTAATGAGGATACTTTTTTTTTTTCTTTGTTTGTTAAAGAATTCATAAGATTATAGATTTAGAGCTAGAAGAGACTTTAAAAGCCATTGAAACTAATAACTCCCTTGTTTTGCAGATGAGAAAACTGAAGTGTGGGCACCATTTAAATGTACCTACTGTTTGTTATCCCTGTCTAAAGATAACTTCTTCCAAATGTACAATATCAAGTCAGTCCTCTCTCTTTATCATCTTGACCACCACCTCCCTTCAGACCCTGATTGAGACAGACAGTGTAGGATCCTAACTCTTAGAAAGAACAGTACCCTCAGAGCACTTCTAGCCCAGACCCCAAAGCCATCATTGTGGAGAGGGGTCCCACCTTTCTCATCCCTGCAAGAAAAAATTGCTAACTTAACTGCTAGCAGCAGAAGCCCTCCTGCCCCTAGACAGCTGATCTTGCTTCCAGCCTAGCCCTCATAGACTTGTCATACACAGGGAAGTAACTCCCATTGAGAAAAGGCTAGGCATTTCCACTAAATGCCAGCCTGGTGCCCCACACACAGGGCAGGCAAGCTGGCTTAGTTGAAGTAGGGACTGAAGGAGGCACCAGGCTGCATGTCCCAGGCAAGTCAAAAGCGCTTCTCCCACCATCCCCCCTGGTCTACCACCTATCCTTAAACTCTAATGGAGACAGCCCAGGACCCTGAACTTAGGATCAAGAGCTTTGGGACTAACTTTGCAGTTTAGCCCTGCTGCCATTGTCCTGGGAAGCAGCTCCTGTGGAGATGAAATTTGGCAACTACTCAGCCAGTATTGAAACCATAGCTTTTGAAGACACAAAAGAAAGGTCTTGCCCCCAGAGTCCCATCAAATGTCCAAACATAAGAAACTGATAGGATTTTATTAGTGGAAGAGACATTAAAGAGAGGTAGTGCCTAAAGTAATGACTTTTTCATCTGATTTGTGATTGAAATCTTCCCTATTTGTGGTCTTCCCCTATTGGAATGTGAATTCTTTGAGAGGAGGGACTCTTGTTTTCCATTTGTATAGGAAATTTTATTTTTAGGTTCAACTTTTTCTGTCCCTCTCCTTTTACTGTGCTTAGTATAGTTCTTTGCACATAATAAACACTTAATCTCTTTACTTGATTTTGGGATACACAATTCTTTGGTCACATATTTCAACCTATTTAAACCCATCATGCATTCCCAAGCAAACGTTGGGTGGCTACCTGTTGAGTGTGTTGTAGATGGGGATTCTTTCACTATAGTTTGGATTAGATAGTTGACTGAAAGAAGGAAGGAAGGATGCTAAGTGTCTGTTATTGTCAAGTACTGTGCTACCTATTTACAAATCTCATTTGATGGCCACAGAGAGACTGATATTGAGGGAATTAGGAAACTCCTCTGCTGGACAATTTTCCATTATAGTGACAAACATCCTTCACAATCCTATCCCTTTTTTGTTTTCCTCATCTTAATCATAGGGTCCTTGAACAAAAGTATCTCTTGAGATATCTTTCACTAAATCTTGTAGGATTTTTAACATGTGGGGGGTACCTTGTTGGAAGATCTCCTTTAAGGTGTTATTTTATTTACTAAATCAAATGCTTTTTTGTAGTCAGCAAACAGTGGGATCATTAATTCTCTGCTTAGTCACTTGTGTGACTGTAAATCTGTGGTCTCCTAGTGAATATAGTTTGTGGAAGTCTTCCTGATCCCTTTTCATAAATATTTAATAGAAACAGGAAAGTGGATATATGAAATGGATTTTTTTTTTGTGATAATTGTATTTCTCTTTTTCTCCCCAAGGACTTTGGGTAGCCTTCCTTCTTTCAAATATCATGAGAATTGATCTAGTACGACATTTTAATACATTAGAAAGACTACAGGCTCTAGAGTCAAAAGATTTGGGTTCCAATCCTGTCTCTTAGGATTAACTATCTGGGTGACCTTGGGCAAATAATTTTTCTTCCCTGGACCTCAGTTATCTCAGTTGAAGTGGTTCTTTTGTTGAGGTCTAGATTTGGGGTATCTAAATGAAATTAGGATTTAGTTGAGGTCTAGTGGCAGGTTTGGGGTACAGGGAATCAAACAGAGCTCCCCTGCAACCCCCTTAGATTTGGCGCAAGGATATGGCGGTAAATGAGGTCTAGTAGTGGCGCAAGTCCCCAATAAAAGCATTTATTAGCCCGAGAGCTAGATTGATAATAGAGGTTTATTATTGAGTATAGGAAGTAGGAGATAGGTGAAGGTAGAGATGAGGAGGACAGACTGAGGGTCCAGTGGACAGAGGGTCCTCACATGGCTGGCAGGTTTGGAATCTCTGCAAAGAGGGGTTCCCAGCGTGACTCTTTTATAGTAGGAGACTTAGCTCGAGGGGCTTTGGGGTGTAGTGCCAAAGTTGGCTCAGATCTGGGTGGGGTGGGACAGGTCCATATTGGAATTCAAAGGGACCAAGATTTGTGAGTCAAAGGGTAATTTACATTAACTAAGGGGGGGGGGGTTGGGAATCAAAGATTGGAATCTTTCCCACATCACTTTCAAGTTCTATATTTGTGATCCTGTAATCTTTTAGTAGCTCCAAAATGGTTTCTATCTTCATACTGGAATGCTTTCCCTTCGCATATCTACTTTCTGGCTTCCTTATCCCACCTTTTGCAAAAAAGACTTTTCTTGTCTCTCTCTTAATTCTAAGGTCTTTCTTCTGTTGATTTTTATTTTATCCCATATTTCACTTGTTTTGTACATCATTGTTTGAATGCTATCCATGAGTTCCTTGAGAGGAGAGACTGTCTTTGACCTTTATTTGTATCTCTAGCACTTGGCACAGTACATGATAGTCTCTTAATAAATGTTTGACTGACAAACTTAATCTATATTTCCTAGGTCTGGTCCAGTTATTGTGTATGTGTGTGTGTGTGTGTGTGTGTGTGTGTGTGTGTGTTTTAATGCATTGCTTTTTCCCTTTAAAAGCATATCCTAGACTGATATTGGAGTTCGAATTTATACTTTTAAGATATATATATCCATACATAGATTTTTCATTCTTCTATAGAATATTGTTAAACCAAAAACGTTGAGGGTTAACTATAACACAATAGTATTTGATTTTGGTCATATGCAGATTGGCTGATGAGCTACATATGCCTTCTCTTCCTGAAATGATGTTTGGAGATAACGTTTTAAGAATCCAACATGTTTCTGGCTTTGGAATTGAGTTCAATGCAACTGATGCTTTAAAATGTGTAAACAACTACCAGGGAGTGCTTAAGGTAGCATGTGCTGAAGAATGGCAAGAAAGCAGGTAAGAAACAGTAACTGGATTGGAGTATGTTTCATTAGAGTAAATAGTGAATTTTCTTATTAGCTTTCCAGAGTTATCAGTTGACTCCACTATAAATAAAGGCAACTTTCAAAATAAACACTGCCAGAGCAGTACTTATTTCAGAGTTAGTGTCTCTAAATGAAGTACTGTACCTAAGTAACTGTCCTTCTCCTTTGACCTCAGTAACTATTTTTGAATAACATACTTTGATACTTCTGATTAAGGATTATAAAAATAAAAGGTAAAGATTTTTTTTACCAGCATTTATTTATTAACTGAAAGCTCTATGGAGACTGAAAATAAGTATAAAATATGGTCCCAGTTTTTGTGTAGTTTATAGTCTAATGTAAAAAGTTAAATAATAAATGATTTCAATAACTGGTTTGAATTGTTTATAATAAGCACAAAAGAGTTTACATATCAATAAAGTATACAGACAAGTGAGTTGGTTAGAATCATTTGTAGAATTTACTTTGGAAGGATATTTAGATATTTTTATCAAGTTTTGTTCTATGTCACTGAATGGAATCCTTTGTTTGATCATTGAGGACGGAGGGAGAACACTCCAAAGAGATTATCAGACCATATGATTGGACCTATACAACAGATTACAAAGGAACATTGCTTGGTGAAGCACTTAAGTTAAAGGTAAATTTAATTCTTTTCTTTTTTTGTGTGTTGAACTGATTTATTTTGTCTCTTTATATTTAAGGTCACTTACCATACTAAAACAGAGCTTATTCTCTCAATCTTTTTTGTAAAGTTTTATTCAGTGGATATATGTTTAGATTGGATTGCTTGCTATCTATGGGAGGGTTTTGGAGGAGGGAGGAAAAAAAATTTGGTACAAAGTTTTGCAAAGATGACTACTGAAAACTATGTTTTTTGAAAAATAAAAAGCTATAAAAAATTTTTAAAAATGATTATCAGAATATAATAAAATAACAAAGCTTGTTCATTTTTTTTCCCCTCTGATAATTATTCTGGTCTATGGTGGAACTCTAGAAAGTTACTGTGGTTTTTAGAGTTAGCTAGTCAGCCAGAAAGAATGCCATACAACCCTTTTTGACTGATTTTGAACATGGTTGACCTTTGTTTTATAGCTTTCAGTTTTTAAAAATTTTCTTTCCAATGTTTTGTATGAAGTTACATGTGTCTTCTTAGTGGAGATAGAGTTGAGGGGGTGTGGGATGAAGGAAGGGAGAGACTCTAGAGCCCAGACTTTTTGTAGTGACTGGAAACTGAGTGAATGCTCATCAATAAGAGAATGGCTGAATAAATTTCAGAGAGGCCTGGAGAGACTTACATGAATTGATGCTAAGTGAAATGTCAAACCAGGAGATCATTATACATTTCAGCAACAAAATTATATAATATGACGATCAATTTTGATGGACGTGGCTCTCTTCAACCAGTTCCAATTGTTCAGTAATGAAGAGAGCCATCTATACCCAGAAAGAGGACTATGGAAACTGAGTGTGGATCACAACACTGCATTTTCACTTTTTCTGTTATTGTTTACTTGCATTTTTGTTTTCCTTCTCAGATTTTATTCTTTCTAGATCTGATTTTTCTTGTGCAGCAAAATAACTGTATACATGTATACATATATTGTATGTATATGTATACATATGTATGTAACATGTATACATATATTGGATTTAACATATATTTTAACATATTTAACATATTGGACTACCTGCCATCTAGGGGAGGGGATGGGGGAAGGAGGGAAAAATTTGGAACAGAAAGTTTTGTAAGGATCAATGTTGAATGATTACCCATGCATATGTTTTGTAAATAAAAAGCTATAATATAAATTTTAAAAAATAAATGTTATATATTGATAAAGTTAATGTAACTGAAAAAAAATAAGATATTAAATAATGAAAAAAAAATTTTCTTTTCCTTTCAGGTTGTGCCTACAACAGATCACATAGATACAGAAAAATTGAAAGCCAGGGAACAGATTAAATTTTTTGAGGAAGTTCTGTTGTTTGAAGATGAACTTCATGATCATGGAGTTTCAAGCTTAAGTGTGAAAATTGTGAGTATAGTAATTGCTTTTGTTTATAGAAATATCCATGAAGCCATTACACTTTAAATATGACATTTTTGTTTTTAGATTATGCATTGTGTGACTAGCAATATAGAATCCATACATTTGGGAAATTTTTATGTGATATTAATGATTTTGAGTATCCATATGTAAATACCTAACATGTTTTTGTAGTCTGTCCATTATTGAACTTGGAGAAAATCTCAGATAGGTAACACTCCTCAATACGTTTTGATATCTGGATATATCTGTTAGTGAATGTAGGGTCTTATGTAGGGTAAGACGATGATGGAAATGCACTTGTATACAAAGGCACCAGACCCTCCTTTATCCTTCCACATTCTGTCTGCAGACATAGAAATGAACAGCAGAGAAGGGAGGGAACCAGACTTCCTTCTTTCTTTCTGATAGCAACTAGTGGTTGGTAAGTGGAATTACAAATGATTTCTCAAAGTGTTTTAGTAGAATTTTGAATTTAGCTTTATAATTTTTATTATTTATTTGCTTCCTAAATGTATCCTACTTCTGTTCTCAGTATCTTGCATAGTAATTTACATATAATAAAAAAAAATATTTGTGGACTTGGATTTGTATGTAAAAGTCAGTTTCTTTGAAGCTTTTCTAAGTTTAAAACCTAATTTTGTGCTCATTGTTGATGTAATGCTTCTTGGGTATTCTCAGATATGATTATAGAGTGTCAAGTTTGATATGCCTTTCCAGGTAAGCTACAGAAAAAAAGGGTGAACTCTTAAGAATGTTGACTCTGAACTTTCTTGTAAGATGGTGTGGTGTTCTAAGGATCAGATTGAGCCTATCTCTGAGGGACTGAGCTGTGAGAGAAAAGGGCAAAATCTGGACTCTGCCTTTCCCCCAATCAAGTATGAAAATCCTGTCTGGGATATAAGGACCATTTTAAATGTAATTTTGACTATAAAACCTTCTTGATGACTCTAGATAAAAGAAATATATCATAGACTTGTCTATATTACTTATAAGACAATACTTATCTGTATTCCCTTGCATAGTCTTATTTCTTTATACATGTCCTATTTTCCATTGCTCGATAGAGGATAATCACCAGTGTTTACATAAGTACTTTAAAGCTTACAAGATATGTTATGGATTCCCAAATCTGAGCTTTACAAAGACCCTGAAAGATAGACACTATAGGCATTACAAGATTAGAAAACCAAAGTACAAAGATGCTAAGGGACATGCCTACTATGGTCACACAGCTTGCAAAGCATAAAAAATGAAATTTGAACTAACTGCAGCCCTATTTCTAGTGTCTTTCCTCCCCAGCTCATCTGCTACCAAGTTGACAATTTGTTATTCCTAAAATATAGCTCTGCTCATATCTTGTTCAGAATCTTGACTGCCTTCTTATTATTTCTAGGATATTTGTCCTGGAAACCTCTCAACATCTGGCTCCTACTGACCTGAGTCTTATTTCATGATATTCCCTTTTACATACTGTGTTCAGTCAAATTGGCCTGCCAGTTCTCCATGAAAAACATTCTATTCCTGCTGCCAGGCCTTTGTATCTTACAGTCTGGAATTGTGTTCATTGTTCACCACCTTTTTGTCAAATCTAGAGTTCCTTCAAAATGTAGCTCAGGTGCCCCCTTGTATCCATGGCCTTATCCGATCCCCCTATCTCTGTAGTAGTGTTAGCTTCCTTTTGAAGTTACTTTGTGTATGTCTATCTTGACATTCTAATATCTCATTTTAAAAGCAACTCAAAAGTTTTAAGTGAACCATAGGATCTTCTTTAGACATTCCCTAAAGCACGGAGTTGATGTGGACTTTAATTTGTGGTCAAAAGGGAGTGTTTTGAGGACTCAGATGAGCAGATCTATGTGGAACTTAGATGTTTGGGAGAAGCAGAGGAATGGGGAAGAGCTACAGGAAGCTGGCAGGGAGGAAAGCATTGGGAATAAAGAGGAGCCTCGTGCTGGTTCTTCTTAGCAAGTCTCACGTGCTCTGTCCTATGTAAGGTTTCATCATATCCAACTTGTGTTCTTTTCCTCTTGGAATTGCCTTATATTAGTTTATATCCATGTGTGTTTGTATGTACATATATATGTGTGTGTGTACACGTGAATTTTTCCTCTAATTTAATATAGTCTCTTTTGGTTGCCAGTGAAGAAGCAATATTGAAGAATATATTGAATATATTGAAGAAGCAATATAAAACTGTAGATGGGAGGGGAGAGGGAGAGAGGGGGGAAAATTGTAAGGGAAATCAGCTGAGGAGTTCTTGATTGAAATTCTAATAACACAAAAATTGTTCTGAGGAAAGAACTTAGCAACTGACTGTTAAAAGACACTTGTAGGTGGAGGTGGAACCACGATGCAACCCAACTGATTTTTCCCAACATTCCCCTCCAAATAAATTTAAAATCAAGTAATGCAATCACAATTGTAGTGCCAAGGGGAATGCTATAGGGCTGTAGAGAAGCAACTTCCTGGATAAAAAGCATTGACCACACATCTTACTTGGAAGCACCAAGAACTTGCAGATCCTCAGAACTAACTCAGAAAAAAGAAGTACAAAAAAACCTGAAGCTTGGGATAGTGCCTCCCCAACCCCATGTAAGCAGAGCCCCAACTTTATGAAGTTCTAAGTCAAGAAATAGGCTAGAAAAAGAACTTGGCAATTAAAAGCTATCACAGTAGTAAGGAAAACTAAGACACAAACTCAGATGACAATGTGAAAATCTCTTCAACTAAATCCTCAAAGGAAAATGCTGACCAAGCCAAAAAGAATTCTTGGAAGTGTTTAATAGAGAATGATAAAGGAAAAATTGGGAAAAGAAATGAAAGTGATACAAAAAAAATGAAAAGAGAATCCATATCTTAGTAAATGAAGTACAAATACTGAAGAAAATAGCACCTTAAAAAGGAGTGGTACAATAGGCATAAAAATTCACTGAAGAAAAGAACACCTTAAAAAGAATTGGCCAAATGGGAAAAAAAAAGATATAAAAGCTCACTGAAGAAGATAATTGTTTAAAAATTAGAATTAGGTAAGTGGAAACAAAAGACTATGGAGACATCAAGAAATAATAATCATAATTGTTAGTGTGGATGGAACGAGCTCACATAAAACAGAAGCAGCAGAATGGATTAGCAGTCAGGAGTCACAACATACAAGTGAAACACTTAGGCACAAAGTTAAAGAACTGGAGCAGAATCTTATGATTCAGCTGAAGCTAAAAAAAAAAAAAAGAAGGCAGGAGTAGCAGTAATGATATCAGCAAAAATAAAAATTAACCTGATTAAAATTTAATTTGATAAACAGGAAAACTACATTTTGCTAATAGGTAGTATAGACAATGAAATAATATCAAAAAAAGTTATAGCAAGTTTATCTGGTAAAGGCCTTATTACTCAAATACATAAAGAACTGAGTCATATAAGAATAAGAACCATTTCCCAAATGATAAATGATCAAAGAATATAAGTAGGCAGTTTTCAGTAGAAGAAATCAAAACTATTCATGGTTATATGAAAAAAACTCTAAATCACAAGTAGAGAAGTGCCTATTAGCAATGCTAGGTGTTGGAGAGAATAAGGAAAAATGGGTATACTCATACTTTGGGTGAGCTTGTGAACTGGTCCAGTCATTTTGAAGAACAATTTGGAACTGTGCTCAAAGAACTATAAAATTGTGCATTCCCTTTGACCCAACAATACTAGATTTATACCCTAAGAAGATCAAAGCATTTATAGCAGATACAAAATACAAAAGCATTTATAGCAGTTTTTTTGTGGAATAAAGAATTGGCAATTGAGGGGAAGGAAGCTCATCATTTGGGGACTGGCTGAACAAGTTGTGTCAAATGATTATGATGGAGTACTATTGTGCTTCAGGAAATGATAAAAGAGATCATTTAAGGGAAGGGGGAACCAAACCAAACCAGCATGGAATGACACATATGGACTGATGTAAAGTGTACTGAGAAAAACTGACATCATTGTGCACAGTCATGTTGTAATAATGATCAACTGAAAGATTTGGCTACTCTGATCAATACAGTGATCTAAGAGAATTCCAAGTGACTCATGTTCATCTCTAGAGAGAGAACTGATAAACTGAGTGTAAACTGAAGTATAATTTCTTGCTTTTTTGACAATATGGTTAATATGGAAATATGTTTTGTGTGATTCCACATGTATAATTGATATCATTTTGTTGGCTCAGTTGCTGGGAGAAGGGTGGGAGGAAGGTAAAGAATTTGGAACTCAAAATTAAAAAAAAATGCTAAAAAATTTTTTTGGAAAATGATTTTTTAAAAAAGCTATTTTATAGAAAGGGGGAACAACCTACAGATGATGGAAGGAAGATTAGGTAATAGAGATTGAAAACAAAGTTATGTTTTTATACTATACTATCTATACTATACTATATAGTATATTTATACTATACTATACTATACTATTTTATGCAAATACTATCAGACTTGATAAAGCTAAGAATGAGGAAAAGTAAGGGTAATTAGAAGGGATTTTTAATCACTCTTGGGGGGGAAAGTTGAGGATCAAAGTTGGCCTCTGAGATCTTAAGATTGTGTGATTCACTGAGGAATTTGGCATTAGTAATTTTCCATAGTGGGGGTGGAGCCAAGAGGGCGGAGAGTAAACACATCTTTTTCTGAGCTCTCCCCACAACCTTCACACTAACAGCAAATATACAGCCTCTGAATTAGTTTTGAAGTGACAGAACCCACAAATATGGGAGTGTAACAAATTACCAGCAGAAGATAATTTTAAAGATCTCCAGAAAAGGTCTGTTTCAATCGGGCATGGAGGGAGGCGGGCCAAGCACAAGCAGGCCAAGCACAGTTGAGCACAGATACAGTGGAATACAGGCAACACAGAGTCCCAGGGCATCATGGGCTCTGTTCACTAGAGAATCTACAGCAGTGTTGGCTACTTTGCCCTGGTTGTAAGCCAGTAGATCAGCAGAGAAGTTATAAAACATCCAGCACAAATACAAAAGGCAAATAGTAAACCCCCCAAATGCCAGAATTTCATGGGACCTGGCCATGCCCACCTATCACCGGAAGTCAGTCAGCACTGACCTAACACAGCTGTGGCCACTTACAGAGGAAGCTTGGACAATCTTCCCCTTGCCCTAAAAAAACCAAGCCAACTTAAAAAAAGGGGGGGGGGGCAAAAAATGCAAAAAGAACTGACTATAGACAGTTTTTAAGATGAAAGAGAAGAATGGATTTCAAACCTTGAGGTCACTAAAAGCACACCATCTCTAGATGAAGTTCCAGAGGGTGTTATAAATTAAAAAGCATCTTAAAAGAGAGCTAGAAGAAAAATGGGGAAAGGAAATGAAAACTTTGCAAGAGGGTTTAGAAAAGGAAACATAAATTATCTGAAGAAAATACCTTACAAAATAGGTTTAGTGAAATTGAAAAAGCATATTACTCCTTACAAAATAGATTTGACTATCGGAAAATGGAAATGTAAAAAGAAAACAACTCCCTGAAAAACAGTAATTTTTCATAGCACTGGAACCAGCAAGGTTGGACTTTCTTCCATTTTCAAAATTATCCAAAATGAGTACATTCTTTTTCATGATACACTTGGTTTACTTTGGTGAATTTAACAATTTGCTTATGAACTACAAGTGAAATAGATTGGGAAACATTGACACAATGCACAGTTAGGCTAACCTGTATCAATTTGTGCCTTTTCAGTAGTATTAAGCTAAGAGTAGGTTGGGGGTCTTGCATCTAATTTAGTTATAGAAGGGGATGGCAGATAGGTGGTTGTAAGAGACTATAAGTTCCTCTTCTGACAGTAGAGATGACTAATGATGCATTTTCTTTGCATTGATACAGGTTGATCCAAAGAGCTTTTCTGCTTAAATTGTTCTGTCACAAGGATTTTAAGAATAAAATCAGAATAGAAATATCCTTGAGTCTTTTTTTAAAAAAGTAGTAATACAGGTAGGACCCTAAAACCTTAATGAAGTTTTAAACTAGTAGAGTTATGAAAGCCATGTTAAAACTTTGTGGGGCCCTGTATCACTGCTTTTCCCAAGCTGTTTAAGCTTCTTTTTATTTTTATCCTGTTTTTATTGTCTTTGTGGCATAACATTTTACAGATTCGGAAGCTGAGGCATAGATGGTTGTGATTTGAACAAGATTAAATGGTTGGTGCTAAGATTAGGGTCTTCTAGCTCTGGGTTTAGCATTCTTTTCACCAAAGCCTTGTTCTTCAAAATACACTCATTGTTACCATTGGCAAAGTATACAATAAGATGAGAAGCATGGCTCAATTTTTGCTAAAATATATAACAGTATACTTACTTTTCTCTTTCAGAGAGTGATGCCTTCTAGCTTTTTCCTGCTATTGAGATTTTTCTTAAGAATTGATGGTGTGCTCATCAGGATGAATGACACAAGGCTCTACCATGAGGTATCTTAATTCTTATTTCTTGTACAAATTTATGTGAACACTTGTGTACTATTAGAATGAAAACCTAAGTAGTTTAAAGTTAATTTTTTTCAAATACACTATGCTAATCCTTCTTAATTATTGAGGTATATTTTGTGAAGTTTTCTTTTGTATTTACTGTTATTGAAGCATTGAATCTTCCTGTCATTTAATTTTAAAATCTAGTAGTTATAACTTTCTCTAAGCATGGAGTTGGGTCTAATGCCAAAGGTAGATGGGATTTTATATCTTTTGGATCTTGCCTATGTCTATGCTGTGCTTAGGAAGAAAGGCAGCTTACAGTAGTGAATAAAGAGCTGGCCTCGATGAGAAAGACCTACTCTCCAATCTGCCTCTGAAAGGTCATAGCTCTGTGACCCCTAAAAAGTCAATCTCTTGGTGCACTTGGAAACGAAGACTGTAAATGGGAAAGCAGGAGTCTCCCTGCATTAGGAGAGGGAATTTCATCACTAGCAATTCCCTAGGCCAATGAAACCTACAGGGCTGATTCTCACCCAGCTCCCCAAAATATTTACAGTACAAGTCAGTGAAATTTTTTTATCCATTTGTAAAATGAATACAAATTTGTCTTGGTTTTGGAATTATGGACTGCGTGCCATGTTATGGTTAATGGTTCTACTATATAATTATAATGACCAAACTTGGTCCCAGAGAAGAGATAAGAAAAACCCATTTTCTCTTTTTTTTGCAGAGTTAGAGAGCGATGATTATGGAATATTGAACATGCTGCCAGATGCAGTTGATGGGTTGTTTGGATTTGCTTTTTTCTTCCCTTTTATTTTAAATTTCTTTGACAAGAGATGACTTATTAGGGAGAGGAGGCAGGTCTATTTTGGAAATTAATGTAAAAAAAGCTATCATAAATAATAATAAGAATTCTCTCCCACAAAAATTTAATGCATCTGAAATTCTTATCCATACTTCAGAAAAACCAACTCTGCAAAAATAACTTAAGTTAAGCACTTTTTAGAAACTGAGTGATTAAGGCAGAAATTAAATATCTAAAGATGTTTTCTAAATATTGAGTATTTATCTTAGATTACATAAGTATTTATTAATTACATTTATCTTTGCTTCCTGAATCAGTAGCTCCATAGCAGTCTTAAATTTTCTTAATATGATTATGTCATGTTTTAGAGGAAAAAATTTCAGAGTTGGAATTCCTTTTTCTTAAAAACTTGGGATAATTAGGTAAGAGTTCTTTTTCCTCGAAAAAGAGATATATCCATCAGTTTTTTTTAAAGTTTGGTTCCCTACAACTTCCCCATCTTCTTAAAAACAAACAAACAAACATTCAAAATCATGTACTGTACATACAAACACCAGACACATAACAATTCCAGAATAGCAATCTGATAGATACAGAGAATGTGGTAAACTTTTCTGTTTCAAAGAGAGAAACATTTTTCCTCTTCTTGGGGTTTCATTTAGAAATAAAATCATATATGGAAATGTTTAAATTATTGTACATCTATAACCTATATCAGATTGCTTTCTGTCTTGGGGAGGGGAGGGAAGGTAAGGGAGAAAAGGAGAAAAAAAATTTGGAATATAAAGTCTTACAAAAATAATATTGAAAACTACCTTTACATGTAATTAGAATTACATATAAATTAGAAAATTACATGTAGAATTAGAAAAAACAAAAAACTGTTAAAAAGTGAAAAAAAATTTTTTTAAATTATAGTTTAAGCACTTTAAAGTGTTTGTTAAGAACGTCTTACCTGTTAAGGGAAAACTGAGATCTACAAGCATCTTGTGATATATAATACAATGAGTCTATATTGGAAATGAAGGAAAAGGAAAATTTGTTAAGTTATTTGGATTACAAATAATAGTTTATGTAGGTGATAAAGAGATCTCTCAATTTTAAATTTAGGAGTACTATTTGGATTCTTATTTAGTAAAAGATTGAAGAAAATATATTACCAGTTCCTGATTGAGATAGAATAATGATGTCCTTTGAACTTATCATTTAGATATATTATGGTTTATTTGTTTTTTTTTTTTTTTTTTTTTTTTTTTTTTTTTTTTTTTTTTTTTTTTTTTTTTGTTACAGTAGTCTTGATGATTCAATGTTTGGGGTATTCGTATTTATTTGCTTACATTCATGTGGTACTTTTGTGATGTCAATTACATCACAATTGAATTGATAATTTCTACTCTTTGGGTTAAAGAAAATAAATGGGAGTGCCATTATCAAGTTAGGTGGTCCTTTTATAACTTGTTTAAAAATGCAATTTTTTATTTATACGTATATGTTATGTATAACACTAAAAAGAAGACTTAAAAATCCGTACATATTTTTTTTTATTTTTAATAGGCTGACAAGACTTATATGTTAAGAGAATACACTTCAAGAGAGAGCAAAATAGCAAATTTAATGGTATTGTATCTAAACTTCATTTTTAAAAAATCTAATTTTCATGTTTCATGTTAAATACTATAAACTATATTAATGCTAAGTTCTATAATAGCATGTTATCTTTGAAAAAGGATTATTGATTTCATCATCCTTAATTTCATCCACACACCTGACTTTGTTGTTTAGTTGTTACCCCATGTCCTTCTATCTTCCATCATCCCCCAAAGTTTGTCCATGCTCCTGTTTGTTGCTTACATGATTCTGTTTATCTCATTTTAAGTATTATAAGCTTCAGTTTAAATATTTGGCCTTGCAGTGAATAGTCTGAATTAATTTCTTCAAGTATTGACTTGCTGTCAAGGGATTCTCAAGAGTCTTCTTCAGCCCTACAATTCAAAAGTGTCAATTCTATGGTGCTCAGCTTTTCTTATAGTCCAACTCGGACAATTATACGTTGTTCCTGGAAAAGCAGTAGTTTTAACTTTGTGGACCTTTGTTGGCAAGGTGCTGTCTCTTCTTTTTAATGTGCTGTTCAAATTCACCATAACTTTCCTTCCAAGGAGCAAGTGCTTGCATTGTTCATTTCATCACCGTCTGCAGTGATCTTTGAATCTAAGAATATAAAATCTGATGCTGTTTCCATTTCTTTTTTCTTTATTTGCCAGAAAGTGATGGGATCAATTGCCATGATCTTAATTTTTTGTTGTTAAATTTCAAGTCAGTTGTCATTCTCCTCATCAAGAGGCTTTTTAATTCGTAATTTTCTGCCATTAGCGTGGTGTAGTCTGCGTGTCTGAGATTGTTGATATTTCTCTTGATGAATTTCAGAAGCTTTTGACTAGTCCATTCTGGCATTTCACATGATAATACTGTGCACATAACAAATAAAGTGATAAAATACAGCCTCCTCATATGCCAGTCAGTTGTTCCAAGTTTGGTTCTAACTGTTGCTTTTTGGCCTACATACAGTATCCTCGGGAAACAAGTAAAATGGTACTCCCATCTCCCTGAAGACTTGCAACATTTTGTTGTGACCCATAGTCAAAGAGTCAAAGAGTATAATGAAGCAGGAATAGATGTGTTTCTGGAACATCCTGGTGTTTTCCTTAATCCAGTGAATGTTGACAATTTGGTCTCTAGTTCCTTTGCCTCTTTGAAAACCAGCCTGTGAAAACAACACATATTGTTGAAGCCTTCCTTGCAGAATCTTAAGCATAGCCTTACTGGCATGTGAAGTGAGAGCAATTGCTTGGTAATTTGAATTGGTATTGCCCTTCTTTAGGATTGGGATGTAAATTTATCTTTTCCAATCCAGTGGCCACTATTGAGTTTTCCAAATTTGCTGGGATATTGAAGGCAGTTCTTTAACAGCATCATCTTTTAGGGTTTATAATAGCTCAGCTGGAAGGCTATCATCTAACCTTAATGCTTCATAAGGCCCATTTGACTTCATTCTCTAGGATGTCTGCCTCTGGATCAGTACTCCCACTGTTATGGTTATTGGTGATGTTAAGATCTTTCTTGAATAGTTCTATATATACTTGCCACCTCTTCTTCTATTTCTGTTGGGTCCCTACCACTTTTATCTTTAGTCGTGGCCATTTTTTATGAAATATTCTCTTGCTTTTTCTTGAAGAATCTCTTGGCTTTCCTGTTGGACATTTTTAACTATTTCCTTGAATTGGTAATTTAAGGAAACCTAATCTCTCTTTCCTAGCCTTTGTATTTCTGCATTCATTTGGGTATTTCTTTTCCTTTCTCCTTTTCCTTTTGTATTTCTTCTTTCCTCAACTGTTTGTAAAGTCTGATCATATAGCCATTTTACTTTTTTTACTATTTTTAGGGGAAGGTGATTTTTATTTATGCCTCCTATACAGTATTGCAAACTTCTGTCTGTAGTTCTTCTGGCTACTAGAGCTAATCACTTAAATCTGCTGATCACCCTCTACTTCATATTCATAAGAGATGCTGCTTAGGTCATAACTATACAATCTTAAGGTTTTCTGCTTTCTTAATTTTAAGTCTGAATTTTGCAGTAAAAAGCTTATAATATGAACCCCAGTTAATTCCAGGTCTTGTTTTAATTGACTATAGAAAGCTTTTCCACATTTAGTTGCAAAGTCAATCTAATTTCTATATTGACCATACATGATTCTTATATGTAGATTCATCGTTTGAGTTATTGAAAAAGAGTATTTGCTGTGCTAAGTTATCTTGACAAAATTCTATTGTCTTTGCCCTGAATCATTTTGAACTTCAAGACTAAACCTGCCTCTTATTATAATTATCTTTTTATTTCCTACTTTCACATTTCAGTCCCCTACTATGAATGTGATATCTTCATTTGGTGTTATTTTTAGAAAATATAAATCTTCATAGAACTGATCAATTTCAGCCTCTTTGGCATCAGGGTTTGAGGCATAGACTTGTACTGTTATAATGTCAAATGTTTGCCTTGGATTCAAATATATTCTGTTATTTTGGAGATTTTATTACAGTACTGCTTTTCTAACCATTTAATTAACTATGAGGGCTTCTCCTTTCTTCTAAAGGATTCTTGCCCACAGTATACTGTATGTGTAGTGATTATCTGAATTAAATTCACCCATTCCCATCCATTTAAGTTAATTGACACCCAAGATGTTAATGTTTAATTTTTCCATTTCTTGTTTGACCACATCCAGTTTACCTTGGCTCGTGGATCTTACATTCCAAGTTCCTGTGCTATATTGATCTTGATAGCTTCAGAATTAACTTTCATCACCAGATCCCTCTGCAGCTGAACTTCCTTTTGCTTTTGGCCCAGCTGCTTCATTAGTACTGGAGCTATATATGTAGTTGTCCTCTTCCCCAGTAATGTGTTGCTCACCTTCTGACCTGAGAGTCTTATCTTGCAGTGTTAAATCTCCTGTCCTGTATCACTACCATGTTGTGGTAACAGGGTTTGTGTAGCTCAGTGAATCTATGAGCTATCTTATTTACCCAAGATGGACAGGCCATATGGTGGGTTCTGACAGAGATGACCTATGAGAGAAAGAAATGGCAAACTATTATAGTATCTTTGTCAAGAAAATCCCATGGATAGTGTTAAACCGATCAAAGGTTTGTCCAGCAATACTCTATTCCATAACATGTATATATATACTTTGCTGAGGGACATCTACAAAAATAGAACACTGTGCATAGTGTTTGGAGTTGGAAGGAACCATATATCATTTGGGCTGACTCCTGTGTTTTTTTTTACAATTAAGGATAATGATCCAGAAATAAAATCCCTTCTCTAGTGTTACAGATTTGGGAAATTACTCCTCAAGGACTAGAACTCAGGTTTCTGACTTTCAAAGGAATGTTTTTACTGCCCCAGCAAACTATCTACATGTTCTTTTTCCACCAAATCTTAAACAATATGACTATTCTTAATAACAGTGGTTTAATTCAATGTCTCATATACTATAGATATAATCTGTTTTAGCACTTTGTACTGATATCCTTTAATAATTCTTCCACTGTGACCTGGTAACAACAATGCCCATAGATCTTTTACCCTGAATTGTTGAAGGAAGTAGTTCACACAAGTGACTTTGAAATAGGAGTCTTTTAAATTTGACCTTTATCTGAAAATCCAAATTTGTATTCTGTAGCACTACAGAGTTTTAGAAAAAGCATTTGGATTTTGTTTTGTATTACACATGATTAATTGAGATCAAACAGAAAACTGGGAAGTTAAGACCTGGAAGTCACATAATGATTTGTGGAATTAAAATTGTGTGGAATCCAGTACAGATTAAGTACAGCACTTTGTTTATACCAAATGCATATTAATAAATTTGTTAAACTAAGTTTAATTCAATATAGTGATTCCATTTGAGGAAAACTAATAGCATAGCTTAAAGTATTGGAGCATCTCTAATAATGTTGTAAAAGAAGTTCATCTCATTTTCTGGAATTTGATGTGTATATTTAGGGTTACAAATTCTTGAACAAATTTCTTAAAGTAAATATATTTTTGAGTGTACTGTAAAAATGCTATGTTAAGAAAAACTAATCCATTTTATTTGTGTCCTAGCATGTTCCACCAGCCCTCTTTACAGAGCCTAATGAAATATCACAATACCTACCTGTAAAGGAGGCAGTCTGTGAGAAGCTGGAGTTTCCAGAAAGAATGGATCTCAACCTTGTGGCAACACAGGAAAATACATGCATGGAATCTAAATAAAATGTCATACAATATGAGCTCTCTATGGAACCCTCACTGGAGATGACTGCTTTTTGGGGAGGGGGATCAAGGGAGGGAGAGTCAATGAGCTGCCTTTCCTTGTGCCCAGATTTTCTGTAGCCTTAAAGGAAAGAAAATGAAAGCTTGATGTAGGTAGGTTCTACACAACCTGCTGTTTGTACGTACCATCTGTCCATATCTATCCATATCTAAAATTAATGGGAAACTGAATTGAGCTAAGATTTTCAGTTGTTATGGAGTGGGACCTCAGTGGTAGATATTTATATGTCCTAAAGAGCAATCAGAGGCAATGGGCATGTAATTACCACAAATATTGTTTTGCATGAAGAGATTAATTAAATGCACCAAATCTAATAGTTCTTTTATAACTTTCATAGGATTCCTGGAAAACAAAAGATTATGTATTCTGATAGTTTTTTAAATTTAGCTTTGCAGAAAAAATATTGATAAAAGGCACTGCTGCAAAGAAGTGATGAGTTCAGAAGTTAATCTTGTGTTTTATATTCACAGAAGAAGTTAATTTCCCTCGAAAAACCATTATGTTAGATGGGACTTTAAGCTCAAATGTTCATAATTAGAATCAAAAAAGAATTTATTTCTAAAATTTCAAGCTAATTCATCCATTGGAACAGCATATATCCCTCAACTGTGGCCCCTCACTAACAGGTATGCTGGTATCACAATTAGTTTTTGGCCGGCATCTTGTAAAGGCAGGTGCTTTATTTTTGGTTCTGTTGTACATCTGATGTTTTTGTACTCTACCTTACATAACACCTTAATGTGAATAAATATACTGAAGTTGGTATCAGTACTGAGAAGTTTTAGGTATATATCTATTGGATCTGGTATTAAGGAGAGATATACTACATATTAAAGCCTGAAGCTAGATTTTTTTTCATAAAATATTGAGGGTTGGCATGGGGGGGTGTGAAAAAAATGAGAAAATATTTTTAAAATAAAATCTAGTTTTTATATTTAAATTTTCAGGTTTCTAATATGATAGAGGAGGGGATTCAGTAAAAAGGAATAAACTTAGGACCCATGGGGAAAAGATTGGGTAGCTGTAGCTTTATAGTGAAGTGCAAAAATAAATTTAAAAAAAAAAAAAGATCTTTTAAACATTTTATATGTTTTTTTGCCTGTCTACATAGTGCATGTAAAGCTGAAAATGATCACTATAGGATTGGGTAAGAGATTTATTGAAGCAAATTAGTGGGGGGTTTTTTGTTAACCTTTTTAAAAAAGGAAGTAACAACTTTTTGTTTTAGTTAAGAGTTGTTTCATCCTTAACCTTCCCTTGCCTTGAACTCAGATCACTAAATAGTCTTAGTAATAATTTTAAAAATATGCAGCTCTTTTGCTTTCACCCTTTGGGAATGTTTTAGAGGTAGTAAGGTATTGTTTATCTGTGAAGATCTTGGCTGAAAGGAATGGCCAGAGTATCTGTGTCCCAGAAATTGTAGTTAAGGTAGAAGGACCTGGACCCTCTTAAGTCTCATTCTCAGCTTACCTATTGTTTCACAAAATGGTGCTGTTTTGAATTACCCAGAAAGTAAACCTTACTAGACAAGTTTATCCTCTACCTTTTGCTGTATCACTTCAAGGTGGATGTATAAAAGCAGAATTTAATCTGCTCTGAGAGAATGCATTGCATGTTTACTGGATATCCATCTTATATGAAAGTGTATGCTTTCTCTTTAGGCAGGAAATGTGTATACTGTATGTGACTACCTGATTAAAACAATTTTGTTTGCCGTGTTGTTCTGAATGGAAGACTCCTTATCCAAACAAATTGCAAAAACCGAAAAGGACTGTACATCAGTTGGGATGTCCAACCTGTACTATCTCCTTTCTCTTTTCCTTTTTGGATGTATTGATGTCAGGTCCAATCCTTTATTTCCTACTTTAAGTATGAAAAGATATTATAGAGAATAAAAATAATGGATTACATTTTGGGGGAGGGCTCAAGTTGGAAGGGTAAGTATGTTTCTGAATACTTCACGACCAATTCACTACGATATTACTATATAAAATACATATGAGACAACTTGTCCATTGTGATGTGACACATCATTTTGTATTAATTGTTTGAAATGTCCTCATTTTTTTGTAAGTGAAGAATAAACAACAAATTACTGGCCTATGCTGGGGCTGGTTTCTTGTCTCTGTGTGTTTTTTCAGTGCTTCCAGTGGTACTAGAATTTGGTTTTATGTTTTCTTCTTTTCATATTTTGTGATGTATATAAAGATTCACTGGTTACATGTAAATCATCAGAACTATCTAAAAATGGAAGTACATTAAATAGCCCTCTCCTATTAAGGAGTAATGGGTGCCTAAATGCAATTTCATAACCAATTTAGCTTTCAGGATAAATGTACTTCTGCAGATGTTTCAAGAAGTCAGTGCTTCCTGCTTCCTGGGTTAATGCTTTTTCTTTGTAAATATGAAGAGCTATTCCTGGCATTATTACATAATTATTTCTATGGTGATTTCCATCTAAAATGCATTTACATAATGGCTTACTAGCCATTCATTACAGTAACCTTTAGGTAGAATATCATATCCCTCTAAACAAAACAATTTATCCCAAGATATACACAGGTCTGGCTTATTGGTTACCTGTTAAAAGCTGATTCATTCAGTAAAGATTTATTAAGTGTTTACTATATGGTAATCATTGTCCTAGGCATTGATGATATGTAGACAAGAATAGGACAGTACTTTTTTCAAGGAAATTATATTCTGTAAGAGATAACTAACCTGTTGTTACTCATTTCAGTCACGTTCAACTTTGTGACCGCATTTTAGGAGTTTTCTTGGCAGAGCAACTGGGGTGATTTTTCATTTCCTTCTGCTACTCATTTTTTAGTGAGGAAATGGACAAACAGGGTTAAGGGACTTGCTCCAGGTCACACAGCTAGTAAGGAAGGCCAGATTTGAACTTGGGAACATGACTAAAAATACATATTTTTTCTAAGTACATACAAAGATAATTGTTAACCTTATGTTCCAAATTTTTCTCGCCTTCTCCCTCCTTCCCTTCCCCATCCCAAGATAGCAAGCAATCTGATATAGGTTTAATATGCATTCCTTCTAAACATTTCCTGGGTGAGGAGTGGGGAACAATTAAAAAAAAAAAAAACAAAAAAAATGTACAATACTATATTAAGATGAACCTTACTGATTCCAAGCACATTACTCTGATATTGTGTTTTTAAGAAAATAGAAAAATGTATACAAATCAAAAGTTTATGAGGACAGTCCTTTGGTTTGAGATGGTTTGAGCTTTAAAGGGGATTACAAGAAATGAAGGCAAAGAGTAAAATTCCAACCTTGAAGTGGATGAATGTGCAAAGGCCAGGAAACATTAAGTAGATCAGTATGGCCAGTGGGAGTGAGCAATAGGAACCACAGTTTTGGTGTACAAAACCAAAAGCTTTAAGAGCATTCCATAAGGATGTGCTTTTTTGTATGCAAAAAAACCCGAGTTTTGGCCAACATGGAAAATATTTGGAAGATAGTACTGTTGGTAAAAACAAAAAACGGTACATATTAGGATTTTGTGTGATGGACTAAAATACAATCTTGTCATTAGGCTCATAGATTAATAATTTAAATATTTGCCAGTGATTCAATAGTAAAAGGTTCAACTGTTTAGGCTTGATGTAACTTGAGCAACAGCTATTTCATGTCATTTCATGATTTTCATTTATAAACTTGTAACAAAAGTTGACTGTCACTTAAAAGCAATCTAGATAAAATGTTGATTTGACATAATGCGAGTATCTTGGGGGGAAGGGTTAAAAGAAATTTCATTAACCTCACCCACATTTACTACCATTAAATATCAATGGAGAATCACCGGCAGGGTCACAAAAAAGCACCAGTTAAATTAGAGCCTATTAGTATAACTGAAGGCTTTGTGAAATTCTTAATTGCTGGCAAAATTCTTCCAATGAATGATTGTGTGAACAGAGTATCTTGCTTTAGGAAAGGACATAGGAAGTCCTTGCATGAAGACCAATGGATATTATCACTTACAGGAGGTGGGGATGGGATGCTGTGGTCCTTTAAATTCATGCTCTGATTGGAGTGGTAATATTGGGAACTACAAATGACAGCAGTTTATTTATTTATTTATTTTTATTTAATAGCCTTTTATTTACAGGTTATATGCATGGGTAACTTTACAGCATTAACAATTGCCAAACCTCTTGTTCCAATTTTTCACCTCTTACCCCCCACCCCTTCCCCCAGATGGCAGGATGACCAGTAGATGTTAAATATATTAAAATATAAATTAGATACACAATAAGTATACATGACCAAACCGTTATTTTGCTGTACAAAAAGAATCAGACTCTGAAATATTGTACAATTAGTTTGTGAAGGAAATAAAAAATGCAGGTGGGCATAAATATAGGGATTGGGAATTCAATGTAATGGTTTTTAGTCGTCTCCCAGAGTTCTTTGGGTGTAGCTGGTTCAGTTCATTACTGCTCCATTGGAAATGATTTGGTTGATCTCGTTGCTGAGGATGGCCAGGTCCATCAGAACTGGTCATCATATAGTATTGTTGTTGCAGTATATAATGATCTCCTGGTCCTGCTCATTTCACTCAGCATCAGTTCGTGTAAGTCTCTCCAGGCCTTTCTGAAATCATCCTGTTGGTCATTTCTTATAGAACAATAATATTCCATAATATTCATATATCACAATTTATTCAACCATTCTCCAACTGATGGGCATCCATTCAGTTTCCAGTTTCTGGCCACTACGAAGAGGGCTGCCACAAAGATTCGTGCACATACAGGTCCCTTTCTCTTCTTTATGATCTCATTGGGATATAAGCCCAGTAGTAACACTGCTGGATCAAAGGTTATGCACGGTTTGATAACTTTTTGAGCATAGTTCCAAATTACTCTCCAGAATGGTTGGATTCATTCACAACTCCACCAACAATGCATCAATGTCCCAGTTTTCTCGCATCCCCTCCAACAATCATTTTTTCCTGTCATCTTGGCCAATCTGACAGGTGTGTAGTGGTATCTTAGAGTTGAATGACAGCAGTTTAAATGAGTTTTGAAATTTCTTCAAGTGGTTGAATTATTCAAAGTCACAGTGTGATGTTTAAAAATTCCAAGAGATAATTTATGGAAATTAATCATTTTGTTAATTATGCTAGCATATAATCAATAAAAGGGGTCATAACACTCTCAAAAACCAAAGATCCTTTATGGAATGCTTATCTGACCTTGGAAGATTGCCCCGAAAGATGGTGATCAACTCTGATTGGTTAATAATGAGAGAATATTTAAATGAGAAGTGAATTCTAATGAGAGTCTGAGGTACAAAACTAATCACTCGGTCAAAAAATTTTCCGTATTTCATGTATTCTCACACCTCAACAATGAACCATAATCCACCAGTTAACTAAAACCAAAATTTCTTTACCTTTTGAACAGACCTGAATTTCCCCTCAGTATCAGCCCTGAACTTCCAAGGCTGCTGGAATAACATACTGCGGCTGGTTTCTGATTGAGGAAGTAGAAAAGAGGAAAAACAATTTGTAATCAATACAAGAAAGAAATAATCATTTCTGTCACACTGCATATTTTCATTGGACTAACCTGGAACCAATGACCATAGTTTGCATAATCAAAACTTTGAATAGTGTGTAAAAAGAGGAAGGGAGATTTTGTGTGTGAGAGAGATAAATTCAGTTTTGGATAAAATAAGTTTAAGATGTTCATGAGTCAGTTAGTTGGAGATGTCCAGTAAATATTTGGAGATGGGAGAGGTTAGGGCTATATAGATAAGAGAATCATCAGCATAGAGATGATTATTAAACCCATGGTAGCTGTTAAGTGAAGTGGTATAGAGAGAGAAGGAAAGAGGGCCCAGGAGTTAGCCCTGAGGACAGAGCCTGGGAGAAGGGCCAACAAAATGTACTACACTAATAAAGAAGAGTGCAAGTGTCAGGGCAGCGTAGAGTGCCAGGCTTGAAGTCAGAAAGCCTCCTCTTCATGAGTTCAAATCCAACCTCAGATACTTATAGCTGTGTCACCCTAAGCAAGTCACCTAACTGCCTCAGTTTCCTCATCTGTGAAAATGAACTGAAGAAGGAAATCTCAAACTACTCCAGTATCTTTGACAAGAAAACACCAATGGGGTCACAGAGGGTTGTCCACTACCAAACGACACAATGATGTGTGTAAAGCATGGATTGAGCCTCTTAATTGCATTGGGGCTTTTCTCCCAACACATGCAGAAATCACTAATTGGCATTTTCTTTCAATATGAAGGAATTCTTTTCCTTTAAAACTCACCTTAAATTCTGTTGATTATAGAGTCTTTCCTGTAGCTCTCAGCTGAAAGGGGTTTCATTCACCCTAAATTTTTCTAGAGTACTGTGTCTAGAGTTTGTAGAATATAAGTTTCTTGAAAATAGAAATGTCATTTTTCTCTTTGTATCCCTAGTGCCAGCACAATGCCTTGCACAAACTAGGCATGATATAAAATAATTAATAAATAAATAGGGCAATAGACATGTATGCCCATTTATCTGTTACATTGAATTAAGGTGGTGTGTACCAATTTTTAATGGTATAATTACTTATCTTCAGGATAAATTTAAACTGAAAATTTCTCAAATAATACAATAGGGCCAAATTGTTTAAGTACCTGCAATTTAAAATTTAGAAACCAGTAAAATTAGAAAAAAACAGGAATAATACAGTTTAGAATTCCATCATACTTATTGAAGGTTTTAAATAAAAAATCTCAAATAACCTACTATATAGTAGGCATTGGAGATACAAATCCACATATACACACCCTATCACTAATTCTACCCTTAAGGAGTTTATAACCTGAGGATACTACCTAAGTACATACGTTTATGTGTATTTTTGTATCACACAAAACACATGCACATATACATGTACACGAGCACACAAAATAGGTATATACCCATGTATTATGTATATATGCATGTATACACATGTATATGTATACAACACATACAAGCAAATGAGTGAGTATATAAATCTATATACACTCATATAAATGGAGAAAAAATAACTAAGAATATGAGGAAGGGACAGATAAAGAGTTGCAGTGGTTATATACCAGCTCCAGGGTCAGGAAGATTTGTGTTCAAATGTGATCTTGGACACATTAGCTGTGTGACCCTGAGCAAGTCAATCTCCATTCCAAAAAATGTAGTATTTTTGATGAGGCAGCATATAAGTTCCAAATGAGTGGTTTGGGCGATGAATACCAAAGCTGTGACTCGTGCAAGGTGACTGGACTTTATCACAGAAGTGTGCTTTCTGTCTAGCAATCTCACCTCTGAGCCTCGGTGGCTGTCCTGAGGCACTAAACTCCAAGCATCTACTCCTTTGGTACCCCTTTAGTAAGTTCTTGGTGGATAGGACAGTGATAATGGACAATGGTGAGAAGGCAGGACTGTTTTACTTATTTGCTTCAGATTTCTTGGCTGAGGAGAATGGACCTTTGGACTGAAATGGGGCAGAACAAGAAATGTTTAATAGAGAATTGAAACTCAAGAGATAAGTAATACTTAACCATCTATGATGAACTCAAGTCCCCAGTTCCAAGTAAATTGCATTTTAGAATGTTGGAAGAAATGGAAAAGTGCTTACTGAGATATTGTTAGTAATCTTAGAAAGATCCTAGAAAAGCAATGCTGCAAGAGTGATATTGGGCAACTGTTTTAATTTTTGAAAAAAGGAAGAGTGAATTTTGCAAACTTAGATTCCTTGAAAATTTTTAGAACACATTAAGGAATGATTTTTGGACCGTTGAAAATGGGTAATGGAGAAGGCGGAACCAAGATGGCAAAATAAAAGCAGGAACTCGCCCAACTTCTCTACCAAACCACTCCAAATTACTTTAAATAATGACTAAACAAATTTTAGAGCATTGGAACACCCCCCAAAAGACAGAGTAGGACATTTTCCAGCTGAAGACAATTTAGAAGGTCAGCAGGGAAGGTCTGTGACATCAGGGTGGGAGTCCAGAGGTCCCAACCTGGACCCCAGTGTTGGAGAGGTGGGACTTCTAAATCAGCAGCAGTATCAGAGGCTTCTGGACCTCTCATTCAGGGACCCCAAGGAAGAGTCAGCAGAGAGGATCTGTGGAGATGGGGTGGAAGTCAGTAGCAGAGGCCACACAGCCGGGGCCCCCATCCCAAGCCCAAACATCAGCAAAGCAGGACTGGATCTTACAGCTACAGGGACACTCCTAAAGCTCCAGGACAGAAAAGAATGCTTGTAGTCAGGTGCCCAGAAGAATCTCTGAAAACAGCTGCTCAAAACCCCTGATGCTTGAAATGGTACACCCTCCACCCTGAAAATGGAGACCTTCTTTAAAATATTCTAAAGCTGAGTAATAGACTAGGAAAATGAGTAGACAACAAAAAACATTTCTGATCTTTGAAAGTTATTATGGTGACAAGGAGGATCAAAATACACATTTAGAAGATTATAATAAAGTCAGAGCTCTTACATCCAAAGCCTCCAAGAAAAATATGAATTGGTCTCAGGCCATGGAAGAACATTGAAAATCAAGTAAGAGAGATAGAGGAAAAATTAGGGAAAGAATTGAGAGTGGTGCAAAAGGAAATGCAAAAAGCTAATGAAGAGAATAATGCCTTAAAAAAGCAAAATTGGTCAATTGGGACAGGAAGTACAAAAGCTCACTGAGGAAAATTATTCCTTAAAAAATAGAATTGAGCAAATGGAAGCTAATGACTTTATGAAAAATCAAGATATAATAAAGCCAAAAAATGAAAAAAAAAATAGAAAAAATGTGAAATATTTCATTGGAAAAAAATAATTGAACTGTAAAATAGATCCAGGAGAGATAAGAGATAATTGAAAAATTATTAGTTTACTTGAAAGTCATGATAAAAAAAAAAAGTCTGGACATCATCTTTCTTTTTTTGAAACACAGCTATTGAAATTTATTTATTTATTTATGTAGGTATATATGTTTTATTATTATTATAGCTTTCAAGAAATTATCAAGGTAAACTTCTGACATTCTAGAATCAGAGAGTAAAATAGAAATTGAAAGAATTCATCAGTCATCTCCTGAAAGAGACTCCAAAATGAAAATTCCCAGGAATATTATAGCCAAATTCCAGAAATCCCAGGTCAAAGAGAAAATATTGCAAGCATCCACAAAGAAACAATTCAAACAATTTCAAAATCCCTGTGGAGGCACAGTCAGGATAACACAAGATTTAGCATCTTTAATAGTAAAGGACTGGAAGACTTGGAATATGATATTCTGGAGAGCAATGTACCTGTCTTAACAACCAAAAATCGCCTAGCAAAACTGAGTATAATACCTCAGAGGAAAAGTTGGTCATTCAGTGAAAGAGGATTTTCAAGCATTCATGATAAAATGGACAATGTAGATTATGGTATGCATATAGGATATATTGAATATGTCCCAGTATGAAAAAATATATATTTGGGGCTATTTTAAAAGGGCAATTTTAAAATAATATTCAGCTGTTATTAAAATTTAATTTCAGTCAAGTTTTATTTTCTTTGATCTGATGAAAGAAAATTAGTCTTTATGAATGAATTGTCAGAAAATTTTATCTTAAAACAAATTCTCTGGATGTATACATTAATGAACAATGCTGTGCACACTTATGGTCACTAAGAATCATCTTTGCTTTAGGTTAGCCTTATTTCCTCACTGACAAAGTTACTTGACTGGCAACATAGCATAGTGGATAGAAAGTTAGAGTTGGAGCCCAAAACATATGAGTTGAAGTTCTTCCTCTGACACTAGTTTTTAATAATCTATAGACATATATACACACCCACACATATGTGCAGAAAAAGATAATTAAAAATAAGAGGTTGGGACAAATAGGTGGCACAGTGGATAGTGCCCAAACCCACTTAAAATCCACACACTTACTATGTGATCTTGTGCAAGTCACTTAACTCTGCCTCATTTCCTCATCTGTAAAATGAGCTACAGAAGGAAATAGCAAACCATTCCAGTGTCTTTGCAAAAAAACAAAAACAAAAACCAAAAACTCCAAAAAGAATCATTAAGAGGTAGACATGACTAAACGACTGAACAACAACAAACATGATTTAATGTTCAACAATTCTCTAAGATTTACCTAGTAAGAAATAAACAGGTTTTAATCTAAGTTAAGTAAACATTGAGAAAAATCATTGATCCTCAACTTGTTGACATACAGAATGGTAAATCAAGGGGATGATGTAGACATCATTTATGTTCTTCCTTCTATGGCAGCATATTATTTTTGGCACAATTTTCTCTTTAAGATGTTTAAATGTTTTTTGAATGAATGATGAATCATTGTGATGGGCTTCCTCCTTCACAAGCTTTGGGGTCCCGGTCTGCCTTTTCCATTGCCAATTCTGAAATGGCCATTTTCAGCCTTGGAGGCAGTGTTGTGTGTTTCAGAAACTGGGAGGTGCAGTCTTGAATTTGAGGAAGATTGGATGAAGGAGTCAGAGAGGTGATCATTAATAAAGGGAGTAACTCAATCCCTCTTCTGACTTGCAGAACCCATGGATCTGAAGGAACTTGTTTGTTCAGTGCAGAGTTGAGATGAAATGTAAAAGACTTATTCACCAGTCTCTCAAATTGCATCATATTTTGAATATTGACTTTTCAGTAGAGTACAAAAGTAATCAAATAATTATTACTGCTTCATGGGCTGGGAACCATTATTGACTATTCTATGAAAGTTAGAGTGATTTGATTTAAAGGCTAGCTTCATTTGAAACACAATAAACTGGTCCACAGAATCATTAGACTCCTTTAAAAAAAAAGTATTTTAAAAGCCTGTTTTTTTTTCTTTCAGAATTATATTTTAAGAGAATCATAAATGAAAACTGCATAGGGAAAAAAGTAAATTGACATGCATACTGTCATAATAATTCCTCCATGGCCCTCTAGGTATTGATAGGAAACTATATTTTTGAACCTCCTGAATAACAAAGCCGACCTTGCCCTTGGCCACGGGGTCAACTAGAACCAAAATAATAAGGAAAGATGAATTCACAATGGTGGAAAAATAGGAAAGAGATACCGTTTGAGGCTTTGGACATACTAAACATAATAAGAATATATTACTGGACTGATTCATAGTCCACAGGATGAGAGTTACTAAGTTCAAATACCTAGATATCAAATGCAAGGTGACATTGATAGGTGGTCTAAGACTGCTTTGAAGGACCCAATCCTGGACTTTATGTGAAATGATCTTTAGAAGCTCTCTGTGTGATGGTAGCCTAGCAAGGCCCCTTCTCTAGAATTCTGGGGTTTGCATCCCATTTGCTAAGGCTTGTCTGAGCCCTAACAAAAAGTATGAGATCTTCTGGGCATCCCTGGGACCATATTTTTTTTTTTCATTCTTAATCTTTTTTTTTTTTATTTTAATAGCTTTTTATTTACAAGTTATATGCATGGGTAATTTTACAGCATTGACAATTGCCAAACCTTTTGTTCCAATTTTTCCCCTCCTTCCTCCCACTGTCTCCTCTAGATGGCAGGATGACCAATACATGTTAAATATATTAGAGGATAAATTAAATACAAAATAAGTATACATGTCCAAACCATTATTTTGCTGTACAAAAAGAATCGGACTCCGAAATATTGACAGCCTGTGAAGGAAATCAAAAATGCAGGAGGGCAAAAATATAGGAATTGGGAATTCGATGTAATGGTTCTTAGTCATCTCCCAGAGTTCTTTTGCTGCGTGTAGCTGGTTCAGTTCATTACTGCTCCATTAGAACTGATTTGGTTCATCTCATTGTTGAAGATGGCCACGTCCATCAATACTGATCATCATATAGTATTGTTGTTGAAGTATATAAGGATTTCCTGGTCCTGCTCATTTCAGTCAGCATCAGTTCCTGTAAGTCTCTCCAGGTCTTTCTGAAATCATCCTGCGGGTCATTTCTTACAGAACAATAACATTCCATAACATTCATATACCACAATTTATTCAGCCATTCTCCAGTTGATGGGCATCTACTCAGTTTCCAGTTTCTGGCCACTACAAAGAGGGCTGCCCTGGGACCCTATTCAACATTATAAAAATCACTACTCAGCAAAATATTACTTTTACACTTAGCAGCTAGTTGGCACAGTAGATTGAGAACCAAATCTGGAGTAAGGAAGACCCAAGTTCAAATGGGAACTCAGACACTTACTGGCTATGTAGCCAAGTCACTCTACCTTTTTGCCTCAGTTTCCTCATCTGTAAAATGAGCTGGAGTAGGAAATGACAAACTACTCTAATATGTTTGCCAAGAAAACCCCGAAAGATGGCACAAAGAGCCTCATTCAACTGAATGATATTTTAGTTATTACCTTAAAACAAAACAAAACAAAACAGCACAAACACTCCTTGTTGTGTACATGATTGTTCTGCTTTCCTATCTTTCCTCTCTTCTTCCACTCCAGACCCTACTCATATTAATTTAGTCAGGACCCTTCCAATTACTGCCTCATTAGAAAACCTTCAACATTAACTTTTCCCCTTTTCTATCCTTTAGGACATTTTGGACAATTGATTGTTTTTCACATATCTACTGAATATAAATTGCCCTATATTGTTCTCTAATCATTTAATATATATTCATCGATTCCCCACAAGAGTGTGTGCTGTTTTCAGACAGGGATCTCAGCATATACTTCTCACTCCACTTAAAACAGTTTTGTGTAGACTCAGAACAATACTTTTGAATTGAACTGACCAAAACAACAGCTTGCGGACATAATTTACAATATAGAAATTGTCTGTGTGACCCTAATAATTAGTCAGTTACGCAGCACTAGAATTATAAATACGTCCTAATGGCATACCACTTAGGCAACAAGGATCAATAGGTGGTTGTCACTGTTTTTCTAAGGCCGGCTGGACTTTTAGGGAAGAAAGCTTTGGGAGTGAAAATTAAAGGATTTATGGAGTGGCCTTCTCCAATAAACCCTGATTTGCTTCCTTAGCTTCCTTCTTCCTTCCTGTTTCATTGATTGTTTACATCTGAAGCTAATATAACTTCTTCCAAACTGAATCTTAATCATTGCTCACAGATATTAAGTAACCAATGCATTAGATGAAGACAAAAGTGGCAATTTTTCATTATACAGAGGACACAAAATTGGAAGGGCAGCTAACAGACTGAATGGCAATGCTTGGGACATAGTAAGCGCTTAATAATTACTTTTTATTCACCCATTCAAATTTATTAACAGAAATTTGGCCCCCGCAGTTCTTGACACTATTACTAAGCAGTTTTCAGAGTTCAGTGGGCTGTGTATCCCATACTTGGCAAAAATCATGAATCTATTTCAAGATTATGATCTGGGTTATAGTTGTCTTCGCATCATTCTCAGAACAACCCACAACATTTTTCATAGTGGTTTCCTTAAAACAAATCTGTGAGGTGGGTATAGGGAGGAGAAAGTAGCTCAGGGGGGATTAAGTAAGTCCCTACCACGCAATTAACTGGGATCCTATTTAAGTAATTTAAAAAACCCCGGATTTAGGGGTGGAAGGACATAGTCCGACCCTCTGTTTATGGAGTAGAGAGCCCTAAGGAAAGCCCTTGCCCGGGGTCACAGGTGGCAGAGACCAGTTACCAGCCCCAGGGCCTCCAAACAGACCCAAGGCTGCTTCCTCAGAGGCAGTCTTTCTGCCCAAATAGATGGGTTCGGCGCGGGAAAGACCCCAAGGAGCGCAGCCAGGATTTGGAGATTTGGGTCAGTTTTGCAAAAAAAAGGAACATGGAATCTTCCTTGCGCGGGCACCGCTTCCTCGCCTCCCCCGCAGTTAGGCGATCCACAGCCCCGAGCCTGGGGAAGCGGGGATTGAGCGGGAGGAAGACTCCTGGGCCGCAACGAGGACTCCAGGCTGGGGTGGAAGAAGGGAAGGGAAGGGAAGGGAAGGGAAGGGGAAGGAAGGAAGGGGAAGGGAAGGGAAGGGAAGGAAGGAAGGGAAGGGAAGGGAGGGCAGCCCACAGGCCGTTCGGAGCAGAGCATGCCGGGCGTTGTAGTTTCTAAGAGTCACGCCACAGGTGGCTGTTGAGCAGCGCGGGGGTGGGGGCGGGGCCGGGCGGCGCTGGGCCGGACGGTATATGGCTGGGAGGACCCGGCGGTCTGGTCGGGTTTCTGGGCCAAGAGAGATACATTGTTGCAGTAGTGACGGGAAGCCTGGGAGCGTCCAGGGTTTGCTCTGCACGGAGCTTTGCGTGGCGTCGAGGCCCGGGATGGACAAGCTGAAGAAGGTGCTGAGCGGCCAGGACGCGGAGGACCGGGGCGGACTGGCCGAGGTGAGTCGGCGGCGCGAGGCTCGGCCCGAGCCGGCCCGGGAGGTTGGAAGGTTCCTGGGCGCGGGGCGTGCTCCTCCTCCCCACCCACCGGATCCTCCCTCTCCCTCTCCCCTCCTCCTCAGCCTCTCCCTCTCCCCTCCTCCCTCAGCCTCTCCCTCTCCCCTCCCCTCAGCCTCTCCCTCTCCCCCTCCCCTCAGCCTCTCCCTCTCCCCCTCCCCCTCAGCCTCTCCCTCTCCCCCTCCCCCTCAGCCTCTCCCTCTCCCCTCCCCTCAGCCTCTCCCTCTCCCCCTCCCCTCAGCCTCTCCCTCTCCCCCTCCCCCTCAGCCTCTCCCTCTCCCCTCCTCCTCAGCCTCTCCCTCTCCCTTACCTCCCCCTCCTCTCCTCCCCTTCCTTCTCTTGGGCCAAGTCGGGAGGCTGCGGCTTCTCGGGTTTCTCGCAGGTATCCGAGCGACTTGGTTCTGGCCCGTGTTGGTGACAAGTGGGGAAGGAAGAGAGACAAAGGAGGGGAGGACAGCTCTTACCTCCACTCGTTTTCCTTCCCGAGGCACGGAGTCACTTTTCTAAGCTGAAATACTGGGGGACCCCTAGAAAAAGAAATAAACATCGTGTTCTCTCTCTCTCTCTCTCTCTTTCTCTTTCTCTCTCTTTAACACACTCTTCTCTCTCTACCTCTTCTCTCTCTTTCTCTTTAACACACTCTTCTCTCTCTCTCTCTCTCTCTCTCTCTCTCTCTCTCTCTCACACACACACACACACACACACACACACACACACACACACACCCCGAAAGCACTCGAGAACAAGCAAAGGGGAAATGGAATAGGAACTTAAAAAAAAAAAACAAGTCTCCGAGTCGGGGGCCGCACACTCCAAGCTACTTCCCCCCGGCTGTGACAGGCCCGGAGCTAGCTCCGTGCCAGTCGGGCGGCAGAAGTCTGGTGTGGGGTAGGAGCGACCTCGGAGGGTCTGTAATTCCTGGAATATTCACCCGTTCGGCTGTTTGCATCGGGAATAATGACATTACTGTAGCTGTCTCCATGGTGTGTCTGTATTATTTGTTGCTGTGTCTCAAATTCGGGCAAATTTAATTCTCTGATATGTTTCACTGCAATCTAATCAGCATGTGAAGAGTTACTAATGCCCTAAATATCTCATCCTTAACCTTAATATAATCTTGGAAAGCTCGAGGAGAAGTTTTAGAAGTGGAAGGGATCTATGAGATTATTCTTTCTATTTTTGTAGATGCTTTTTACACTTAGAATCTTAGATTCAAAGTTGGAAAGAAACTTTGGAGGTCAACTAGTGTATCTTCCCACCCATTTTTGGAATCTCTTCTATGGAATTCATCCTCCCTACTTTCCTTCCACTCCTTGTGATTTCATCTGTGTAAGGAGCTCTAGGCAAGAAAAGCCTAAGTAACTTGGCCAGCATCTCTCTTCTCACTGTCGATATGAATCAGAGGCAGGACCCAGACAGTTTTGGTCCTGAGGCCCTTTGGTCCTTCTGGTAAGGTCCTGGTATCCAGGTGGGCATTAGGAGAAAGGAAGCTCTGATGGGAGCTTCAGTACTCCCTGATGCAAGCAGGGAAGGGCACTGATAAAGATAGTCTCAGCCTTAATTGGGCCTCTTTTTCTTAAGCTGCTTTTTTTGTTCAAGTGGACTTTGGATTACTGTCCCAATCCAAGTGGACGTCCCTAGTAACTTTCATTTTTACTATATCGATCAGAAAGCCAAGTTATGCTGTCAAATCTTGGAGTTTATATTCCCCCTATAAAGGATTTGCCTGTAATTTGCCTGTATGGTAGATCCTCCATCCCTCCTTTTTTTAGGGCTAACCTACCAGGGGGTACTTTTGCCTCAGGGTGTCTTTCTCCTTGTTTTAGCCAACTTCTATAAGAATTTAGTCCATCAGTCAGCAGTATACTCCCTGTTATAGTTAACTTCTCTACCAATTTAGCCTAACAGTAGAATACTCCCACCTCATGGTTATCTTCTTCCTAGTTACTGCTAGGGAATTTGTCTTACTCTATATTAATTTATAAAATCCCTTTCCTCTCTAAGAGCCCTTATGGATTTAGTCCTCTTAGTAGTGTAATAAAATCTTTACCCCTTGATTTAGAGGATGTCTAAGCCTACAAATTCTTCTGAGATGACTCTGGACACTGGTCCATAACCTCAATATACTTTTGGGGTCTCACCCTATGCCTTATCATTTTGGTGACCTGATACAATTCATCTTAATGTTACTTAAATAATTCCATTCAGTTGGTGTTTATGACTCTTGTTAGTGTTTGTCACATGAGTTTTTATGTTGAACCAGAATTTGCCTCCTTGTCATTTACATTCATCAGTTCTGTTTTCTAGAATAATGTGGAACACATCCATTCTCTCCTGCTGGTGACTGCCTTTCCTATATTTCAGTATAGTCATCTGTCATCTTTATCATAGCTTTTCTTCCTATCAGGATGCTCCCTTAAAGCCAGATCTGTGGTTGCCACATTTGTAGTTTTGTTTTGTCAATCCATAGTGGTGCCTTTTTAGACTCTCTTAAAATTTTGTAGCTTTCTGCTTTGAATATTTACTACCATAAATGAGGGAAATGGTATATAGTTAAGAAGTAACAACTTTTTTCTTGTCTCAACCTTCTTCCCCTTCCAAAAAACCCGGCACTTTTCATTGTATATTGCAACATATTGCAATAGGAAAAAAAGTCTAGAGCCTGCAAGTCAGGAAAGATCTGGATTTGAATCCTACTGACCTTATTGATTGTGTGACCATGAGCATGTTATTTCTCTTAACCTTAGGTTCCTCATCTGTAAAATGAGTATGATAATATCAGTAGCACTTGATCTCAGGATTATTATGAATCTCAAATGAGATAATGTATGTAAAATATGATAGAAATATCAATTGTTTTTTTTTAAATTGTTTCTTATTTTCATGGGACCCTTCTTTTTTCCTTCCCCCCTAAAATTAAGACTGTCTTGTCATTTAAAAAAATTAATAATTTTTACAAACATTTGTTAACTCTTTCCCACTGCTCCTCATCTGAATAGTTTAAAAAAAAAAAAAAGAAAAGAAAGAGAAGAAAAACCCTTATTATAAATATGAATAGTCCATCAAAACTAATTCCTGACTGGCCACACCCCCAAAATAGGTTTCATTCTGCATTTCAAGTCTGTCGCCTTTCTTGAAAGAAGGAGATGGCATGTTTTATCTTTAATTCTCTGTATTCATGGTTTATCAGTGTATTAATGAAAGTTCTCAAGCCTTTCCAAGTTGTTTTGCTTTATAATATTGCCGAAGTAGTATAAATTATCCTAATTCTTCTCTGTGTAACAACAGTTCATGAGGTCTTTCAAGTTTCCTTTGAAACTCTTCATCTCATTGTTTCTTATGGTATGTTAAGAACATTTCATTCAACTATTGTAATATTAATTGTCCAAGATCTTTGAGGCAATCAATTGAATATTGAGGCAGTGAGGAAAGTGGTTCAAATCTTGCTTCCGATACAACCGTCTGATACAACTTAAACAGGTAACTCGGCCTCTCTAAATCTCTTATCTATAAAATGAGGGAGTTGTATTCAATGGCCTCTATGGAACTCCCTTCCAGTTCAAGCCAGATCCTACAATCTTGTTTTTGTGATGTTATCCAATTTGTATTCTCTTTGTAGCAGATTAAGAGCTCCAGCTTTCCTCTGCTGATTTTGAAATCTCGCACCCAAATTCACATAGGTAAAGACACAAAGTTGCTGGCTTTTGATCCTTGAGATAATTGCATGATGTTAATACTTGAAGGTTTTTAAAACACTTTCCTTATTTTGTCCTGTTCGCTTTTCATGACTGCATGAGATGTGGAAGTAGTATCCCCTCCCCCATTTTACAGATTAGAAAACTGAGGGGCATGTAGATTGTGGCTGTGATCAAAAAAAGTAAACAAAGGTGAAAATATTATGCTTTGATCCACATTCAGTCTCCATAGTTCTCTCTCTGGATGCAGATGGCACTTTCCATCTCAAGTCTATTGAAACTGTCTTGAATCAACTCATTACTGAGAAGAGCCGAGTCCATCACAATTAATTGTCACATAATCTTGCTGTTATAGTATATAATGTTCTCACGGTTCTGCTTACTTTATTCAGCATTGGTTTATAACATGAAATTTCTATCACAAATCAAGTAACTTAATTTTAGGTTTACTTTAGCTGAAGATACAAAGATGTAACTTACGATACTGTAAGCTCCAGTACTTATTTGACATAAACTTAAAAAAAAAAATACACACACACATATCTATATGAACCTAAGAAATATCAGCAAATGAGCATTTTAATATGTGGAACTTCATATGAAATGGAACATGTCATTTTGAAATATATATATATTAAAATTAGTAGGATATTACCAAAATTTGACCCCTTTAAAATTTCCTTCATCTCTTTTATATATTGTTTCATGTTTCACTGGCACTCTACTTTTTTAAAAATCTTCAGTATTTATTGAGCCAATTAAAAAAGCATTTTTGTGTATATCAAAACATTGTTACCACTTTCCCTTTTCAGAAAGTGACATGCTATTTTGGAAGAGATGTCTTGGTATGAATACTGACCTTAAATAATTTGTTTTTGAGAAGTGTTTCACAACTGGCTAGTTTCATTTTAAGTAGGGTTATGTTTTGTTTGTTTGGGGGTTTGTTAGCTCACCTTTAAAAATGTTGCTCCTTCCTTTTACAGTTTCTCAGATTTTTCAAAATTCAGACACTACAAATGTTAAAAGGAAGGGAGGCTGAGACTGATAGGAGTCAGATGACTTCATGTTGTAGTGAGAGAGCCTTGAACCAAAGATTCAGAGTTCTGAGTTCTGGAACTACATATGTTAGTAAACTATTTGATCTTGGCTGAGAAAGTTTATATCTCTAGGTTTTAGTTTCTTCATCTGTATGATAGATAATTGGATTAAATGTTATTTGAATTAACTCCAAGCTTTGACTCTGAAAAATAACTTTTCCAGCTCCAAATTTTGATTCTATAAAATGTCATTGCATATTTTTTCATTCTGCAAGCAAAATAACGGGAAATGTGATTCTCACCCCACCCCATTCTTTGTTTCCTGTTCTGAATTTAATTTTTTTTAAATAGTAGAAATAAGTTTTCTAAATTAGATGTTAGGTAGTTACAATTCCTGGAAATGAAAAATCCCAGCTCATCTTATGATGATTATTTCAATATTTTTTTCACCCTAATGATATGGGTTTAAATTTTGTTTTTTAAAAGTTGTCTTTAAAATAATATTTATAGTAACTAGCATATATATACACATATATGTGTGCCATATATATGTGTACATATATCATTTTAAGATTACAAAGTGCTTTTACAAGTGTTATTTATTTGATTCTTACAACAACCTAATAGTGTTGTTATTCCCATTTTGCAGATGAAGAAGATGAGGTAATGAGAGGTTAAGGCACTTATCCAGGGTCACAGAACCAGTAAGTGACTCAAATAGATTTCAAACTCAATTCCTAATTCTAAGTCTAACTCTTTACCCACCATATTGCCTATATGAGCATGCAAAAATGAGCTCTTATAAATCCTTAAGAAAGAGAAGGTGACCACTCAATGAAATAAATATTGCAGATTAAGTTAGTACGCTGATCTTGTGCCATCAAGCATAAAATAGGTGCCACTTGTCTTGGGTGATTTTTTCTTCTTGTCTTTCTATAAATCATCTAAGGAAGGTAAGGAAAATGGCTGGCTTCAAGATTGCAGAATACTTTATTGACATTGTCTAATCTGATCTGTATAACAATTGTAGGAGCTAAGAACTTTGGTATTCCAAACAAAACAATTTGGAATTCTCATTCTAGATGAGGAGACTGAGATTCAGAGTAAGTGACTTGCCTAAGGTCACACAGTATGGGTCTGAGGTGAAACTAGAACTAGGATCTTCCTAATTTCAAGTTATTACTCTATCCACTATGAGATAACATGTAAAGTTCCTTATAAACCTTAAAATGTTACATAAATATTTATATTATTTATTATTGTTATTGATATTATTTTTATGTCAGTAGGTCTCTAAGTGTTGTTGGAAGGCTCCTGGGAGGGGGTGTTCCCAAGTTCCTTTCCTGGAGTCCAGGAGGTCAAAACCATTTTCATAATAATGTTATGGTCTTAGTTGCCTATTAAAAACTCACTTTTCTGACTACGTATCTGTATGGGACTGAGTTTTCTTCACATAGTGCATCCAAAACAACTAGGGTTTTCCTAATTTCAAGTTTACTCCTCAGTCCACTATGAGATAACCTATAAAGTTTCTTTATATTGACACAGATTGAATGTAGAAGGAGATAAGAGAACTCAGCTGTATTTAAAATTTTTTATCAGTTTTGACTTTTAGTATGGCAAATATTGATATCACCCACATAAACAAAAACTCTTTGGGGTCCATAGTAATTTTTAAGAATGTAAAAGGATCTTGAAATTAAGGAGTTTTAGGCTTGTTGCTTTAAAATTCATCTGATATCCTGTAGTTTTTTTTTTTTTTTTTTTGTCTTTCAGTCATGTCTGACTCTTCGTGACCCTATTTGGGGTTTTCTTGGCAAAGACACTGCCCTGGCTTGCCATTTTCTTCTCCAGCTCATTTTACAGATAAGGAAACTGAGGCAAATTGGGTTAAGTGACTTGCTCAGTCATACAGCTAGTACATTTCTAAGGTCAGATTTGAGCATGGGAAGGTAAGTCTTCCTGACTCCAGGGCTGGTGCTCTATTCATTGTGTCATCTAGCTGCCCACTTGTAGAGGTAGCACTCTTGTTCTTTTAAGAGTCTATCGATAACTGTGCAACATTGGGGAATGTCCATCTGTTGTTACCTTTTATCCATGATTGAGCAGTCTTCACTTCCTTTTCTATTTATACATGTTCTTTAAAATGTCATCATCAGCAATAGTTCACACAACATACTTATTCATATTCACTAGATGTCTCTTCATTGTCTCTTAGGTCACCGGCTGTGAAATTGCAATTAAAAATTTAAAATTAATCAAATTTTCAATAATATTTTATTTCCTAGATATATGTAAAGATAGTTCTTAGCATTTGTTTAAAAAAAAATTTTTTTTTTTTACAGCTTCTTATTTTCAAAACATGCATGGATAGTTTTTCAACATTCACCCTTGCAAAATCTTGTGTTCCAAATTTCTCTCCTTTCCCCCCACCCCCTCCCCTAGATGGCAAGTAATCCAATATATGTTAAATATGTTAAAAATGTTAAATCCAATATATGTATACATTTCTATACAATTATCATTTAGCATTTGTTTTTATAAGGTACTATGTTCCAAATTTTCTCCCTCCCTTCTTTACCTTCTCCCTTGCCAAGATAGAAAGTAAATCTGATATAAGTTAAATACGTGCAATTGTTTTAAACATTTATATATCTATGTTGTGCAAAAAAAAAATCAAACTAAAAGGGAAAAATGTGAGAAAAAAAACAAACAAAAAGTGAAAATGCCATGCTTCAATCCATATTCAGCCTCCATTGCTTTCTCTCTGGATGCAGGTGACATTTTTTTCATAAGTCTATTGGAAAGCAATTAAATTTTTAAAAAATGTATTAAGGTGATTCAGGCCATTTCCAATAGGCTTGTGATGTAGTGAGCCATCTGCATCCAAAGAGAGGTCTGTGGGGACTGAATGTGGATCACAACATAATATTCTCACCTTTTTCATTGTTGTTTGTTTGCTTGTTTTTTCTTTCTTATTTTTTCCCCATTTTAATCTGATTTTCTTGTGCAGCATGATAAATGGGGAAATATGTTTAGAAGAAGTGCAAATGTTTAGCCTATATTGGATTACTTGTTGTTTAGGGGATGGGGGAAGTGGGCATTAATTATAATCCAAAATACAAATTTAAAGGTTTACAAATGAATGTCAGACTTTTGATTCCAAGGAATTTCTTTCAAAAAATTTCACTTCATTTTCATTCAAAAGGTTCTGAAAACAAGGAAAATATCCCTTTCAAACAAGAGTTCTGTATTTTTTCCTTGCTTCCTAGTTGTCTGCATTTTTTTTTTTTTTTTTTGTCCCAACAATTCTTAGCTTTCCTTTCCTTTGAGCAGTAACTCATTATTTCCTCCCTGTGTCCCAAAGTGTAAAGGGATCTTTTGTATACAAATACCAGTTTGCAAAGCTGTGATTAGATTGCAAGTAAATGCTTAGCCAAGTTTCAACTGTTCCACTTTTCAAGAAAGTGTATTAGCAAATATGCTCTATCTGGCCTTGCCAGGGATTCCAGCTATTTGAAATAAATTCAGTCTTCAGCAAGTTTAAGTTTTTTGTGAGAAATGTTTGTAGCTTTATGTGGAGATGGGTGTAGTTGTTCAGTCATGTCCAAGTCTTCATGGCATCATTTGGGGTTTTCTTGGCAAAAGGTGTTTTGCCATTTCCTTCTTCACCTCATTGTACAGATGAGGAAACTGAGGTAAAAAGAGCCCAAGCTCATACTGTTACCAAGTGTCTGAGGCCAGATTTAGACTTAAGAAAGTGAGTATTCTAGTTTCCAAGTCCAGCATTCTGTGCACTGGACTGCCCTAAGTGGACCTGAGTGCAAATTCCAGTCCATAATCTCTGCTACTGAGCACTAAGAGCTGAGGCTGGTGGACAGCTGAGCTTGGAAGTTCTCAGCTACAGCAGGTCTAAAGCTGCCTGAGTGTCTACACTAAGCTTAGCACCGATGCCGTGAGCCACTGTGGTCAAATAGGCTTCCTAAAGCAGGTCAAATAGGGCCCAGGTTGGAAAAGGAGCAGGTGAAAGCTTTTCCATCCATTTGAAGTGAAGTCAGCCTTGTGTGTTCATGTTTAAGAGGCTGCTATAGTCTGACTCGCCTTGCTGAAGAAACTGAATGTAGAGATAGTTTTTTAAATTAGCCTTGTAAGTGAGGGAGGGCTGTACAAAATCACCTGCCTCAGTTTCTCCTCTGGAGTTGTAAGGGACGAGTGCTTCCAGGCTAGCTGACATAGGGAGACCCAATATCCCTCCAAAAAGGTCCTTTGGTTTCACGGGGTTTATATGGAAACATATAGCAGCTTGTGCCTGCAGGTCACTATATATGAAATATCATTTCACAGGGCTTGGGTACATGTATTCCCCTGTCTTTTTTGAGGGAGGAAGGTAGGAGTGTGAAAAGGAATAATGTTCATTAAAAAATGAGATTCTTAGAAGAACCCAAATATCACTTACCTGTTTGTAAGCGACAAATCTTTTCAATTCAGGGTTAATTGTTAAAGACAAAAGCCCTTTCAGTAACAGTACTTGGGACGATGAACAAGATCCTGTCTAAACTGTGACTTTGTATTTGGTTTGTTTATTTTATAGTCTTAGCATCAGTGAGGTGAAAATAAGACACCAGAAGTCCTGGTTTAAATTTCTCATCATCAGGAGCTCCTTAAATTTCTTAAATTTTGCTTCACTAATAATTTAATGATTTGATTTGCAAAAAGGACCCACAGATCTCAGTAATAAACAAATGTGAGTAGGAATATTGATATGAAAGTATCCTTAGAGAGCATTTAGTCCATTTCTCCTGTTTAACAGATGAGGAAGTCCTGTATGTCTTTGCCAAGGTCCCATAATTAAAAAATATAGTTAGAACTTGAATGCAGATCCAGATTCCAAATAAAATGCACCCTCATTTTATTCCAACATGCAGTCCAGTGTTTCTTTCCACCTGGATAAGGTAAGTTCAGCTGTGTAGTTCTTGTTGTTTGTCTTTCCTCTTGAAAAGAATCATGAGGTCAGGGAGGTGATACCATAATATGAAGGTGAATTGGATTTAAGTGAGGGAGGACTGGGCAAAATCACCTGCCTCACTTGCTCCTCTGGAGCACAAGTGGCCAGAAATAGATCTGAATGACTAGAAGTGTGCCTGAATGCTTTTTTTAAGATGAGGTCTTTAATGGGTCTCAGTTTGACTGAGGGAGTGCCCATTCAGATTTGAGGCAAACAATAGCTTTTTTTTTTTTTTTTTTTTTTTTTTTTTTTTTTTCAGACTCTATGTTCATGGCCTGGTCCAAAAAAAAAAAAAAAAAAAAAATCCAATCTGAGACAGGGAGACCCACTGGCCAAAATAGAAACAATTGAGATTTTCATTCACTGAGTCAATCCTGGCCCAAATAATGATCAAGTGGGGCTTGGCCTGGGAACTGTTGTTGGCCAGTCTGAGTTGGCTCAGTCTGTGAGCTGCCCCACTGAGGACCCAACTGAACTGGTCCATTGGCAACACTGCTTCTCCTTCCTTCCTTCTGGAAGGAGTGTGATGAATGACTGGTTTCTCATGTCATTCTTCTCTAGGTCGGGTGGGGAAGAAGGTTAGTCAGAAGTAGCCCAACCTGATTGTCTCAGGCAAAAATCACGTTAATGATTAGTGTCAGCTCATGTTTAAGAGCTGCCGGTCTGACTCGGCATTGCCCAAGAAACTTGTGAATGAGAGATGGTTTTTAACAGCCTTGGAAGGTCAGACTTGCTGTCCATGAATGTCTTCTTTGTCCTTTCCTGTCGTGGGATATCTGTTTGCATGGAATCTTGGCTTGCGTTCTGTTGCAGTGCAATGAGCCCTTTTCTGGGTGTGTGGGAGTGTGCGAGTGATGGAGTGCGGAGGAGGGCTTATAAGTAAGATGCTGCCTTTTAGCCAGATACCTCCCTCCCCTGTGAAGAGTAAGCCCTGTGGCATTGTTTTCCACAGCTGGGGCTCCCTAGACTCCCCTCCTTCCAGGTCCTCATTCAGCCAGAGGATCGGAGGGAAGGGCTGGTGTTTTACAAGAAGGGACTGTTGCCAACTTTGATCATCAATCAATAAACATTTATTAAACACCTCCTGTGTGCCAGGTACTGTGCTAAGCACTAGAATTCCAAAAAGAGGCAAAAGACCTTGTCTGTGCTTCAGAAATCTGCCACCTTCATGAACAGAAACTCTGCAAAACAGATGCCCATGAGGCTGATGGGGAGCAGCAGCTTAAGCTTCCCATTAGCCATAGTTTGTATCTAGCTCAGAATGGTGGTGGTGGCCAGTTTGGTTTGGTCAGGAAGCTGTGGAAAACAGGAAGTGGTTTGTTAACGCTGTTGGATGCTTTGCCTGAGATTTCTTTTGAAACTGGGGTACAATGGGTACCACCTTGTGTTCTTCCCTTTTGCCCTATCCCCTCTCCTTCGACTCCCTGTACTATAGGGAGTACAAAAGTTGGTAAAGACCCAGGAGGAACAAGTATGGTAATTAATTAACCAGATCTCTTGTAGTCTTGGCTGTCTCAGCTACTTTCAGTGCTCTGTTGACTGCCTCGATTCTGTAGTATGGTTGTTTTTGTAGACATGAAGCTTCAAGCTCACATATCATCACTGAAGTCTGTTCTTTGCTGACCCCTTTACTGAATGCTTTAGGCTAAAGTGATTTTTTTAAACATGTCAGCAACTTTTATAGAGGAAGAAATGTTTCTTTAATCATCCTGTAGGCATCTTTTGTTCTGTAATGAAAAGATCTGGTCACTGGGATGTCTGAACTTACTTTCCTCTTTTTTTATGCACATTTCCTCTCTAGGGATTGGGGGAGAAAGGAGCTTAGTTTTAGTAAAGACTGTTTTTACTCCCTTAGCCCCTTTCCCTGTTTACTGTTTCCTACGGAGGGGACTTCCTATATATGGAATCAAAAGCCTTCTCTCTTACTCTGAAAGTCCACTTCCAACCACCCTTCTCCTCGTCTCTGAGAAGTCCTCCTCAATTTCTCCTCCTCCTTCCATGAAAGAAAACTCCTCCTAAATTTGTCTGTATCTCTCCTATCACATTCCACTGTGTAATATACTTATTTTGTGTATGTATCTTATTTTGTGTATGTATCTCTTCTATTGGACTGTAAGTACTTTTTAGGGCAGAAATTATGGTAAGTTCCTAGGGTGCCTTGGATATAATAAGCGATTTAGTAAATGTTTGAATTGAATTAGTTTTGCTCAATATAGTCTTATCTCATGTTATTTCTTTGCTACTTCCACCTCCTTACTTGAGAATTTCATTATACGTATTCTCTGTATAATTGGTATATTTTTTAAATTTCAGATTATTGAAACACCATCATTAAGCTGGGGCACAAGAATCAAAGGCTTTGCTGCTTGTTTTGCCATAGGGATTGTTTTCTCATTGATGGTAAGATTGCCCCTTTGTGGTATCTAGTAAAATTCTACTAATACAGATTTTTTTAAAAAGAGAGAAATTTTATTAATAGTGGCCTTGGAGGAAGGTAATCTAATAGTTCTGACTTGTTAATTGAAATATATGAAAAATAGTTTACTTCTCCACGATCCTTGGTCACTTTGTCTCCTTAAGAATACTCATCACTTTGCTTTTCTGTTGTTCTTCTAGGGTACTTTTCTTCTGTGGGTACCTCGGAAAGGACTTGTCCTTTTTGCAGCATTTTATACCTTGGGGAACATTGCATCACTTGGGAGGTAACAGGCTTCTTTATCTAATCTGGCTATTTCCTGAATGAGAAACCGGGGCTTAGTTGTGCTAGAAGTGGGGGAGAATTTTCAACCAGAAATTTTGCATTTTTAAGGATCTGGGGAATGCAGAGTAATACTTTAAGGAATCATGATTTTTATTGGTAAGGATATACCTTTACTGATACAGATGGCAATCTCTTCACCCATACCTTAAAAGACAATTTCTTCATTCCTGTGGCCAAATAAATGAGGAACCTGATAGTTTCCTGGTTATGAGCTTCTTTACATTGAGTTGGTCTAGTTCTCGGTGACAGACATGTCGTCTCTAATTGGGGTCATATTTAAAACTTTTCCACTTGATGTGATTCTCTGGAGCTTCTGTTCCATATGTCCAGGGTCACACAGCTAGTAAAGTGTCAGAGGCCAGATTTGAACTAAGGAAGATGAGTTTCCTTGACTCTAGGCCTGGCACTCTATCCACTTAGCTGCTTTGTTTTTGTATTTAAAAAAAAATTATTTGTATTTGTTTGTATTTACTTGCATGCTTTTAACACTTAAGAGTAATAATAGCTGTAAAGTGCTTAGCACAGTGTAGGTGCTTAACACATAGGAGGTGCTTAACAAATGCTTGTTCCTTTCTTCTACCTTTATATAATGTCTTAAGATTTCCCAAGTACTTTACCATTCCATCTCGTTTGATCTTTGCAGAAATTCTGTCCAGTGAATGCTATTATCTCCATTTGCCAGGTGAGGAAACGGGCTGAGAAAGGTCAGGTGCTTTGCTGATGCATACAGCTAGTAAATATCCAAGGGTTGTTTCAAATTTAGGTTTTCTTGGCTCCATGTCCATTGTTCCCACTACCTAGCCACCTCTAAAAGATGTGCATACAGATTATTCTGCTGCATGGTTTTCTAGTTCCTTTTTAGGTGGATAGAATTTGAATCGGGTTACCAAAATAGATCAAGAAAGTATTTTAGAGTCCTTTAATCAACAGAGCTGAGGAAGCAAGAGATCTTGTCCCAAGATCCTGTGGCCAATAGTGGGGCTAAGAATCCTGGGTTTCTGATTGCTAATCTGGTGCTCTCTTTTAGGTAGTACTTTGTTTCTTTCTTCGTATCTATTTTACAGATGAAGAAACTGAGGCATCAAGAAGTTAAGTATAGATTTGTAGAATCCCAGAATTGGAAGGGATCAGCCTAAATCTTCATAACACTATTCTCACAAATGTCCCTTCAATCTCCACTTGAATACCTTCAGTAACAGAGAACCCACCAGCTCTCCAAAAGCCTGTTCCGATTTTGAATAGACTTTCTACTATGCTATATGCTTGTTTCTTTTCATTATTTCATCTGACAGCTTGATAAGTATTCCATGTGTGCTTTTATTCAAGTTACTGATGAAATGATAACTCAATGTGGGCTAAGTACAGATCTCTGGGATGTTCCACTGGACACATTCTGTTAAATTGACATCAATTCATCAATGACTGACTACACTACTTCATATACAAAAAGCTCTGCAAAATTCCAGATGAACTATATAGTGTTTCCCCAATTTAACAAGTTGAGCAAACTTGTCAAAAGAGGAAACAAAATTAGTTTGACATGACCTATTCTTGATGAAGTCATGCTTATTCTTTATAAATCCCCACTTCCTCTTCTTGGTGTTTACTGTGTTTGATCCGTTCCAGAATTTACCCAGAAATAAGTCACTGGTCTTTTTTTTTTTTTTTTTTTTTTTTTAATAAAGACAATATTTGCTCTTTTCCTGCCCTGCAGTACATTTTAGGGTGCCCATTATCTTAAAAAAAATTTTTTTTTGAAATTAAAACTATTAGAAAATTTTAAATTTGATTTTATTTGTTTTTTACATCATAAGAATTTCCCCCAGTACTCTCCTTGTCCCCCTCCTAGAGAGCTATCACATATAAAAAAATAGCATTTTTTAAAAAATGAAAAAAGAAGAAAATCGGCATAAACAATCAATAGATTGGGGGGGGGGAATTTGAAAACATGTGAGACCTGCAATACCTGTGAATTCTTCATCCTCAAGAGTTGAGTTGAGAGTGTCCTCTAAGACATTAGAGGACATGAGTTTTCATTCATTATGCTCATTGGCTCAGCAATCCCATTTCTGTATAAGAGGATGCAGTGTATTGGGGCCAGGTAACTTAAATTCATCAAGAACTGCTAATGCCCTCATTATTTTCTTGGCTATTATCTTTTAGTCATTTTTGCTATGTTTCAGAATAACTAAAAATTGAGTGTCACTGCCTTCTTTCTTTTGTATTGTTATTATTTCATCCATCCCAAATAGTAATCATAATCAATTTAAGTATATTTGGACTTATTTCTGTCTTCTATATATACCTTTTTTAAAAATTTGAAATTGTTTGATAAGTTACCTCTGTATCCACATTGGTTTCTTCCTACAGATTTGCCTTTTTCTTCCTCGTCAGAATTGTTTCTTGTATCTTCAGGCTTTTGTTCTTGAGTCTACCCTCTATCCTGTGCTGACTTCTACTGTAGAAGTGGGATCCATTGTAGGATATGGGATCCTCCTTATCCTTCTGATCTCTTTGAAACCTGCTTTGAATCCAGGATGCATGTTAGACTTTATCTGGCTCTCGCAAGCTCTGGGAAGAAATAGTCAGGAAATAATTATATTTGGCTGATCCCTCCACATAATAAAATGATCATTAGTACAAAAAAAGTTTTCTGCTATTTTTGGTAGAGATTTCCAGCAAAAGGCTACATAATTAAAGCTCCCCATCACAACTGTATTATGTATCAGATTTATGAAATGTTTCCTGAACTCATCTATTTTATTTTTCTGTCCAAGGGGTTTCTAGTGTATCTGCATAGTAAAAATCACTTATTTCTTTCTACCTTGATTGTCACCCAAATTCTTCCCCAGCTTGCTTTTCCTTATTGATCCCTAATTTCCTTACCTTAATATATCTTTTTAATTTTTAATGTTTAATATTAATTTATTTATCTTGTATCTTTTCAAGAAGATATAACCCATCCAGAGCCATAGTCCAATCATGTATTTCATCTACAAAGTTTGTCATTCTTAGGAGTTAGTTACTTCCTTATATTAAAACTTATTCCCATCAATTCTAGTTCTGCCCCCACCCAAATCAAGAAACACAAGTCTAATCTCTCTTCTATTTGATGGCTCTTCAGATACTTGAAGACAGTTATGTTTCCATTAAAGGCCTTTTTGCTTCAGACTAATTGTCTCCAATTGTTTCACTTCTTCTTTTAATGATATGCTTCTTTCCTCCTTACCATTCTGGTACCATTCTGTTTCTTTATACATGTCCCAGCAAGCCTTTGTGATTGTTCAAATGTGAGACTTAGAATGGGAACACAGTGTTGGAGATGTAGTTTGACCGGGGCAGAATACAAAGGGACTCTCCATCCTTGTTCTGGACAATGTGCCTCTCATTGGATGCCAGAGAGTCATTGTCAAATCACCTTATTGTTTCACATCGAGCTGGCAGCCCACCGAAACACCAGATTTATATCACATGGTCCATTTTCTTCTCTGTCTTGTGCCAATACATAGAACTACTTGTACCCACAAAGAGACTTTACATTTCTCCCTGTTGAATTTAATTTCAATAGATTCAGCCTAGTATTTTTGTCTCTTGAGGCTTTTTTGCATTTTGATTCTTTCATCTACTATATATTGTTCATCTCAGACTGACACCTGCTTATTAGATAAGAATGCCTTTTATACTTTTATCCAAGCCATTGAAAAAATATTAAGAACCAAGAAACTAAGGCAGCATGTCATAGTAAATAGGGTACTGGGTGAGGTGTGAGGAAGACCTGGGTCCAAGTCCCAGATTAGATAGCTTTTAGTAATTGTGTAAGTAACTTAATAACTCTGTGGCTCAGTTTCTTTATATATAAAATGAGATTTGGGGGATGGTGTTTATGGCCTTTAAGTTCACTACTGACTCTAAATCTATTGTCCTATTGCATTATTGGGTCATTCCATTAGAGACTTTCCAACCTTTTAATTTGCTTTTAATTTGTACTTTTTGGTTCTAATCATTCAGCTAGTTTCGAATCCATTTAATTATGCTTTTATCTAGTTCAGCCCTCTCCATTTTGTCGTGAGAACAGCATGAAATGGTTTTAGATACCTTGTTGTAGTCTAGCTGTATTATGTCTTTGGCACATGCCCAAATGGAATTCGCCCTGTCATTAAGGGAGATAAGGTTAGTTTAGTCTTAATGAAGCCATGTCTCTTCTCAGGAATCATTACTATTTTCCTTTCTATATAATCATCAACAATCCATTTAATAACACATTCTAGAATTTTGCCAGAAGTTGAAGTGAAGTTCACTGTAGTTCACCTATCATTTACAAATTTTGCTTTCTGCCCTTTTTGAAAATAAGGACAGTAATTGCCTATTTCAGTCCTACAGCCTTTTTTTTCCCATTATTATTCAAAGGTCATTGACTGTAATCACCTTTTGCAGTTCTTTTCAACTCTCACAAGCTCTGGAAAGAAATAGTCAGGAAATAATTATATTTAGCTGATCCCTCCACATTTTAAAAAATAAAATGTTTATTAAGACAAAAAAAGTTGTTTTCTGTTCTGCTTTTGGTAGAGAATTCCAGAAAAAGGCTGGAATACAGTTCAGTGAAGATCACTAGGAGCTCTTATATCCTCACTTAACTAGGATTAAGTACCCTGTTGACCATTTTTGGAGCTACCTTTCTCAGTCCAAACAGTAGCATTTTTTTTTGCTAGGAAAAAAATAGAAACAAAATAAAAGCTCTTTATCTTCTTCCTTATATCCATATATTATGTTTATCTTGTCATCTTATATTCATTCCATTCATTTAGGCAAACAGTCTATAAACCCTTCTGTGATTTACCTTTTGCTCCATAGCTTAATTTCAAACAACAACATCTCTTTTTTGTTATTCTACATCTACATCTATGTTGCTGTTTCTACAACTGTGTAGATCTCTATAGAGGATGAAAAGAATAAATTTATCATTATGACAAATGATTGTCTATGGTAATTTAACATCATTGCATCTATTTCTCTATTTGTAAAATGGGATTAACTCTAATATAACCTATCTCAGTGGATTTTCTGAGGAACTCCAAAATGCTATATGAATCTGAGTTGTAGTTATTAATAATATATTTTTCCTCCCCAAATTACTTATATCTATTTTTTTTTTCTGTGAACACATTGGATTTCTCTAATAGAATATAATCATTTTGATTCTTGAATACAAAGATAATTTTCTTTTTGTTTTTGTGACACAGAGCATATAATGTCTTATACATATTACATAAAAAACTTGAATTGTATTGAACTGAATTATTGTAGTTATTACGTGGGAAGCATTGTGCTTTCTTATTGTATGTAAAGAGTGATTGGATTATTTAAAAATGTATTACTTGCTCTGGTAATATCTTCCCATCTTCTCTGGTTCTAAACTTAGTATTTGTAGGATTATTGACAAGTTATTTAATTTTTTTAAGCTTCAGTTTCCTCATTTGTAAAATAAGAATAATAGTGCATGAGAGAATTTAAACTAGCAACAACAATATGGGAAAATGGTCCAAATCACTAATAATTAGAGAAATACAACTTAAAGCAAATATTTTGAGTATCTGCCTCACACCCATTGAATTGCTTAAATTGACAAAACCAGAAAATGCCTGAAGCTGGGGATGTGAATTGTGTTTCTAGTGATCCATTCTTCGGATTTTACCTGACAAGGAATCAAAGAAAGAGAAAAAGAATCCATATTTACAAAAAATATGACAGCAGCTCTTTTTGGCTTGGCAAAGAATTAGAAACCAAGGAGTTCTCCATCAACTGCAAATACTTGCAAAAGTTTTAGCATATAAATGTAATGAAACACTATCATTCTATATGAAAAATAATCAAGAGGGGTACAGTTTCAGAGACTCCTGGGGAGAACTGATACAAAGTGAAATGAGCAGAACCAGGAAAACAATTTGGACTTGATACTGATCAGTGCAGTTACCAAATACAATTCCAGAGGACCCTTGATGAAACAGGTTACTTACCTCCTGATATACAGACTCGGGGTGCAAACTGAGACATGTAATTTTTTGGATATGGCCAGTGTGGGAATTATTTTACATAACTATGCATATTTGTTACAAGGGTTTTGTTTTACTTTCTTTTCCAATGGGGGATGAGGTAGGAGAGAGGCAGATTTTTATTCATTGAAAGGAGATTTTATACATATAAATATGTAAATTTGAAAAAATTGTGAGACAATTATAAAGTACCACATTACCTACATATAGTAAACACTATACAAATATTATCATTCATAAACTAAAAGTCCTTTAGAGATATTGACTTATTTTTTTCTATTTTTTAACTAAGTCTTCTGTATTGGTCAGTCACACATGTGCACAGATATATACACACACACACACACACACACACACACACATCCACACACATCTATTGTTTACTGATGGTCTTCTGTGTTGGTGTCACACATAGACACATGTTTATGTATGGCATTTACTACAAATTAGATAAGCACAAAACAACTAAAGCAGCATTCTTTCTGTGGAACTTTGTGCAATTAGTCACCTAAGATGAAAATGCTGATAAATATTTCTAGAATAATAGCTATTTATATAAGAAGGAAATATGTGTATATAAATATAAATAAAATGTACAAATATATAATATGAATATGTATGCAATGAGAACATATTACATGTATTCCTTTGACATCACAACTTTTCCCATTGAGTTTTGAGATATTAAATAGAATTCTTTAGGGATTTTGAAGAAGGCATAGATGACATGACACAGAAAATGTTTAGAAACTCAGAAATACATAAAATATATGTATGGTATTGTATAATATTAACATTTTATCTTCTAATAGCATAATAATTTGGATGACATCTGTTATGAAATGAGAGCCAAAAATTTTTAATGTACATTTTCCAGATCACGGTGGGTGCCACGACCTTAACTCTTGTGATGTGGAAGGAATAGCTGCATTATTGTTATTTATTATTATTATCATCTTCATCTAAACTGTAATATGTATGTATTTGATCTAAATTCCAGAAGACCTGGTCAAATTCCAAGGTAACATTTCTCTCATTGTTACCTAGGGAAAAAATAAAATAAATCATTATCTGTAATAATGATTTTGTTGTTGAGTTTTTTTTCAATCCTGTCTGACTCTGTGACCATATTTAGAATTTTTTTTGGCAAAGATATTGAAGCAGTTTGCTGTTTTCTTCTACAGCTCATTTTACAGAGGAGGAAACTGAGGCAAACAGGGTTAAGTGATGTGCCCAGGGTCACACAGTTGGTATTTGGGTATTTAGTTGTATTATGGCGTTGATAATTGTTACCTGTATGATCGTGGGCCAATCACTTAAATTCTGAGTTTCACTTATCTATAAAATCAGATATCTGGACTAAATGACTTCTAACTTTATAGCTCTGATGTATTGCTATAAAGTGTGTGTGTGTGTGTGTATATATAATATACATAATATATATTTTATATCTACACACATATATATTCATATATATATATCTATATATACTTATATTTATATAATTCAGTTTTTTAATGACAAGTTGACATGCTGGCTAATGTTTAGCAATAAACATAAATTAAGTGTACTCTTGAGAAGAGAGTGCATATTTAATTTATCAACTCGGCAAAGGAAGTCATGGAATTGACCAGTGAGTGGAACAATCCCCTTAGAAAAGTAGGTAAGGTTTCTGGCCAGAGTTGGGTGCCGTAGTGTTGGCCGATGTTGGACATTAAACACTTCTAGCAATCATAGTAGTAAAATCTCCTGCACAGGAGGTGCTGTTTTCACCAGGCTTCAGGGAGGAATCATTTAAGTTATTCAGACCTTCTTATACTTTGCCTCATTGCTTATTTCAGTTCTTAGTTGCTAATTTCTCTCTTCCCTCCCTCTGGTCTCATTCAAACCTCAAATACAAAGGGAGGAGAGTTTCTTCTTAAAACTATAATCAAGCTTATTAAAATCTGAGCCTTTTTGTGGACGGAGGGTTTAATGTGCACATTGACTTGTGATTATGGAGAGGATATCTTTACTATACGTGCATCAGGATGTGTCATGAGGGGTTGGGGAAAAGAAGAATACACTGTTCCTTGTGTTCGCCTAGTCCTGCTGATCTCAGACAGGATGTGTTTTCCTTTCTGCAGTACTATCTTTCTCATGGGACCAATGAAGCAATTGAAGCGCATGTTTGAACCTACAAGACTGATTGCTACCATTGTGATGCTGGTAAGGATTGCATTCTAACAGGTTTCCAAATGGGGAGTTTTTAATTCTCTGATGGTCTGACTTTTTTTTTTTTTTTTTTTTTTAAATAGTAATTTGTATGCTACTTTCTTTTTCTTTGCTCTGAACTACCTTTAGAATTAGAATGTTAAAATAAAGAACCACAATTTCTTTCCATTTAGTTTAAAAAACAAAAACCAAAACTACCTTAAGAAGTAGCTCATTGGTGGTCTAGAAATGCCATTTCTGTTGAGCTCCTCCAGAGGGCAATGCCTGTCAAGATTATAGTTTCTTATCCGACAGGTTCATTAAAGGAGCAGAGCCTACCTTTTGGTGAAGAAGGAAACATACTCAATCCAGTTGCCATGTAGCTTATTTCAGAAATACAAAACCCATTCTATTGGTGTGACCTAGTTTCTCAATATTTGTATTTCTTTCCTTAGTTCTTTTGAAATGTATCCTTTGGCCTTCTTTCCCATCCTTCTACCTTCCCTCCCCTTCCCCATGTTCATTCCCTACTCTCTGCACTTTTGCAGATGCCGTTTCCTCTACTTTTGGTGCCTTCTTCTCATCTCTCTGGCTATTTCTCCATTCCAGGCTCAGCGCAAGTACCACTCCTTCTCTGAAGCCTCCCCTGACTATTCTAACCCACCTGGAAGTAAAGGATTTATACAGGGAAGGGAACTTAGATCATCTAACTCAATCTCTAGCTTATTCCTTCCTTTGAACTCCTGTCATACTTCTCATTGGTGCCATGTAACTTTGGGCTTGCATTTCCTCATTTGTAAAATAGTATTTGGGCTAAGATGTTCTCTGAAGCCCTTCTCAGATGCAAGTCATATTGTGACCTTGGGTTTTACTGCACATTCTTATTCTTGTATTATCTTCATTACTGAAGGGGACAGGTCTACATCTGTATTTTCTGCTTCTATATTTGCTGTATCATTTAGCAAACTATGAGGCCTGTGCTATGGAGTAACCTACCTGCCATTTGCTTAAGATCCCAGGAAGGAGGAGACATAAGTGGCTGAATTCACAAGTTTTAGGTCTTCCCAGTCATTCTTTGTGTGACCCACACAAATCTCTTTTGATGATAGCTTTCAGAGGCCTAGGAAAACCGTTTGGTCCCTCTACCTCTTTAAGATGTTGGATGTCAACATGTATTCCCTCAAGACTTGATTACTTAGGAGAGTTTTTATTTATTTATTTTTTAAGTAGCACTTTGCATGCAAATACATTTTGGGGAAGATTATATTTGTTTGTGGGACAGTGTTTCTTAGCTCCTTGCCAGAGGAAGAGGATTATAGATGGTCTTTGGTCAGAGAAGCCTTTTTTCCCCACCTAACTAATGTGGCATTTTGCTAGCTAATCTGACTATAACTCTTCTGTTGCATGTGTATGTGCAATTGTTTGAAGGGAAAGGTATTTTGGGGCATGGTGGTTATGAGGTTATGATGTCTGAATTGTATTATTGTATGTTTGTCAGGAAATATGGATAGATACAGTTTTAAAATGGGGAGGGGGAGTCTTTATGGTTAGAGCAAAATCACTCGGAGAAAAGCAGACTTTTAAACATCTACTCTTTTTTACATGAGGTATATGTTTTGCTAATACATAACACTTAGGTTTTACTTTTTTGTTTCTTAATGTCTTTAATGAACATCTTCATTTTTCCCTGTAGCTGTGTCTTGCCCTCACTCTGTGTTCCGCCTTCTGGGTGAGTATTGTTTTCTTTGCTTCCGGGCTTAGTCTAGTTATAGACTTATTAAAAAGAAAAATCCAAAACATAATTACTTTTTTCTCTTGCAGTGGCACAACAAGGGACTTGCTCTCATTTTCTGCATTTTGCAATCTTTGGCCTTGACGTGGTAAGTAACATTATTCATTATTTCAAACAATAATCATGCATCAGGTGCCTATTCTGTGCAAAATCCTGGGGGAGGTGTTGGGGAGAGATGAAGACAGTAATTTTAAAACGGTACTTCTGTCTTATCTCTACCCCAACTTTGGCATTTCTGGTTTAACATAGTTTAAGGAGGTAGAAGTCGATACCTGTCAAGTAGGTGGATTAAAAAGATATGGGAAGAGAGTGGGCTATGAAAAGTAATGAGCATCTGGCTTCTTTGTGTCAAGCTCATTTGGCACAGCAAGGATCTCTTTTATCACTTTCATTTGAATTGAAGTCTTTTTGAAAAATCTAATTGCTGACACTGCCCCTTACTTATGAATAGCTTTTAACTCTTCCATTGCTTTTCATTGTTTTGTAAGCCTGTAAGGCCTCTGATATTCTCATTGTTCTCTGTGTTGCAGATGAACTTGTGCTCCAAATTAGTGTTTCTCTACTTAGTAATGAGATTGAATGTTTGCCTGCTCAGAAAGTTTCTGGACTTTTTTGATTTCTTCATTGTGGTGACTTTTTTTTTTTTTTTTTTTTTTTTTTTTTTAAACGTCAGACTTGTTAAAAATTTTTTTAATATTTGGAGGCATTGTCTTTATGTTAACTTTTTTTTTTTTTTTTTTTTGGCCTATTTTAAAAGTAAGTTCATAATTACATAGGCTGGTTTGTGACTGTTCACATTCTATTAAATCTTTACCTCTTCTTATAATCTGGTATTATTTTGGCCATCATTTTCTCCAGTGATTGGTCTAACTTTTATATAGGCTACTGATTCCAAAATGATTTCCATGTTGAGAACAAACTGTATTTTGCCCATTTGTATAAAGTCATTTTGTTTTGTGATTACTATAATCATATCTGGAGGCTTCTTACACAAATCTATATGCCTTTGGAATCTTCCATTTTCTTCATTTTAAATGCATACACATTCTCATTTTCTGTCTCTTTATATGTATGTATTGTATATGTGTATATATTGTCTAACATGTGGAATTCATCTATATAATGTACAAACCGCAGGCATATAAGATGTGACATGTATGTACACACATGCACACATATGTACATTCTCACATACATTACTCCTATAGCATACACTCCCCACATATTATCCATTAAGATCATGTATAATATAGACTGACTGGCAACACAATCTATAGTACTTTACAATACATTATATACATATTACACATATATAATATATATATATATATATATATATATATATATATATATATATATACACACATATAAATCATACACCCAAATGGAGAAACAGAATGAGAGTGTGAGTGTGTGTGTGTGTGTGTGTATTCAAAATTAAGAAATGTAAGAAGCATATAAACATACAGGATATTTAGAAACTTCCAGATATAATGAGCACAAAATCAAATCAAATCTATACAAAAGGACAAAATAAAGTTTCTGTATACCCACACATATATGAATAAAATGGAGAAGAGTTTAAAATTTGGAATTATTTTGAGTCTTGTATTCCTTTTAATTATCTAAAATTTTTCATTGATTGGTCATTTGTTGTTTTGTAGTTTAGTTTATTTATATAGAATGTTTTGCTGACAAAGTTAAAATCATAGAATTTACTCTCCACATGGCCTGCCATTCTGTAGTCACAGATGAGCCTCCCCTAGCCAATGATTTGCAAAGGTGTACGTGCACACTTTGGGCAGAAGGGCAGTGATGTAAGGGGGTGTGGGCACTTCAGTCCTTTCAGTAAAGAGATCAATACTTTTGTTTTGATTTGAATGTTTTCTTTCTTTCTAGGTACAGTCTTTCCTACATACCATTTGCAAGGTAAGCAAGGTTCACTCTATTTTTATATCAATATATTTAATACTGACATTTTATACCATCCTTGAGTGTATATATTTTTTAATTTTTTTAATTCATTTTATTTTTTAAAATTCATACAAAAATAGTTTTCAACATTTATCTCTGCAAAACCATATGTTCTAAATTTTTCTCCCTCTCTTCCTTCTTTCCCTCTCCCCAAGACAGCAAGCAATCTGATATAAGTTAAACACGTGCAATTCTTTTAAACATATTTCCATATTTGTCATGCCGAGCAAGAAAAAAATCAGATCAAAAGGGGAAAAAAACCAAGTAAAACAACACACAAAAACAGTGAAAATACTGTACTTTGATCCACATTCAGTGTCCATAGTTTTCTTTCTGGTTGTGGATGGTACTTTCCATCATATCTATTGAAATTACCTTGAATCACCTCATTGTTGAAAAGAGTCATACCCATCACACTTGATCATCACAGAATCTTGTTGCTTTTTTGGTTCTACTCACTTCACTCAGCATCATTTCATTTAGGTCTTTCCTGGCTTTTCTGAAACCAGCCTGATGAGTGCATATTCTTTCTTTCTTTTTTTTTTTTTTTTAATTAAAATTTTTTTATTTTCAAAATATATGCATAGATAATTTTTCAGTATTCACCCTTACAAAATCACATGTTCCAAATTTTCCCCTCCTTCCTCCATTCCTTCCCCTAGATTGGCAAGTAATCCAATATATGTTAACCATGTTAAAATGTATTAAATTCAATATATGCATACATATTTATACAATAATCTTGCACCAAAAAAAAAAAAAACAGATTTAAAAGGAAAAATAAAAGAAAACAAAATGTAAGCAAACAACAAAAAATGAAAATAAGTGCATATTCCTTTTTAAAGCAAATAGATTATTAGTATTATTGAGGATTTGATGCAAGAATTTTAATATTTTTTTCTCCTTTCTTCATTATGACAATAATAGAATTTCTTAAAACTTCTTTTAACTAGAAATAACATTATTGGGTTATTTATATTCTTGCTACAGCAAGAATTAAATGGTTGTGTGACTTTGGAGCAGTATTTTACCTCTCTAGACCCCAGGTGCCTTCCAACTCTAAAGTTTTAATATTAAGACAGTATAAATAGCGATTTATGTCATCAGACACCTCAAATTTTGGCACTTTGTGATCTTTGTTCCTTATTCTCTCTTTTAAAAGTTAAATCTACAATTACCAAACCTTTTCTTAATGACTGATGTCCAAAAAAAGTACTATTTCTAGATATAATAGGAGAGAGAGAGTTTGCAAATGTTAGAAGATTTTTATCAAAGACTGCCTTGTCACTCACCCCTCTGCCGCTGCTTTCAGGTTCTGTTGGTAGCCAGCTGCAGAATGAGCAAACATTAATAGGACTGGATGGCTTCGCATGGGACCATTAGTTTGAAATAAGCCCTAACTAATGATGATAGCAGTGATAGACTTTGACACAGGGTAGCCACCCTTCATTCCCTGTAGAGGGTGCCTAAGTTAACACTTAGGTTTTGGGAATTTAAAAAAGTCAGAAAATTATATGAGGCAAAACTTTTTTTTTAAATACAAGAGATCAATTCTATATCTAAAAATAAGCAGACAACTTCTGATTTGATGGTAATCAGCATGTCCAAATTTTTTATCTTTGCATAATTCTCTGGGAATTTGAATTTACTCTGGATTAATTATTTACTAACTATTCATATTCCCATGTGTTTAATTTAATTGTCAGTGGTGGGAATAATTTTTTTAAATAAAAAAATTAAAAAGACTAATAAAATAAGTAGAAATAAAAAAACCCTCTGATTTCTTAAATTATCTATGACCTACTATATTACTTTATATAGCCTACGTTCATGGAGGGCTTTCAAATAAAGAAGTTGGACTAAAACTCTGAGCTTTCTTCTAACTGAGCCATATGCTATTGAATTTAAAGTCTTTTCAATTACAAATGTCACCCCTTATCTCTCCTGCTGCTACTAACATTTTTAATTGAACTAAAGGCTGGGGCCTTGTAGAAGGAAAGAGATCAGGGAATTAGGAGCCTTTGTGTTGTAGTGGGTAGAGGGATTATGATCACTGTGTAAAGTGTGAAGTTGTGTTTAAGTGTCTGGAGAAAATCTCTTTGAGTTAATGACCAAGATGAGTCTGAAGAGGGACCTATTGTCTGTCCCCTGAGAAGGCTGTCTCATAGCATGGGGTGAAGAAAGTCCATACGGATTCTTTTCTTTAGGGCTTATATTAGTGTTAGTATTTATTCTTTAAAGTATAAGCCACATCTCCAGTTTTTGGTTTCTCTTAGTTTTTATTTTTTATTTTTTTAAGTTATCTTTACATTGCCTTCCTTTTCTTGCCTTAATTAGAGGGTTCTACTGACTATATGAAATTGAAGATTAATTTCTGGTTTCCTATACTTATGTTTCTATTTATACTTTTTTTTTTTTTTTTTTTTTTTTTGTAGGGATGCTGTGAAGAAATGTTTTAATGCGTGCCTCGCCTAATAAGCAAAAAGGCACTTTTGAAAAGCCTCGGCAAGTACAAAAGACCAATTTCTGACACTGTTTTGTAAATATTTTCCTAATTCTGTCTTGCAGACGTGTGCCTTTTTTTTTTTGGCTTCTGGCAGGATGTTGCTTGCATTTAAAATATTGATGGCTGTTTTTGTAAGCAATGATACATTGTCAAAACAAAATGTCCGTTGCTCTGTTTAAGTTTTTGTGTGCCTGGATTTTAAAGTGTAAAATGTCACTGATCTGTCATTGTTCTGTCCCAACCTCCCCCTTCTTTCTTTCTCTGCCTTTCCCCTCCATCTCTCTATTTTGAAATTTCACTGCATTGTTATTTATGATTTAAGAAAACCAAACTTGCCCAGCCATGGTTGAGGCTTGGGGGCATTCCTGAAGGGTGCCATTTCTTCTCTAGGAATAGTTTGCCCCTGGGACTTGGTACCTTCCCAGATTTAGGTCTCTGAGCACACACAGCACAGTCCAACTTCTCCAGGTGGTGGAGAACATCACTATTGCTCAGAATATAGCACCGACATACATAGAAGGCCATTCTGCAGGAATGTACAGACTGTTACAGGAGCCTGACAGATGAATGAAGTAGAAAAAGAGCTGCTATTTATGGGGGGGGGGAAAAAAAAAACCCAACAGAACTCTGTCACTTCTTATTCTCTACACAGTTTTCTGTGCTCTTACTATTGTGAATACCTCCCCAGAATATACTGTCCAGTGCCTGACATAGTATCTCCCCCTTTCCTCTTGCCCCAGGTATAGAAGGGGAAAGAAAAAAAAATTACAATTTTTTTTCTGTGGACCAGAGCAGGCAGCTTTGCTATGATCTGCCTTTCTTATTTCTTTCTGCCCCTCCTTCATTATTAATGACTGGTTTAGTGCAGCACATTTTTAAACTTTTTCCATTTGTGACTCCTTTTTGTCTGAGAAATCTGTGACCTGGATATATCAATATTTAAAAATAGGTAAACAAACCTGACATTTGCTGATAATAAATCATAGTTTTCTGACTCTTACATTCAGTTATGAAATCCTGTGGGGGGGTTGCAAGCTACTGTAAGAAATTGGGGGCAAGTGGATCAAGACTTGACCTTGAAGCCTGCTAAAACTTGATTTCTGGGGTAGCCTCTGACATGATCTGGCTCTCTGACTTCAAGCAAGTCACTTAATCTCTCGTCATTCCAGGAAACTTTATAAGTTATAGCAAGGTACCAACCTGTAGGGCTGATAGAAGTCCCTCCCTGGGAGCTCCCTCTTCCAATATAATCATAGATCCATGTCCTGTCTTTCCTTATGATCAAAGGCTTCTGAAGTGAAGTCGTTTTCCTTTTTTCCTCAGTTAAGGAAGAGAGAATATAAGAAATACTTCTTATTTATGCCTGTTATTTTCCTAAGTGGATGTACCAGATGATCTTTCAATAGTTAGCTGTCTGATGTTTGCCAGAGAATAGCTAGAGATGGATAGAGGCGGAAGGGTAGACATCATGAATGCACTGAATCCAGGATGGTCAGAGCCATTTGGCTAATCTGGGGTTTTGTGGCTGGGATGCCAGGATGTACCTCTTAGTATCCCTTATTCAGTTTATTTCTGTTTTTATGGCTCACAGTTCATTCACTGCACCCTGCTTGATGTTGGCTCTGGTACCTAGGCTCTGGCACAGCTCAAGCATCTCCTATCTTGATTCCCTTCTTCACATTCCCTCTTAGGGGCAAGAAGTGGGAAGAAGCCTGGATCTGGATCTCAGCTCACTCATCCATAAGATGAGGGTGTTGGTCTTACCTTTCGGTAAGCTAAGGGCAGTGTGGTACTATGGAAAGAGAGTCATGTTTAAAACTCAGCTCTGCTATTTTATTTACTAGCTATATAACCAAGGGTAATAATTTAGTCTTTCTTGGCTCTCTGTTTCCCCATCTGTAAAATGAGGAGGTTGTTTAATTGATGTCGTAACAGATCCCTTCCAACTCCGACCTTATGGTCCCATCCTCTGATACTCTGTGATCTGCATGGGTTTCCTTTAGCTAGGGAGGAAAAAAAAATCTCACGTTGATCCTTAGGTGATTAGAAGGGATTAAAATTCCCAAGTGGTCAATTTGGATCTAAAATCACCAAAGGATTAAAAAAAAAAAAAAGATCACATGCTTTGTTTATATAAATCTCATTTCCATATCTCCTGAGAATAGAGTAAAAAACTCAATTGAGTTGATTCTGTTGTAAGAAAACAGGGTATCTTCTCTGTGCCTGAGGGAACCTTTGCTTTGCTACCCTTTGGACCTTCTGTTTTCATTTGTCAGGCAGGGGGAAGGAGATTACTGTACTCAAAGGAGCATAATATAATAGAATTGAGACAATTTGATTTCAAATCCTGCCTCAAACACACTAGCCATGTGATCCTAGGCAGGTCATTTAATCTCCCTGAACCTCAGTTTCTTTCTCTGTAAAATGATCTTTTAAATTCCCTTTTGTCTTTGAATGTTGTTCTCCTGATCACTTAAGAAATTATTGTCATTAGACTTGTTTAATTGAACCACTATATATTTGAGTTTCTTCCCTTTCGGTTCAATCTATATACCCCTAGAGATTACAGCATTTTACTTATCTTTTCCATTGGCTACCTCTAGTCCTCTGAGGCCAGTAACCAGTGGTCCCAGTGTAATGAAGTGGGTGGTGGCCTTGATTAAATTTTTTTTCTTCCTAGCAGCTAAATGGAGAGCAGAATAGTTAGTGTGGGTTTGCTATTGTTTTTAATCTATAATCTATAATCTATCAAAGACCCTAGGTTTATGTATTTTTTTTTTTTAAAACCCCTAGGTTCAATCTGTAATTTTCATTCTATAGAGCTGATATATCAATATCACATTTGTTTGGGATCATGGAACTTTGGACTCAAAATGGACCTTAGTAGTCCTTGGAGCACATTTGCTTTTACATTTATATCACAAGTCCATTTCTGCCCTTCCTGCTTTTGAAAGGTTGTTTTCCCAAAACTTTAATTAATGATTTGATTTACATTGATTAGGGAAGGGGAGAGGCTAAAAGGCAGCATCATTCCTAGGATCACAGAATTTCACAGTTCTAAGGGGTCTTAAAAATAATCTTGTCCAACACACAATGTAATGAGAGAACCTTCTACAATTTATGTGACAAATGTCTGTTCCAGCCTTTATTTGAAGACTTTTAGTTGGGGAAACTTGCTGATTTCTGAGGCAGCTCATTCTGCCTTTGGACAAGCTAAGTGGTTAGGAAGTTTTATTTCTTATATCAAGTAATAAGTAGAGAACACACTACTCCAGAAGAGCTCAAAATCCTATTTGCTAGTTCTCTGACTTGGAGGAAGTTAAAAACAGTCCTAATTACTCTTTCCCATGATAGCTGTTCAGATATTTGGAAGCTGGAATCATGCTTTTTGCCTCTTGTAGCCCCTGACAACAAAAAAGTATTTTCTTTTCAAGCTATTCCAGTCATTCCTCATAGAGATTGATTTTTGTTTCTTAACCATCTGTGGTTACCACCTCTGGACCGCTTCTGTCTTGACAATAGCCTTTTATAAATGTCACCTCCAGAACTGAACACAATGCTCTCCAGATGTAATCTGACCAAGGCAGAATAAGGCAAAGCTGTCACCTCCCTTGGTGGGTACACAACTTCTGTGAATGCAGGCTAAGATCTCAGTGACTTTTTTTTTTAGCCTCTACAACATTGAGTTTGGAAGTTATACTTCTGTAAAACTCCTAGAGCCTTTCTCATGAACTGCTGCTGTCTAGCCCCGTCTTCCCCATCCTGTGCTTGTGATGCTGATTTTTTCTGACCCGAGGTACACTTGGTAATTATCATTATAGGATAACCACACATAGTTGTTGAATTCTCTGATACCTGCTCCTTGTGCCAATGGTGGCCTTCACAAAGCATCCTTACACTTTGACCTGCCAGTGCAGAATGACTGCATTCTGATTTGGGAACTTCCTGTTATCCCCCCATTCCCTTGACCACTGTGGGATGGAGTGAGTGGGATATGAGTTGGCAAACGTTGCCTCATCCCTGATTGACCAGATTTAGTTAGGCCTTAGGACTTGCAGATGGCTTTGTTTGAAATGCTAATTGTTCATATAGAGACTAAATTTTGTAGATTATTTACAGCAGGTTGTGAATCACCAGCGAGCATCCTCCTGGTACCTCGCATGTCTGGAAGCTACTTCCTTTCTGTTATCAGTCATCTGTACTCGGAGAACAAACTCATCTTATTGTTTTCCCCAATTTGAAGAGCCTTAGGAAATAGAAAGAATCATCAAATATATACATGCACATGTTTTGGATTACCCAAATCACTGCTTTGTCCACAATAAAAACCATATGTTACATACTATGGTAAGCAATGGCGTTTTTGAGAGCAGACCATATTTCAAGAAAAACCTGTTCTTCTGTCCCTTGTTGATGTTAGATAGATATTTCTGTGAATTAAAAAAAAAAAAAAAAAAAAAAAAAAAAAAAGTAAAAAACCTCCCTATGGACAATCAGGGGCCACTAAGAAAATGTGCACTTCTCAGTCTGGGAGACTTGTAACTAATCTGGCTTCCATCTCCATTTCCACTCTTATTTTACCTTATTTCCCTCCCTGTTTTCTCTGTATTCCAACCAACTTTGCAGTCTGATGCTATCTATACTTGACATAGGATCATCGATTAAAAAACTGGAAAGGATCTTAGATCAAGTCGCTTGCTCAGAATCAAATAGGTATTTAAAGTAGTTCTTGAATCCAGATCTTCTTGACTGAAAGTCCAGTGTCCTATTCTTTATATCATTGTCTCCCACTTTTCTGCTTTTTTGCAAGGCCATCCCGCCATCCCTCATGCCTGGATTGTATTTCTTTTCAGAAGTCTTCCCAAATCCCATCTCTCTCCCCACAGCTGAATGTGTTCTCTCCTTTCTTAGATTTACCTAGGAAACATAGTCTGAGTCTTTTTTGCTGTCTTCAAATTCTATGCTTCTTGTATTTTCCTCATCTGAATGTCATTCCCTTTTGGCCCATTTAATTCTCCTCAAATGAATAGCAAGCTCTTTGAAAGAAGAAGCTATGTTTTTTTTTTTCATTTTTGAATCCTCCCTCATATAGGGTAGACACATAACTAATGCTTATTAAAGTGAAATAAAGGAAATATTTTGGTACTTAAATGATATGACTTAACAGCATAAATGAAGAACGTTATCATCTCTTCATCTATGAAATCTGACATTTTGTTTGTAATTGCACAGCAGGCCTTATTTGTCTTTAAGGGACTAGCTTCCAGGTTATGACTTTTTGCATAATTTCATTTTCCTATAGTTAAAGACACACACACAAACACATATATCTGAGTTTTAGGCATGTTAAGTTTTTTGGCTGACTTTGGTTGTAGTACTTGATTTTACAATTCAAGGTTTCTGCACATTTTAAAAATGAAAATAAGTGATTATTCAGAAGTCCAAATAAAGTTGAATTCAGGATTATGTCTTGGCAACTCCTAGTGGATTCCAAAGATCAAATGTTGGCAAAATCTTTTAAAATTGTGTTTTTTTTTTTTTAATTTCTAAGGAATTGAGGGGAAAATAGCAAATATGATGGGACTTTTATTTCTTCCTTTCAACAGAAAAGAATATTTATAAATGAATCATATACTGTCAAGTGGGAAGAAGGGTTGAAAGTATACAGCAGCTTCATAATTTTTCCCTGAATAATTATAATTTTTGTTTACTGCCACTGCTGATTCAATAGATAACCTCAAAAAAGGGTGACCTTCCTCTCACTTGGGGGTATTCAAGAACTACAGGCTGGATTGCCTTCTGACAGGGTTGTTAAAGAAGGAGTTTTTCCATGGGACAGAAGGCTAGAATAATAGACCCTTGCTGTCTTCTTAAGCTCTGTCTCAATGAAATATCAAGGTTTTGAAGAGTAGTTTATAATTTAGTAAAATGAAAATTGTTGATTCCAACCCTATGTGTTTGTAATGAGAGTGATAAATTTGTGATGCTGAGAGCTATATGGTACAAAATTGATAACTGTTCTTGGCGTCTTACCGCCCACCCATAGTGACTGTACGACCATGGGGCAAAGATCACTTAACATTTTTTTTAATTGGAGTTTTTTATTTTCAAACCATATGCAAGGATAATTTTTCAACAATGACCCTTGAAAAACCTCTTCACCCAATATATATATATATATATATATATATATGCCTTTAAACTCTTTTAATGCCCTAGGAAACTGAGATTATGAGTTTGGAGAAGCTGCTGATTTGCTTTGGTTAAGGCCCAGATAGCTCTGGGCAGGCAACTCTGCCCAGCCCTCCTTCAGTTCAATTCACTTGCCTGTCATGGCATCCCCTCCCTGATGTCATGGTCCTCTGAGAATGATGGACAGACAACAACAACAATTTGCTTTGATGGAGGAAATATTTACACTGGGAGTTCCCACTCTGATGAAATCACAGGTTCTTGCTCCCTCATCTTTCCTTTCCCCACAACCTCCCCTCCCCCAAACCAGCCCTTCCTCCTACCTCCAGTCCCACAAACCACCATTTCTAATAAGACATTTAGTTACATCATGCAGACGGCTTCCACCATCTGGTTATCACATGGCAGCATGCTCATGTGTCTTCCAAACTGAAATCCAGGACATCTGATCTTACAGCTGATAATCCTTTTGCAAGACCTCATTTAAAAACACCTTTTAAAAAAAATTGAAACCAAAACTCTCCTGAAAAATCTATGCTGTGCTTTGGGGGACAACCAAAATACCCTTTTTGTTTTTGTTTTTTGGATGGGGGCTTTCCAAATTAGCAGACTCATTTTGTCTCTGACCATTGTGTCAGACATATCTGCTCCCTGATTTAAATTGTTAAAAAAAGTTTTAGAAGGGGATTTCTTTTCTAAATGGAGATGTGGGGGACATCTTTTAAAAGACTCAGAGGCCTAAAACTGGAAGCAAGCTAGAATTGAAATTGAATGATTTTAAAGTAGGGAGAGAAGAGTTTTTTAAAAATTAAATTTGTAAACTTGAATTTTAAAGCAAAAAAAAAAATGGGAAAAATGATCTTCAATTAATAATTTGTTGAAGTGTGTCTATAAAGCACAAAAGGTAATGGTTTGCCAGCTTGTTTCTCCTGTCAGACTAAAAGTTAATATATTTTGTTCTAGGTACAAACCTTGTTTTGGTCCAGCTTCTTAAAGAAAACTAATAGTTTGCTCTGGATTTTGTGGCTTTTCTGCTTTTACGAGTGCCATGTTTTGTTTTCTATTATGTTTCTTGAACTTAGTGTGTTTGCTCAGCATCCTTGAGCCAAAAACAGGAGCTGATCCCTGCCTGCTTTTTCACTGCCCGTTGGCAAATATGTTCTAGTGTCTGTGATTTCTGATTGTGAAATTAGTATGCACAGTGACAGCCACAGGATAGGGAGTGGCTGACTAGGAACTTACCTGCCTTTAGGACACTATTTCTGTTAGAATGTGATTGACTTTGTAAACAATTTTTTTAATGGCCTTTTTTAATTGTGTGGAAACTCATTAACAAGGTTTTATGCTGCTCTTTGCTCAGTGGAACTTTTTATAACCAAAAATATATTTTTTGTGGACTGCTTATTCTATCTTGATAATCTGCTTCTTTTTTCTAACTTATTATGAAAAGACCTCAGTGAACTGTTCTCTCCCAACATTTATGTTCATTTCTACATTTTTGTTTGTTTTTCCAATAAAGGCTAGCATTATATTCTATATACAATCCAGTGTTGTCTCTTGTTTTATTTCTTCTTACTAAATAGACTTTAAAAAAAAAAAAAAAAAAAAAAAAACTCTGGTTCTGAAATTAAGAAGATAAGTTCAAATACCACCTCTGATGCTTACTAACCATGTGACTTGGAACAGGTCCCAGAGTTTCCCTGATCTCAGTTTTCTCATCTGTAAAATGGATTAAACTGTTTGGCTTCTGATGCCGTTTTTTTTTTTTTTTTTTTTTTTTTTGACAATCCCATGAGAGTGTATTTACTGTTCTTGATCTAGTTCTTTAAAAAGTTAACCCAGTAAAAAATGCCATCCACATCTGGAGTGTGGACCATGGAGACTGAATGTGGATCAAAACATAGTATTTTCACCTTTTGCTGTTGTTTGTTTGCCTGTTTTTTTTTTTTTTTTTTTTCTTTCTTTCTCATGGTTTTTCCTTTTTGGTCTTATTTTTCTTGCAAAATATGACAAATATGGAAATATATTCAAAAGAATTGCACATATTTAACCAATATTAGGTTACTTGCTGTCTTGGGGAAAGAGAACTAGGGGAGAAAAGGAGAAAAATTTGGAACATAAAGTTTTACAAAAATGAATGTTAACTATTTTTGCATGTGTTTAGAAAAAAAAATACTATGTAAAAATTTTTTATAGGACTAATTCTATACTCTTGAGTTTCTATAGCTTGGGATGTGATTGGAGACCAAAATGAGATGAATTCTGTATTTATAAAAACAAATAAAATTAACCCTTCATTTTTATATAAAAAAAGTTAATCCAGTAATAATTGACCTTAAACAAAAGTTATTCTGAAAATTTGTATGCAAATTAAGTATTTGTAACTTTTGCTAATTATATCATTTCAGGTTACTTGCTAAATAATTGAGGAAATGAGTGAAAGTATGGAATTATTTGGAATTCCTCAATAAAATCAAATTAATCCCCTTACCTTTCTGAAAGAACAATAATAACTTACATTACTTTTATGTCTTTTAAAAAAAATTTATGTATTATCACAGCCAACTACTCTGAAGGACTTATGAAAAATCCTATCTATACCCAGAGAAGGAACTAATTGTGTCTGAATACAACTTGAAGCATTCTTGCTCATTCTTGCTCACTCTCTTTTTTTTAAACTTCATTTTTCTTGAAGGTTTTATTTTTGTTAGGATGGGAGATCTATTTTTCCTTCCACAACTTAACTTTTATGGAAATGTTTTGCATAACTTCATAAGTGATTTCTTTGTTTGTGGATGGGGATAAGGGAATGTAGAACTCAAAACTTTTTTTTGTTTGTTTGTTTGTTTTTGTTTTCAATGAAACTGGGAGAAAATATTAAATAAGATAAAATGGGAAAATATATTTATTTAATATTTTCTCCTAATTATGTTTAAAACTATCTTAATATTTGTTTTTAAAACTTTTTGAATTCCAGATTATGTTCCTTATCTCTACCCCCAAGCCCTCTTAAGAAACCACATGTGAAATTATGCACAACATTTCCATAAATCATGTTGTAAAAGAAAACATAGATAACCCACCCTAAAAACAAATAAACTAACAAAAAACCCTCAAGAAAAATAAAGTAGAAGCAGCAGTAGGGACAGCTTCAGTCTGTTTAGATGCAATCAGTTCCTTCTCTAGATATGGATAGGATTTTTCATCATAAACCCTTCACAGCAGTTATGGATCATTGTATTGCTGAGAATAGCAAAGTCATTTCCAGCTGATCATCCCAGAACATTGCTATTACTTTGATAAATAACTCACATTTCTAGAACCCTTCAAGGTTTATAAAGTACTTAGCCAGATTCTCATGAATCAAGTTTTCTTCAAATAGGGCCCCCCCCCCTTTTTTTTTTTTCCAGTTGATACTCAAGGGTAAGTCTAGTCATGTCATTCCTCTGGGCAGAGTTCCCTAGGGACCCCCTCATTGACCATCAAGTCAAATTCAATCTCCTTTACTTGTATTTAAGGGCCTCCACAAGCTGTTGCCACTCTACTATATCAGACTTTTCCCCTTATATTGATCTCTTCTTCTTTCTGCTCTTATTACTCAAGCTAAACTGGACCCATTACTACCTTCCTGAACATAATATCCACTTTTCTGTCTTTGTTGCTTCTCTCTTCATCTGATGGATTTCTCTTCATTTTTAAAAGTCTAATTCAAATACCCTTTTCTCTAGGAATTTTTATTTCCAGCTGCACCCCTCCTCCCCCACAATAATTACCTCACAACACTTCCTACAACACTTACCAGTAGTTTTTCTTTTTCTTTCTTTTTTTCTTTTGGCACCTTCCTTGTACTACAATGTAGGAGCTCCATGAGTAATTGGCCTTTGAGTAGATGGATGAATAAAGGTCAATTAATTAGGTCTGTTTTATGTGTATGTACATATGTGTGTATATATGTATATATAAACATATGTATGCACACATATATACATAGATGTGAAATCAAATCAAAGGGTGAAACTTTTGTCACTTTCTGTCCCCTAGATTTCTAGTCCCTATTACATGCTGCTATCCCATTTAGTGACTCAGGATAATAAAGGGGCAATTTTTTTTTTTTTTTAAGACCACATTCTATGCCTCCTATCAAGAAACATCCTAAGTAGATATTGTCTAGATATTTTTAAATGGTCTTATGATTACAAAAGTCAGATTCATGTAAAAGTGCGACTGAATTTGGTTATTTTTGTCATGTATCTTCTCAATTACCAAATACCATTAGGAAGGTGATGTAGTTCAGGCAGTCAGCCAATAAATATTTATTAAATTCTTACTTTGTGCTAAATACTCTGCTGAGCCCTGAGGATTCAAAATCAAAAGGCAGGTCCCTGTCTTCAAGGAGCTTACTCTAAAAGGAGACACAAGCCCTGTTTGTAGTGGCTAGAAGCTGGAAAATGAATGGATGCCCATCAATTGGAGAATGGTTGGGTAAATTGTGGTATATGAATGTTATGGAATATTATTGTTCTGTAAGAAATGACCAGCAGGATGAATACAGAGAGGCTTGGAGAGACTTACATGAACTGATGCTGAGTGAAATGAGCAGAACCAGGAGATCATTATATATTCAACAACGATACTGTATGAGGATGTATTTTGATGGCAGTGGATTTTTTCGACAAAGAGAAGATCTAACTCAGTTTCAAATGATCAATGCTGGACAGAAGCAGCTACACCCAAAGAAAGAGCATTAGGAAATGAATGTAAACTGCTTGCATTTTTGTTCTTCTTCCCGGATTATTTTTACCTTCTGAATCCCATTCTCCCTGAGCAACAAGAGAACTGTTCGGTTCTGCACACATATATTGTATCTAAGATATACTGTGACATATTTAACATGTATAGGACTGTTTGCCATCTGGGCGACGGGGTGGAGGGAGGGAGGGAAAAAAATCGGAACAGAAGTGAGTGCAAGGGATAGTGTTGTAAAAAAAAAAAAATTACCCTGGCATGGGTTCTGTCAATAAAAAGTTATTAAAAAAAATAAAAGAAATAAAAGGAGACACAATATGCAAATAAATGTATGTTATATATAGGAACAAATAGGAAATAATTAAAAGTTTACTGTGTAATGGAAGGTGGTAAAGAATGGAAACAAAATGCAAATAACTATGTTCAAACAAGGTGTATACAGAATATTGGATTTGGAGTATTTTTTCTTGTGGTTTTTCCCTTTTGTTCTTCTTTCACAGCATGACTAATATACCAATATGTTTAATATGATTGTATATTGATGGAGAGAACCATCTGCACCCAGAGAGAGGACTGTGGGAACTGAATGTGGACCGCATTATGTTTTTGCTTTTCTTGTGTTTGTATTTCATTTTCTTTCTCATTTTTTTCCCTTTTTGATCTGATTTTTCTTGTGCAACATAATTGTGGAAACATGTATAGAATAATTGCAGATGTTTAACATATATTGGATCTAGGAGAGTGGGTATGGCGAAGGGAGGGAAAAAAATTTGGAATACAAAGTTTTGTAAGGGTAAATGATGAAAATTATGCATATATTTTGAAAATAAAAAAAACTTTAAAGATTCCACTCAAAAAAAATGTAACCTCTATCTCAAAAAAAATTTGATTGTAACTACTGTATCAGATTGCTTGCCATTTGGAGGAAGGAGAGTAGGAAGAAAAAAATTGGAATTCAAAATCTTATAAAAATGGATATTAAACTATTTTTACATATAAGAAAAAATAAAATACTATTGAGTGGAAAAATGAAAGAAAGAAAAAGTAAATAACAGGATGGTTTCAGAGAAACTTGGAAAGATTTATATGAATTGATGCAAAATGAAGTGAGCAGAACCAGGAGAATATTGTACAAAGTAACAGCAGTACTGTAAGGTGATCAACTGCAAAAGACCTAAGTCTCTCTGATCAAGACAATGACCCAAGAAAAGTCCAATGGATTCATGATGAAATATGGTATCTATCTTCAGAAAGAGAACTGATGGAATCTGAATGGATATTGAAACAAAACATTTGCACTTTTCTTGCTTTTTATTATTTTTTGTCACAGGGCTAATATAGAAATATTTTGCATGATTGCATATGTATCCTTGATAGCTGATTTTTTGCTTTTTCAAGAGCTGTGGGAGGGTTGGATAGGAGGTGGAGAATATAAATCAAAATTTTAAAAAATGAAAGCTAAAACCCTTTTTTTATAAGTATTTGGAGAATGTTTAATAAATAATGTATAATAAAAATAAAAATCATTCAAAGTCAACATATATCCCAAATTGACTTTTTTATCTGACCCTCATCCTGTCCCTCGGTTCTAGTTCCTTGTTTTTGTCACCTGTGAAATATTGACCATAATCTTTGACTCTAATCCATATGCAATCAGTTGCTGAATCTTACTGATTTTGCCTCCATGACTTTTCTTATGTGCCCTCTTTCCTGCTCTCAATCTCTGCCTGTTCAGTTTAAACCCTCAGATCAGATTGGATTATTGGTCATCAGATTGTTGTAATTCTAATAGTGGAATTAGTGAACTGACTTTTCTGTTTTACTTTAGAGTTAGCAAAGTGCTTTATCACATTGTTTCATTTGAATCTGTCTGTATAAGGTGACTGACAGATGTCATCAGAAAAGAAATGGAAGCTTTGAGATTTGAAAGAGGTTGCCCTTAGTCATAGCATTTTAACGTGATGGATTTAGAATATGAAGGAATTTCAGAGACCAATGTTCAACCTTTATTTTACAGATGAGAAAACTGAGGCAGTAGGGTTAAGTGGCTTGCCCAAGGTTAGCAATTAGTGGCTTATAATGGTAACATTAACTCCTTAAGTTTGCATTTAAGATTCTATTTCGTCTGAATTTTAAGGCCCCACTTTCTCTCATGCTTCAGTTAAGCCAAACAGACTGTTAGCCAACTCACCCTGTTACCCCTCATTCAGTGTTTTCACAAGGGCCACTCCTTTTTCTTGAGGTACACTCTTTATTTTTCTAGCTGATGAAATCTTTCTCTTCCTATAAAGCCTATTCTAAATGCTACCTCCTCTGAGAAGCCTTCCTTGATTAAATACCCTGCTTAACTGAAAATGTTTTCTCCTTGAAATTTCCTCAAAGCAGTTTGGCTCCTTCCTTTGCCCCAACATATTCTACTCATTATATATTATTTAGCATGCATATAGTATTCTCCCAATTGCCTGAAATGACCTGAAGGCAAGGACTATAAAATTTAAAATAATGAGATATTTATAAACATTTTATTTTTTATAAATGCTTATACATTATAACTTCATTCTTATAATAACCCTTTAAGGTTATTATTATTGTTATTTTACAGATGAGAAAACAGACATGGAGAATTTAGAGGGTATTCATGGCATTATACTCATAATTACTGGCTAAAAAATGTCAAGGGTCATTGGGGTAGGAGAGAAGTTTTCCCAATAATAAACATAATGGAGAAGTCAGGGAAGTGGCAGAGTATTAGTGCCAAGTGAAAAATGAGGGATGTCTGAGTGGCGCACCTTCCTTACATGGAGGATTGATGTTCATGGACTTGGATAAGAGGCAGAGAATTTGGAAATCAAAATAAAAAAAATTAAAGTTAAAAAAACCTTTTATATATATTTGGGGAATATTTAATAAATGTTAAAAATAAAAATAAATTCAAAGGCAACATATCTCAAACTGACTTTTTCATCCGACCCTCAATCTGTTCCTCTGTTCTTGTTCCCTATTTCTGCCAGCTATGAAATATTGGCCATCATTTTTGACTTTTCCCTATCTCTGATCCATATCCAATCCATTGCTCAGTCTTATTGATTTTACCTCCATGACATTTCTTATATGTGCCTAGAGCAGTGATGAGGTAGAGTATCAAGGCTGTTGAGATCTTGCAGGATGATGAGGTTTTCTCAATAATGAGCTTTCTAGGGCATGATGGAAATGTCAGGGAATTCTTAGGGTAGGTCATCCAGGTGAGAAATAAGGACCCAAGTATTCCTGACTCTTAAGTCTAAAGTCTATCCACTATCTCTATTTTACTTTTCCATGGGGAAGTCACGGGGAAATTTTTAGGCTCACAATTGATGTTAAGCTCTTTTAAGTAGTCAGTTGCTGAGCTGATAGAAATAAATAGTAAGCAAATCTCACAGATGTGTGAATCACAACAAAGGTACAAATGATTAATGTTAGGAGAAAATAACCAAGACTTGCTTTGAAGGTACTGAGTTTGAACCACCAAGTGAAAGTCAGGGAAGGAACTTCAGAGCCTCTTTTAACTGTTTCTTGAAGTCACTTGGCCAAGGTGCGTGTGATGTCTGGTGGCAATAAATCACCTTATCCTTGAGTACCATGTGGAGAAATACTAATGGGCATACATTTGGTGTCTTATGATTTACAAACTCTATTATATATACATGACCTTGTTTGAGTTTAGGGAGGTGGGGAATACAACCAGTTTCATCCCCATATTACAGATGAGGTAAATGAGATATAAAAGAATGAACAGACTAGCCTGTGACTACACTGGTTGTAATTGCCTGTTAAGATTCAAGTTTCCTCATTTCAGTCCAGAGTCTTGGTATCCCTTCAAAACAGACCCTGGAGATTCTATTGAACAAAACTGCAAAGGAGCAGGAGTGAAGGGATTTCTTTTAACCCCTAGACAATACTCTGGTTGCCAAGCAGATCAACATTGGAACCAGACTGTAAAGACCTTGGGCAAGTCCCTTAATCCTGTTTGCCTCAATCTCCTAATCTATACAGTGATCTGGAGAAGGAAATGGCAAACTACTTAAGCATCTTTGCCAAGAAAATCCCAAATGGGATCCTAAAGAATTGGATGTGGCTGAATGAAGGAATAACAACAAAGTTTAGCATCTGGAGCTGGTGACATTTGTTTCTTTTTCTAGCAGTTACCAAGATTACTATTTCTAATGTACTCAGATATTTATTGAATTAATGAATATGGATGAAGTTTCTAAAAATCATATAAGAGTGATCTCCAAAGTGAGAGCCCTTCTAAGTTGTATTCCATTTTCCTCCTCCTTTATTTAGACATAATCACACCTTCCCTTTACCCTTCATAGACCAGGTCTTCTTTTTTCAGCCCCTTTTTGCTTGCTGTGAAAACCTTCAATCTCCTTTTTGCTCTGAGTATCTGCCCTTCAAGGCAGTTTGAGGTCCCCATGTCCAGAGCTCCCATTATAGCAGCTGCATGAATATCATTGGGAAATTAGCTAGGTTAATAAAAACCCTCTGCATTGCTGAACTCATTCCATGTCTTGGCCCCTAACCTACCTTTCTTCTGAACTTCCCTTGTTTCTGTCTGTCAAGAGCACCACCATACTTTGTCACCCACTCTGACAATCCTAGGGTCATCCTCCTGCCCTCCCTTCCTCCCTCTACATGTCCAGTCAGGGACAGATTTTATTATTTCTAACTCCACAACATTTTCCACATCCATTTCCTTTTCTCTTCACTCACACAGCCACCATTATCATTCAGGCCCTTGTCACCTCTGGCCCACATTGACTGTGGTGGTCTCCTGTTGGTCTCCTCGTCTCAAGTCTCTCCAGTCCATCTTCCTTACATCTGCTAAGGTGATTTTCTTTGAGAACATGTCTGACTATGTCATCTCTTTGCTCAATAAATTAGCGATTTCCTGTAACCTTTAGGATCAAATTTCGAATATTCCTTTTGGCATTTAGAGCCTTTCACAACTGATCTTAACATCTTTCTAGCCTTATTATACATAATCTTCCTTTTTCTGTGATCTCCAAATTCTTGCTGTTCCTCACACAAATACAAAAACACAACTAAAATGTAGAAATAAGAAGAGGCTATTAAGGTATGTCCCAAACAGCCAAATGGCACTATATTGGTGAAAGTGCAAGGTATAGAATCAGGAAGACTCATCTGCATGAGATTAAATCCAGCCTGAGACAATTCCCACCTGGGAGACCCTGGGCAAGTCCCTTAACCCTGTTTGCCTCAATTTCCTAATCTATCTGGAAAAGGAGATGGCAAACCATGTCAGCATCTTTGCCAAGAAAATCCCAAATGGGATCATAAAAAATTGGACATGGCTGAACGAAGGGATAACAACAAAGTTTAATATATAGTATTGATAAATAGCACATAGATGCTAGTAAATGTTTATTGACTGATTAAGAAGTGATGGTATAATTAACTTATACTGGGAAGAATAAGTAATTTGTTCTGAAAACTCTGATATAAATCAGAAACAACTAACTTCTGCTTCTTGTCTCCTGGGATAGCTTCCTGACTAGAAATACAAACCATTTTTTATTTCCTAGGCACAACTTGGCCAGATTCTGCCTGGGCAGTGGCAGAACAAACTATTCCTCTCTCCTCCTTTCCATAGACTTCCCAAATGATCAATGAGGCTAGGGTCATACCACAGTTAGGCTTTTCCCAATTTATAGCAACATGGCAAGCTGGGCACTTTAGGGCTATGCTGGCACAATTCATCCACCTTGAAACTGGTAAAGGAAGACTATTAAGAGCCAGTTCTTATGACTATATTTAATATGCCCTTTATTTATGTAAGAGCCCTCATGAAAAGGTGTCCTATGATTGTTTCTTGCTTCTTACTCTGTGGCAAGCTTTTTGTTGGCTGTCAAAGCAGCAGAGAGAATGCAGACAAAAATTCTTTTGGGGGCAACTTGATGATCATCCTTTCTTTCTTGGCTGTGTTCAGTGAGGAGGAGGCCAGTGAGTATGAATGGATAGTCTTGCTCTTGTTTCTGTCTCTGTTGTTTCCATTCGACAAAGCTGTAATCTCGTGAACTTAAAAAGATTTGAAGGGATAAAGAAAAGAGAATCCATAGCAGAGTTTGCTGGGAGTGAGCCCTGTGAAAAGCAACAAGGGGGATTCAGTCCAGGAATACAGTGGAAGCTGAGATACTGCTTTCTAGAATGACATTATATATTAGTCATGTTGCATTTGAAAATGGAATGGATGAGGAAAATGCTTTGTAGCATTCCTATTCCACTCATGGCTAATATACTTATATCCCTTCTCATTCTCCCCATCTGTGTGATACTGAAATTCTGGAGCTTACATCCTTCTGTCCTTCAGAACTTTACCAGATCATCCCTCCTGCTCTGGTTATACTATCCTTTTTTCTCTCTTGACTTGATGAATCAGTTCAATTCTCCATTATATTCTTGACTCCCTTATTTATTTGTCTTCATGATGATCACGCTTTGCTAACTAAGGAGTGAATCTTGGATTACTCTCCCTATTCTTCTGCTGAATGGAATTGGGTGAAATCATGAAACCATGATGATGAGACCCACTAAAATTTTATGCTAGCTAATATCAACAGACTATTAGCAAAATAATCCTATGAACCGATTCCCCTAATTGATTCCAACAGCAGCTGTTCCAAAACTTTTCTTCTCTTTACAATTGTAATCCCCCACCCTCTTTTCTGAGGATTTTGAGACTTTAGTGTCTCTTTTCATCTCAAATCCCTCAATTTTCTTCACTCCAGTCTCTGATGATGATGTGGCCATTCTGCTTGCCTACATCCTCTTGATCTGATCTCCTTTTGTCTTCTATAGTAGTTTGCCAATCTCATCCCTTTTCTTTCTAATATTTAACCTCTGACTGTTGATTAGCCCTTTTCCTTATGCCTACAAAGATGGACATGTTTTCTCCTTATTTTAAAAATTCTGGCAAGTTCTAGCTCTTGTCCTGCCAACCAACTACCATTCTGTATCTTCTCATTTTGACTTCTTAGAAAAGTCATCTAACGCTGATGACTTCTCTTTCTCTCCTCTCACTTTTTTTTCCTAAACCCCCAGTCTTCTGACTTCCGACCTTGTCAATCAACAGAAACTGCTTTCTTCAAAGTCATCAGTGTTCTCTGAATTGCTGAATCTAATGGTCTTTTCCATCCTCATCATTCTTTACTTCTCTGCAGATTTCTCCTGAATACGCTTTCCTCTCCAGGGGGAGTTTCCTTCTTACTATCTCTCAGTTTTCCTGTCTATCTGATTGCTTCTCATTCCTTTTTCCGGCTCTATGTCATCTATGTCATGAAAACTAATGGTAGATGGACTCCAAAGTTTCGTCCTGGGACTTCTTTTTTTTCTATCTTCATTTTCTATCTCTATTCATATCTATTCTTTCATTTATTGTTCTGATCAGCTCCCACTGATCCTAAATCCTTCACCTTCATTTTCTTTATGGGTCCTCCTTTTTTTTAAAAATACCTTCTCAACCATATGTTCTCTCTCTAATTTTCAATTTCCCTTTATTCCCTAGCTCATTTTTTTTATTGCTTTCAAGCATGCCTAAATATTCTCCATCCTTGGAAAAACTTTCATATCCTCTATCATCTTCTTAAATTATCAGCTATGTTTGTCCTCCTTTTACTAGAAAAAGTAATAAAAAAAAAAAAGCCAACTGTGTACATTCATTTCCTGTACTTCCTTTCTTTTTACTCACTACTTAAACCTTTGCAGATTATCTTCCAACTTTATCCCTCAAGTGGATTGGTCTCTTCGAAGTAACCACAATGGGGGCAGCTAGGTGGTCAAATCTGGTCTCACACATTTAGACACTTATTAGCTATGTGACCTTGGGCAAGTCATTTAACTCTGATTGCCTTGCCAAACAAACAAACAAACAAAAAAACCCAAACTCAACAACAACAAACAAAAAGAATTTCCTAAATCATCCCAAAACGCAATTAACCAGTGGTGTTTTAATGGTCAGATCTGCCTTTTCCCCCCATTCCTTTCTGTTGGATTTGTCATGTTGACCACTATCTCTTCGTGTTTACTCTCTTTTCTATGGGTTTTCATGACTACTCTTTCCTCATTCCCTTTTTACTTATTTGATCTCTTTTTCTCAGTTTCCTTTGTTATCTTATTTTTTATATCATACTTCTCAATTTTAGCAATTAACTTTAGCTGCTAACATCAGCAGTTTTTATTCTGAAAGTGTATAAATATGTATATTTTATAAATTATATCATTCCGTCTACTAGCTACAAAATCTCAAATTTAAAAAAATGTGATTATGTTTGTGTGTGTTTTGAGGGCTTAAAAAAAAAATTCTCATCCAATCATGAAACTCCAGCAAAATGGCAGTGCTGTTTCTTGTACTCAATGTTCTTAGTCATTGCTTGATATTTTTCCTGCCTATTTCCTCTGCCTGGAATGCAAGTCTTGCCCTTCATTGCTACCTCCTGTTTTTCCTGGCTTCCTCCAAGACTCAGCTTTAAGCCCACATTGTGCAGGTTTCCCTACCCTTCTTCCATTGCTAAGTGACCTCTCAGATTATTTTCTATTTACACTTTATCTATATTTTGTATATAAAATTTTTACATTGTATCTCACCCATTAGAATGTGAACTCCTTGAAAGCAGGCACCAAGTTTTTGCCTTGCTTTGATTTCCCAGTGTACTAAGGCCCCATTCTGCTACTTAGTAAATTCTTAATTGTGTGTTGACCAAGAGGAATATTTGGAGACTGCTGATATGGATAGTGACAATGCAGACTTGTTCACCAAATCAAGAAAACAGTGGAATTTAAGAGTTATCCTCTGGAACTTAAAAGAGTTCATTTAAAAATGAAATTACAGCTGCACAACATGGCAACCAAAAAGGACTTCTGACTTTGGGAGCTTGGTTGTATATGTTGAAAATATGAATAAATTAGAAAAGGAGTTTAAGATAAATTTTATGATACAACTAGGTGTCATGATGTCTAAAACATTGGATCAGTTGTTTTTCAGTCATTTTTAACTCTTTGTGACCCTATTTGGGGTTTTCTTGGCAAAGCTACAAGAGTGATTTGCCATTTCCTTCTCCAGCTTATTTTACAGATGAGGAAACTAAAGCAAAAGAATTAAGTGACTTGCCCAGGGTTACATAGCTAATAAGTGTCTGAGGTCAGATTTGAACGCAGAAAGATGAGTCTTGACTCTAGGTCCAGGACTCTATCATACCATCCAGCTACCTGGAGTCAGGAAGAACTTAGTTCATATAGTTAACTAGCATGTCTCTGGGCAAGTTATTTAACCTCTAGTTCGTTTTCTCCAACTGTAAAGTAAGGATAATAATAGCTCTTTTTATAGAAGTGGTATTCCAATAATAGAACCATCTTTTAGGGTTGTTGTAAGGATCAAATAAAAGATCTGTGAAAGTACTTTGCAAACTTTAAAGAGCTAGTTAAATACTAGCTATTATTATTGCTTTTATTATTAATTATTATGCTGAGTTAGCATCCAGGGTAACCCAGAATAGACTTTTTAATATCATGGGTTCCAGGAATTTGGTTACCAGGGATGCACAATGCATAGCCACCAGCTTCATAGAATCTAGTCTGTCACAAGTGGGAGAGGCAGATGGGGGAGTGCTGCCTTAAAAAGGTTTTTATGACATTATGTTGGAACTGACCTCTGACAGTAATGAAAGATTAATCTCCCCTAAATCACCCCAAATCCAATAATCTCCCAGGGCGGAGTGTTGGTGATTAAAAGAAAGAGGATGGGAGCAGCTGTCTTTTTGTTCTGTCTGATTATGAACAAGTCTTTGGGCTCAGGTTGATTACCTGATGGGGTGCTTGGGGCGGTGGAGAAAGGTGTTGGGTTTCCTAGAACCACAGGGACTGCTTTTGCACAGCAGGTTTGTGTTGAATGCTCCTGCCTATGCAGGTTCAGCTCAGGGGAGATGAGACAGGTTGAATCCATTTCAATTTCTGCCCTTTAATTCTGAGCTGCGGGCCGCTATATATCAGAGGACAAAACACAACTATCAGATGTCAGGGAGGCCATTTTTTCCTTTAAGAAATAATTATGTTTTTAAATGGACTTTATAATACAAAGTAATTTTACATATCTAAGTGTATATATAAGGCAGCTGCTTTCTTCCTGATATTATGATTTCTTCTAATCCTGGGAGAACAAATTATATAGTCAAAGACAGACACAGTTTTACTTCATTGTAGCCAATGTTTAAATGTATCATTTTTAGTTCTTTTTTAAAAATTGCAGTATTCCATATAGATCCCCTTCCCTAAACTTCTTTTTATTCTTTGTATTTGTCATCCTTTATGGCAATATTCTGTTTCATTGAGTTGATGGATGACAATCTATTGTCAACATGATAATCTATTCCAAATCGTTGAGTATTTAGGTAGCTTCCAATTATTTTTTCTATTATACAGTATATTCCTATTGTATATTACATTGTTCAAAGTATCTGTAATTTCATTATTATGGATAGTCTTTCTACCAGTGTTGATGGCAATATTATAACACACTATAATAATGATGATAAGAGTAATTTTATATAACACTTTAATGTTTGCAAAGTGCTACTCAAATATTATCTCATTTAATTCATATAGTAATGTTGTGAAGTAAATGCTATCATTATCATCATTTCTATTTTATAAGAAACTGAGGCTGAGAGACTTTAAAAGTTGTCCAAGGTCACTAGAACTATGACAACAAAGCAAAACTTTCTGGCAAGCTCTAACAAATTAGGAAGGTTACTACTAGCCTGAGCCAAGCATCAGAGGACCTTCCATAACTCCCACCTAAAGACAATCAATGACAAGTTTAGGGGGGCTCCACAGCAGATGATTGGTCATTAGGTGATGAATTTTTGGGTCATGGCCACTCATTATGGAAGTATGGAAAGCTTGGTGGCAGGAGAAAGAGAGTGATGAGTGAATAAAGGAAAACCTTAGTTTGAATCTTGCTTTAGATATTTAATTACTGGACACATGTTCTATCCATGAGCCATTTCTATATATTTTAATTATATATTAATTCTCTTCATATCATATAGATAACATGCTATTTAGTTCTATATATAGAACCCATTGACACACCTATCTTATATGGCTCTCTCTCTATATCTCTATCTATATGTATGTATATGTCTTTCACTGTCCTTTTAGAGGCTATCTTAGTTATTCCTTTCAGACTCCATCTCTACATGACTCTTATCACCTCTCTCAAATCTCATACACATCTCTGATGATACCCTTCTCCTCACTTTCCCTTCCTGAACAACTCTTTTGATAATATATTGTTGCTACCTCATGTGTGTCATTTATTACTCTCTGGGCTTTTGGGTAACCACATCTCAAGCTTTGCAGAGACTGGTATTGCATGATTCAATAGCTATACTGAATCCCTGAAAGAATATTAAAATTATGTAGACTTTTGTTTCTGGAAGCAAATTGGAGTCACTAGAATTTTTGAAAATTCTCTTGTTCAGTTCTTAATTGTGTTTACTTCCTTTGCTCTTCCCTTGTTCAGTTCGGGGCTCTAGTTCATTGTCCAATGGCAATATCAATCTGAGATATGTATGCTAATGTATTAGCTCGATCATATGTCAGGAGTCTATCTGTGAATGGTAGGCATGGATAGGAAGGAAATAGAATCAAAAGAGAGCTATACTCTAAAAACAAAACAAAATAAATTCAACCACAATTAGATGAAAAATACCCATTGACTAGTTCATGATGTGAAGCGGGATGGTCAATCCATTCAATTAGTGGTTTACAGGATGCTACTTCCACTGAATTTTGTGGGTAATGAACTTTTTCAGCCATTTTCTAAGGACAAAGAACTATATAAACATTGTTTTAAATTAAACTTCTTAAATTATTAATGAGCTTGGGCATAGTTTAAATATGCTATATTAATTTTTCTGTGATTGGAAGCAGATTATTCTTATTGAGAAACAATTGTAGTGATAACAAATAGAAAAGAGACCATCTATCTAATTATCTGTCTATATGGATTCCTGCTGTCACATTTTGCTCTTACCATGTGCCAAGCACTATATGAAATGTTTTACATATATTTTATTGAATATTTACAACAATCCTGTGAGGTAGAAGCTATTATCTTCATTTTACAATTGAGGAAACTGAGGCTAATAGAGGTTAAGTGACTTGCCCAGGGTCACATGGCTAGTATCTGAGGCAGGTTTTAATTCAGGTTTTCCTGATTCCAGGTCCAATACTCTACCTACTGTGCTACTTGGATCTCCCTTCTCCTTCTCCTCTTCCTTATTTCTTTCTTTTTGTTAAAATTTTCTTCTCCATCCTTCCTTCCTTCCTTCCTTCCTTCCTTCCTTCCTTCCTTCCTTCCTTCCTTCCTTCCTTCCTTCCCCTCTTCTTCTTCCTCTCTCCTCTTCCTCTTCCTTTTTCCTCCTTCTCCTCCTCTTCTTCTCCCTACCCCAATGTCCAGCACATTGCAAGCACTTAAAAAACTTTATTGAGTGATTGGTTGTATTTGTCTTCTCTGCACTCATACAGCTGTCACCCTGCTGCAGGCTCTTCACCTAACTTTTAGTGATGAAATGGCCTCATCAATCTCTTTGACTCAACTCTCTTCCCTTTACATTCTATCCTGCACTCAATTCCCAAAGTGACTTACCCAAAGTAAAAGTCTATGTCATCCCCTTATTCAATAAATTCTAGTGGTTACTTCCAAGATCAAATATAAAATTCTGTATTTCACTTTTAAAGCCCTTCCCTGTTCTGAGTTTCTCAGTATTCTTACACTTTGCTCTCTTCCACATCCTTTAAGATTCAGTAACAGTGATCTTTTTGCACTTCACTTTATTGTACTTCAGATACTTTTTAAAAAACAAATTGAAGGTCTGTATCAACCCAACATCAAGCAAGTCTATTGGCAACATTTTCCTATTATTGAACATTTAATAGATTATAATATAGTAGGAAACACAACTTTTATATGAGATGGGAAAAAAAATGTGTGTCACATTTTAGTAATTGTCACAATATTTCCAACTTTTTCATTATTGTTGTGTGAATGGGGCTTTTCCCCAGGATACTGAAGTTTGGAGAGGTTTTTAACCCTTAGACTGTAGCAGGGCAGTTGGGAAAAAACCTTCGATTTGTAAAAAATACAGTATTTGTGAAATATAATAAAGTGAACCTCAATAAAAGGAGGTATGCCTATAATTAAAAGAGGAAGTTGCTCCTCTGATGAGCCTAACCTTTCTTATGAAACTATGTCCCAGAGTCTGTCTGTTTCCATCTCTTGCAACTAAATTTGTCTTTCAAAGTTAATTTTTGGTCATATTTTGTTTTGGTTATGTATTTTGAGTTATATGTGATTATATGTTTTGAATCTTATCTGGGGAAAAGTTAGTTTCAATCCTGCTTAAGAAATATTCTTAATCCTGGCCAAAATCTTTAAATAAAATTGTATTTTTTTTTTCTAATTTCAGGTAAATATAACATTCTTTTTTTTTAACATTTAAAAAATTTTTTTTTACAATATTTTGAGTTCCATATTTTTCTCCCTTCTTCTCTCCTCCCCCCAATTCATCAAGCTAACAATTTGATAGGTTATACATGTGCAGTTAAATTAAACATATTACTACATTATTCATGTTGTGAGAGAAAAAACAGAATGAAAGAAAAAAATGAAAATAGTATGTTTTGATCTGCATTCAGACTCTATAGTTTTTTCTCTGGATATGGATAGCATTTTCCATCATGAGCCTTTTGGAATTTTCTTGCATCATCGCAGGGCTGAAAATTAGATCATTGCACAATGTTGCTATTACTGTGTTATTCTCCTGGTTCTGCTCAATTCTGTCATCATCAATTCATGTAAGTCAATCTGCTTATCATTTCTTTTAGCACAAAAATACTCCATTACATTCATATACCACAATTGTTCAGCCATTCCTCATTTGATGGACATTCATTTTCTTAATTTCCATTCCTTTGGCACCACAAAAAGTTAATATATTTTTGTACTTGTAGGTCCTTTCTCCCTTTTTAATGATCTCTTTGGGATACAGGTTTAAAAGTGATATTGATGGATCAAAAATTGTTCACAATTTGATTGCCCTTTGGGCATAGTTCCAAATTATTCTCCAGAGTGGTTGGATTAGTTCACAATTCCACAAATAATATATTAATTACCCAGTTTTTCCATATCTTCAACATTTATCATTTTCCTTTTCTGTCATTTTAGCTGATCTGTTAGGTGTGAGGTGATACCAACTCTGATCCAATTTTTAGGAATTACATGACATTGGCTAGGTCTTTCTGTCTAATTAGAAGGGGAATATACATTGACATTCTTCTAGGAAGGTAAGTTTTGAAATACTTGGAATATAGTCAGTATGAGACTCATACATGGCTTATTGAGAAAGACTAATTCCTACTGGCTTTAATCTAGGATAACTTAAATATGACAGGATTTTTATTTCCTCTTAGTTTACGGAGAATGAGTGATAGATCACTCACTCCTTAGACTCCTGGGCATAGGAGTCTTTCTTTTAAAATAGTAATTTATTGATTATATCCTATTTTAAATAACCTTGTAGATGAATCTCTTAGATTGGCACAAAAGATATATTCTGTTTGTTGAACAGAATGATTTTTTTGGTTTTATAAAATCATTTTACTAGAACATCTTTAAATAGCAGAATCAGAGTCATTAATCAGTAACCATTTCTTGAATGATGATGTGCTAATCACTGTTAAATGCTAGATGTACAAAGAAAGCTGTGACAGATCCCACCTTTAAGGAGCTCAAAATTCAACGAGGGAAGACAATGAAGCTTGCAGAAGTGGGGAGGTCGGGCCACAGGGACTTGATGAAGCCTTGTAGCTTGGGTAGGAAAATGATCTGAGGAGGTTTGATTTATAAAGTTGAATTCATCTTTCCAAATGGTGAATTTCTGGTATTTTACAAAATCTAGGAGATTACTGGTGTGGGAAATAATGATAGCACATTCCTATAATAGTACAATCCTATAAGTAATTCCATTTACCAAAATTCAATTAATATTGAATACTAATCTTTTAGAATACCTCCATGAGATACTGACTCATATTCCTTTGTGATGGGTGTTAGAGCTCAGTTTTTATTGAGCCCTGTTTGAAACGATTAGTTAAAAGTAGGGAACAATTAGTAAATTAGTAGAAAGTAATTAGTAAATTATTAGTAAATAAAAGAGGGAACAATGACTGAGATACTTAATGAGGGACATGATTTTTAAGCGTAAAAGAGGGGAAGTAATTCACTGTTAGTCAATAGAGGCTGATTTGTGTTTTCTATTATCTGATGCCGTAATCTTAGCAGATGTAAGCATCTTTACAAGGCAGGCTTGGTGAAGAGAGTGTTGGACTTGGAGCAAGGAAGGCCTGAGTATAATTCCTGCCTCTGCTATTTACTGGGTGGGTGTCTATGGTAAGTTAATTTCACTTGGTCTCAGTGTTTTTATCTGCAATATGGGTATAATACTTGCAATATTATTAGATTTAAATGAAACTATGTATGTGAGTTGCTTTTTAAATTGTCAGTTGTTGCTTGTATCCTTCAACCCTGAGTTCTTACTGCTAGACTTGTAATTCAAGAAAGTCAATGATAAAAAGAAAAGTCCACAAAGCAAAATATTTACAACAGCCCTCTGTGTAGTAATAAAGAACTAGAAACAAAGTAAATGCCCGTTGCTTGGAGAATCACCAAACAAGTTGTGGTACATTAAAGTCATGCAATATCACTATTATAAGAAATGATCAATAGGATGGATAGAGAAGCATGGGAAGACATGGGAACTGATGCAAGGTGAAATTGGAAGAACCAGCAAAAACAATATTCATTATTATTATACTGGTGTTAACAGAAAGAATAACCACAACAGTAAAATAAGCAAAACTGATATGATAAAATATAAGCCAAGATTGGTTCCAAATAAGAGATATGAGGAAATACCTTTTTTTTCTCTTTTTTTTGCAACATCAAGGGACTGTATATAGAATGTTACATATTATGTGGGACTTGATTGTTATGTTTGTTAGTATTGTTTAAATGTTTTTTCCCTCTGCTTTTATTTTGTTATAAGGTATGATTCTGTGAGAGGGTATGGTAGCAACAATATTTTAAACTCCCACTCTTATGTGTTAGGTGAGAGTTTTCTTAAAAAATATTGAAGCCTTCCTTGAGACTTGATTGGCCCAGGAAACTAAAGGCTCAAGTTCCCAACATCGCTTGCTAGAGGTTTGAGTATGAAGAACAAGGAAGGACTCTACGCCCACTCTGATACTTGTCCAGTAGACCATTGTGTACAGCTCAGCCAAGGGACAAGGCTTAAGCTGAATCAACTTAGAGTGTTCTCAGTCTATGGCTTAGTTAATATCCTTCTCATGTCATTATGTTCAAGTAAAATTTTTCTGTTAACTATTAATGACCTGTGAAAGTCTCATTTTGTCCTAATAAAATGAATTAAAATGAAAAAAGATAAATGATTATTAAGCATTAAAACATTAATCAGATTGTTTGGTGTCAGTTGTTTATTATGCCTTTTGACCCTAAGTTTCTCCTGCTAGCCTTTTACCCTGAGAAAGTCAATGATAAAAAGAAAGGTTCATATACACCAAAATATTTATAGTGGCATTCTTTGAAGTAATAAAGTAGCAAGCTAAGTAAATATCCATTGCCTGGAGAATGGCCAAACAAATTTATTGTCAATAAATCTCCTAGGTATGGTTCTAATGATCTGGGAAACCTTGTGTTTGATTGAAACTTGAATAGGGATTATTTGGATCATTGGTGAGGTCCAGGAAGTTTGTTCAGAAGCTATTCTTATGAGTTATGTCAATGTTTGTAAATTGTTAGCCCTCTTATTGAAGAGTTCAGACAACAAAATCTTAAATTTAACAGAAAGTCATTTTCTCACAGTGACAGACTTAGTTTTGGTCTCTTCATTTGAGAAGACCTTCATACTCAAGAGCAAAATTTGCTTTTAAATCAAATGCTGATGACAGTCAGCAAGAAGTAAGGTCAATGGAATATCTGAGTCAAACAATTAAGAAGCTTTTTTCCTATCAATCTTTTAGAGGAGGCTAGCATCCTATCCCAGAGTTGAATAAATAAACTGGAGTTTTATGAGCTCAGAGTACTTGGGGAACTTTGTCTTCTATGGAAGACATTTTCTCTTTCCTTTCCCACTGTAAAACTTATGTAAACTAGGATTTTTTTTTTTTCACAAAGAGAATTCTCAGGAGAATTAAATTCTTCCCTCACTCTTCTCAGTGACTGGGTCAGCATGACAGCTTAGCTGAGCCACTTTTTCTTGTATCCATGATTATTTTGCTTACTTATCCCAAGCTCTATACCAGCAAAGTGTCTTTGATAGGATCATAGAATCATAGATTTGGAACTCGGTGGAATTGTAGTGGCCATTGCATCCAATAACTTTCCTCCGCCATTTTATAGCTGAAGAAACAGGACAGGAAAAATTATGCCATTTCTTTAAGATCAAAAAGCTATTAAGTGCCTATTGTAGAATCTATAGCCACATCTTCCAAGTTCCGATCCATCATGTGATGATGCCTTTCATTTTCCTAGGATTTACTTATAAATGACAAAAGAATATACAAATTCAGGAAAAACAGATTAGGAATTTGTTTAAAGAAATTGCCCATTCTTCAAATAATTGTTGTTTTAACTTCATCTTTCAGTTAAATTGTTCATGCTGAGTTTGGCACATCCTAATTCTCTCTAGGTTGAAGCCCCTATTTCTCTACTTTTCCCTAGGTCCCAATCCTCTGTGGAGAATGATTTATCTTCCCCATCAGAATATTCCCAAGCTGAATTAGGGACTTGACCACTAGGGTCTGTTGATTCAGCTCATTTATTCCCAATTCACTTTCAGTCAATCAAAAATCATTGCATTTTCCAAATTGGGGGTTATGAGTATTTTGCCCATATTATTTTGTGATCATTTAATTTGCAAGTTATCTTCCTTCCTTCTCTCCTTCCCTTCCCCCAACAACGAAAAAAGGACAGAGAGAATCAATAATTTCTGTACCAATAAATTAATACTTCTTGATAGTAGCAAAATATCAAGAAGAGGCTCAATAATTCTTTATCAATAATAATCAATATTCATATCAAGGTTTTTCCCCAAGTCTCTATAAGAAAATTCCTTTCATTTCAATTACATTCAAGAAATGGTTAGTAAGGGTCCATTATGTGCAAAGTATTATGTTAGGTGCTAGGGAAGCAAAACCAAAAATTTTAAACGGTCCTTGCTTTCAAAGAGTTTACACTCTATGGGGACATAGGACATCTAAATAGATAAGCAAAAATAAAGTTTTAGCAAGGAGAAAGCAGTACTAACAACAGAGATCAGAAAGACTTGTAGTAGGAAATAACAACTTCACTAAGTTTGGAAGAAAGCTTAGAAATGAGCATGAGAAGGTTGGGAGGGTATATCGACATATAGAGTAGAAAGCCTGTGCAGAGACATGAAGATAGGAAATGGAATATGAAGTATGGGAAATAGTAAGGAAACCAGTTTGGCTGGCACATAAAGTGTATGAAAGGACTAATGAAAAATTAATCTGGAAAGGCAGGCTGGCTTCAGATGTGAAAGGTTTCAATGCCAGGCTGAGAAATTGGTATTTTATCTAAGGAGCAATAGGGTACACTTGAAGATTTTTAAGGAGGAAAATGACATGGTCAGCTCTATGCTTTAGGAAAATTATTTTGACATCAATTCCTACAAGGGGCTGACTTCTTTAAACTTTATTATACATAGGTCCCACATGCCAGTAGGCTTACACAAACATGATTTTCCTGTATTGTTTCAATCTGGGCTGGGAACAATTTTCATTAATGGAAAAATGGTCCTCAAACACACCGATTAGCCCTCTTCAGGTACAAGAAGATAAAAGCCTGATAATTTGAATGGAGTACTCTTCTTAAATGTCTACTCTATCTGTGGCAGCCAATGGGAAAGTCAGGCTCTCTTCCACCTGATCCAATGAGTAATTAAGAGAGTTAAAAAAAAAAAAAAAACTGAACCCTTAACATACTAGTGGTGTATTGTGCGGACTTTAAGGGGCATCAGGCAAGGAGATCAAGACATAGCAAGGGGCACAACCTGACCAGCTGGCCATCTACTTCTGCTTGGGTTTGATTGGTAAGGGAAGGCGAGGCAGAAGTGGAAGTATTAGGTAGCCTGCCCAAAGAAGTTGGTCAGTAGCAAAGCCATCATGAGCGACCAGAGTTGCAAAAATGTCAGTGATTGCACAGTTTCCCGCCTGCTCAATGTGGTGGAAAGTGAGCTCCAGGCAGGGAGAGAGAAAGGAGACCCCACAGAAAAACAGCTTCAGATAATCCTGGAGGATGCAGCCCTTTGGCAGAGATTCAAGGAAGCCACTAATGAAATGATTGTGACCAAGAATGGCAGGTGAGTTGATACTCTGCCTTGTCCGGGCTGGGCTGGGATTTAGAATACACCTTGCATATTGAACAGGGTGCATGCAGCCTTTCAAATAGGAACAGTGTGTGAGCTGATTAACCATGGTCATGAGAACTATATCAAAGTGTGTTCCCCCGCCCTCCTTTCCAGCCCCAGGCTAACACAATTAATTTCTCAGACAGCATTGTTAAAAACCTGGGAGAAGACAGTAGTCTGAGTCACCTGTTTGAGCCATGTCAGGTAGGTTTGAGGAAATTGGACAAGGCTGTCTGTATTAGAAGGAATACTATTCATACCCTGGACAAATTGCTGGAAATCTTAGGAAAAAATATTCATTTTTTAATACACTCTGAGCAGCCTATGCTGTTCTGGTTGAGAGAGACAGTTGACTAGGTTTAAGTTGAAAGTCAACTTGGTTTTGAACCTGAAGTGTTACCATCTGAGCAACACAAGTTTGTTAAATTTGTTTTTTTTTTTTACTTCTTGAGATTGGGAAGTAAAGGACAAGAAGAATTATCTCTATATCTACTTCTCCTGTGAGTCTGAGGTAAGTGTTCACTGGAGTGACTTCGGAGGGTACAGTTCTTTGTGACAGCATGGTTCTTTTGATATTTGACCACATTTTAAAATTCCAAATTTTATCAGTTAACAAAATTGGCAATGGTTCTTTATGGCATAGTTCAAGAAAGACCAACCAATCTTCATAGGGGATTTCAAGTGAGAATAAGAAGCTTTCACTTCATGAGGATGAAAGCATTATGAAGGCAAATAAGTATCTTGTTCAAATAGCAAAATTGGCATCCATTTTTTAGCTGATGACCCATGGGTCTACTTCTGGACTCAAGGGGTTCAGACATTAGGAAGCATCTGTATTTTTAATAGTTTGGCACTTCCTGGAGTCAGGATGTGTGTGTGTGTGTGTGTGTGTGTGAAAGAGAGAGAGAGAGAGAGAAAGAGAGAGAGACAGAGAGAGAGACAGAGACAGACAGAGACAAAGATAGAGACATAGAGAGAAATAGTGTGGGCTAACAGAGAAAAATTAAAGTCAACTAAATACCCAATAGACTACTTTTCCTTGACTGAGATGCCTACATTTTTAACTTTCAATTTATATTATGTATATATGTATGTATATTTATTTACGTAGGTATATATAAATAAAATGGTTTCTTCCTTCTGCCACAGTGGAATTCTGGAACTCAAATATTATTTGTGACTTCTTAAGGAAAAGGAATGAGCTACCTTTGTCATTGGGAATAATGCAATCGGGAGCAAAAGGAATAACAGTCAGGAGTTTAATCTTGCATTTTTGCTCTCTGAACATGGTTAAAAACTTCCCTGGCTCTCTTTCCTCATTTAACTATTGGATTATTTTAAACATTTGCATTTAAGTTGATTTTTTATAACCTCTTTTCCTCTTTGTTGATCTGAGTTTATACATTGTGTTCAACACTCAAACATTTACTAGCTATGTGTCTCTGTCGAAATCTCTTAATATCTCTCAGCATCAATCTTCTGATCTGTAAAGTACAGAATTGTGAGAATCAAATGAGATAATGAAATAATTTTGTTTTCTTATTTTGGAAAGAAATGGAAGTCTATTTGAACCTGGGGGGGGGTTCTTATTCTAATGGTATAGATTCCTGCCCTTCCCCCTCCCCAAGGTATTATGTATGACAAATATTGTGTCTTTTGACCTTCACAATGTCCCTGCGAGGTTGTTGTTCAAATGATGATGATGACAGTTGATATTTATGTAATGCTTCAAAGTTTGCAAAATACTTTATAAATATTTCATTTTATCCTAATTTTCAGCCATGATCAATCCAGTTTTATACTAAAGGCCTATCATCCGGTTTTGGGGTTTGACAGAAGCGATAAAATTTAGTAAGGGGGGTAGGGGGGTTTAGTGGTAAGAAACTGTTATAGATATTGTTTGTCTTTATTATCATTTTAAACACACACGCACACGCACACACACACACATACACATACGCATACATACACACATACACACACATCTGAGGAAACTGAGACTCAGAGAGATTTGAGTGATGACCAAGGTGTCACAGGATACAGGAGTCCAAGTCTTTTAAAATTTTAATTCCAAGTGTTTCGGGGGCACTTCCACTGTCTGGGTCTCCCAGAGGGAAAGAATGGTTAGTTCACATGTTTCATCAGAAAATGAATAAAAACATTTCATAAACTGCTACAAGTAATTGAAATGTTGAATTCTCTATGGGCATAAACTTTTTCTATCAGTTTCTATGTCAGCAGTCTTGTAGCTTTTGTTTTTTCTTTCTTCCTCCTATCAATCATGTCATTTTTTTTTTTTTTTTGTCTCTTTCCATATCATTCCAGGTCAGGATTTTGGTAGCCAGGACCTGAAGTAGATGAATTCCTATGGCTTTTTTTTTTTTTTTTTAAATCAATGAGGATTTATGTGGTTTATTACATATAGTTGAAATTTATATAGTACTTTAAGGTTTGTAATTGATGAGTCATTTTAGTCATGTCCAACTCTCCTTGACACTATTTGAAATTTTCTTGGCCAAAATACTGGAATATTTTGCCATTTCCTTCTTCAACTCACTGTACAGATAAAAAACTGAGACAAACAGGGTTAGGTGACTTGCCACGTATTTGATGCCAGATTTGAAATGAGGAAGATAAGAATTCCTGATTCCCCTCCCTAGTTAGTGCTCTATTCATTGTATTACTTAGCTGCTCTTAGTTTGCAGATCACTTTTTCAAAAATGAACTCATTTTATTCTCATAATAAACCTGGGGGATAAACACTATTATTAACCCCCTTATTACACAGCTCATAAGTCTCTGAAATTGAATTTGAATTTAGCATCTTCTTGACTTCTGATAAAAGGAGGAAAAAAAAATCAACTTCAGGCATTAGTGGCTCAGTGGATAGAGTGCTGGTCTTCTAGACAGGAAGATCTGAATTCAAATTTGGCCTCAGATATTTACCAGCTGTGCAACCCTTGGCAAGTCACTTGATCGCTGCCTCATCTCTAAAATGGGCCTAATATAAGATTTACCTTGCAGGAGTGTTGTGAAGGATCAAATGAGGTAATATTTATAAAATGTTTTGATATCCTTACAGTGCTATATAAGTATTAGTTATGATGCTTGTAATTATTTCCTTTAATTAGATGACCTTTTTAAAGCAACGAATGGTTTGATTCCATAGAAAAAAAGATAGTTTTGTTATAAGGGTCAATTTGACTCATATACTAAGAATCTAAATTTTCATGCTTCTGGACTGTTGTTTTTTAATCCCAGCTTTGAAGTCCTTGGCAATTTATTTTACTCCTCTATATCAGTTCTCTCACTTGCTAAAATAGGATAATTCCTATTTTATATTATATAAGGATTGGAATAAGGATAGGGACTAGACCTAGGATCGAATTAATTTAGGTAATTTCCAGGTGGGCAAACTCAGTCTTCCCATGTAGGTTAGCATCTTCTCTAAATTTATAGTCTTGGAGAAATGCTTGAGTAGTGGGAAGATAAATGACTAGCCCAGAGTGTATTTCAGAAGCAGGACTTGAATCCAAATCTTTTTGACTTGGATGCAGCTTCTTTACCCACTCTTTATTGATTCTCTTTTTGCTGAGCAATAACTAATCAAAACAATTATAAAGTGCTTGGCAAATGAAAGAAAACAGCCCCTTAGCTAGAGGGAAGAATACTGGTTTGGGAGACAAAACAACTAGGCCAGACTTCTGGTTCCAACTTGTGACCCTAGACAAGTCACTCACCTTATCAAGCTCCATTTTCTTCACCTGTAAAATGGATGAAGTCATATTTGTGCTCCTGCCTGCCTTCTAGACATGACTGGGATAAAGGGGCTTGTCAGCCTTGAAGTATTATGTAAATACAAGTAAATCTATTTTGCAGATTTCTTACATGTAGGTTTTAGGGTAGTTTTCCAAATTCCAGATGTATCCTTTGAGCAAGTAGGAAAGGGAACAAATAGAATGGAAATAAATAGAATTTATTTTGGTTAAAGGGAATGCTATCTCTTTGAGAACACTGGATTTTTCCGCATAAAGATACATGAAAGGTTTCAAAAAGACCAGCAATATGCTGAGGTGAATATTTTAACATCTAAATTAGCCAAAATTTATTTTTAATCTTCATTTTTTGAAAATGTTGAATTGCAAATTTTCTCCCACTCTCCCCCACACCCTGAGAAAGGAAGCAATATATCATTTAATCCATGTGAAGTCATGCAAAATATATTTCCATATTTGTTATGTTGCAAATAAAATAAAATAAAAAAGAAATATAAAGAAAGTAAAAAAAAGTGAATTATTGTGTTGATCATCGTTGTTGTCCAGTTATATCTGATTCTTTGGGACCCCATTTAGGGTTTCTTGGTGAAGATACTGGAATGATTTGCCATTTACTTCTTCAGATCATTCACAGATAAGGAAACTGAGGCAAACAGAGTTAAGTAACTTGTCCAGGGTCACACAGCTACTAAGTGCCAAATTTGAGCTCATCTTCCTGATCCCAGACCCATTATCTTCTAAAAATGATGAAAGAAACCATGAGAACTATCCACTGCCCCATCTGTTGCTCAGTCATAGTAGCTGAGTCTTTCCCAGTTGATGGCAATATTACTCTTATTGAAAATTAGACATTTTATAACAGAGTTTTACCATTCCATGGGCTGCCCAAGGCAAACTGTTAAATGTTTGTTCCACAAACATCAAATTCTTGCTATGTGAGGGAGCTGTGACCTGGTAAAGAGAGAGCAAGTCTCCCATTACACATAGAAAGTTTAAAAAAGGAATAATGTGACTTTTCTTTTAAGTGTGATGCAATTGGGTAAATTCTCTAGAAAATTTACAAATAGAACTGAAAGATAGAAAATATGATAATAATATTTATATATCTCTTTAAGGTTTGCAAAGCACTTTACAAATATTATCTCATTTGTTCTTCACTATAGCTTTATGAAATAGGTGCTATTATTATCTCCATTTTATAGATGAGGATACAGACACAGACAGAGGGAAGTGATTTTCTCAGGTTATAGATAATAAATGTCTAAGGGTGAATTTGACCTCAGTCTTCCCAATTCCAGCTCAGCACTTTCTCTCTTTTGCCGCCTAGTGGTCTTAAATTGTTACTGAACCTAAGACTATGCCAAATAAGAAGTAGAGCTGATACTCTGGCCCAAATTTTGACTCCAAAGTCCAGTGTTCTTCACTATCAATATTCTTTTTTTTTTTTTTTTTAAATTCAGTTTTATTTCACTTTCTATTTCAAATTCTTTTCTTCTCATCCTATTCATTTACTGAGAAATTAAGAAAAATGAAATCCATTACAAACATGTATTACATTACATTACATGCATTACAAACATGAAACAAATTTCTACACTAGTCTAGTTTAAAAAAGAAAGAAAAAAGAGAAGAAAATAAGCTTCAGTCTTAACTCTGAGTCCATTAGTTCTTTCTGCAGATGGCTAACATGTTTCATCATGAGTCTTTTAGAATTGTGATTGATCATTGTATTAATCAGTTACAATTCTTTCAAAGTTATTTTTACAATATTGTTATTACTGTGTAGATTGTTCTTTTGGTTCTACTTATTGCCCTTTGTCTGTTAATATGTCTTTCCGTTTTTTTTTTTTCCTGAAATCATTTCTTTCATCATTTTTATAGTACAATAGCATTCCATCATATTCATATACCATAACTTGTTCAGCTATTCCCCAAATGATGGACAGCTCCTCAGTTTCCGAATCTTTGTTACCACATGCTTTATTACTTATGCAATTCACTTAACTTTTCTCCAGCCTCAGTTTCCTCAATGGTAAAGTGGAGATAATAATAGCATCTGATGGGGGTGAGATGGTACCTCAGAATTGTTTTAATTTGTATTTTTCTAATCATTAGTGATTTAGATCATTGTTTTGTTTTTTTCCCCATGAAAACTGCCTATTCATATGCTTTGACCATTTATCAATTTAGTTCTTAGTCTTGTAAATTTGACTCACTTCTCCATATATTTTAGAAATGATTCTTTTATCAGAAAATACTTGTTGCAATATTTTCCCATTTTCTGCTTTTCTTCTGATTTTTAGCTACGTTGGTCTCATTTATGCACAAACTTTTTAATTTTATGTAATCAAAATTATCCATTTTACCTACTGTGAGCCTCTTTATTGTTTGTTTATGAACTCTTTCCCTATCCATACATCTGATGTGTGATTTCCTAGACTTAACTAGTTACTCTTTATGTCTAAATAATGTTACAATTTTGAGCTTATCTTGGTATGTGATATGAGATGTTTATATATACCTTGTTTCTACTTTCCAGTTTTCCCAACAGTTTCTGACAAATAGTGAGTTCTTATGCCACAGCTGGGATCTTTGGGTTTATCAAACACTAGGTTACTGTGTTTATTGCTTCTTTTATATTGTGTACCTAATCTGTCCCACTGATTAGCCTCTTTAAATCTACCTAGTTCCAACTTGCTTTGATAATTATAGCTTTGTAGTGTAGTTTGAAGTCTGGTACTACTGGGTCTTCTTTCCCATTTCTTTGTCACTGATTATCTTGATATTTTTGACTTTTTGTTCATACTTTAAAAAAAATGTTTTTGTTGTTAATATGGTCAATTATGCTTATATTTTCCCTTATCTTGAACCAGCCTTTTATCCATGGCATAAAGCTAGCCTGGTCATAACAAATAATCTCTGTGACACATTGCTGTAATCTCCTTGTTAGTATTTTAATTTAAAATTTTTGCATTAATATTAGGGAAATAGTGTATTGTTTTTCTTTTTCTGTTTTGACTCTCCCTGTCTTAGTAACGTGACCATATTTGTATCATAGAAGGAATTTGGTAGGATTACTTCTTTACTTATTTTAAAAAAACACTTTAAGTAGTACCAGAATTAATTATTTAAAAAATTATTTAATAGAGTTCATTTATAAATTCATTTGGTCCTTTTAAAAAAATAATTCATTTATGACTTTTAAATTTCTTTTCTAAGACAGGGTTATTTAAATATTTTATTTCCTGTTTTGTTAAACTATACAATTTGTATTTTTATAAATATTTGTCTATTCATTTTATTAAGATTGCTAGTTTTATTAACATCTAGTTGGGCCAAGTAGCTTTATTTTATCTTCAAGCTTTTAATACTTTTCCCATAATTTTCTAAATAGCTTTCATTTATTTTCTCCATCTCCCCACTTTTTTAGCTACCATTTTTAATTGATTTTTTAAATAACTTTTTTGGGGAGCTTTTTTTACTTCTTTCTTTAATTCTTCCAGGAGTTTTTGTTGGGCTTGTGCCTAGGCTGAATTTTCCCCCCTTTCGAGGCTTTTTCTTATAGATGTTTTCAAGTCATTATCTTCTTTTCTCTATTAATACCACAATAGTTCTTTTTTTGGTTTGTTCATTCTTCTAGCCTACTTCTTGACTTTGAACTATATGAGTTTTTGAGGGATTTTTGTTTTTTTTTTTTTTTTTGGTTCTGCTCATTTTTGGTATGGGTCTGGGGGATGTCTGACTTGAGCTTTTACTGTTTTCACACTTCAGTTTTGCAAGTTTTCAATACTTCCAAAGTGATGAGATTTGGGAAAAGATCTTCCTGGCAGATTTTCTAGGTTGTAGAGGAGGTATGCTAGAAGAGCTAGGCTATATATATATATATATATATATATATATATATATATAATATCTATATATCTATATTTATATCTATATATCTTTTCAATCTGTAATCTTGACTCCTCTTTATCAATATTCTGCCTTCCTGAACTATGGATAATCTTCAGTATTGTATGTAGACAGTGTCTGAAATGACCCTATCACCGAGGAAAAATGAACATTTTTTGGAAATGTACATTTCAAATACTTGATTCTCAGCATCTGGAGATTGAATCTTCCCTGAATCTTCCTTCATTGGAACCTCAGGGAAGCTTTACTGCCCATCATGTGCCTGCCAGTAAAGAGAGTATCAAGGATTTTGGCAGCTTCCCAACCAAACTGCCACAAGTGTAGTCCAGATATCATCCTCTTGGAGGTCACTGAGGAAGCAGCACAGGGTTTTAGTACTTGAGTTGGAGGTTAGCCAGGTAGTGAGATGAATTCTCAGAAATGATGCTGGGGTAGGTGAAGTTCAATAACCTCAAACATTTTAGGAGCTCTATTTCATACCAAGCTTGGGAGTTGGTCCCCTAAGGGCACTGGGCCATCACATAAAAGCCTACACCCTTCCCAAACATTAAAACACAGAATACTTTAGAGTAGCTAGAGAGCTGAGGCTCCCTATATAAGCTGGGATAGGAGTAGCTCATTTTCCAATATCTAGAGACAGGCAGAAAAAAATATAGTATATTAAATGGAGGGTAATATGAAAGTCTTGTAAAAATACACCACATAAAAAATTATGAGACCATATAGAGTAATCAAAGTGCAATCAGAAAAAAGACGTATATATGTGATGTGTGTATCTATGTATATTATATATATATAATTATGAAACTCTATATCATAGATATGTATATATATTTATGAAACTTAAATAAATAGGTACATATTATGAATATGTATACACACACACACACACACACACACACACACATATATATATATATATATATATATATATATATATATATATATAACCATTGGCTCAAAGGGACTCTTATGCATGGGACTCTCCTCATTGGTATAGATCCACTGATTACCTAGTGCCCTGTGCCTAAGTGAGGGATAGAGTTGGTGAGAGAAGAAAGATATTAATTAGTTTTTTGGTTTCCAGTTTTGAGAGAGAAGTCATACTATTCTAGACTTTCTCTGGGTTCTTGGGAAAAGAACTCTGGGAAGAATCTGATGTAATTTCTATCATTGTGTGCCTGTGCTAAGTACAGGTGATACAAAGAAAGGCAAAAATGGTCTTTGTCCCCAAGAAGCTTATAATCTAATGAGGGAGACAATAGCTAAACAATTATTTACAGACAAGATATATATATATATATATGTACAAGATAACTTAAAATAAATTTAGAAGGGGACAAATAAAATCACTTTTTAAAACTTGTTAACTTATTTGGTTCTATTTGTTAAAGGCAAAAGATTTTATGTAATACTTTACTTCTTATTTTATGTGATTATTTATTTGTTAATATCAATAGATATTAAGTTTATTCTCTCTGTCTCTATCTCTCTCTCTGTCTCTCTGTCTCTGTCCCTCTCTCTATCTCTCTGTCTCTGTCTCTCTCTCTCAATTAGGATTAAGTGACTGCCCAAGGTCACACAGCTAGTAAAAGTCAAGAATCTGAGCTGGATTTGAACTCAGCTTTTCCTGACTCTGTCCATGATACCACCTACCTGCTTGTTAAATTTCTAATGAAAAGAAAGCTCAGTGTAGACTTGGACCAATATACTAGTGCTCAGAGGGAATTTGAAATTTGGTTTTATTCTCGATTTGTATTCCTGTTGTGTAAATTAGAAACAATGGGGTTTGTGCTGTTTTTCTCCTGTTCCTGGGATCCCCTACATTTTGTACATTAGGGATAATGTTGACAATGAGCCCACCAGAAAAGAAGATTTGATTTAGAAAAGATGTTCTCTTTCTTCTACCACTGAGGAACTATATTGGTCTTAGACTATGTTTTTATATTCTTGCCCTTCTATTCTTCTGCTACAACTAGACAGATGGGATTAATGTGAGGAAGGGAGATTTTTTTGTTCTGTCTGATTTTGGAACAGATTTTAGATGAAATTTCAATTGCTCACAGGCTGTTTTTCTCTGGCAGCAATCTAACTGCTCTTGGGGAGAAGACAGAGAGCACATGTAGAAGAGAGCAAGTTCTGTTATGTGAAGAATTACTTGATCTTTTCTCTTCTCATTTAATTAGAGTAGTTTGAAGCTCAGAGATGATGTTATCCATAGCTGATTTTCTTGTGTATATTTCATTTTTGATCATTCAGACATCTTTATTGGGCAGACAGAACAGTGTTTGGCAGTCCCATATTAGGATTAGTGGGAAATCTGGGGGGAGGGGGAATGTGACTAGGTTGGGGTAAATGAGATTTTGCCCAGGGTGCCAAATTTTGAGGATAAAATAGGATAATAATAGCATGTAACTCCCAGGATTTCTTTAAGGATAAAATAAGATAATATTTGGAAAGCACTGTGTTATACCAGTCAATAAATAAACATTTAGGTACACTGTGCTAAGCGCAGGGCATGCTAAAGGAATCAAGACAATCTCTGACTCCAAGAAGTTTATAATTTATGGGGCAGATAGCAAGCTAACAGATATGTTCCGACAAGCTCTATTGAGGATAAATAATAAATAATTAAGAGAGAGAAAGCACTAGATTTAAAAGAAGTTGGGAAAAGCTTATAATTGACTGATGGGATTTTATTTGGGACTTTAAGCCAGGAAAGTCAGGAGGCAGAGATGAGGAGGAAGAGTATTCCAGGCATGGAGAGAGTCACAGAAAATGCCCAAGGCTAGGAGACAGAATGCCTTGTACATAGAACAATTATATAAATAGTGGATGTTGTTAAGAATACCATCCATGATAGTTATTCATGAATCTATTTTAATTTATATAGTACTTCATAATTTAAAGATTAAAAAAAAAACATGTGTTACATGAAAATTAAGACTATAAACTACAAAAATGGTGCCAAATGCTTTGGTCATTGGCAGTAAGAAAAAAATTATTTATATATAAGTACACATACAAATATATGTTATGTAAATATATGGGTTTATACATACACATTTACATATGTATATGCATATGTACATGCGTGTGTGTATATATTTATGTATGTTGATAGTGAGTTGTTTCAGTCATGTGCAGCTCTTTCTGACCCAATTTGGGGTTTTCTTGGCAAAGATACTGGAGTAGTTTGCCATTCCTTTTCCAGTTCATTTTATAGGAAACTGAGGTAAGCAGAGTTAGGGACTTGCCCAGGGTCATATAGCTAATAAGTGTCTGAGGCAGATTTGAATTCAGAATGACGAGTCTTCCTATCTCCAACCCCAGTGCTCTATCCACTGTACCCCTATATCTCTCCCCTTCTCTTGCCCAGAGAGTCATCCCTTATAACAAAGACTGTGGTGGGAAAAATATTTAGCAAAACCATTTGATATAATGAAAAAAATCTGACATTATATATATTGTTCCATGTCTGTGGACTTCCCATCTCCACATAGGAATTGAGGGGAGTATAACATGCTGTCTATTTTTCCTTACTAGACAATAATCTAGGTAAATTATTGAAGGTAAGAATACTGTTGTCTTCTTTGGAGACGAGGGTCCATGTTGAGCAATGTAATTATAGAATCTTAGGGTTTGGAAGGGACTTTAGAAGTCATATAGTTCAGCTGTGGACAATAACAGCAATACTATACAATGATCATCTGTGAATGACTTAGTTATTCTCCGCAATATAATGATCTGAGATAATTCAAAGGACTTATGATAAAAAATGTTACCTACCTCTAGAGAAAGAACTGATAAAGTCTGAATGCAAATGGAAGAACATTTTAAAAAACCTTTCTTTTCTGGGGATTTTTCTATGTTTTCTTTTACAACATGATTAATATGGAAATATGGTTTGTGTGACATGATCTGTAGCAGAGTGCTTGCCTTGTCAATGAGGGGAGAAGGGAGGGAAAGAATTTGGAACTCAAAGTTTAATAACAAAGAAGGTGAAAATTATTTTGACTTGTAATTAGGGAAAATAAAATGTTAGTATGTTAGAAATAAAAATTTTAAAGTATGTATGTATATATATATATGTATGTGTGTGTATATATATGTATATATATATATATATATACATATATATATATCATACAGTTCAGACTCCTATTAAGTGTAAGAATCCTTTCTATAATGTCCCTGAAGAAAAAGATCATTTAGTCTTTACTTGGTGTGGGGTATGGGGCCATCACCAGCCCCATCTTGACTTATGTCTTACCACTGGATTCTGATGACTCTGGAGGAAAGTGTGGGGCTGAAGATTTTGTACAAATCTGCCTCATTTAAACCAGTTCACTCACAAGTCAAGACATCATCCTTGGGATGTCATTTGTCCTTTTCAAGAATGGAGGACCTACAACAACAACAACAACATGGGACTCACTACTTTCAGAGGCAACCCATTTCATTGTTGGACATCTCCATTTATTAGAAAATTCCTCTTTATACTGAGCAAAAATTTGTCTTCATTTTCTATCTGGTGTTATTAATTCTGTCTTCTAAAAGGGGGGGCTCAAACTCAAATGGAAATGGGCCCCCCATGGACTACATATAGATTTAGAAAACCATGACATTACTTATGTTGTCTTTTTATTTATTTTGTTAAACATTTTCTGATTACAGTTTAATTTAATTTGATTTGATCCACCGAACATGTTTGATACCTCTTCTCTAGAGCTAAATAGAATAAATCAAAAGCATCTTTCACCTGATAATCATTTAAATACTTAATTATTTTATCTTTTCTTTTCTTGAATAATTAATTGTGAGGATGTTGAAGGAAGTATCTGAAGGAGGGATAGTTTCAAAAGGTGTGGGAAAAAAATCCTAGGTCTTTTTAATATTAAATTAAGGCAACCAATTCCATTTCATCAACTACTGACTTATTTGCCTGCTTTCCCATCTGTATAAATTTCTTGTGAGAATATTCTAAAAATTCACATAGGGTTTCTTTGTAGGAAACAGGTATGATTTTGAAAATGATATTTTACAGCAGAACACATCTTTATCATTACACAATTGTTAGAACTATTTGGAGAATACAAGATTCCAGTGTCCTTATTTTTGTTGGATCATTAAAAAAAATGTATTTGATTTCAAAAAGCAAAACACTGCTTAAAAGACTCTTCCTGAAAGATATCTCCCTTCTTTCCAATGACACTATTTAAGTTTCTTGAAGAAATAATAACAATATATTATATTAACATAACAATATGTGAATATTAAAATGACAATGACAAATAATAACAACTATAATAATCTTGCTTTACTCTAGAGGGAACCTCTTGAGGTAGATAAGCATTTTCTTAGGTTTTCTTTAGGGTACTATAGATGATATAGATGATATTGCCCATTTTGCATGTGTGAGTTCAGTTTTGTTTACCTGAAGTTCATCCATGTTGATTAATTTGTGTCTTCACAGAGACAAACTTACTAAACACAAAGTTATTTTTATAATCACAATGGGAAGTGGGAATAGGAGAGGACACTTTCAGGTTCCTATGTTAAACCTTCCCTTTAGAACACAAATTTTGGACTTTCTCTTTCAAGTTCAATATGAATCTCAGGCTTCTAGATGAGATTGTTTCTTGGAACTTTTACTTTTCCTACATTAGGTAAGCATACAGTGACCCTAATAACTCGGGCTTTTCGTCTCCCTTTCCACATTATCACTGTGGATCTGCTTTTACTTGCCTTGATTTGGGTCACTATATATTTGCTAGGTGAAATTATAACAGTTTAGAAAATTATAACAAGACTATGAAGTCATTAGCTCTAATAAGCTCTAAGCTTTAAACAAATGTAACTAGCCCTTGGGTCAGTGAACCTCTTAATTGATATGAGTTCATTTTGGGGACCTCTCACTTCTCTGTCTTATTATCCCACCAGGTAGAATATGAGACTGTAGTGTCTGGCACTTGCTTGAGTGTAGCCACTAGCTCCCCTTACAAGCACTCAGATTCATAATACCCAAAGCATAGAAAAATCTTATTTACATTAAAAAGGACTTATGTCTGAACCGTAAAGAATTAAGACCTTCCTATAGGATTATTTTTATTTGCATCTCTTTCTCTCTTCTCTTCCTCTCCCCCCGCCCCCTCTCTCTCACACATATTCCTTTGTTGTTCTCCCATACGTGGAATACATGATCTTCTCATTTTACCTCTTTGAAGCTAGTGAGTAGTAAACAGGATAGGAATTTGCAATATTCCACCTTTTAGGTCTCTTCCAATCTGACATGCAATAACTGATTCTAAGAGAAAGGCCAGAAATTTGACAAAATCATCTCAGTGGACTTCAGACAGTGAGACATAAACTAAGTCATCTCAATGGATTTGGCCAGTGCCGTTGGGGACTCATTGTTAATATTTAAGTTTAATCAGAATAGGCTTCCACGGTTTGGTCTGTGATTCAGTTCAATGAATGCTGAGCATTCTCTGTGAAGAATTTTACTAGACACTGAGGGTAAAGGGGAAGTTATTGTTGTTTAGCTGTTTTTCAGTCATGTCCAAGTCTTCAGTCATATTTTCTTCTTCAGCTCATTTTACAGATGAGGGAACTAAGGCAAACAGGGTTAAGTGACTTGTCCAGAGTCACATAACTATTAAGTGTCTGAAGCTGGATTTGAATTCAGAAAGATGAGTCTTCCTGTGTTTAGGTGCAGTGACCAATCTATTGAGCAGAATATTACCTGTCTTGAAGAAACTCTAATTCTATTAAGAGAGACAAAGCCAGTTTAACAAATATGTTAAGTATTGTGTGTACAATAAGGTGAGAAGATATCACAATGAGTGGGACAGTTCTCTTATGGCATAATTACTAAAATCCATTAATTATTCCAGGCCCTAATTTACCAGGTGAAAAGCTAGAGGCAGGAGAAGGGATGCTGAATTTAGTATCAAAGAAATGGATCTGAATTCTATCATTTAATTAGGTAGTTTGGGAAAATTCTTTACCTATCTAGAAGTCAGTTTCCTCTTCTCTAAAAAATGAGAGGTTTGATCAGATGGCATATAAAACCCTTTCCAATCCATGATTCAAAGAATATGCCCCCATCCCCTTTTCCATCTTGGTAAACTTTTCCAGTGTTTGGTGACCAAGGCTTGCTTCATGGCATTATTTTCAATGACATTTGGCCATATTTCTCTCCTAACATGCATCAAATTGTCCTATTAATACCTTCTCAGGACTGATTTTTAGGTCATGCAATATCTGAGCACTTAGATATTGATCTCTTGGCCACTTTGCTGTTGCAAGGAATTTAAAACACAACCAAAAAAAATGTAACTTTTATTTTTACAAGGCAGTTGGGGTTAAGTGACTTCTCTGGGGTCATGCAGCTAGTAAGTGTCTGAGGTTGGATTTGAACTCATGTTTTCCTGATCCCAAAGTTAGTGCTCTATCTACTTTTTCTATGAAAACTACTTGGGTATATAACTAAATCAGATCTGTTTTTTATTTTTTATTTTTTTTTATCCGTAAGGACGCCAGGTGGAGCCATAGTGCACAGAACTCTAAGTCTGGAGACAGAATTGTTATCAAATCTGGTCTCAGACACTTCTAGCTGGCTAAATTACTGAATCTCTATTTGCATCAGTTTCCCCTTCTGGGGATAAAAACGGCACCTACCTTTATAGGATTGTTGTGAGGATCAAATGTGCTTGCCACATAGTGAATGCTATGTAAATGTTAGCTGTTATTATGGCCACCAAAAACAGTCAAGACAAGTAGATGGGCAGAAGGTCTGCCATTTGCATTTGACTATGTGACAACAGGCAAGTGGCAACTTCTCCTTACCTTCAGCAGCTGTCTGACAAATTTAGACAAGATTTAAAGAAATTGCCATTCTGCCTTAGTGGACAGGATTTCCACTCTAGAAGTCCTTGACACTGAAAAAAAAAACAAAAAAAAACACAGGTTGGGTCCAAAAAGGGGAGAAAATTGGTGAAATGTGTCATGATTTTATGCATACTATTTATTAGAACTGAATAAATAGTTATTTTACATTCTCTTTTCTTTCTTATTTTCTTTTTTTGTTATGTTGTTATAGATTTCCTTGAACCTATTATATTATTTTGGGAAAATACTTTTTCTTCTGAGATTTTTTTATTTGACTTGAATTTTTTTTTGGTCAAATTCACTTTCTTTTCTCTTATATTTGCTACTTTCTTAGCTTATAGCTGGCATACCTTTTATATTTCCTGAATTCAGTTCTTAGTTTATGATGTTACATCTTTTTTTTCCACCCCTAAAAGCAAATAAGTTGGTGTTGGTGGCTATTGAGTTGGAGAAGAGGAAACTGAGGCAAACAGAATTAAGCAATTTGCATAGGGTCACACAGCTAGTGTCATGAGGTCAGATTTGAACTTTGGTTTTCCTGAGGACAAGCCCTCCCTCTATCCATTGTGTCACCCTATAAATAAATGGCTTATTTTTCTATTTTAAAATATAAATTAAAATGTAAATAAACAAGCAAAATAACAGAACAAGAAGCCTGTTTTTATTTAAAAAGCTTTGTTATCAGTTAAATATATATTTTTAAAAGCTCGATTCCATGGTTTAAAAAAATTGTAGACCCTTTTCAAAGACATAGTATTAGAGTATATCATCCTGCTAGAACTTCTGACTTGAGGCAGCATGATGTGGAAATGACCATGATTTAACAAATCACAGCTCTGGTTCTTAGCTTAGCCATTAATTAGTGGCATAACTGTGAACAAGTTCCTAACCTTCATTTTCCCATCTATAAAATGAGTTGGTTGAATTAGGTCAGAGGTGTCAAACATGTTGTTTAGCTCAATTTTCTCAAGTGTAATCAGAGACAAATTAAAATGTAATTGGGAAATAGTTAACAAAATACACAACATAAAGTATATTTTAAATATGTGTGTGTATATATATATATATATATATATATACTACATATACATGTATATATGTCAGAGAGAGAGAGAGAAAGAGAGAGAGAGAGAGAGAGAGAGAGAGAGAGAGAGAGAGAAGAAAGAATTGTTATCTTAAAAGCCAATGTGGGGCAGCTAGGTGGCACAGTGGATAGAGTATCAGCCCTGAAATCAGGAGGACCTGAGTTCAAATCTGTTCTCAGACACTTAACAAGTCTTAACTACGTGACTCTGGGCAAGTCACTTAACCTCAATTGCCTCAGTTAAAAAAAAAAAAAAAAAAAAGTCAATGTGGGGTTGCAGGGATCCTTATGTAGGGTTTTGTAGTCCCTGATTCTGTTTGAATTTGATACTACTTGCCTAGATTTCCTCCAAGGTCCCATGTACAATGTACAAACCCGTCAAGTTCTTTAACATTTCATGCTTCTCTGTTCTCTTGAAGACGCATGTTTCCTGTCTTGAAGATCAGTGTAACTGGGCTGGATCCCAATGCCATGTATTCTTTCCTGCTGGACTTCACCCCGACTGACAGTCACCGGTGGAAATATGTCAACGGTGAATGGGTGCCAGCCGGCAAACCCGAAGCTTCCAGCCACAGCTGTGTCTACATCCACCCAGATTCTCCCAACTTTGGTGCCCACTGGATGAAAGCCCCTATCTCCTTCAGCAAAGTGAAGCTTACCAACAAACTCAATGGAGGTGGGCAGGTAGGACTGAAAGAGTCACCAATCAAGAAATATCAAGGGTGCATTTAGGCAATTAGAGGGACCCTCACAGAGCTCTTATTCCACAGAAGCCAATTATTCCCTGGAGTCCAAATGTAAACAGGAATAAACAGCTCTTAATTGGCGCTTTCAGATTTTAATGGACTTTCAGATGTTAAGAGAGTGAGAGAGAGAGGGGTGTAGTGCAGTAGTTTACTTAATCATGGGGGCCTTTTCATAGTTTTGTCTTGTGCACTGAGGCTTTTATATAGGACTTCAGTTGAGGGGGAAACATTGTTTGTGAGTATTAGAGTTTTGTTATTCCCCTTGTTTTTTTTTGTGTAAGTGGCATGTTGGCAATAGGTAAGTACCTTAATAAAAAGCTGCCCTTGAATGAAATAATTACAGCTTCCACTTTGGATAATTATCAATAGAATATTCAATCAGCTTTGGTTTTCAGAAGAAGAAAAAGGAAAAAAAAAAAACCCTAAACAAAACATCCCTAAATCAGGAATGTTCTCTTTAAGGCTACCAGAGTGCTAGAAACACTGTGTTTGAAAAGTGTCTGTGTTTGAAAAATGACTAAAGAACTTCAGGGATGAGGTTCCATTGAGGTTGTCCAACTACTTTTCAAAATTGAGGCCATGTTGTCTACTGGTGATAAAAGAATCCTAACCAGAGATTCTAATGTTTGGGGGAAAGATGCAACGAAAGGTACTGGGAAGTAAAATGACCTTTGACCATAGTGCATAAGGTAGTGAGCAGCTATGTATATGCACCTGCACATATATGTACTTATGTATATATGTGTGTATTGGGAAGTATAGATAGAATCTCAGAGAGTTGGCTCTCTACCTACTGTGGGACCTGTTCTAGTAGCACCTTCTAAATTTTGGTACTCTGGGACATAGTCCCAGTTGCCTTGCCCAAGTTAATGACTCCTCTTTTTCAGGAGAAAAGCCATTGTCATTGTTGTATTCTCTCTGTCTTCTCAAATTACTTTTAATTGTATTTTATCTTTTATTCCCTTTCACTCTTAATAGAAAGTAAGCTATTTCCTACAGGTTAGAGACTACTAATTTTTGCCTTAATTACCGTCCATTTGGATTAGTACACACTTCACAGAGATCAATAATCAAGAGATTAATAATATTCCTTTTTTGTACAAAATGACTAATATTAAATTGTATATGATTGCACATATATAACCTATATCAGATTGCTTACCATTTCAGGGAGGGAGAGAGGAAGAAATACAATTTGGAACTCAAAACTTAACCCCTCCCCAAAGAATGTTAAAATTCTTGGGAGAAATTAAACTATTATTTAAAAATTAAATTAAAATTAAAATATTATTTTTAAAAGAGAAATTAATAAACATTTGTCAAATCCCTTAGATTCAATTTACTTTAGTTTTATTCTTCCCCTCTTCCTAATACACTTTACAAATATGGGAAAATGAGGTTCAGGAGGGGTTAATTGGCTTCCTAAAGGACCTGAGCCAAGACCTTTAAGTGACAGAGATCAAACTTATATCAGGATCTGGTATTCTGTTTCCTCTAGCTCCATTGCATTTTCTTAACCACCAAAAATATGTGTGTGTCTGGGATAGAGAAATAGACACACACACACACAAAGACAGAGAGACCCAGAGAGAGAGAGAGACAAAATGAGAAAGAGACACACACAGAGAGACAAAGACAGAGAGACAGAGAAAGAGAGAGAGACAGAGACAGAAACAGAGAGAGAGAGAAAGAGGGGGTGGCAGTTATCAGGATCTTGTGGTACAATAAATAAATGCTGGATTTTCAATTAAGTGCCCTGGGTTCAAATCCCAGATCTGCTCTTTTATGAGTTTCGTGACTGCATCACCTGTTTTCTTATCTGTAATAAAAGGGGCATTAGAGTAGATGAGTTTTAAGGTCCTTTCCAACCCTGAATCTTTGATTTTATTTTCTTAAATAATGATTTCCTAGAATGTAACAGGTAATAATAAGGAATTAGGTATAGTGGATTAAGCTTTAATAATAATATCCTTTAAAAACAACAATAACTTTTTATTTTTCAAAATACATGCAAAAGTAGTTTTCAATATTCATCCTTGCAAAACTTTGTGTTCTAAATTTTTCTCCCTCCCTCCCTCTCTCCCAGAAGCAAGTAATCCAATATAGAGTAAACATGTGCAATACTTTTAAACATTTCTACATTTATCATGCTGCATGAGAAAAATCAGAAAAAAAGGGGAAAAAAGTAAGAAAAAAAAACAAGCTAGCAAATAATAACAACATCACAAAGGTGAAAATATTATGTTATGTTCCACATTCACTCTCTATAGTCCTCTCTCCGGATGTAGATGGCTCTGTCCATCACAATCCTATTAGAATTGCCCTGAATCATCTCATTGTTGAAAAGAACCACATCCATCAGAATTGATCATTGTATAACCTTATTGTTGCTGTTTACAATGTTCTCCTGGTTCTACTCATTTCACTTAACATTAATTCCCGTAAGTCTCTCCAGGCCTCTCTGAAATCATCCTGCTGGTCATTTCTTACCGAACAATAATATTCCATAACATTCATATACCACAATTTATTCAGTCATTCTCCAATTGATGGGCATCTATCAGTTGCTACAAAATTTTTTACACCTCTAAGTCCATTTCCCTTTTTATGATCTTTTTGGGATGCAGACTCAGTAGACATTGTGGAATTAATAATAGTATTGAATGCTAATAAAGTATGCATCAATTTAACTCAACAAACATTATAGGCACCCCCCCCCACATACAAGGCATTGTGTGAACAAAAGATTAAAAAAATGAAACTATTGTTGACCTCAAAATAAGGAAATGAGCATTTATATAGTACCAACTATATGTCAGGTGCCTTTTAAATGCTACTCTATTTGATCCTCATAACCATCCTGGGATATTGGTGCTATTATGATCTTTATTTTATCATGGAGGAAACTGAAGGTAAGAGAATTTATTTTTTTATTTTTTTTTTATTTAATAGCCTTTAATTTACAGGATATATACATGGGTAACTACAGCATTAACAATTGCCAAACCTCTTGTTCCAATTTTTCACCTCTTACCCCCCCCACCCCCTCCCCTAAATGGCAGGATGACCAGTAGATGTTAAATATATTAAAATATAACTTAGATACACAATAAGTATACATGACCAAAACATTATTTTGCTGTACAAAAAGAATCAGACTCTGAATTATTGTACAATTAGCTTGTGAAGGAAATCAAAGATGCAGGTGTGCATAAATATAGGGACTGGGAATTCAATGTAATGGTTTTTAGTCATCTCCCAGAGTTCTTTTTCTGGGTATAGCTAGTTCAGTTCATTACTGCTCCATTAGAAATGATTTGGTTGATCTCGTTGCTGAGGATGGCCTGATCCATCAGAACTGGTCATCATCTAGTATTGTTGTTGAAGTATATAATGATCTCCTGGTCCTGCTCATTTCACTTAGCATCAGTTCGTGTAAGTCTCTCCAGGCCTTTCTGAAGGTAAGAGAATTTAAATGAATAGCTGAGGCTACATTTGAACCCAAGCCTTTTCTGAATGGAAGCCTTTCACTCTATCTACCATACCATTTAACTGTCTCTACTCAAGGAGGTAAATGTCTGTACCTTAGCCCCAGGGCTTTTTTTTTCAATTGTACTACAAAATACACATGAACTTTTAACTTGAGAAACACATTTATTAATCACTTACTATGTAATAATAGTTGATATTTATATGGTATTACCTACTATGTGTCAGTACTATGCTAAGTGTTTTACAACTCTTATCTTTTTTAATCCTCATGACATGCTTGTGAGGTAGGTGCTATTCTATAATCAAGGAAAGTAAGGCAGACAGAAGTTAATTTCTTGAGGTTAGATATGAAATCAGATCTTCCTCACTTTAGACTCAATGCTTCTTCTATTGTATCACTTAGCTGCCTTCTTATAATTAAAAAAAAAATAAAAGAAATTACGAGTCTGACTTTCTCCTTCCATGAGGAAAGCAGGCATAGTAAAATAAGTGAAATCAATCTTCCCTGTACCTCTTCTTTAAAAGGCTTCTACTTGCCTCCAAAGAACAGTTATTTGTAAGGTTACTTTAATTATAAAGTACTGTGTGAGAAATATAACTGAGCATAAGGGAGATCTTCACCACTAGTGGCTTTGAATGAAAATTCTCTACTGCTGTTGTCAACTTCTTGGTGAAGGGTTTGAGTGATCCAATATATGATGGAACCACCTAGATTTCTTTCCCTTGTTAGCCCAGTTTTTAATCTACTTTTCTGTTTATATTTCTTGATCTTCTCTTTCTTTTTTTTCTCTCTTTCTCCAACAGATAATGCTGAACTCTCTGCATAAATACGAACCCCAGGTTCACATTGTTCGAGTTGGCAGTACTCACCGGATGGTGATGAATTGCTCCTTTCCTGAAACTCAATTCATAGCTGTGACTGCCTATCAGAATGAGGAGGTAGGTGGGTGTAGCCTGTACCCCTTTTATTTCCATGTCAGGAAAACATAGCGATGGCTTCTCGGGGTGATGCTACATCATGTGGCAAAGGCATCTAGCTGAAGGTAAGATCTAGCAGGTCCAACTGAGCCAGAAAGATCACGTGTCTTTCCTGAAGATCAATCTAATTGAATGAGAAGAAGTTCATCACCAAAAGATTGGTCACAAATGATGACTTTTTTTTTTTTTTACTATGTGAGGGTTGAGATCTGTGTCAGTGAAAGGAGTGTTCACTCCTGGGAAATCAGAGCTCCTTGCATCAACAGAATAAGCAGGTTTCTAAAATTCAAGAATATTTCTTGGATATCAGGAGGCAGAGAGGGATAAGACTGGTGAAGGGTTTGAGTTATCCAAGAGAGGTTTGTGACTGAGTTTAAACCTGCATTTCCTTTCCCTTGTCAGGCCAGTTTTTAATCTCCTACTTTTCTGTTTATCTTTCTTGATCTTCTCTTTCTCCCTCTCTTTCTCCAACAGATAATTCTGAACTCTCTGCATAAATGCAAATGCCTGAATTTGAACCTAAATCTTTCTAAGCCCAAGACTTTAAATCCAAAGTCTTTTGCCCACACCATGTTATTTTTGGGCAAATTTCTTCACCTCTTACTTGATTTCATCATTTGTAAAAGGAAGTTGGACTGGCCAATCTCTAAGGGTTTCCCTGGAACTAAAGATCTCTAGTTCTGAGTGTAAGATATGAATATCTGAACATAAGACCATGCTTGACTTACCCATTAGGATGAATATCTTCCCTCTCTTTTCCTTACCCTGCCAGTATCTGGAGTAGCATCCACTTGCTAGTTGAGTCATTGGAAAGGCACAGCAAAGCACTAACACTGCCACAAAGCCCATTAATCTTGGTGACAAGTCAATGGAGGAGGTATAGCCTTTGCTCAGTTACTTAGTGTAGGCTTATAGAAATCAGTACAAAAACGGTTTGTTTCTCTAAGTTTTCAAAATCAGCCTGTCATGCTCCGGTATGAAATGAAGAAGTAACATTATTTTTGTTTTACTAAGTATCATTTTGCCCAAATAAATAGGTAAGTGACTTTTTACAGGATAGTTTTATCTAGTGCATCTAAGCTGGGGTGTAAAGAATCTGGGGGTCAGTCTTTGTTCTCTCCTTATGCCTCATCTTTTAATATTGAACTCTAGGGTAAAGCTGTAATTTTCATTCTTTTTGCAAATATCATGGATAAGATGTGACCCTCTGCAGGCTAGAGAGAAGGCATTTGGCAAGAGAGAAGTTGAAAGTTAGTTTCACAGTAGTTCAAGAGAATGAATACAGTATCTGGTTTATACTCCAACCTACCTTAGGCAGCTGAATGAATAAAGCCCAAAGCTTAGGCTTAAGAGGATTTGAATTCAAATTCAGACACTTATTAACTTAGGCAAGTCATTTCATTTCTGAAGCTTTCTCAACTGTAAGGAGGGGAAAATAATAGCATCTGCCTTTCAGGACTGTTGTGAGGATCTAATGAGATAACAATTGTAAAGCATATAATGCCATAGTGCTATACAAGCAGTTGATATTTTCTCCACTAATGCTGGTTTATTTTTATTTTTGCAAATCCAAGATAACGGCACTCAAAATCAAGTATAATCCATTTGCCAAAGCCTTCTTGGATGCCAAGGAACGGTGAGTAGATGTATATGATCACAAGGAAATTTCAAGTTTAAATTCTGCAAATGTAGAATCTGTGATTATTTTGACAGGAAGTATCTTAGACCTTACCTTTGGATCATCTATGAAGAAAGGGCTTGCTAAGCTAGTTAAATATCAGCATGGTTGAAGAGGATGAATGATCTTTCAAGTACTTTTAAAGCCCCTATTTAAATAGAAATTACTGGTGTAGTAATTCCAGCTTTTTAATTTTTTCCTTAATGACATACTATCAAGACTTTTATTTGGAAATACTTTGGTAGTCCAATTTGAGTATGCAAGTAGGTGTTTGACAGTATTACATAATTCAAATTTTTGAATTCAGTTTTCACTTAGTCTTAATTTGCATCAATTGCCTAGGAAACTTGGGTAATGGGAGATAGTATGATGTAATAGAATAAGCTCCGAGGTTCCAAATAAAGTCTTAGCTCTTCTGCTGTATGACATTAGGTATATTACATAACCTCTCTGAGTCTCAGTTTCTCCATCTATAAAATAAATATGCAACATAATTAAATATAGTATAATTATAAATATATAAGACAAATTGTTATGATATAATATAAATCCAACTATTAATTTGATTTTCTCTTACTGTTCTAAAAATGATATGATTCTCTGAAGTCTATGTTAACTGGACAGAAGGCCTGCAGAAACCTCTGGATTTGAATGTTAATTTTCGTTGTGAATGTATTCCATTTCTGCCTTTCTTTTCCATTCTGAAAAAAACAATGCAAGAAAATTATGCTCTTCCTGGGGCTACAGTGTGTGTGTATGTGTGTGTGTGTGTGTGTGTGTGTGTGTGTGTATGTGTGTAAATCAGTAAACGTTTGTTCATTAAGTTCCTACTATTTCCCCATGATGGTCTGGAACTACAAGAACAAAAATGAAAAATTCTCTGCCTTCAATGACCTTACAGCAGTCAAACCATACCTAGGAAGGTGAATTCTCCCTATAATATACTCAGTAAGTAGCTCTCCAGGCTTTGCTTGAAGACCTACAATAAGGGGAACCCACTGATATCTAAGACAGCCCATTTTGATTTTGGATAGCTCCAATTATTAAGATTTTTCCCCTCAAAATCAAATCCAAGTCTATCTCTTTACAACTTTTATCCTTCCTTCCTAGTCCCATCCCTAGTGCTAGGCACTGTGACTAAGAAAAAAAAAAGAAAAGGAAAATGCTAGGGTGCCATAGGAATGACATATGGTATAAACTAGTATCAATTAGGGCAAAGGAGAAATTAAGATAAAAAATCCTAAGAAAAATGAAGGAGAGATCATTTTTTTAACTTGAAGAGATGAAAACTACATTCACAGAGGGAATAGTACTTAAATAGCACATTGTTGAAAAATAAAGGATTACTCCAGCCAGTACATGGCGGGTATGCTTGCTCATGGATGGAGACAGGAGGCTATATAATGAACTTAGGGTGTACTAGTTCACTTTGGCTGGCTTGGAGAGTTTGACAATGGGGAATAATGGGAAATAGATTGGAAAAAAAGAAATCTGTACTTTATCTTAGAGGCAATAGTGAGTCCTTGAAAATTTTTAGGTCACATGTTATGGGGTGATTTTTTTTTTCTTGAATTTTTTTTTTGCACTGGACTGGACTGCAAGCTGCCTGAAATCAAAAGTGATGTCATTTTGTTACAAGGTCAGCAACAGGGACATTCTTGACAAAAGCTGCTGAGATCCTTCCTATTTTACTGAGAATTCTTGCAACAGAGCACTATGGAACTCTTGGGATTGTAACAATTTCTATGGAAGTATCAGTGGACAACTGAGAATTGTATGTGCTCTATTTTGGTCATAAAATTAAATTCAAGCCTTGGCTGGGATAAGTGGGAGAGAAGCACCTGGGAGAATGTTTGGCATATTGGTAATGGGTGGGGACAAGGGTGGGGACTTTTAGGAAGAATCCTGAAGAATGAAGAAATCAGATACCATTCTTTTTCTTCTTTCAGAAACCATCCAAAAGATGCTCCAGAAGTTATCTCAGAGGGTCAGCACATTACATATTCCCACTGTAAGTTTTATGGAATGTTTACAAGTCATAGATAAAGGTAATCTAGAGGAATTCTCCCTATATACTCAGTTGAATAAGTTGTTTTGATTGATTAAGGTAAAGTAAAACCTTCCAAAAGGGCCCAATTTAGTATTTTGCCAATTCAAAGGACATTTATAGCTTTTCCAGAATTACTAGTGATGTCTAGAGTTTTGTCATCTTGAAGATTAATCAAGGTCTGAGAGAAAAAATTACTAACATGGGAAATCTTGATGATATGACTTTAAAGTAGAGACTCTTAACTTTCTTTATGTCATGGGCCTTTTCAACAGTGGTCCAATGAAATTCATAAACCCTTCATCAGAACAAGATTTTTAAATGCATAAAATCATATACAAAATATTACAAAGGAAATAAATTATATTGAAATATAATTATCACAATATTAAGATAAAAACATCTTTAGAGACTCCAGGCTAAGTAAGAGTCTTTAAACTCTAAGATTTACATGGTGTTGAGATTAGGAGTCCCCAAAGTGCTTTCTGGAGGATCTCTTCTGCTTTCTTTGCTTTTGCTATTTTAACACTAGCCTTGAGCTCAGTACAGTTTTTCAGATGACAAAACCAGATCCATGATTTTGATATTCCAATATTGTTTTAGTTTTCCCACACTGGTCTTGGATTCTACTTCTTAATATCTGTAGTTTGGTTTTTAAAAAAGTAAATCATAAATAGCATCATCTTGACATCTCAGTTAAGATTCAGTGTGATGTAAAGATGGCCTTAAGAGTTGGAAAGAACCCGAAAGATCAGAGAAAGCAGTGAGTGAGCTAAGTTGGTAATGCTCTTCCTTTCTTAAAGGAAGATCCCAGATTTTCAGGCAGTTTGAATTGACTGATGGTAAAGATAACTTCTTGTCTTTGGGGAAAAGGTATAGGCTGAGACTGAGAGACCATATGTTATCACCCTAGCCTCAAGACTTGTTCAAGGTCGAGAGTATATAATATCTGGCACAAAGGATGATAGGAAACCTTAGGGTTCTACCTAAGGTCCATGGTGACTCCCACCTTTTGGAGTGTTCTTCAGTCTGAGAAGCCCAAAGAATAGGACATTATTGAGTAGGACCACTTCTGAGTTTTATGTCACTCCACCTAGGGAGAATTAAATCAAACAGTAGTCTAGTCTGCTTCCAAAGGTCCGATCCACAACAAACTACCTTCTTGCTACTCATCTACTCAAGAACCAGGATGGCAGCTACCAATGCTACTTTTGTAGCATAGTCACCATCTTTTCCTCATTGCTACCAAGTGGAAGGGAACTTAAAAGGATAGTAACAAAAAAGAAAGGATCATCATGGGCCTTCTGAATGGCCACATCAACAACTACGTATTGAATATTTCAAAATGGATATCCTGGAGCTATCTCAAATTAAATCTGTGCAAAACAGAGGTCATTATTTTTTTCTTTCCAAACCCATCCTGAGTAACCCTAGCTCAATGAGTAGGACTTTGCTCTGATGGGCTCAAATCTGGTTTTCTGGTCAATCCATGGGGCAGGACATTTAATTCAAGCTGCTCCTGCTCTGCTTCTGGTCCATCAGACCCTCCCACCCCTCCACATCTTCCCACTTCAATCACCAAATAGCAGAGAAGGGGAAACCAGTAGTCTCACTAGGCAGTGGAAAAAATTCCTGGTTCCAATGTCTGAAAATGACAGCAGCCACTTCCTAAGAAGAATTCCCTAATCCCAGGGTCACTGCAAATTCTCTCTGATGTTTTTGATTTAATTCCTGTTCCTCTCTTAAGGACTGGGGGTTACAAGACACCATACTGAGAGATCTCTCTCTATACTGCAGCTCCTAGAGGGTTTTCCCTTATTTAGACCTGCACTACCATTTCTGGTTGGAGCATGCTTAGGAAAGTCACAAATTTCTACTTCATCCCTTTTAAGATTGGTCCTCTAGACCCTTTCCTTTTGTGACTGGTCATTCCAAAAATAAAAGGAGAAGCACTTTGCTGAAACCATGCTTTAAATAGATAAACAAGTATGATACAAGGTAAACCTGATAGGGGCAAAGGGAAAGATCAAGACATAACTGCAAAAAAAACCAAAAACCAAAAACCAAAAACCAAAAAACAAAACTAGGGAGAGAACTGACATTTTCATCTGGGAGATGACTAGTTAGGCGACATTAAGAAAGGCTTCATGGAGGAGGTGACATCAAAGGTGGGTCTTAAAGGAAGAGCAGGATTCAAGAAGCAGAAATGAAGAAGGAAGGGTATTTTAGGAGATCCCCTGGATGAATGCAGTCCTGGGTTTTTTTTTTTTGTTTGTTTGTTTCTTGTCCTAAATTAGAGTGGCCATTTAATCAGTGTTCTAATATCACTTCAGGAATGATAGCACAGTCTGAAAGACATCTCCATTGATTGATTTTTTCTCAATAATATTTTATTTTTCTAATTACATGTAAAGATATTTTTCAACATTCATTATTTGCAAGACTTTGAATCTCCACTTTTTTCTTCTTCCACCTCATCTCCCCCCTCCCCAAGACAGCAAGCAATTTGATATAATTTACATGTACATATGTTTTAAACATATTTCCATATCAGTCACGTTGTGAAAGAAAAATGAGAACAAAAGGGAAAAACCTATGAGAAATAAAAAGTAAACAACAAAAAAAAGATGAATATAGCATGCCTCAATCTGCATTTAGTCTCCAAAATTCTTTCTCTGGATGTGGATGGTATTTTTCAAGTGATGGGTATTTTCTAAAGAGACGATATATGAAGACTTTACATTTACAAATATTTGTATAAACTTACATATATTGTGGTCCACATAAAAGTTCTATCCACTATGCAGAAATATCAGAAGGTTCCCTCTTTTCTATGTTTCATTAATCTCAGCAAAGCACTTAATATGTATGTCTTCCAAGTTTCTCTTAGGAAAATGAGTGTTTTATCTGGTTTACTTGGCTCAAGTCAGAGGTGACAACATTTTTTAATCACAATCAACTCACTCGCAAAGTGACATTGTTATTGTGCTGCTTAGGGACGGTCTTAGGGAATCTTGTGGATTTGGTAGAGAGGGCTGATGAAGAATATCGAACCATTCTCACACAGGCCAATTTTATTAGGAACTAAAGGAGATGGTAGAATTGGGTAATTGACACAGAGAAATATAATAATATATAATAAATATATGATATAAATAGATATATTGTAAATTATATTAATATAACAACATATATGTTAGAAATAGAATATGTGACATATAATTGTGTACATATATATATATATATATATATATATACAAACATATAATTATAAATGTAATTTGTGAACTACATGAAAGCAAGGCATTCTACTCACCTAATCATGCAAAGGAAGAGATACATCCCTCTGAACATAGTACATACCCCATCCTCCCAGCTTTCCCATCTCTCTCCCTGCCAATGAATATGTGTTGAATGGAATCATTACATTGCTTGCCATCTAATTTTGGGGCTGACACATGTTTTTGCCTTCTTTCTCTGTCTTTTTCAGTAGGAGGTTGGCTTATTTCTAATCCAGATGCGGTGTGCACATCAGGAAACTCCAACTACCAGTACCCTGCTCCCCTGCCTTTGGCTGCTCCGCACTCCCACCATGGCTGTGAACACTACTCTGGTCTCCATGGACACAGGACAGCTCCCTACCCTCCTCCTTACATGCATAGAAACCATTCTTCCTCAGGTGTGTGACTCTGTTAATGATGCCCAAGGGCAATGGGGGTGAAACAAACAGATATGTATGAAGGAAGACTGAAGTTAGCAGCTGTCTCCCTCACCCCCTACCTGGTATTTTTTTCAGCAAAAAAAAAAACCCCAAAAAAAACACAACACCCCCAAACACACACATATAGATATATTTAGTAAAATATGATTGTTCTGAAAAAAAATACCCTATAGTTATGCTCACAGTATTTAGAGAAATGTATATTTATCTTTTTTTTGATTGTGAAGGGACTTGCTCTAGGCTTATTGATGTCAATGATAATAATAATAACTGATAATTATTTAAAACTTTGAGATTTGCAAAGTACTTTATGTACATTATTTCACTTGACCTCAGCAATTGTGAGGTAGATACTATAGATATTATTTCTATGCTATATTTAGGGAGACTGCAGTTCAGAGAGTTTTAGTCACTTGCTCATGGTGCCATAGCTAAGGAAGGGTTGAAGATGGAATTTGAACCCATTTTTTTTTCTAAATCCCAGTATGGTACTATGCTTTGGATAGTTTCAGGATACACATGGCTGAGTAATGGAGCATTCCCATTTAATTCATCATGTATCTCTTCTATGGCTACATTGATTGGTGGGAACTTACAAATTTGGGCACTGGAGGCTATAAACATGGTCTCTGGGAGGCAATAGACCCATCGAATGTCTCAGTCTTGGTCTGATTCATGCACACCCAGGCTTTGCATTTCATCCTGGGTCTTACACTTTCTTGGAAGTTAGAACCTCCTTTAAAATTCTTTCCATCCATAAGACCTATGGTATCAATATTAGTAATTTATATTTATATAATGCTTTAAGTTAACAAAGGGTGATTTGTTTTTTGTAAGTAGTGAAAATGTTACTGTCGCCATTTCAGAGTTCAGGAAAATGAAGTTCAGGGAGGCTGGAGTAAAATGACTAGTTATTATTAAAAATTGGGGCTCACACCCAGACATTCTGACTTCAAAAGAAGAGCCCTTTCCACTCCAACCTAGTATCGTAGACTTAGAAACTGAAAAATGACTTGAAGATCATCTATTCCAATACTTTCATTTTAACAACTGAACTATGGAGAAGTGAAGTGATTTGTCCAAAATAACAAAATAAATGGCAGAGTTAAAGCTCTAATCCAGGATCTCAGGATTAAAATCCAATGTTTCCCCCCTACTCTACTGCAGAATGCTGGAGATACATGCAAGAACACCAATCCTTAAGTCCTTTTGTCCTGCTTTCTTTTTTGGATACTACTAACCTTCCACAAATACAGGTTTCCAATTGCTTAAAAGAAAGAATCCTTATTTCTTAAAACTTAGTCTATTGCTTCATGCTTTGTTGATTACTCCCATAGAGAAACTGTTTAAACCTGAGAAAGTATAGCAATAGAATCCAAATTGTTACATGGCTTTACTGTTACACAGGCACTAAATTCTTTCTTCTTTCTCTCCCTTCCTCTTTCCCTTTTTTTCTTCCTTCCTCCCTCCCTTCCTTCTTCCCTTCCTTCCTTCTTTCCTCCCTCCCTTCTTTCCTCCCTCCCTTCTTTCCTCCCTTCCTTCCTCCCTCTCTCTCTCCCTCCTTCCCTCCCTCCCTTCACTTTTCCCTTCCTTCCTTCTTTTCTTCCTGGGGAAGGGAAAGAGAGTTTGGACACAAGAAGTCTTAGCTGGGCTGTTTATGACTCCTGGGCATAGCTTAAGGAAATTCCAATTGTACTTTGTTCCTAAATGAGTCCTGAAGTATAAAAAATCTGATGTGTCCGTAGCATAAGGGAATGATGTTCCAGTTAGTGATAATGTCATTACTCTTATAAGCCCTCTGTCTGCATCCTGAGCCCAATTATTGTAATTTCCCCAAAGTGAACTTGATAGAGAGCTCAAGCAATAGCCTGCAAGTTTTTTCTGGAAACAACAGCTGGACTTCTTTATCCTCCACTCCCCATGCGCTCTCAGTCCCCCACACCAACGGAGCAGCCTCTCCCCGGCCCAGGTAAGGCCCATCAAGCAGAGCATGTGCACTTGCTGTTATGGAGATTTCCATGGGCACTCTGGATGTGTAAGCGGATTCATTGCTTAGAAATCCAATCACGGACCCCTCCTTGCTACTCTGCTGCCTTTGCTTCCTTTCTCTAGTATCAGAAGTTGGCTTGATCTAGACCCTAATATTGACCATGGTGGGAGAAGGGATGGAATTGAGTCACTAAGGTGAAGGTGGAGAGGTCTTTCTTTTTCTTCCCAGAAATTGGGAAAATATGGGCTCATTGCTGCTGCATTCTGCTTTATTCTGAATCAGCTTTAAGCAGGAGGATGGGGAGAAACTCAAGTCTGAACTTCTTTTCTTCAAGTCAATCCAAGGAATAAAATCCTCCAGGATGTCAGATGGAGATTGACTGAGAAAGATGTGAGAATTAGAAGTAGAAGGTAAATTATAAATTAGACAACCTTCTTCTTTGTCCTTTTCTGAATTTTCAACAAGCCAACTTCTTTACTCTTGCCTCTTCCATGGATGTGAACAAAGAAAGTATGGTCTAATGAGAGACCCTTACCACACCGGCAATATGTGTAATTAGAGTACCCCAAATGAAATAGTAACCAGGAAAAACTACACCAGGGATGTTTACTCATTCATTCATTTACTCACTCATTCACTCAGTAGTTATTTATTAAATGACTGCTAAGGGAAGAAACTTATACTAGGTGCAAGAATTTTGAAATTTAAGAAAAGCATAATAAAATATACCAAGGGCAAGGAGCATAAAGTGGTGATGTAACTCAGAGAAGACAGAAAGACAGCAGTGAGAAGGAAGTAAGAGTGTCTGATAATTTCTCCCCCACAGGGAGTAATGATGTGCATTGAGATAAGTAGACTTACTAAAAGAAGCTTAGGAACATATGGTGGAATATGGTTTGGATGATAAAGACTAAGGGAGAAAAAGCTGGATTAGACTATGGAAGGAAATGAGGTAAAGAATGAAGAGTAATTTCTCTGGAGAGAAAGACTATGAGACACTAGGATGGGCAATGAAGGGAAGCTAATTTTTTTTCCTGGACATTAAGAGAAGTATCAATTTGCCTGAGATAAAATATAAACCGGGAGAGCAAAAGGATGGGTTAGATTACTTCTGGAGTTTCTTTCCAATCATAGGACTTGTCAAATGCGTTTCTGTATTGGGATCATATATATGATATTAATGATCTAAGTATAATATCTACAACCCAATCAACAATTAACAATTAAAAATATTTATTAAGCAACTACTATGTACCAGGGACTGTTAGAAAAATAAAAGAAAAATGAAGCAGTTCCTTTCCTCTTGGAGCTTATATTTTATTAGAGGGGACAAAAGTATATACAAAATAAAACAAGAGTAATTTTTGCAAGGAGGACACACATCTGGGAGGAATCAGGAAAGACTTCATGTAGGACATGGCACTTGTTTTGAAGGAAACTAGAGATTGAAAAGAAATTCTAGTGAAGTCTTGAAGAAAACCCAGTACTGAAAGACATGGCAGTCTATAGGCAAAGCAAAGCAAATAGCAAAGCAAAGCAAAAGAAAACACGTATTCAACACAATTCCCATAAATTCTTTCCATGTTATTACTTGGAAATGTCTATGGGGTCCATCCATGCCATCAACCTGAAAAGTATGGCTATGATGGATATTTAATGGAGCCATTGGTTGGAGGTTATCATAGGTTCTAGTTTCATTATAGCTCTAAAAATAAGAAGACAAAGCAAGATTTCTAACTCCATGACAGTGATCATGAAGCCAAATTTACCAACATATGCTCCATGGGATATATTTCAACATAAACCCAGCTGTCTAGGAAAAGCCTTCTTTTTCATACAGGAGAGGGACTGTTGGGCTTCTTAGAACCAGTCTCACATGGTCAAGCAATGGCAGAGCTGGTTCCATGACCCTAACACGCAGTCCACTGCTCTTTCCGCTGGACCACACTGTGCCTTTTGGCTTTTCTAAATCCATGACAGAGCTAAAGTTAGAAAAAAGCCAAGGCTCTCCCTTCCTCAGTCTGTGCTTTCCATCATGCTGCTTGCGTTTCTCTTATGCTTTTGGCAGGCTTGTTGCCATCCTTTGTCTGTAGTGTGCCATTAGGACTTACTCTTCATGGTGCCGTTTTCCCCTGCAGTCACTACCCTTGCCTATGGACCATCAGTAACAGCGCTGGGAGTTCTGCTGACCCAGGCCCATCTGTGCATACCAGCTCTTCGGGTACATTTCTCCTAGGCAATACAGCTCTCTCCCCACCCTCTTCCTTGACCCCCATCCAGGTACCCACTTGTGCCAGCGTGGATGCCATGGGGGAGTCCTCCCTCTCCAGCATTGCTGTGTCCACATGGACATCAGTAACATCCCATTCCTTCTGATGGGGGAAACATTTTCTCAAACCTGAAAATTAAGACCTGGGGGGGACCATATACTGAAACTATATCTGATGAATCCAAATGGATCGGACTGCAAATGATTCTTTCTGTTCTTAAAGGAGACAAATTATCTTGCTGAGGGGAGAAGGAAGATTAGTACTCTAACATTGGGATGAATTGGGGGAGCTGGAATGAGTATAATAAGTTTTTTGAGTTAGGTTAATGTTAAAATGTTAAAATTAGTTTAGGCTTCCCTTTTCTATGCTCAGAACAGATAGGGGAGACTAAACTTCAATTATCTTTTGAAGACAAAGTAGTATGAAGAGTGTTGTGTGTGTCTGTGTATGGGAATGCTGCTAGATATTATTGTTAGTAATTTATTGGATTTTTTGGCCAAGTTTTTCAAGAGTCAAGAGGAATAACTATAAAGAATTATAGTTCTGAAACTCTGGGGATAGCTGCATTTTAGGCATATCCTATCTAGTTGTATGCATTTCAAACATTTTTCTCTCAGATCCAGTTCAATAGTTAAGATAATGCTAATTGTGTATCACTTCCCTACCTTTTTCTTTAACTGTTTTACTCCTACAGAGTTACTGTTAGTACCTGTTACTCTGTGACTAAGTGGTACAGTGGATAGAGAGCTTCTCCTGAAGTCTGGAGTTTAAATTTAGTCTGAGTTCATCTTCCTGAGTTCAAATCTAGCCTCAGACACTTGATACCTCAGTGACTCTGTGTAAATCACTTAACCCTCTTTCTCCCAGTTTCCTTGTCTGTAAAATGAGCTATATAAGGTAATGACAAACCACTGCAGTATCTTTGCCAAGAAAATCCCAAATGGCGTCATGGAGACTTGGACATGACTTACCTAAACTTCTTCTCTGTGACTTGTTTATTCATTTATTCAACAAAATTTTTTTGAGTGAATTCCTTATGCACTTTGAATAAGTGAATGCTCATAAACAAAGTATGCTGGGGCCAATAGTGCTTATTTGCATTTGGCTTTGAAGATGAAAATCCTAAGAAGGGATATTCTGAACTTACAGTTGGGAATGAAAAAAAACAATCATTTATCATTGATATCAGTGTGCCAGGATGAGGAAGGACAAAATGAAGTTAGAACTGGCTAGCAAAAAGGAGGAGGAGAACTCTGTCAAATGTATCCCTGTGAGAGTGCGAATTTTGGAACCTAAAACAATGCTAAATGATGGTCCTGGATTTCTCATCTGAGCTACAATGGATGCTTGTTATTGCTGGTATTATTTATTCCTAGTCTATTGTAATAGCTTTGAGGACTTAAGATTTTTTAAAAAAATTATTCTTTTTTTTTAAAACCTTGCTGTCCCTCTTCAATGACTTCCCCATCCTTCTGGCCACCAGGAACCTTTCCTTGTAACAAGGAATTATTTTTATGCAAAACAAACCCACACATTGGCCATATATGGAAAATGCTTTCTTGTGACTTCCATTGTCTTTGGAATTAGGAGTAATCAGTAACGCTAAAAATAAGAAGTCTTTATGGGCATCTTTCAATGCACACAAAAAAAGGAGGTTTGTATTCTAATCTATGTTACCTCAAATTATGATGTAGAAGGCAATGGAAGATGAATTTAGGTCAAAAGAGATAGAGATACCCGAGTTTCTGGAGAAACAAAGTTATATCTGGGTGGATTTCAATTCCTGGAATCTTGGATGCAATGATCTTTAGCCTACAGCAGGGAGAGGAATGGGGCTGATGGTCTACAAGAGGCAGGGTCATCTAGAAGTGGCAAAACCATATTTCTCTAGGCTCTCATCACACCTCTTACTTTGGTAGAAGTCCATCTAGGTTCTGTTCTTACTCTAGTCATTTGGAGCACACAACAACAACATCCAGAAGGGATACTGACGTTGTCATCTGGGGATGATGGTTTCAACCTGCTTTATTCTGTATTCCTTACTAACCTTTTGATTAAGGCCACATTGATGAATTGGAAATTCATTTTTTTCTTCACATTCACTTTAACTGCTGAACATATGAATAAGAATAAGAGCCACACAGGATTTAGGATCATAGATTCATGGGTGGAAGGAATTTTAGAGTTCATCCAGTGCAATTCCCTCATTTGATAGCTAAGGAAATGAAGCCCCAGAGAAGTGGCTTAGGTCACGCAGTGAGAATAAGAGACTGAATTTCAACTCATGTCTCCTGATATCAAATCTAGTATTTTCTCCATTGTTTGTGCCACTTTGGTTATAAATCTTGTCTCCTCATTTCAAAGTCAATGGTTGTTTATATCACTTGCCCCATTCATTGGACAAGAAGACTGATTGCTTTTCTTTTTATCTTCTGCACTTAGCATTGTACCTGGCCTACCATAAACAATAAATGATTATTGACTTACTTTCAAGCTGGCTGTTCTTTTAAAATTATCTTTATCTAATAAAATTCATTGAGAATTTATTTTATTTAGGATAATAAACATTTATCTTAGAATTTTGGCACTGCCACATTTTTAATGGCTTCTTTGGGGTGATAAGGTTCCATAGCAGGTATGCCCCAGCAAACATGTTTATTGAATCATATTCTATCTTACTTCATGGTATCCAAGCTATGGCATGTCCTCTTGTCCAAATCTGCCCATATTCCTGAGTCTTATATATACTCTTTCCTCATATAATCAATTCTAAATAAAGTCAACCTATGTCTTCATTTGTCACACAGTTCTGATACCTCACCATCAAAAGGGATTGCTATGCTCTTCCCCTCCTTCTGAAATAGGAATCAGTAATCCTACAATATTCCTCTAACCATGGAAACACAAAAGCCCTCTCCCACACAAGTACTGGAAAATAAATACCTGAAAAGAAAATCCATAAACCTTTATTCCGATGAAATAAAATTATATCTAGTGGGGCTGCTGGTGATGGTAATATCCCTGTGTCTCATATTTCATAGCCTTTTCTTTTGTAAAGGATGTGTGTGTGTGTGTGTGTGTGTGTGTGCGCTATAGACTAGCCTCTATGAGCGATGATTCATCTCTTTCTCTCTCTCTTAACTGAATTTGTTCTCTTGCTCCAGGTGTTAGAATTCCTAGTGATGGTTCTGTGATGAATTACTAGTGCTGCATACACACCCAAGAGGTACCAATCGTAGCTAAATCTGCTCCTTCCATGTTCATGAGTGGAGCCAAAATGCTCCATCCTTAAGATGGAGGGGACCCATTTTTAGGGGACTAAAAGGAAGCCATTTTTCAATTGTGCAGACCTGGGTCCTCCAATAGGGTAAGAGTTCTGGTTGGATGCCTGGAAATTTCTACCTTTAATTATTCTTAAATTGTTTGTTGAGAACTTAACTGGTCTTGAAGGAATACCATTCTTCCAAGTTTTTGCCATTTTCATTAAGCTGTGTCATCTAGCTCTTAATCCCTTGTCAAAAAAACCTGTTTTTCAGTTCAATTTAATTAACATTTTTTACATGCCGATTCTATTTGACACTGTTTTTTGATTGCTTATGCATATCTGAGTAGCTGAATCCAGTGTACCCAGTGTTCCAAGACAACTTTTCATTGGGATGAAACCCAGTACAGTGGGAAGGACTGTTGGAGTTTGAGCTCGCATCCCTGTGTGATTTTGGGCAAGTCACTTGACCTGTAAAATAAAAGGAGTAGACCTCAAAGTTCTCTTCTAGCTCTAACTTACAATTCAATGATTTTTTTGAGTGCCCTTCAGGCAGGAGCAGTGTTCTCTCAATGTTCCTCAGTGTTATTGGTAGAGTCCATTAAGATATTATTAGTGCAGAGATCGTACAAGGTGGACTTTTTCTAAGAGCTGTTCTGTTTATATGATGGCTTGTGTGACTTCAGTGGATTGTGTCCTTCTTTTGGAATGGTGGGATTAATCAAGTCATTATCATCATCATCAAACATTTATCAGAGCTCCAACTATCATGCTTTTAAAGAAGGTATCCATCATGCTTACCAAATACAATTAGGTCCGTGCTAGAATTTTTTTAGGGGCCCTCAGGCCTGGGAGGGACCAACTTTTTGGACCCAGGATAATTCACAGGAAGAAATTCACAGCACAGCAATTTCTTAATTTTATCGATGAAATCAGTTTGGTTTCATAAAAACAGCAAAGTAAGCATTAGCCAAGGACAAAGCAACTTTCATTGGTAAGTGTAATGTTCTCTTGTTGGATTTTCTTGGGGGTCTCTGGAGGCAGCCTTTGTTTCAGTTCAGTAATCGCCACAAGTATAGCCAGGTGGTAAAATCCAAATCCTTTATTGTCGCCTTCAAAGTCTTATCTCCTTCACTTGGGGCTCAGCTAGTTTTCTGGGGGTCTTCTGGAGTCTTCGTTTCAGTGGAGAAGCAAAGGAGAAGAGTCTGCCACCAAGGTGGTGTGAGATGGGATGAATCTGTCTGAGTCCAAGGGTTTGTGCTTCAGCCTTCAGCCTCTAGCCTCCTGTCCGCTTGTCTCTCCGAATGTCTCTGAATCTTCCTGGCTGAGGCTTCTAGCTTATAAGCCCCACACAGTGTACAAAATAATCTTTATATCACTGGGAAATCAATATTTATTGTAGGATTAAATCAAAGCTAAACTATATTTAACCATTGTCTCCTCAATTCCACTTAGTACCTTGTTTCAAGTTCTGGCTCATAACCTTATTTGTTGTAAGATTAAATCAATCATACTGAACCATGCTAAATAACTATTGTCTCTATCAATTGCTTTAGTACCTTATAAGAATCCTTTGTTTCAAGTTCAGAGTTCTGGCCCATAATAGGTAAGAAAAAAAAAGATTGGCTTATTTTATGACATGGATCTAGAAGTCCTGATTTTGGGACAAGTATCAGTCCCTCTTTTTGCTTTTTACTTCTTTGCTTAGCTCCAGTTCCTGGATCCAATCCTGCCTAGTGGGAGGATAATGGTTAGTTTTTCTTGAATAGTTGGTTCTCAGGTTTGGTTTGTTTTAGCTCCTCACTCAGATCCCCAAACTCCCTGATCTTTTATGCATTGATTCCAAGCTTAATTTCCTCCTACCTGTTTAATGCAAATTTACCACTCAAAGACTTTCTGGCTTCCTGAGCAGACTTTATTGATTTGTTCCATGACTCTGGCTAGTACTTCTAGTCCCAGACATTATCACAGCTTCTGTCTGTTAATAAAAGAAAAGGATTCACTCAAGTTATTCAGGCCTAGTTTGGTTTGTTAAAAGAGAAAATAATCAAAAACAGACCTGAATAGTGGGAGAAGTATTTAGTATGTGTCAGACACCATTTAAATGCTTTCCAAAGCACTAGATCTTCATGACATCTTATTTGATCTTCATTGCAATCCTGAGAGTAAGTGCTATTCTTATTCCATTTTGACATTTGAAAAAACTGAGGCAAATAGAAATTAAATGACTTGTTTAGGGTCACGCAGCTAGTGTCTGAGGTTAGATTTGAAATCAAGTATTCTTGACTTTATGAAACTCTATCCTATCCTACCACCTTTCTGTCTTTAAAATAAGAAGCCTTATAATCCTTTTGAATGAAAGTCAGATGGGAAGGGGTTGGAATTTGAGCTTTACTCCATTCTTGATTTTATATATATATAGAACTTTCTTTATGTTTGTTTTATACTTGAAATTTGACACTGGCCTTTACAAGATCGGTGACCCTAATAATTAGGTACCTATGGGATTCTCGGGAAGGAGTTCCTAAGTATTGGGGACATCCACCTGGAGTGAAGTAGGGAGGGTTGAAGAACAAGAGAGTGTGGGATAGTAGGCTAGTAAATACTAAAAGGACTGAAGTCCTGGCAAGTCTAATTTACTTTTTTTTAAAAGAGTGGTGTGTAAAGAGCACATTAAAATTAGGCGGAAATGAAAGTAGCCCCTTCTTATTTGGGGAAGAGTCTTCATGTGGCCCCTCAGCCAGTCTCATCTCTTGCGCTATAGTTCTGTAGTAATTCTCTTCCCACATCCCACCCCATCTTTGAGCCTGTTCACTTCTGGCCTCTACTTTTTGATAGGTTGTGTGTTTTTCAAAAGAAATCACCAATAAAGCACCAAACTTTATTGAAAAATCACAATATAATATCAACAAACCATCTTCATTTGCATTAAAAAATGCTTCCTTAAAAAAAGCAACACCACTAATTGAAGAATATTATTTTTTTATTTTATTTTTTAAACTTTTTATTGACAGAGCTCATGCCTGGGTAGTTGTTTTTACAACATTATCCCTTGTACTCACTTCTGTTCCCACTTCTCCCCTCCCTCCCTTCACCCCCTCCCCCAGATGGCAAGCAGTCCTATACAAGTTAAATAATGTCACAGTGTATCCTAGATACAATATATGTGTGCAGAACCGAACAGTTCTCTTGTTGCACAGGGAGAATTGGATTCAGAAGGTATAAATAACCCGGGAAGAAAAACAAAAATGCAAACAGTTTACATTCATTTCCCAGTGTTCTTTCTTTGGGTGTAGCTGCTTCTGTCCATCCTTGATCAATTGAAACTGAGCTAGATCTTCTCTTTGTTGAAGAAATCCACTTCCATCAGAATACATCCTCATACAGTGTCGTTGTTGAGGTATATAATGATCTGGTGCTGCTCATTTCACTGTAAGTCTCTCCAAGCCTTTCTGTATTCATCCTGCTGGTCAGTTCTTACAGGACAATAATATTCCATAACATTCATAATTGAATAATGTTATGGAGAACACTAGGATTCCATGATGGTTTTTGCTCAAACAGCTCTTGGGACCAAATCCTTAATTTATTCATAAAAAAAGAATTGAGACAAGATTTGAAAAAAGATGCTTTCAAACCTAGTGAGATAAAATCAATTTTTTTTGGAAGAATAAGTCCTTTGGAGTGGAGGAGGCAGTTCATTTGGTTCAGGTGACTTGGATTTGTCAGGAGCAGCTGACTGCTTTCTAATGATTTCTTTATTTATTCTGGGCATATGCTTGAAGACATAAGTCATGTCTCCTCCAGTGCAAAGAAAACAGAAGCAAGAACTGAGTAGCTATATTTTCTCTATGTGGTCAGTTATCCTTGTCTCATCCACCTTGAGAAGTGGCTCTTTTCTTTTCCTCGATGAAAAACAAACAAACCCAACAGCCACCTTTATTCTTGTCCTAATTTTTCCTTATCAGCCTTAGCTTATTCTGAGCTCTAGTACCTCTAATATTGTTAGCCCCATCTCCACAGGTGCCATGTCATCCCATACCTATGGTGATCAAGAAATCTGCTATGGGGCTAAAAGAGGAAATCTGCTATGGGGGAAAAGAGGAAAAGAAAAATCAAAATGGAAACAAAATCAGTCCAAACAATGTGACAATTCCCTAAAGGAATACCTGAAACTTCCAGAGTCCCAGGAAGGACCAAATCCAAGGTTTAAATAATCAAAATCTTTCCAGTTCACAGTGGGTGACTCAATGTAAAATGTGTCCATAAGCAGACGTTTCATCAGGGCTATAACCACACTTTCTGTGTGGTCAGTAATTTTTTATAACAAGTCAGGAAGAATTGCCTTGGACTACTATCCACTTAATGCCCATGACTCTCCATTCTTGGGAGACTAGAATGGGATGATGGTAGTGGATAGTGGAAAACTTTGCTCGATGAGAGACTTCTGAGGGACTACCCCATTCTTCTGTAGGGGGTGGTTAGATATCTTTACCTCCACTTTATTTCCATAAAGCAATGCTACACACTGGTCAAATAATCACTGTATGCTCTATTGGCCACAACATGGAGAGATTCAGCAGTTTTGCATCACAGTGAGCAATAAACTACAATGAACCTTTTTGCCTCGGGGCTTCCACTGCTTCTGAAGGCTTATCTCTTGTCCATGGCTGCTAGGAGCTGGGTTTCTGCCCATTCTACCCACTATCTGCTGCCTCTGAAACCCATATCTGTCTGCTACCCATTACTCTTTTTGGTGACCATGTGTTTGACATATATCCTTGCTGGATATCCACTGCTGTTGCTGCCCTAAGGTCTCAAATTCTATGGAGTCAACATTTTATAAATGAAGAAGCTGGAGATACTTCCCTAGGATTAGGTAATTATAGTGTGTTAGAGCTGGGATGTAAACCCAGTTTATGGCACCAGTTCAGCAATCATTGAAAATTTATTAATCACTACTATGTTCCAGGCACTGTGCTGAGGCCTTGGGATATAAAAAGAGGCAAAAGACAGGTTTGGTCGAATACTCTTTCCACTATACTGTGATGCTTAAGTGGAGTCATCTCTAGAAAATCAACCTTTCCACTTCAATGTATCCCAAGAAATTATGTACAACCAGGTTATTTCCTTAATTGTTCAAGAAAAGAAGTTTGTGTTGTTATGAGGGAACTAGTTACCTGGCTCTCTGTATATGAGATCATTTCTCTGGAATCTAGATCATCAGAAAATATTCTTTACTTCATTCCACTGAGATATTCCTTTTATTCCATCCCATCTTGTACCATCCCATCGTGTCCCATTTCATCCAAACCCATCCCATCCTTCACCATCCCAGGTCTCTATACACACTCATCCTATGGATTATCGGGATTGGGATATAACTTTTCATTCAATTCATTAACAATTGTTATGTACAGACAAGATACAAACAATATAAATTGAAGATCATTATTGAGAAAAGGCACCAGGATTAAGGGGATGGGGAAGGACTTCTTGGACAAGGTGGAATTTTAGCTGAGATTTGCAAGAATCCAGGAGAGAAAGCTGAGGAAGGAGAAAAATTGTAAATATGGAGGATAGTCAGTGAAAATCTGGGGAGCTGGGGGATGGAGTCTTGTGGGATGATCAGCAAGGAGCCAGTCTCATTGCATTATAGGGTATGTGAAAGAAAGTAAAATTTAAGAATATTAAAAAGGTAGGAAGGTACCAAGTTGTGAAGGCTGGAGCTAAGTGATTTGCTCAGGGTTATACCCTCTGTATGTGTTAGTTTGTGAATTTAGGTCTTTTGCATTTTGAGTTCCTAGTCACTTCACCATTTTGCCCCTCATCCAATTTAGTTGCAAAAATATGTATAGAACAAGGAAGTAAGGAGAAATATTGGAGGATGAACATTTAAGAGTGATATAATTTTAAAAGGTAAAGACTATTATTGCACAAAATGAGCTGAGATTGGCAAGGAAAGCTAAAGGTAACTTCTCTGGGGAGAGGATTTGTTCTTGCTGTTGTTATGTGGGAAAATGGGGGTCTTGAAGCTCAGGATAGGTGGGACCTGCAGCTGGCTTATTTGCTATAGGTTGCTTCTACTCTGGACCTAGATCTGACAACTTCTATTTGCTTTCTATCTCTACTCATGCCCTTTCTGGAGATCTCTATGTTCCTAACTTGTCCCCAACTAGCAACTTGAATGTCCCTATTTGTGACAAGAGAGAAAGGAAACCCACCAGATGCTCCTGAATATGAATCTCTCCCCTCCCTCATTATAAAATCCATGGCACCTGGATATGCATTTTGTTCCTGATATTAGTAGTTTTGCTAGCATAAAGAAGTCATTTAACTAACCTTCTAGTCCTCCAGACACCTCTCTGAGCCCTGAAAGCCTCAGAACACTGGCCGATCTGCATTGGTAGAAGGGCTTTCATTATTAGGAAGCTACTTATAGTCTTGAAATTACAGCTCTACTCACCCAAACCCCTCCTTTTTCTACTTTACAAGTTTGTTAATATCAAATCAACACCAAGATAATGCCCCATCATAAAGAAATTAGGGAAAGATGAAAAAAAATTACCTATCAAATCTAGAGCCAGGAGAAAGGATCATGTTCAATAGGAATACAGAGAATCACACAAAATAAAAATAGATAATTTTAATTACATGGATTTTTTTTTTGGTACAAATCTAACAGATAAAAGATTAAAAGGGAAACTGGGAAAAATAAAGCTTTGCAATAAGTTTCCTTGACAAAGGTCTTATTTCCAAGATACATAAAGAACTGATTAAAATTTATAAATTAAAGAAACATTCCTGAATTGATAAATGATCTAAGGATCAGAATAGACAGTTAGTCAGAGATGACAAAAAAGAAAATGTATACATGTTGGAGGAACTATGGGAAAATAGGCATATTGATGCACTGTTGATAGGCCTGTGAATGGGTTCAATCAGTGATATGCTGGTAAATATTTAATTATAATTTTTTTTAAACATAAGCACAACATACTTTTGTGTTTAATCTGCAACATGAACATATTCTTCATCACCTTCTTAAGTTTAGACAATCAACAATAGAATAAGTCACGTTGATTTATAATATTTTCCAATTTCTAAGGTGTGTGAATGTTCACACTGAAAAAATTTAATACTTGGTTTTAGAGAGACAGTTTGAGTTGACTCCAGCATACTCTTGGTGCAATCATTTCTGGAAAACAATGTACAATTACACACAAAAAGGTACAAAATAGTGTATACTCTTTTCTCTAGCCAAATCATAGCCACATCTTTATTCAGATGAGATTATAGAAAGAGTAAAATGTCTTTTATTATTTATAACAACTCTTTTTGTAGTAGCAATCCTCTCCTTTCCTTCCACCCTCCACAAAATATGGGGATGCTCCAAATTGAGGTAAGGTTGAGATATAATGAAAGTGATAGAATACTATTGTACTGTAAGAAATAAGGAAATAGATGATTTCAAAACATGCATGGGAAGACTTAGTTGAAGAGGGAAATGAGAACCAGAAGAACAATTTGTACTATAACATCAATATTATAAAAATATTTTAAAAAACTTTTACAAATGGATGAAAAATGAAATAAAATACAAAAAATGATTTATACAATGACAACAACAGTGTAAAAACAAGCAACTTTGAAAACTGTTGGAATGAAAACTATGATCAATGTGATGACTATTCACAATTTCAGAGGACCTTCAATAAAACATGGTATTTATGACAGAAAGGTGATGAATTTAGGGTACAAAATGAAAATAGATGTTTTTGTATACAGCCATTGGGAGAATTTGTTTCATTTGACTATCTGTGTTTGTTGCAAAGGGATTTGTTTTACTTTTTTCTTTTCTCCAATGGGACTTAGGGGAAGGGAGGGAGAGAAAAAAGATTTCTGTTAATTAAAAAAATAAAGAATTGTGTGTATATATGTGTATTACAGATGTGAAATATTGCATGCACTTTAAGATAAGATTACTGTATTATTAACCTTGTTTTACAGTTGTTTTACTTTGTCATGAGAACTCCCATGAAGTGGGATTAATCTGTAAATGCTTGTAATGGAAAAATAAAACTCAACAATGAAATTTAGGGAAAAAAAGAAGCTATTATGTTATAGAGGTGATTATACTCCAGCCTCCATATGTACCCTTTGGGAGGATGTCCAAGAGCTTAGTGAAGCTGGGTAAGCTAAGATCAAGGATTGACTATTTACAACTCACTTCCCCTTTCTGAAGACCATTACTCCTGATGTTCTGAGGGCAATCACTGTGACTGTATCCTTGTCTTCATTTTCAGCCTTTTCTTGTACAAATGAAAACATGTCATGACACAGGTCTATTGCTTTACACATTGATGATATTTCTAGTTATTACATAGAAGCCCCAAGCCCCATACTTGCTAGTATGGCCTGGGACAGAGGTGTCAAACACAACTGTACCCACAGTACTCCTGAGTGTAGTCCAGACTATATTAAATTGTGATTGGTAAATGTTTAAAAAACATAATAAAGCATAGGTGATAATATATTTTAAAACTAACTCAATATACAGTCTGTAAGAATTCTTACATGTGTATTAGTGCCCCCATTTCATTTTGAATTTTGACATCCTAGGGCACCCTCACTGGAAGTCTTCAAGCACAAGCTGCCATATTGGAAAGGACATTCTGGTCCAAGGATGGGTTGACCTGAGATGATTTCAAAGGTCTCTTCCAATTTTAATTAAAATGTAGAAATTTTAGGTGAAGCAAAAAAAAATCTCATGTTAAATGGCAGAGAGTGATAAAGTGGCTGGAAAGCTGACTTCAAAGTCAGAAGGACTCAAAGTTAGGTAAGTTATCTAGCCTAGGACATATAGCTCACCTGAGCTTGTGTGAGGACTATAACAAAGTTCTTCTGTCTCCTAAATCAGTTCTCTTTCCTATATACTCACTTTCTGTTTTCTTTTGTTTGCTGAGCATTTTCATTAGTTATTCCTTTCAGAAAAGAAAGCAATATGGGAAATAGAGCCTGTTTTTAAGCCAGGAAGGTCTGGGTTCTAGTATTGTCTCTGTCACATGCTGACTGTTATCCTGGACAAATCCCTCCACCTCTGAGTGTCCTGGCAACTTCCTAGACTATATGTTGCAGAGGAGGTACCAACTTGCATTAGTAGAGGGAAATCACAGTTCTAGTTCCTGACCTAATGACTATCAGAAGCTAAGCTAGAGAAGCAAAAATAATCAGCCTCCCCTGTGAGCAGCTTTTGTGTTCCCTAGAGATTATCACATTTGCCATGGATTTGGAGGCAGGTGTCTACTCTAGTGCAGCTGAGGACTTTTGGAGTTTATGTCCCTGAAGAGCAGGTAAAATCTGAGAATTCAAGGAGATCTTAAAAAAATGTGTCCAGTGTTGCAGAACAAAAGTATGACCTCAGTAAGTCAGGTAATCAGTAAATATTTGTTAAGTGCCTCCTATGTGCCAGCTAGGGAATAAGTGCTGGGCACATAAAGAAAGGCAGAAAATGATCCCTTATCCCAAGGCTCTTATAATCTAATGGGAAAAATAAGATGCAAACAATATTATAGAGAAAAACCAAATTCAAGGCAAATGGGAAATTATTCAACAGAGGGAAGTTCTAAGAGACCCTGGGATCATAGATTTTGAGCTGGAAGCATCCTAGAAGACCATATCTATTGTATATTTCCTATATCGCCCTCCCTCCTGCCTCCTGTTCAGACACACATGGACTTCAGATGGAAAATTGGACCAAGTAGAGGTTATTTCTGGGCTTCTCTTTGCCAAAAGTAGTTGCAAGTACTTTGAGCTTGAAGGCAGAACCCAGAGGTGGTGTAAGTACATTCATCATATCAGTATTATAAGTAGTGTTAGTCATGCAGTAAAACATGAGAATTAAAAAATACCCATCTGTGCAGATCTCAGTGCTCCTGATGCATTTATAGAAATAACAACCTCTTTCATAAGCTTCATAGGCTGAATATTACACTGTTATAAAGAACTTTTTGGGGTTTATTCATGGAATGAGAATAGAACAAGAAGATAAGAATGCACTCTTTTTACTTCTGTACATGGGATTGGATTAAGAGTCCCCTTCTGCAGGCTACAGGTGGTGGAGAGGGTTTTGCAAATCATGGAATTATCATCCTGGGGATGAATCCATTGCCAGTAGAGGCTTGAATTATATTTTGTTTACTGAGTCTCAGAAAAACAAAGTCTGATCCAAAGAAGCTATGAGGCTGTGGTAGGCTAGGTGAACTTTTTCTTATCCAGTCCTGAAGCCATCTTTGAGACTGAATTAGTTTAGGAGACAACATCCATTCTGAGAGAAGAGACTCTTCTTCCTCAGGTTTCTAACCAATGGACCAGCATGGTAAGCACAGAGGCAGAAGAGTAATTTCACTATATCTTTTCTCAGTATTTTTTCCATGATAATAGCTAAATAAACCTTTTTTTTTTTGGGGGGGGAATTAACGATTAGCCTATAAATGCCACATTTCTTTCCAATCTGAAGCTTAAACACCAGATTGGTCTAAATCAGTTCCAGCCTGAAAGGGGGTGGAATGCTCCTCCGCTCAAACCACGCATGAACTTTTAGTTTAGAAGAATCAATTCAACAAAGTACAACCAGGCTTTATCTTCAGTCACTGATCCCCTGAAATCTTCCCCAGGTTTAATACATACTCTGTTATTGGACCACATATGCTATAATCTATTTTACTTTGGAACTGCCATCCTGGGTCCTGTACTTTCTTGACTTCTCAATTGAATAAAAAGTCATATGGCAAATGTACGTCTAACCAGCCATGTTTATCTGCTTGCCATCTGCCTTGCCCGTGTACCCTCCGGACCCTTTGGCCCTAGTTCTTACCCTGGGGCTTAAACTATCTTGTGGGATGAATGTACAAGTAAAAACTCATATGACATATCATATCTAGCTGGACCAGCCATATTTCCTATTCCACTTAGCCTTGAAGATGGTCATTTTCACAGTGTATGTGTCCCTCTTCCTTCCTTTCCACCTCTGGCTCTGGGAACTATAATCAAATTGATCCTCTCATTATTCTAGAAAGAGAATGTCAATCTACTCCCCTTTGACTCTATTCACCAAAACACCCTTCCTTTTATTAGAATAATAATTCTATTATAATATATAAATTATTCTATTAGAATATATCTATTATTCTATTTGAATAACAAGTCACTTGAGTGTAGAAATCGTCTCCCTTTGTGTATTTGTATGTTCAGTCTTTGGGGGCAATTCTTGATGCGCGATAAGCAGCTCTTACTTTTTTCATTCATTCAGTCATAATTATAGATCACAAGCCCCCACCAATGTTTCCTTTTAATAGATATACCAGAAAACTTTTTTTTTTCCAAAGCAAAATATATTTAATTAAACAGCCTAACAAAACAAAACAAATAAAAATAAAATTCTCTTTCCCATCAAAAGGGTGAACTCAGGGCCACACTGAAGGGTTATTAAATTTCCAGTACGGGATTTTTTTCTGGGCTGTTCTGTTAATATAATTTAGTTGTAAGTTGCTATCCATGAATGGGCCACAAGTAACTCTCTGGAGGACTCTATGCTGTCATCTATTGGTCTGACACATATGAGCGGCTCTCTGCAAATCATCTACTGTTTTCTGCTTCCACCTGCTGGTTTTTCTCTAAATTGCTACTTCTGAAGGTTGAATATTTTGTTCTTTTGATACATAACTTAAGAATTTTCTCATTCTTTTGTGATTTGAATCTTAAAATCTCAACTAGCTGCAAAGTAAGCAGAAACCCATAATCTTAGGTTTAAGTTGTCCTATTGAACCCGTTTGATTCTAATTATCTATTTTCTGGGTTCAATCCTTTTATTTGAAAAGATTTTCTTTGACTCTATTCTACAATTATACTTGTGGCCCATGAAAATCAAAATTCTGAAAGCTTTTGTTGTCAAGATAAGGAGTAGGGTGGAGGTAGTAACATTTTGTCCTGTATTCCTGCTAATAATAAACTTGTTATTCTCTGTAAAAGTTTTCTTGAGTGTTTACTGTGAGCTCAAGAATACGTTAGAGTCCTTTGGGAGTTACAAAGAGTATCCTGAATATGTCATACTTTTCTTCTAAATTTCATTATTATAAAAGCTGAACTCTGTAGTTATATATATATATATATATATATATATATATATATATATATATATATATTTGCTGAGGCAATTTGGGTTAAGTGACTTGACAAGGGTCACAGAGCCAGGAAGTGTTAAGTGTCTGAGGCTAGATTTGAACTCAGGTCCTCCTGACTTCAGGGCTGGTGCTCTAGCCACTGTGTCTGTAGTTATATTCTTCTTCTTTTTTTTTTTTTTTCTGAGGCAATTGGGGTTAAGTGACTTGCCCAGGGTCACACAGTTACGGAATGTTAAGTGTCTGAAAGCAGATTTGAACTCAGGTCCTCCTGACTTCAGGGCTAGTGCTCTGTCCACTGCACTGTAGCTGCCCTGTAGTTATATTCTTAATAGATTTGTTCATCCAATTGTGATAAAAGCAAAATTAAATGTAGAATTTGCCTCTAGTTCCTTACTGTCCCCTCTCTTTCCCATTCCTTCCCTTCCAATCCTCCATGTCTAATGCTGGTCTGAAAATATGCAGATAATTCCTTCTTGCTTCACCATTGTGAATCCTGTAGACCCTCTCTCCTAGTGATAAAATCACTAGGGTATCACAACAGGTCATGATCTATTGGAACAGAGGTAAAGGCCTCAAGATGGAAGTAATTTTATCTTTACACAATGACACAATTACCTTTCTGATAGAAAATGAAAGCTCAGTGGGCATCTTTCTGCCCACTGACTGAGTCTTCATGGTCCTATGCTAGGGAAAGTCACTTTTTGTAGTGGGACTCTCAGAGTTGTTCCATACCATTTTGCTGTGGACAAAAGGACATAAGGAAATGTTAACAACAGGGTCAAACACAGGTGTTTATGAGAAATAAGGTATAATACAGAATAAAAGGGCATGCTGAGAAATGATGGCAGTTGTAGCTAGCTCAAAGAAGGCTGGGAGAAGATCCCACTAATTCTTTTGTGTCTGTTTCTTCCCCAGTTTTTCAGTCCTCATTTGAGCACTTTTCATAGAAGTAAACACATAGACCAAAAAAATATCCCACAACTTTCTGTCCTGCTTTTTGCTGCATTGATGTAATTAAGTTGAGTCTGACTCTTTGTGACGCCATTTGCATTTTTCTGGGCAAAGATACTAGAAAGGTTGACTATTTTCTTCCCACCTCATTTTACAAATGAGGAAACTGAGGCAAAAAGGGTTAAGGGATTTGCCCAGGGTCATATAGCTAATACTAATACTAATACAGTTTTGAATTCAGGAGGATGAATCTTTCTGACTCCAGGCCCAATACTGGGCCACCTAGCTGCCTTGTTTGTCCCCATAATATTTATTTTTCTAAGTCCTCCTGCGAGATGTGGGTTTAAGGAGAATGATCAATGTCACCACCACTAACTATCCTGACTCTGTGTATCTGGGGGGAAAACTTTGCCACTTCCTTCCTTTCTGTGCATTTCTCCTTTTCTACTGAGCTTAAAAAACCTAACAAACATCGTAGCAGAAAACAGAATTATCTAATTTCGATGTTCTTAGTTGGGGAGAAATAAAGTCCCAGGATCTTTCACAAGACAGCCAAATCCAAGTGTGGCTAGAAGGACTTCTGGAGTCCATGTTGCACTCTTGCCTCTCCAAACCTTTCATTCTTCATGTTGGAAGTACCAGAGGCACCTTTAGCCTACTCCTTTGATTGACTTATTCCCCTCTGATGTTCCATTTTTAAGGATTCCTGGGTCAATCATACCTCCATTCAGCTCCAGGCTGTACCTCAGGTTCTTTGAACTTTCTCTACCCATCTCCCTTCTAGCCTACTCCCACTTCTCTACTCTCCACCTTTTTAGTTTTCATCTATGTGTGGTCTTCTCCTTTTAGAATGTAAGGTCTTTGAGGGCAGAGGTTGGCTTTTTTCCCTGTTGCTATTTGTTTTGTCAAAACTTAACACATAATACCTTGTACACAGTGAGTGCTTAATAGATGCTCAATACCTTGTCTTCACAGGACTTGGAAGAGCTCAGGACCATCAACCAGAAGGGCTTAGCCAGAATTCTACCAGTTACTATGTGACTTTACATAAATCATATAACATATCTGACTCTCACTTTCCAGATCTATAAAAATGGGAGTAACAATACTAATAATGTCTGCTTTTCATATATCATAGGACTTCTAGGAGAGTCAAATGATAGCACGTATGTGAAAACACTGAAATATAAATGACATACATAGATGAGCTGTTATTGTCATTAGGCATTTGTACGGGATTTTTCTTTCTTTTATTTCTGTTCTCCACTATCTATACCTCCCTTTCCACTACCCCACAAGAACTGTTAATTGCTTAAAGGTTTCCTGTACAATATCTTGGACTCCCTTGTCCTGGATCCTCCTAAGTTCAGTAGACAAATAAATACTATTGGAAACTTAGTACTTATGATGTGGCTTGAATGCCCAAGAAAGTAACTATCAATGTTTTATTGAAATGGACTTAAAAGGTATCAGAATAGAAAAGGCCCATCCAGTCCTCTAAAAAGCTGATACTCAATGTTGATTCCTATCCATATTCCAAAGGAAGCATCTCTCCTCCCAATCTGTATCCCTTTTCCCATGTGTGAGGATACATATGTAGAGCTCCCTAGAGGGTCTAGATAGTTCTAGGATATGAATAAATAATGAGTATATAGCTCAGCTGAAAGGAAAGAGACTGGCGCCTACCCAGGTGGTCAGATTCAGAGTTTTGAATGTCATTGAATGTCTCATGATCCCAACTGAGCTATGTTCGAGCTAAATTTTCAAAGCTACAGCTTTTCTGGGAATGCTTCCAGCGTGGTCCCTTAAGATAACTCATATGGAACTACAAAATAAATAGCAGAAAAGAAGTAATATTTAAAAAGGGAGAAAGTATGTGTTTTGTTTTTAATTTCTGTCACTTAGACACAGAGATTCTAAAAGGCCGCTGTAGAGAGGAGCAGAGCTCACTCATTAATGATGGCCAATAAATGTTTCATGCTTAGGAAATGGTTCTTGTATACTTTATTCTGGATTTTTTCTGCTAATGGGGGGGGAGGAGGGGAAGGATAGCCAACAAAAGGATAATAACCAGATAATTAAAGTGAACAGATATTCTCCAGCCTTCATTTGGTCCTTTAGTTTGACTGATGCAGACCTTTTTTCCTTCCTATTTAGAGAGCAAAATTCATCATTTAGAGTTTTATCTTTGTTCTCCCACTGTCTGGTTAGGTAGGCTACCATCCAGGGCATAAGATGCAGGGAGGCGCTGGGCATGACGAGTGATACTTTTTATTATAATTTCTTATAAAGGCACATAAGAGGAAGTTTGGATAGTAGACAGAACATTAATCTTGGAGTCAGGGTTGAGGTCCTGTCTCTGATATACTAGCTGTGTGACCTTGGATAAGTCATCACTTTAAGGCTCCTGCCAACCATATAAGATGGTAAGTTGAAGACAAATATCAAGATTGGATCAGTGAAGAGAATTTCTTACAATAATGAAAGTACAGCTGTACAACCACAACTCCATATATGCATATATATGAGGTATAAATGCATATATTTTGAATGTCCCAGAAAATTTATTTTCTTTATGATGATAGTAATTTTTTGGTAAGTGATAATGGCTAGCATTTACATAGTGCATTAAGGTTTGCAAGTACTTTATTGATGTCTCATTTTATTCTCACAACATGTCTTTGATTTAAGTGCAAATATTGTCCCCATTTATAGATGAGGAAACTGAGGGAAACAGAAGTTAACCTATGACTTGCATAGACTCAGACAGCTAATGTCTGAGAATGAATTTGAATTCAGGATTTTCTGATTCCAGGGTCAGTGTCTCTCTAGTGAGCCACCTAGATGCTTTACTGTGGTTGAATTGCTAATTAATTTATGGAATTAATTAATTAATTAATGCCATGAAATAGGGCAGGCATGCTGAATTATTTGAGTAAATCCCAGGAAAGACTACAAATGACATTGGTCACCGATGCTGCGGTCACATTTTAATAAGCATTCAAACTCAATTGCAGAGTGCAACTCCGTAGGGCGGGCCACATTGTTTGAATGCCAAATGTACGTTTGCCAAAAAGACTATTTTATGGAAAACTTACATAAGAAAAGTGCTCATGTGGTGATCAAAAAAAGTGATACAAGGACACTCTCAAGGTATCTCTTAAAAACTTTAGAATCGATTGTATGCCATGGGAGACACTGGTCAAGGACTGCCCTGTATGGCGTTCCCTCCTCAGAGAAGGTGCTATGTTCTATGAACAAAACAGAATTGAATTATCTCAGGAGAAATGTGAGTTGCACAAAGTGAGAAAATCCACCTCAAATGTTCATATAGATTATTTTTGTCCGACCTGTGGTAGAGCATTCTGAGCTTTTATTTGTCTGATCAGCCACAGTTGGACACACTAACTTGATTTTCACATAGTAATGTTATTTTGATCCTTTTTGAGAACGAAGGACAACAACCAATCGAACTGGCATTTTAATAAGTCACAGAAGATAGAGATGAATAGATACAGAAAATACAGAGACAGATAACAAAAAGGGGTACAGTGGCAGATGACATGAAGACTGGGACAGGTTGATGAAGGAAGATGGACAGTGGAAGGAGAAGGATGAGGAGGGGGAAAGGCACAAAGTATTACTTATGTCATCATGGATTAGAATTGAAAGCAGCACTGACCTGATGGTGAGGGAAGAAGTCTTAAGGGGAAAGAGTTTGAGGTCTCAGTTTTATAGGGTTTCTTAAGGAACAGACTAATTATTATTATCTGTACCATGTTGGGGTCTAATTCATTAACATATTTAAATCTTCTCAAAGTTGTTGGTAAAACTTTAGAGTTAACATGGCCATGTCATCTCAGTTAGGAGCACCATTTAGTATTCTTCTGGACTTACTGTGGATGTCTGCAACTTGTCTGAGATTTATATGTTAGAAAACCAAAAAATCCTGACAACAAAGTCTAGATGGTTTGGTGTTGTTCAATCATTTTTCTATTGTATCCAACTCTCTGGGATCTAACATGGGGTTTTCTTTGCAAAGAGACTGGTAATAGTTTGCCGGTTTCTTCTCCAGCTCATTTGACAGATAAGGAAACTGAGGCAAACAGGGTTATATGACTTGCTCAAGGTCATACAGCTAATGTCTGGGGACAGATTTAAACTCAGGTATATGAGTCTTCTTGACTCTAGCCCCGGGACTTTATCTGTGCCCTTTTTAAAAATACATATTTCCTGAATTGTTGGTTAATATGTGATACAGTTTGCATATTATGGATCTGATCTTTGGAATAGTTTGTGACTTCTAGATTCCCTTTTGCAATCTTATTTCTTGCTATTGCTACTTTATATTGGTTATTTATACATTTACTTACTATACTGACTAAAAATAGAAGGGGATAATTGGGGGCAGGATCAGAATAAGATACAATTTTAACAAGTTGTTAGTTGTGGTAAATGAAGATGTATATGCTACAGTCAAGGCTTAAAGTCCCTGGGGACTAACAACAGCAATAATGTCTGACATTTATGTAGTGCTTCCCATATATTTTTATTAACTTATTCAATACAAGCATGGACATTTCCATTTACAAAGATTAGAAAAGAGAATTGCATATAAAATTGTGAATCTCTATTATGAACAGTTTAATATACAAGTATATACATAAATGGGTATGTACATACACATATGTAAACTTTATAATACTAGCATTCAAAGTTTTTGTTACTTAAGCCTTATAGTCATTCTATGATGTCAGTGACATGCATATTATTATTCCTATTTCATGAATGAGAAAACTGAGGTCGTCCAGAGATGTTAACACATGAAATTTGTCTATTCTTTCCTCTTCCACCTCCCCCCCTCTCCCCAGAGATGTAAATAAATAAGGAAAGAGGAGGGAAGAAGGAAACAAATCAGGTTAGTTAAAAATTAGACAAGCAAACTTTGGATTTTGAAGGATTCTTTTTAGAACTGGAAGAATTCTTAGAGATTATCTCCATCTAATCCAGCCCCCTTCTTTTGACAAATGAAGAAACTGAAACCCAGAGAAGGGAAATTATTCCCTCAAGGTTACACAGCTAATAAGTGAAAGAGCTGGAATTTGAATCTAGTCTTTTGATTCTGAAACTAGTGATTTCCTACCCTCATGCTACATACCATATATAATCTGCAGAGAGCACCAGAAATCCCTTCTCTATTTGCTGAATGTCCCTAGTTATGGGAACTGTCCTTAGTAGTTGAAATGCCTTTAGCTCTGTCCGTAGGTTTCCCACCACATCCAGGGCCATTTCCAATCATCCTGATCTATAATCAGACATTGGACTCAGATGGCTCCGGAGGAGAAAGTGAGGCAGATGACCTTGCACAGCCCTCCCTCAATTAAGTCCAGTTCACTTGAAGGTCATGGTACCACCTCCCTGATATTCTGGTCCTCTTGGAGAACGAAGGACAAACAAGAGTTTTGTCCACACTCAACAATGGGGCTGCTTTGGGAGTGTCAGAAGATTTGGGTGAACAGAATGAAAGCCAGAGCTAGCCCGGAGTCCCATGGAACAAGAAAGCCTTACATGTCTCTAATTCCTAGCTATCCTCATCTTCATGCTCATGGCAGCACCCTTGCTGTTTGAACCCTAGTTTTTCAATTTCTGGATTGGTTTATTGACCTGAAATCTGCACACTGACTGTAAATTTTGTGGTTTATGATCCCTGAATTGTCCTGGCTTTGGTTTATAACTGTAGTCTGATAATATTTTCACCCCTTCCCTCTCTTTTTGTCCTTGTGAAATCCTGGGTCATTTGACAAGATCAGAAGATCAAGGTCTTTATACTTGGAGGAGAAGGAACAGGAGGAAAATTCATGAGCAACCTAAGGGATCATCTAGTACCATCACATCTATTTTAAAAAAGTAAATTGAGGCATACGACTAACTTTCAAAGTACATGGGGTTCTGTCACACTCTATCATTTTTATTCAGGAATGCCATCTTCTTTGGTGGAATTATATTTGTATTACTTTGTCCTAGAGGACAGAGTTAGAAGCAATGGGCAGAAATGATGACAAAGAAGGTGGTATGGGTGTGTTTTAAAGCAAGTCCATTTCCTCATTGAAATGATAGACTGCTATGATTATAAAACTGTAGAGTACAATTACAATGATAATTATTGACACTTTTCCTCCTGTTGAGCTCAAATCTGTCGCCTGACAAATTCAGTCCTTTAGTTCTAGCTTTGCCTTCTGTGGTTATACAGAATAAGTAAAATCCTCTTCCATGCATCCTCTTTCCAAATATGTAAAGACAGCTGTCATAACCTCACAAAGTCTTTTCATTTCTTGGCTAAATATCCTTAGTTCCTCAAACTATTATTCATATGATATCATTTTCAAACACTTCATTATTCTGGTCAATCTACTCTGAACATCCTGAAGCTCATTAGTGTCCTTTCAAAATGTAATGACTGGACACAAAGAGTGGTTTGATGAAGGAAGAATTGTTGTTATTCAGTCTTTTAAGCCTTTCTTGGCCAAAATACTGGCCTGGTTTGCCATTTACTTCTCCAGATGAAGAACTGAGACAAACAGGGTTAAGGGACTTGCCTAGGATCACACAGCTGTAAGTTCTGAGATCTGAATTTGAACCCATGAAGATGAATCTTCCTGACTCCAAGTCCAATGCTCTATCCATTGCACCATTCAACTGCCCTGAAGGAAGAATATATTAGGACTATTGACTCTCAGTCCCAGTATCTCATTGTGGGATTGATAACTCCCAGTACTGCTAGAAGAGCTCCTCTAAAGAAATATTCAATGAGACGAGACATGCTGCTTTTTTGCCTTCTATGATGATAATGATTCATTCATAAATATGCTATTCAAGAAGTGAATCTATTCTCAACCAGCCATCTTCCTCCAACTTTGCCATAAAGATACAGTAAGATTTTTTGAAAAAGTATCTTGTAAAAACCAAAATGTTATATGTTTGAAGCATAATTCTGATGTATAATCTAGTAGCCATATGAAAAGAGGGAAACCATTTATTCTAAGTGAATCTGTTCTGCTTCCTAGTGAGAACTCCTTCCTTTGCAAATGTACTGTTAATTTACTGAAGCTGCTCCACAATTCTTCCAGGTTCCCTCATTCTAGTCTACTTTTAGAAAAAAAATGGAAAAATAACAAGAAAACAAGTTATTTGAATTATTATAATTATATAATATTGTTATATGTGACATATAATATAACTATATATAATTATATTATAATTCAGAAAAAATGCTCCAGAGGCAGCACATATTTAACTCAATCAATGAGCCAATCAATAAGTACTTATTTTTTTAAAAAATTTTTATTATAGTAACTTTTTATTGACAGAATCCATGCCAGGATAATTTTTTTTTACAACATTATCCCTTGCACTCACTTCTGTTCCGATTTTTCCCTCCCACCCTCCACCCCCCCCTAGATGGCAAGCAGTCCTATATATGTTGAATATGTCCTAGTATATCCTAGATACAATGTATGTGTGCAGATCCAAACAGTTTTCTTGTTGCACAGGGAGAATTGGATTCAGAAGGTAGAAATAACCCGGGAAGAAAAACAAAAATGCAAACAGTTTACATTCATTTCCCAGTGTTTTTTTTCTTTGGGTGTAGCTGCTTCTGTCTATCATTGAGCAACTGAAACTGAATTAGGTCTCTTTGTCAAAGAAATCCACTTCCATCAGATTACATCTTCATACAGTATCGTTGTTGACGTATATAATGATCTCTTGGTTCTGCTCATTTCACTTGGCATCAGTTCATGTAATTCTCTCCAAGCTTCTCTGTATTCATCTTGCTGGTCGTTTCTTACAGAACAATAATATTCCATAACATTCATATACCACAATTTACCCAATCAATCTCCAATTGATGGGCATCCGCTCAATTTCCAGCTTCTAGCCACTACAAACAGGGCTGCCACAAACATTTTGGCACATACTGGTCCCTTTCCCTTCTTTAGTATCTCCTTGGGGTATAAGCCCAGTAGAAACACTGCTGGATCAAAGGGTATGCACAGCTTGATAACTTTTTGGGCATAATTCCAGATTGCTCTCCAGAATGGTTGGATTTGTTCACAGCTCCACCAACAATGTATCAGTGTCCCAGTTTTCCCACATCCCTCCAACACTCATCATTATTTTTTCCTGTCATCTTAGCCAATCTGACAGGTGTGTAGTGGTATCTCAGAGTTGTCTTAATTTGCATTTCTCTGATTAATAATGATTTGGAACACTCTTTCATATGAGTGGTAATGATTTCAATTTCATCATCTGAAAATTGTCTGTTCATATCCTTTGACCATTTATCAATTGGAGAATGGCTTGGTTTCTTATAAATTAGAGTCAGCTCTTTATATATTTTGGAAATGAGGCCTTTATCAGAACCTTTAGCTGTGAAGATGTTTTCCCAGTTTGTTGCTTCCCTTCTAATCTTGTTTACATTAGTTTTGTTTGTACAGAAGCTTTTTAATTTGATGTAATCAAAATTTTCTATTTTGTGATCAATAATGGTCTCTAGTTCGTCTTTAGTCACAAATTTCTTCCTCTTCCACAAGTCTGAGAGATAAACTATCCTATGTTCCTCCAATTTGTTTATAATCTCGTTCTTTATGTCTAAATCATGGACCCATTTTGATCTTATCTTGGTATAGTGTTAAGTGTGGGTCCATGCCTAATTTTGCCATACTAATTTCCAGTTATCCCAGCAGTTTTTGTCAAATAATGAATTCTTATCCCAAAAGTGAGTATCTTTGGGTTTGTCAAACACTAAATTGCTATAGTTGACTATTCTGTCTTGTGAACCTAACCTGTTCCACTGATCAACTAATCTATTTCTTAGCCAATACCAAATGGTTTTGGTGACTGCTGCTTTATAATACAGTTTTAGGTCAGGTACAGCTAGGCCACCTTCATTTGATTTTTTTTTCATTAATTCTTTTGAGATTCTTGACCTTTTATTATTCCATATGAATTTTGTTGTTATTTTTTCTAGATCATTAAAATATTTTCTTGGAAGTCTGATTGGTATAGCACTAAATAAATAGATTAGTTTAGGGAGTATTGTCATCTTTATTATATTTGCTCGACCTATCCAGGAGCACTTGATATTTTTCCAGTTGTTTAAGTCTGACTTTATTTGTGTGGAAAGTTTTTTGTAATTTAGCTCATATAATTCCTGACTTTCCTTTGGTAGATAGATTCCCAAATATTTTATGCTGTCAATAAGTACTTATTAAGCACTTACTATGTGCTAGTCCCTGTGCTAAGTTTGGGGAAATAAGTACAAAGAATGAAATAATCCTCACTCAGGAGTTTATACTCTAAGCTCTGGCACCAACCATATTGCTATGTATATTAATATGTATTGAGAATTAATTTTCACAATAATAATTTTGAAATACTGGAAAATTATGAACAGAAAGATTTAGGTATATTAGGTATACTATGTTTTTGAAGGCAAAAAGGAAATTTACCCGTAAGAAAGAGGTTTCTTTAATCTCAGTTAACTAGAAAATTAAATTAAAAATCACCTTTCATGAGTAGTCTGGTTAATTGAGTTTTTGCCATGATGTTTTAACCACCATGAGTGCCGTTAACCAGTTACCTCCAGTTTAATAATAAGGATTAAAAACTATTAGGCACAAATTAACACATATTAATATATATTAAGTACATTAATGTTTAATTAACATCAGAGATTGCACTGGGGGAAAGGAGAGAGGTAACATCAAGCTCTCTATACCTCTCAGAGAGCTGGCTATCTCTATCCCCTTTGGTTGGGTGCAACATTAATGTAGTTAGCCTCTAAAGGATTAGTATGTGTGGATTTATCCTATTAAGCTTTTTACTCATTCTCTGAAAAACTTTCCTCTTCCCTTACCTACTGCATTTCAATGTTGTCAGTCAAGTGAGAATAGCATAATTGTATACAGTATTTATATACTATGAATAAAACTCCAATACATGAAGTCCTTAGTATGGTCTAGATGCCTGTAGCTACTTCCCAGACCTGCTAGCCTAAATTTTTTCTGGTCTTCAGCCAAGACAAGTTCTGGGAACTTAAGAAATATAGTTTAAGTACTTAAGTACTTAAATATTGCCCTCTCCACACTCCACACCAATTCCTTGTGGGGAAGAGGAGAAGCTGGCTACTCACGGAATCCAACAGGTTCAGTTATACAGTTCTTTGCCAGTTCCTATCCCGGACTACCTACCAATTATTCCCATGTCCTCTTTGCTCTAATATGGGTACATGCAGGAACACCAATAAGTTGGGGAGGACAATAGATCATATATGCCCTTTTTTTACATTAGTGAATCTGTAGGGAAAAAGATCTTTATGGGGCACGGCCAGCTTAGATCTCTGTCCAAGTGACTAGAAAGGCACACAGGTGCCTTATCCCAACATGGTACATCTCATCAATCCCACACATTTTCCTCTATCACTTCTTTTTCTTGAAAAGCAAGAAAGCTGTCATGGTCTTCATTCTATGTCAGTGAGACAGTTGAAAGGGGGAGTTAGGCTATTATTAAAGACTTAAACAGGTTTTTTTTTTTTTTGCTACATTGCTAATGATTCTGAGTATTGTATTTTGCTCACCATATGGGATGCACCATACCAGGTGTGAGAAATGCTGGCTGAGCACAAAATTCTTGTCAAATCTTTCATTTTTAATTAGCTCAGGTCATCACTCTTCCTGAACTGCTTTTATATAATGATACCTCTTTATTTGAGACTCTCTAGATAATCTCTTCCTTCCTTGAAGACTGTTTAGCTCTTAAAATGCTCAGTACATTGAAGAAATCTCCACAAAAGGGTATTTGAGTATCACTCTCTTGATTTGGGGAAATTTAGATTATGCCCTGGGGGCAATCCTGAGGTGAACTGTGCCGTTTTGGGGAAAATTAGTACAATAAAAGTTGCTGACACTAATTTAGACCTTCCTGTTCAGAAAATATCATACACATTTGAACTCATTTGATCCCCAGTCATACTGTTTTTTCCATGTTTTTTTTAAACTATATGAAGTCATATTAAAATAAAAACAAGGTCAATTTTGAGAGGAAAAAGAAATTATTTCAGGGGAAACCCATAGTCTTAGTAGGGATGTATGGAAGAATAGAGTTGCAATTTTATTTGCATAAGTGGTGATTTTTATGTTCAAGATGGTGAAGGGGGTGCTGAGGCTTATTGCAGGAATGTCTATGAGCTTTGTCTTTTTCTGATGCCAGCTGGTAGAGCCACTTCCTTCAATCAAGCAAACATCAAGCACTTTTTAAGCACTTACTGTATGCCAGGGTTTGTGCTAAATTCTGCCATACATAGATAATAAACCAGTTCTTGCTTTCAAGAAGCTTATAGTCCAGCCAGGGAGCCATGTTTATATCTACAGAACATACAAAATTGATATAAGGTCATTTATTTAGGGAAGAGATTTAGGGGGTAAGGCTTTAGAAGCTAAGGGAATTAGCAAAGGATTCACATAGAAGATGATGTTTTTAGCTGAGTCTTATGGAAAATGGATATCTAAGAGAGAAGTGGGGAAGAAATATATTCAAAGGCATGAAGCCCAACAGTGTGAGGGCAGGAAGATGAAAAATGGAGAACCATGATCAGAGTGGTTGAAGCTGGCTGAAGCATGATGTGCATAAAAGGCAGTAATATATAATAAGGCTGGAAAGTAGAATAGGGTCAAGGGATTAAGGATTTTAAATACCTAACAGAAGTTGATCTTTTATAGGGAGAAACTCCTACTGGTTACCTTCCTGACTCATTGTCTAACTGCTATCAGTGAAAAGGGAGCAAAGCCTGGGGTCAGTGTCATATAATGGAAAGGATGTGGGATTTAGAGTCAGAGACTTGGGTTTCGTTTAACTTTTACAGAATCATTTAGCTTCAAGTTTGCTATCTCAACTATACCATAGTTCTTGATCATTATCCCAGTAGAATGCAATCTCTAGATGTCCTAAAAAAACACTAGAAAGGCTTCAAGTATGGAGCCATTGAAGGAGGATACACTTTAAGTCTAGTCAAAAGTTAGAGAGGTTCTTCACCAGAAAGTTGACAATCACCTGACAAATACTAATAACTAAAAGTTATATAGCACTTTACAGATATCAATTTATTTTGTCCTTATACATCCTTGAAAGATATGTATTATTATTATTTCATTTTACAGATAAAGAAACTGAGGCAGGCAGCACACTTGCCCAAATTACAGCTTCTAAGTTTTGAAAGCTAGATTTAAACTCAGGACTTCTTGACTGCAAGTCAAGTGCGCTACCCCATGTGCCATTTGGAACATATCATTTTATGGCCATCAATTTAAGCATGGAAGAATCGTTGGTATCACCAAAGTACTTGTTCTCAGGGATGACATATTTTGTACTTTGTCATGAACACTGGATCTGGAGACAGAAGATCTGGTTTCCAAACCCAGATCTGCTCCTTACTCCCTGTGTGACCTTTGGCAACTGTTAGGCTTGGAATGGATTTTAGAGCTCAGCTCAGTGAATCTCATCTTCCTTATAAACTAAAGGATTTAGAAATGAACAAGAATTTTTAGCTTGGTTTCTGGGATCTTGTTTGAAAATTTTGATAATTTTGGTAACAACTAGTTGCCTTCATAATCTTTTGTATTTAATAATATGTATTTAATTCATGAGTCTGAGAAGTGGTCCAAAGTCCACTAAACTGCCCAACAGAACTATGACACTGAAAAGATGGAGAATCATTGCACTGGATGGTCTCTAATGTCCTTTTCCAGCAAAAATCCTTTTAATTGTTATTTTTCACTACATACTAGAGATGACTTGTTAATGATCTTCCTTTGCAGGATTCCCATAGCATTTGGTGCTGTACCTCGTGTATGTACTATCCTGTAATATAATGCTGCATCACACTGAATCATACTATGTTATGTCACTTATACTATACTACATCATATATCATATCATGTCACATCACATGTATCATATCATATTATTATATTATAATCATTCTTATTACACTGCTAGATTTTATCAGAATAGGGACCACAGCTTTTGTAAACTTTAGATTTCTCCTCTTAGTACCTTGAATACATGAAGCGTTTAATAAGTGTTTGTTGTTTTTTTCCTAGTTCTGACCTACCCAGACAGGAACTTGGGGATGGCCATGCCCATTTTACTGCATTAAGATTAATTTAACTTGAAATTCAGCCATCAGACTCCAGATGGCAGCAAAACTCCAGTCAATCATGGGATCCATAGAGTAGAGTTTAAACTACAGTTGGAACGGCATGATTTATTTTTTCCTCTCATATGCAAAGAACTGCAGACTTTTCTTTTAGAAGCAGCAAAGTTGGCTATTTACTGAGGGAGGTTGCAGAAATTGAACTGTCGCTTCCAAATTGGCAAGGCCAAAAGAAAGAAGCATCACTGAAGGCAGGGCTGGGCTTGAATAGGAGCAAGATCATTTCTGGTTGGAAAAATACTAGAGTTTTCCTTTCAGTATTCTGGTCATCTATAGAGGAAAAGCTTTCCATTCCCAAACCTAAGCGGTTTTTTTCTCCGTTTCCAGCCTGCAGAAAATGAAGGTTATGTAATGGATCAATGACTTCTGGAGAGGGAATTTTGCCCACATTAGTAATGCTCCATTTTTTTTTTTTGATCGATGACTGCAGTGGCTAACAATATTAATGGACCTCAGCTGGGTCAAAAATGAGTCCTCTGCAGGTTTCTTCTTCTATTTTTCCTAGAGGTTGGAGTATGTCATGGAAAAAAAGTAAAATGACAACAACTATTACTATTATTCCTGATAATGTTGTTGTTTAGTCATTTTCAATAATGTCAGCTTCTTTGTGACTCCTTTTGGGATTTTCTTGGCAAACATAGTGGAGTGGTTTGCTTTCTTCAACTCATTTTATAGAGGAGGAAAGATCAGGGCGGTTAAGTAATTTGTCTATGGTCACAAAATTGGAACATGAAGGAGCCAAAATTCAGATCCAGACCATCTGAAGTCAGGCTCCAGCCTCTCTCTCAGCCAGAAGATTAATTTAGTGAACAGGAATGATCTATTTCTGCTTCATAGACTTCATTCTGTGGGTGACTAATTGAACCTATTAAAAGAATCGCCATTGTGCCTATAGCCCTGGCTCATTTTTTGGGGGTTCTGGAGAAAGAAGATAGGATTGAAAGACCTCCAGGTCCATAGAATCTGGCTGGGTGTCAAGGTACCTGCAATCTAATTTCTGGGTTATGCCTTCTTTCAAGGAGCTTGGAGGCTGTAGAGGACAAGGGCATCTCAAGAAACCAGCCCCAAAGTCATAGAACCTCCCTGCAAATTTATAGGAATCTCCATCTTTAACCTCCAGAATTTGGACTAGGTTTTTGCCAAGTCTAACATTTTATGAGAGACTACAATGAAATTTACAGTGACATTTTTAGAGGGTAATTGGAGTCTTCTCAGATAACAACCAAACACTGCATTTGTATTTAATACTTCAGTTACCTGTTCCCCTTCCCTGAAAACCCCCCTTCCTCCAAACAAACAAAAAAAAACCACAATAAAAATTAGCCATTTACTGAAGATCTGTTTTTTAGAATATTTCCAAAGAGAAAATACAAAAAGTAACATGGTACAAGCCAGTATCATCTGAGGACTGGAGAAGAGAAAATTCAGCTGGGGCTGGGGATGGAGTTGTCTTTAAGTAATTGAAGGGCTGTCACATGAAGGAGGGATTGGATTTCTTTTGTTGAGCCCCAGAGAACAAGTCACAGAGGCTAAATTGAGTTTTGTTGGCAGGAAAATCTTCCTCACCATGAGAAGAGCTGTACAGCAGCCAGGAGAGCTGTACCACAGTGGAACAGGCTGCCTTGGGGGCTCTGAGAACTTTCTCTTAGGATATTTCAAACAGATGTACATTGACTACTTATTTCTTATATTATATTAGGGATTATTTTGTGGATGAGTTGGGCTACAGGACTCTGAGTGTCTTTCCAACTCTAATATTCTGTTGTGAGTCAGAGCAAAGTTGATAGCTTCAAGCCAGTTCTCTCTTCCCTTCATTTGCCTTCTCTTGCCTTGCCTTGCCTTTCTTTCTCTTTTCTTCCTCCTCATTCTTGTTCTTGTTCTTCTCCTTCTCCCCCTTCCCTCTCTTTTTCCCTCTACCCCCCTCTCTTTTTACTCTCTTCCTTCCATCCCTTCTTCCCTCCCTCCCTCTCTTTTTCTCTCTCTTTCCTTTTCCTCCTTCCTTCTTTCTTTCCCTTCACCTTTTCTCTGTCTTTCTCTATCTCTATCTTTGTCTCTGTCTCTATCACTCTCTATCTCCCTTTCCCTCTCTCCTTTCCTTCCTTTCCCCAAAGATGTCAATATTACCAAATAGCTATGAATTTCCAATGTAAGTCTGTAGTAAACTAGCAATAAACATGTTGGAGTCATCTTTCTTCCTTTCTCCTTCACTCCCTTGAATCTCTTCCCAAGGGACCAAGGCCTGTTAGGAAAAGCTGGAGAATATTTCCTTCTGATATCTCTTTGGGCTATTAGTCTAATCCTAGATCTATACAAAAACCTACCACAAAGAAAGATTAGACATCACTGAAATTATTACTTGAGAAGAAGAAAAGTTAACTATTTAGGTGACTGAACAAATCTCATTGTCTTTCTAGTCTTACCTTACTCACTTACCTCTGGGTAGAATGGGAATAGTAGCAGCTTTTCCATTCATAGCTCCACTGACATTCTGCCTATGCTTACACTTCTATTATATTCTCTTATTTCAAGGTCTGTCCCCTTTGTTCTTCCCACAGCAAATTTGCTCAATGTTGTTTTTATCTCTAATGCCTATGCCAAAGCTATTACCAATATCTACAATTATTTCCTTGCTCTAGCTCATCATTTCTTTATCTACTTAGCACTTAAAAACCTTCTGAAATCCCACTCCTCTGGGGAATCTTCCCTGAATAAAGGAAGAGAGAAGGCTATTATATACAAGATCCCACAATTCTCTGCTCATTTTTCCTTTCTTGCTTGTATATGTAGTAAGTATGTGTTTTTTAAATATATGGATTTATTTAAAACTTATTCAGTATTCTGCATGTCTATTGCATCATTGTGGCCAATGCTTGTTTGATTCAATTTAAAATCCATCAAGCACTCTTAAAGAGCTTTCAACCCAATATAAGGAATCTATATCTATATCTACTAAGGTAACACATAAGGGATGTATAACAGAGGCTGAGATAAAGTATCAGAAGAAATGTGAGAAGGGAGAGGTGATTTTCAATAAGAGAATTAGGAAAATCTTTATGGGGAGTGGCGCCTGAGCTTTGTCTTGGAGGAAGAGAAAGATGTCAGCACACAGAAACATTTAGGGAGTATATTTTAGTCATGGGGAATGTAATGACCTGTATAAATCCATAGAGAATGGAGAGGATAGTGAGAAACTGGGAGAATGTTAGCAAACTAGTTTGACAGGAAGACAATATTTGAGGGTCATCGATGAACAATAAGCTTGGAAAAGTGGATTGGAGACAACTGTAGATGACACTGAAGACGAGAGGCAAAAGCCTGGAAATTTTTGAGCAGGGAATTGACATGATCAGATCTATGCATCAGGAATATTATTTTGGCATCTGTGTGGGGTATTGTGGAGGAGAAAGATCAGAGGCAGAGACTAGGTATAAGGTTATTTAAATAGCCTGACTGATAGCTAATGGAGGTTTGAACTAGTGTGGGGATAATGTGAGTGGAGAGGAGAGAGAGGTAAAGGACATATTGCCAAGACAGAATTAGCAAGAATAGGCAATTAAATGGATGAATGTTTAGGGAGAGGTAAAAGTCAAAGGTGCCTGGAGTTAAATCAGAGTAGAGTTATTCAGCAGGAAATTGGAAATACAGGAATGGCTTTTAAGGGTGGAATAACAATAGCTTATACATATATAGCACTTTAATGTTGACAAATCCTTGCCTCATGACATATCATGCATGACACGACAGGTTATGCATGAATTATTGTCCCCATTTATAGATGAGGAAATTGATGTTCATAGAGATTATGTGATTTACCTAGTATAAAAAGCTAATTAAGTATATGTAAGTATACAGGATTTGATCCTAGGTTTCTTAACTCCAAGTCTATTGTACTTTTCAGTATAATAACTAATCTCTCATCATACTAGATACATAGATCTGTGAGTCAATGAACACCATTTTTAAGCTCCTACTATGTGTTAGGCTTCATAATGGATTTCATGATGCAAAAACAAAGACAAAAGTGAAGCAGTCCTTGCCTTCAAGGAACTTATAATCATCTACCTACCTACCTACTTACCTATCTCACACACATATAAATGTACATAAAAGATATAAATAAATACACAATTTTTTTTTGAGGAGAGAAGAAACTAGTAGTTAAGGAAATCAGGAAAGATTTCATGTTGAAAGTGGTTCCTGATGACCAATTACTCAAGCTTTGAAGGAACTTGAAGAAAGCTTACAAAAGTTGGGGGGGGGGGTTGTATTCTTCTTTTTTTTTTTTTTTTTGTAATTTTTTTTCCAGTTTCATCCTACTCTTGGTGATCCCATTTGGGACTTTCTTAGCAAAGATATTGGAATGACTTGCCATTTCCTTCTCTAATTCATAAAAATGAATTTTTACTACCTTTTAATTTTTTACACATGAGAAAACTGAGGCAAACAGGATTAAGTGACTTACCTAGGGTCACATAGCTGGTAAATGTCTGAGGTCAGGTTTGAATTCAGAGTCTTCCTGACTCCAGGTCCAGCATTCTATTCACTAATCCATCCAACTACCAGTATATTCTAAAAATGGATAAAATATGCAAAGACATAGGGGAATATGTAAGAAAGGGCAAGAGGGACTAGTCTTACCAGACAGTTGTATGCATGGAAGGGAAAAATATGCAATAAATCTGGAAAGGTAGGAAAGAAAAGGGGCCAGGTTGTAAAGGGCTTTAAATGCCAAATGGATTTATATTTGCTCTTATTCCTTATAGATATTAATCTCATATCTATCTGTATCTCTCTCTCTTTGTCTATATATCAATAATTGAAATTTATTGACTGACATGGATAGTCCTTCATTTTAGGAAAATCACTATTAGAGCTGTGAAGAGGACAGGTAGGGACAGACCTGAGGTAGTAAAACCAAACAGGAGGTTATTGCAATAGTTCAGCTGAGAAATGATAGGAGCTTGTAGAAGGACGGTGGTCATGTGATTGGAGACAAGGGTATAGATGTGACCAACTATGAAATAGGATCTACAGGATTTGGTATTGAGGCTAACTGAGGTCAGCTACTAGGATAAATAGAAGAATGGTGGTTTCCCTTACAGAAACAGAGAACTTGGGAAGAAGGATGGTTTAAGTTTTCAGAAAGGCAAACACTGAAACTATGGTAGTTAAACTTGCTATCTGTGTGACATTGTTCATCCCTCAGTGTTCCTAGGACTCAGTTTTCTTCATTTGTAAAATGTTGGCATTGGATTAGATGGTCTGTAAGTTCCTTTCATCTTTAAATTCTAAGAATAGGTGTGTGAGGGATGTAAAAGATCTTTACCCAAAAATGACTACTCAGAGATCATTCAGTAAAAAGCAGAAAAACTGTTTATTGAAAACCCCTGGAGGATGAGCCGTCCCATCATGAGATAAGAAAGAGAAAGCTCATGGTAGGAGGGCTAAAGAAGTAGTAAAGATACACAGCTTTTATACAAGAAATTACATCACAAGTAAGAGAGCATTGAGAAGGGAAGGGGGAGGCAGCTAATTGGTTGTTGCTATTCGCAGAGATTGGAATGGAAGGTTTCTGTTTCCCTGAAATCTCCTGATTTCTAGGAAACAGAAAATCAGGCCTTCAGGCTTAATCAAGCAGATAGTGGTCCAGCTAATAGACTAAATATCTATAAATGTCAAATACTGATAAATTTCATCAGCTCAGGTTAAGTAAATATGTTTATAGCTGGCCAAGACTCAAGTAAATATAAGCCTGCACATATTATATAGGTCATACGGGAAATACAGAAATAATGAAAATAAAATACAGAAAAAGAATTCATACATTCCTGTAAGTTCTTCACCTTATCTCTCTATTCCATACAGGTGAGTTTTCAAGTAAAAGCAGAAAAGAGAGAAGAGGACTAAGGATAAAGCCTTTGGGAACATCTACCTTTGGGGGAAGGAGGGAAAGATAACTACAGGGGAACAAGAAAAATGTTGCCAGGGAGGTAAGAGTAGAGGTGCTCTGGAACCATTTTGGACTGGCTCATGAAAGGCTGTTGTTCATGACTAATATGATTGCAAATGTATAACCTATATCAAATTGCTTACAGTTTTAGGAAGGAGTAAGAGAAAGTTGGAGAAATTTTGAAACTCAAAGTTTTATTTAAAAAATAAATGTAGCATCAGCCCTGAAGTCAGAAGGACCTGAATTTAAATCTGGTCTCAGACACTTAACACTTCCTGGCTATGTGACCTTGGGCAAGTCACTTAATCCCAATTCCTTCAGGAAAAAAAGAACATAATTCTAAGAATGGAGCCAATATGGTGGAGTGAAGCCAGAAACCTTCTCCAGCTCTCCCAGTTTCCCTTGAAAACCACAAGAAACCAAGCCTCTGAACAGAGTCTGATGAAATGAAACCACTCTCCAGCTCAAGATAGATTGGAAAAACTTCAAGAAAGGTCAGTCTCACTGGGGTGAATGGGATGTTCAGCCCAGCTCAGACATAGTCTGGGAAAGTCAGTGAGAGGGTCTTAATCACAGCAAATCAGCAACTTGGTCCTGGGTGAATAACGGAGCAAACCAGTGGGACAATCTTCAGTCCTAGCTCAGAAGGCAAATTCTGGGAAACCAGGCTGTTTGCTGGAAAGAGCAGATAAAGTACCTCCTGAAAACACAAGGGGCTCTTGTGCTCAAAGCCAAGGATCAGAGCTGCAAAGGAAGCTTGGGACAGTACCTCCTTTACCCAGGAGCAGAGCTTGACCATAAAAGCAAAAGAGGAAATACAAAAAAAAAAAAAAAAGAAAAGAAAATGAGCAAGAAATAGAAAAGAACCTTCATCAAGAAAGCTACTATGGTGACCAAAATATCAATTCAGATGAGGATAAAATGTCTACAGAGGAAATCTCAAAGAGTAATATGAATTGGTCTCAGGCTCAAAGAAGCTTTTAGGAAGTGCTCTTAAAGACTTTAAAAGGCAAATAAGAGAAGCAGAAGAAAAAATTAGAAAAGATGCAAGAGAGTCAACAGTGTAGAAAAGGAAGGAAATTCCTTAAAAAATACACTTGGCCAAATGTAAAAAAAATATCCACAGAAGAATGTAGAATTAACCTTCAGAAGTAGAATTAACCAGATGGAAAGAGATATAAAAGGTAACTGAAGAAAATCACATGTTAAAACCTAGAATGGGACAAATGGAAGCTAATATCTCTGAGATATTGAGAATCAGTCAAAAAAAAAAAACTAAAAAGAATAGAAAAATGGAAGAAAATATAAAATATTTCACTGTAAAAATAGCCAACCTGAAAAATAGATCCAGAAGAGACAATTTAAAGTTTATTGGTCACCTGAAGATCATGACCAAAAAAAAGCCTGGATAGCATTCTTCAAGAGATCATCAAGAAAAACTGCCCCAGTATTCTAGAAACATAGGGGTAAATACTCATTGAAAGAATCTATCAATCACAAGGAAACTGCTGCAAAACTCCAGCACTACAATCTCAAAGAAAAAATAATGCAAGCTGCCAGACAAAAATGATTCAAATATCAAGGAGCAACAGTCAGGATGACCCAGAATCTGGCAGCTTCTATAATAAAGGATTGGAGGGCCTGGGATATCATATTTTAGAAGGCAAAGGACTTGAGGTTAAAATCAAGAATTAACTACCCAGTGAATTGAGCATCATCTTTTAGGGGAGGTGATGGATCTTTGAAAAAAAAAAGAACTAAATGGAAAATTTAATATTCAAACATAGGACTCAGGAGAAGCATACAAAGGTAAATAGGGACAACATACCTAAAGATTAAAGTGTTTACATAGAATATAAACTAGATGGGAAACTATTATCTGTAACTCTTGAGAACTGTATCTGTTACTGGGGCAGATGGGGAGGAGGGTTAGAAGGGTAAGGGGGGTGGCATGCGGTTGGGGGGGGGGTCAAATGGATGGAAGGTGTGATTGTGAATGGACTCCAATGTGATATCAAAGAAAAAGATATTAAAGGGTAGAAAAAAGTCTGTACTGGGAGAAGAGAAAAGGGGATATATAATAGGACAAATTAGATCACATGAAGAAGCACAAAAGATCTATTTCAATCAAGGGAAAGAAGGGAGGGGGTGAGCATTGTCTGAAGCTTGATCTCATTAGTTTTGCTTCTAAGAAGACATAACTTGATTATTCATTTGGGAATAGAAATTTATCTAACCCTGTAAAGAAGCAAGAAGAGAAAGAGGAAAGAAAATGGAGGGGCCAAATAGAATGGAGTGCAGAAACAGTAGGTAAGAGAAGAGGGAGGGCTGATGGAAGATAAGGTAATAGATGGGGTGGGTTAAAAAACAAAATAAAACACCACTAAGTGGAAAGGGAGAACAAAGCATATAAAAATGATGGAAGGAAATACAGAGCTGGTAATCTGTGAATGGGATGAACTCTCCCATAAAACAGAGGCGAATAGCAGAGTAAATTAAAAAGCAGAATCCTACAATATGTTGTTTATGAGAAACACATTTGACACAGAGAGAAGCATATAGAGTAAAGGTAAAAGGCAGGAACAGAATTAATTGTACTTCAACTAAAGTAAAAAAAGCAGTGGTATCAATTCTAATCTCAGATAAAGCAAAAGTAAAAATAGATGTAATTAAGAGAGAGAAGGAAGAAAAGTACAAGAAATGAATGTAAACATGAATTCTTAAAAAAAAGAAAGTCTTATTAAAATTTTAGTGTATTTATACTTTGAAAAATAAATAAATGCTGAAAAATCAGGGCTTCATTTTTTTTTTTACTTTATTTTTTAAACTTTTAAACGAGTTACTTTTTTATTTACTTATTTTTTACTTTTAAATTTTATTTTATTTACTTTTTGATTTTATAGACTTAAGGAAATGATAGAAAAATATTTAATACTCTAGTTTAAACTTAAAAATATGTCATATATACATTTCTTCCCCACCTCCAGAGAGACAGCACATCTTTGGAAAGGAGGATAATAAGGATTTGTGCCACAGGAGCCATGGTTATCTTTTGTGACTTCTCTGCCCCTTAAAACTATTTCAAAATGATTTTACTTGTGAAAATGTTATAGAAGGAGAGGGCAAATGGTGCAGGGTGATTGGCCAATAGCACTAAGAGAGGGTTTGCCCTCTCCCTGACGTCCAGTTCCACTTCCTGCATATCCTGCTAAGTCTCTGTGAGATGGCTTTTCCATGGAAACAGAGCTGATGTGACCATCTACAGTGCAGGTCTCATTACTCATTATAATCTTAACACTAAACTAAGATGGAAAACGGAGCTGGGCAGGTGTGGAGCCCCTAATAAGAGCTTTCAAAGCCAGCCAAGCAAGGCAGGGGAACAATTATGAAATGGAAGGGGTGGGGGTGGGGGTGGGGTCGAGAAGGAGTGTTGTATTTGTAGAAACAGTAGGACAATCCAGGGGAAAACCGGCCACTGAACAGCTGCTTTTGTCAGAAGTCAAATGACCTTAAACAGCAGGAAGGAAGAATCTAGTTTGGGCTGGTTCCTTGGAAAAGATAGCCTACAATTTCTCCTTGGTAGCACCTACCCTTGGGACAGGAACCTGTTCTCTGAAATTTAATCCTTTCCAGGATCTTAACAAACCACTGCCTTCCTTTCCCATTTCCCCCAAAGGCAAATGGGAATAGTTTTCTTACCTACAGAGCTCTGGGTAGTAGGCAGAAAGTGGGCACTTGAAACCCAATATTAACTAATATGGTTATACCTATGCCATGAAAATTATTGAGAGAAATTACATCTTTGTCTACATTGATTACTTGGACTTTCCCCCCTCTGTATTTAAAAAAACTTCTATATTCTGGAGGGGAACTTTTTAGACAATAAGTCCAGTTCACAATTTGCTTCCTTAACTTCTGATACTTTCTCCTATTCCAAAGATGTAGAGTAGGAAAAGGGTGGCCCTGGAGGGAAATAAAGATGATTTACTTCAAATATAGGAAGAAAGAACTAGCCCTATTGCATCCCATTCATTCTATTCAATGAACATCTATTAAGTGCTTACTGTATATGACAAGAGACAGCTAGATGACTCAGGAGAGAGAGCACTGGATCTGGAATTGGAAGACTTAAGTTCAAAGACACCCAAGACACTTGCTGGTTGTGTGATCCTAAGCAAATCATTTAACCTCTATTTGCATTAATCTATTAGGGAAGAAAATGACAACCACTCCAGTATTTCTGCCAAGGAAAGCCCATGGGCAGTATTGGTGTGCTAGGGTCCACTGAGTCACAAAGAGCCAGACAAGACTGAACAATAGCAATGAGCCAGGCACTGTGCTAAGTGCTTTTCAGACATTTTTTAAAATCTCATTCTTTGGAGGAGCTTATAGTTTATTATAAGAATATAATCCTTGCACAAGGAAGTCATCACACAAAATCTCCAAAATAATAGGAGATAATTTCAAGAGAGAGAATGATTAGCATTCTCTCTTAATAATTAAGGGGATGAGGAATGGCTTCATTTGAAAGGTGACACCTGAACTGTGTCTTGAAGGAAACTAGGGATCCTGCAAGATGCAGGTGAAGAGAGACTGCCTTCCAGACACCAGAGAGCACTGGTACAAAGGCATGGAGGTGGGAGATAGGATGCTGATTCCTGGACAGTTCAATTGAAATGGAAGATGTGTGGAGAGTAATAAGAAATATGATTATGAAAGTCAGGGAGAACAAGATTTTGAAATTATTTACATCTCAAGAGAAGGATTTTATATTTTATACTAGAGGTAATAGAGAACCATCAGAGCTTTTGGAGTGGAGGAAGATGACAACACTCAAATTTGTATTTTAGGATGAATAATTAGGCAGTTGTGGAGAGAATCAGAGAAAGGAGAGACTGCAAGAAAGGAAACCAATTAACAAGCTGTTTCAAGAGTTTAAGCTATGGACATACTAGTGCATGTGAAGATCGTGTATTTTTAAATCAGCAGGAATCGGGAATTCAGGTTAGGGGAAAACCATCAGTCTTTATTCTCAGTGAAGAAGGATCGGAGGTGGAAGAGAATCGGTGATAGCAATGTGTGCAGCTGAGTCAAGAAGCTAGCTCGACCAGCAGCCACACAACCAGCAGCTCGGAGTCTCGAACCCAGGCCCAATCTCCCCCAGCTTCTCTTCCTGTCTCTCTCTCTGCCTCCACCCACCAAAATCGTCATTTCCTATACAACACATCAGGACTTGCATGGAGAGTGGGCAGGGACCATTCTTTATCCAATCATGCATATTAATAGAGTATAGCCCAATTACTATTTAGCCTCACGTACTTGGGACCTCAGTGCATCAACTCAAACCTCAGCCCATTACATCTCCTGCTTTCTTTTATTTTAGAACACAGGTGGTCATGCCATCCCTGACTCCTCAGGGAGGTCAGAGCCCCAAGGGGAGGTGATCACAGCCTCCCTAACTTCTCAGGGAAGGAGGTGAAAGCACCGAAAAGGAGGTGATCACAGCCTCCCTGACTTCTCAGGAAAGGCGGTGAAAGCACTAAAAAGGAGATGATCACGCCCTACCTGACATCTCAGGAAGGGAGATGAAAAGCACCAAAGGGAAATGGGGGTTGCTAGCGGGTTTCTGGGCTGAAGGGTCTTATTATGCACAAACCCATCAGCATGGGAGGTATTACACAAGCACATAGCAATAACGCAGAGGCTATTAGGGATGACCCTCCCCTCAGTCAGTGCAGGCTCGATGTGGTGTAACAAACATGAATTTTACACGCAAGTAGCGGAATAGCAAACAATATAAATCAACATGGTGTTGGAAAAGATCACCAGAAGTCCTAGAAGGAGGGTATGTAAACAACAGTCACACATACACCTTCTTCAGCAGCCAAGAGATCATCCAAAACCAATCTATTGTCCATTGCTTCACATGTCAGGGAATCCAATGATCCCCTGAGTTTTGAAGTCCTGCAAAAGTCTTTTTATGTGTTAGGGAATCCAATGATTCCAGCAGATTTTGAAGTGTTGTAACAGTCTTATCATTTCTCAGAGAATCCAATGATTCCTGAGGGGTTTGAAGTCCAACAATCTTTGATGTCCATGAGTCAAACGCCATAACTGCCACGCTCTTTCAATGGTGAGCACAATCAGCAACAGAACCACTCGATATTTCTTGGGTCTTCTCCTTTGTTTCAAGGGTCTGCTCCGTCTCTGCAATGGACAAGGTGAATATGGCTCGTTGGCACCCATCTGATTCCTTCTCCACCTGTAGAGATACAAGCAAACCCTCTCCTAAAGAGTTAGCCTATCTGGTCCTTTCCATTCACCACTTTCTGGGTCTCTCCACATCACCTGGCGATTATCTAAAGATAGTGGAGCTGCTCGCACTGGACACTGCCCTTCTGGTGGGTTATAAAACCTGTCTGCCGGAGCCAGTGCATCTTTGTCAAAAATCAAGAAGTTAATAGTATAAAGAGCTAGATTTAGAAGTTCTCTAGGGTTACCTGTGGCTCCCCTTTCTTTGTTTTTGGAGGAGCGTCTTAATATCTCTGTTTCTCCTCTCACTATTGCCTGTCCTTGAGGATTAAAAGGTATGCCCGTGGTGTGTAAAATCTTATACTGTGCACAAAAGTGTGCAAAATGTTTTGAAGTATAAGCAGGACCATTGTCTGTTTTTATTGCTTGTGGCACACCCATAGTGGCAAATGCTTGTATAAGGAATTCAGTGACCACTCGGGCTGTCTCTTTTGCTGCTGGTATTGCAAAAGTGAATCCCGAAAAGGTGTCTACCACAACGTGGATGAAAGACAGACGACCAAAAGATTTATAATGGGTCACATCCATTTGCCAGATTTCATTGGGTCTCAAACCACGAGGGTTCTTCCCTGGAGGCAGTGTAGGAGCATGGAAAGGAAGGCAAGCCATACAGGCTTTTATTATGCTCCTAGCTTCCTCTCTTGTTATTCCAAATTGTAAACATACACAAATATTATGTTTGGATGCATCCGTGAAGATAGTTGGTCCTTTAAGAGGAATTTTAGAAACTTTTCTTCAAGAGTCCATCGCCAATTATGTAATAGTCTAGTTATCTTTAATGGAGCCCCATGTAAAAAATTTGGAGCCATGGCTACATAAAATTTGCCACTCTGGGATGGTCTCTACAACACACATTAATTTGTGTATTGGTATAAAAGGTGTATATCTTGTCAGGTCTTGTCCCAGATAATTGTACTGCTCGCTTAGTGGCCTTTAATAAAATTCTAGCCACAAGCACTGGATAGGGTGTAAGGCTTTGTTCTGGTTGTGCCGGGAGGTTCACCCACTCTATCACACTGTCTCCTTGATGAAGAAGGCTGTGGGTGCCTCTTGTGTGGCAAAAACTGATATCTCCAAGGGTTTTGAGTGACTCTTTCAACCACATTGGATAAAGCCAGTTCAACTTCTCTCAAAGCCTCTTGAGCTTCTTTTGTAAGCTGGCGTGGTGAATTTAAAGCACTGTCTCCCCTTAAAATGTCATATAACTGAAATATCAGTTGTAACTGATAGGTAGTCAAACCTAACACTGGTCGCATCCATTGGATATCTCCTATCAATTTCTGAAAATCATTCAGTGTGTTTAGCTTTTCTGTTCTTAAGGAGAGTTTTTGAACTGTAAGCACCTTAGGGTATACTTCATATCCTAAATATTGAAAAGGAGCATGTCTTTGAATTTTTTCTGGTGCTATGTATAATTTGTAATTCCTTAGTGTTTCTATGATCTTTTGTAGACATGCTTCTAACATTTGTTCCTCAGGTGCACATCCCAAAATGTCATCCATGTAATGTAATAGCATAACTTTTGGGAATGCTTTTCTTACTGGAGCAAGAGCAGCAGCAACATACATTTGACACATAGTAGGGCTATTTTTCATTCCCTGTGGCAAAACTGTCCATTCATATCTTTTATAAGGCTCAGCTAAGTTAACGCTGGGCACTGAAAAGGCAAATCTTTTCATATCCTTCTTATCCAGAGGGATAGAATAGAAACAATCATTAATATCTATGACCCAAAGAGGCCATTCTCTAGGCAACTGAGTAGGAGATGGAAGTCCAGGCTGAAGAGTTCCCATAGTTTCCATCTGTTCATTCACTTTTCTTAAATCTGTTAACATCCTCCATTTTCCAGATTTCTTTTTTCACAACAAACACTGGGGAATTCCAAGGACTTAGAGAAGGTTTTAAGTGTCCTTGGTCAAGCTGCTCCTGTACTATATCTAATAAGGCCTGAATTTTATCTTTACTTAAGGGCCACTGCTCTATCCACACTGGTGTCAGTTTTCCATTGGATAGGAACAGGTGAAAGTGTTGGCAGGCCTTCAACAGCAGCCCTGCTTAAAAAACCCAAGTACTCATTTTTAACCCTAATTGCTGTAAAATGTCTCTTCCCCACAGATTGATGGGGATTTTTTCAACTACAAAAGGAGTAAAAACTGTTTTGCCTTCAAAAGTCCATCTCATAGGGGCAGCACTAACTTCAGCTGCTATTGATCCTCCTACACCAGACATGTAGGTGTCTGCTTTAATCTTTGGCCAGTGACTGGGCCAGCTGGCACCTCTAATGACCATCCGATCTGCACCAGTGTCTACCAATCCTTCCAATGGAAGGCCATTTATATAGATTGTGAGCATAGGTCGGTCACTTGTTACAGCTGCTGTCCAGTAAATTGCTTGATTTTGTGATCTGGAATCAGAATCTGGGTGACTATCACCAGGCTGCTTATTAGGATTCTGTATGAGTAAACCTGATGCTACTATTTCTCCCTGGGTGATAAGTCACACATTGTCTGCCTTATTGGTGACTGGGATATTATCTACATTCCCAGTTTCCCACATCAGTATGTGGATGGACACTGTTTTGTATGCATTCTCAGGAGGTAAAATGGTCAAGCCTACTGTGCCTGGAGGCAAGGGATCCATAGGCTGGAGAGGAACAGATTTCACCTCTCCAGGGGGTATTTCAGTTGTCTCAGCTGCATACAACTCTATTCTCCCTAATTGTAATCCCTTTCTTCCATCGGGTTGCTTCCTGGCTGATTGATTGTGTAATCCCTTTCTGCCATCATATGGCTTCCTGGCTGATTGGTCATGTCTGGGTATTGGACTTCTAGGCACTCTCTGGGTGCACCATTGGCTGCCATCATGCCCCAAGTGTTTTTGCCTGGGGCCCTGGGGCTGGCCCCTCATCCGTTTCCCTGAACCTGTCTACATTCTGAGGCCCAATGGAAGCCTCTGTTGCATTTTGGACATGGGGTACTGGGTCTTGTTCTCCCACCCTGTTTTCTCACTCTGCCTCTATACCAACACTGAGCTTTCAGATGCCCACACTTTACCACACTGAAAGCATTGACGTGTCTCTAGAAGTCCCTGCGAAGGGATCTTTCCTCATGTTGGGATCTTGGGAAGTCTGCATCATAGTCTGGCTATAAAGGCATTTGTACCCACTGTGGACAGCGTCCTTATGAACTCCTCTAAAGGAGCATCTCGCCGTTGCTAGTATAATCCTTCTGCACACCTCATTAGCATTTTCCTTAGTAAGTTGCCTTATTAAACATCTGTTGATGGATTTTCCCCATTAGTTCTTGTGATAGCAGTCTGCAAACGTCCCACAAAGTCAGCAAAGGGCTCATCTGGCCCTTGCATTATTTTTGTGAAGGCCTCACCTTTGTCATTTTTATTGTGAATTGAAGCCCATGATTTGATAACATTAGCAGCAATTTGCTCATATGCTGCTACTGAATAATTAATCTGTGTTGTGACGTCTGCATATGGACCCTATACCTTGTAGTATGTCATAGGTGATTGCAGCATGAACAGCATTTTACTATTTTTTGGGCTTGCTATCCTAGAGCTCACTATATTCAGAAAGCCACATGTAATTTTGTCCAGGTTCTAGGCATACCCTTGCTATAGATTTCCAGTCATCAGAGTCAAGATTTCAAAGCCAGAATTCTGTAACAGCATCTTAACATAAGCTGATGTAGCCCCATAAAGAGTGCAAGCCTTTTTAAGATCTTTAATGATTTCTACGTTAAAAGGGGCGTATCTTCGACTTTGTTGACAGAAGACATTAGACTGGGAAATTACAGGAAACATAAGTGGCTGAATCTCCGGGATGTCCACACCCTTTTCTTTGGCCTTCATTAAGCCCTCTTGCAGTCTACTCATAATTGGATACTGGGGATGCTGGGGAGGTGCTGGTGCTGTCACGCCCCACCTCCCTCCTCCCTCCACCCGGAGGGTGGAGTTGGTGGAGGAGAGTCAATCACTTGCTCCTGGGGTGGGGCTGAAGCTGCCTCCTGAAGGGGAAGGTCACCACACCCTTGCTCACTTAAGTCTCCATTCCCTGTGGGGATATGGTCATTAATCTCTTCATTGTCTTCCTCCTTAATATCATGGCTAATTTGAGAAGGAGTAGAAGGAGCCACAGGTTTTTTTTCTTCTAGGGATAGGGTTTCTTAGTGCTAACTGAAATATATTGTATAAATAAAATGCCTCGATGGAAATTGAATGAGGACCACATTCTCTGAAATGCATGGACATCTCTTGTCCAACCTGGGACCAGTTATCTCGAGAGATCTATTCCCCCTCTACAAACCAAGGGGAGATGCAGTTTAATATACCCATAAATCTCTCTATCTGTTCCCAAGTTATAAGTAACCCTTGTATTTCTATCAGTTTAAGCATGCTTTCTATAGCACCACTCTTGGTGGGTTGGGTGCAGATGGAGAGTCTTTAGCTAGCATTTGTCCCATTTAGCCAAAAAGATTACTGGTTTGGTTTTTAAGAAAATAAGTTCCTTATCTGTCTATGTACAATCCACCCAAGTTCCTGGTCACCGGAGACTTCTTCAGTCCTTGGTTCCCACCGTTGGGCGCCAAATGTGAAGATCGTGTATTTTTAAATCAGTCGGAGTCAGGAATTCAGGTTAGGGGAAAACTATCAGTCTTTATTCTCAGTGAAGAAGGATCGGAGGTGGAAGAGAATTGGCGATAGCAATGTGTGCAGCTGAGTCAAGAAGCTAGCTCGACCAGCAGCCACACAACCAGCAGCTCGGAGTCTCGAACCCAGGCCCAATCTCTCCCAGCTTCTCTTCCTGTCTCTCTCTGTCTCCACCCACCAAAATCGTCATTTCCTATACAACACATCAGGACTTGCATGAGAGTGGGCAGGGACCATTCTTTATCCAATCATGTATATTAATAGAGTATAGCCAATTACTATTTAGCCTCACATACTTGGGACCTCAGTGCATCAACTCAAACCTCAGCCCATTACAATGCATTCACTTTTTTTTAATTATAGCTTTTTATTTACAAGATATATGCATGGGTAATTTTACAGAACTGACAATTGCCAAATCTTTTGTTCCAATTTTTCCCCTTCTTCTCCCCTCCCCCTCCCCCAGATGGCAGGTTGACCAATACATGTTAAATTTGTTAGAGTATAAATTAAATACAATATAAATATACAGTGCATTCACTTTTCTGAATAAGTACTCTCTTCCCTTGATATCTAGTCTTTCTGGTCCAGATAGACTCATGTGAAAGATCCAAATTCAGGTCTTCAGATCAACACCCTGGGGCAGTAACTGCTCCTATGGTGACTGGCTCAAGGAACTATTGCCTTTGGATCTGTGACTTTCTCTTTTCAGGATTTCCTAAACCTTTAATGATCACTGAATCCCACCTCAAAGTAGTGACCTGTTAATTAAGAAGCTTCCCCAATCTTGGAACACTGAGCCATCTTAGCTTCAAAGAGAACAATTCAGAGATGGGCTATATCTAATCACCTGTCTCCTTTCTGTCACTGCTACCATATCTCAGGACTTGATCTAACACTTTACTTTGTCTCTATCCTCTCCCAAGCCAGTCACTATACAGGAGAAGCATCTTAGGATTTAGGGCTAGAAGGGACTTGATTTATTTAATAGTCCCATTGTATATGTCAGTAAACTGAGGCCTAGAGAGTGAAGTATCCTGTCCAGGCATAGTTAGGAAATAATTGGTTGTGCCACAAGATTTCAATTTTCTAAGGTTCATTTGTGAGATAAGGAAGAACATGAAAATTCAGTAATAATAGGGTTTATTTATGAAAGACTGGAAAATGTGAAAACTCAGTAAAGATATACTAGCAATGGGCAATATGAAGTGAGAATAAAAGAAATTTCTTCAGTTGCAGAATAGTAGGTACTAATCAGGCAATTTCTAATGAATTTTTGGAATACAATCTGTTAAGCTGGGGATTGTCCATACAAGTTGAGTTCATTCATCTATCCATTTATTCATTATTTATCAATTAATGATTTCATTATCCATTTATATATTCATCCATTCATTTGCATATCTATTTGCTTGTTAGTTTGTTTTTCGAATGTTTCTTTAAGTGACCAGAATGACTTGTGGCCTTGAGAAGGCTGCTTCTGATACCATATGTGATATTTCAGTGTTGAGGAAGTACAACTCTCTGCATTTATTTCAAGGCTTGACCTTATTTTGTTACTGAGAAAAACCCAAGCTGGAAATTGCAGTTTGAGGAGATAGTTCTGCTTCATCACTGTTTTCTCTGGTCAGCCCCACATATGGTTAGTTTCCTCTTCGTCTTACAGTGTTAACTTTGTTTTTCCTCCTTCCCTGCTCTTTCCACTTGCCCTGTCCTGTTCTCATCTTTTGGAAATGCTCTATTTCCTTTAGCTCACACAACACCAATCACTCTTTCCTCACCTTCATATACTCTGCCAAAACAGAGAGAACATGACAAATTCAATTCAAGCTCATCTCATTACTCACTGTCCTCTTAATACAAGACTAGACTTCCTTTGTGTTTAAGAAATGACATCTGTTGGATGATGTTGGTAGAATGGAACTACTCCTTATCCTGGTCCTCCACCTGCAAAGAATCTGGGAGGACAATGATGGCAGGGAATTTGGAGTCAGAGGACTTATTTCAGTGCTGAGTTTGCTGCTTACTGGTTTTATGACTTTGAGAATGCCAGTTAAATTAATTGTCTGCATCTCTGTTTCTTCACCTGTAAAGTGAGGGGGTTGACCATTTTGAGATCCCATATAGATTTAAATCTATGATCTTTTGATCTTCAAGAAAGGCAGTTCAACTGACCAATATTCCCTCTAAAATACCCCCCAACCAAGTTATCTAATCTCTAAATGAAAACATTTGATGAAAGGAAAACCAATACTTTCTGAACTCACCCATTTTTTTTTGAGGGGGGGAACTTAATTATTTGGACGTTTTCCCTTATATTAAGTCTAAATTTATTGCTCTGATACTTTTATCCATTACTTGTAGTTAGCAAATCATCTAACCTCTCTAAGTGTACAAACGAAAAAGCAAGCTATATTATCAGTGTTGACAGATTTAAGGACAGTTGCTGGCAGTGGGGTGGGGTGTGACATGAGGTGACAATAATGAAAAATCAAAAGAAGGTAGAATTTCTCAACTCTTACTTTGTTTCTGTTCTTTACCATGGAGAATAGTCTTTAGAATGGGAAGGAGAGGATAAAAACATAAGACAAATCAAGAGATGTATAAGAGACCATCAAGCTTCTTTTAGTAAGTCCAGGTCACAAGGCTGGATGAACTACATCCCAGTATTCTGAAAGAATTGTCAGGAGCTATCTATTTATCTAGCTGTAGCAATAGCATAATTAATGTGTGATATCCAGTTGCTTTCTAAGTCTTTGGCAGAAGAATAGCATGTCCCTTTCTCATTTGACTTCAAAAAGTGCAAAAGACTTCAAGAAAGAGTAGATCATGGTGATTGGAGTGGGGTGGTGAGTTTTTATTATTTCTATTAGGATAGGATCCTTTTGATTAAAAATGGAATCATTCTCTGGAAAAAAAAGTGTATGTGTATTTGTTTGACTCTCCACCTTCACTTACCTTAAGTGTGGACAGTAACTGGGATGTAGCAGATAAAACATTGCTTCTAACTTCAGGAAGGAGGAACCGAATAGTAGGAAAGAAGGGGATATGACAGAGGTCAAAATATGAATATTTTGAGCTCCCTTCTCCTGGATCTTGCTTTCTTTCTTGAAAAGTAAGACATTGCTGGCTTGACTCTGCTCAAAGTTGCTTTTCTTGTTCACCAGGCCACTTGTAGGGGAGATCTTAAAGGTCTTTGTAAGAAAAATTTGCCTACTTAACTTCTTTGAAGACAACAGTGGATAAAGGGTTACTTTACTCCTGGTAGACAGATAAACAACTGGCAGACTTTTCTCTCCCTCCCTTCTTCCTCTCTCCCTATCTCCCTCCCTTCCTTCCTTCCTTCCTTCCTTCCTTCCTTCCTTCCTTCCTTCCTTCCTTCCTTCCTTCCTTCCTTCTTTTCTTCCTTCCTTCCTTCCTTCCCTCCTTCTTTTCTTCCTTCCTTCCTTCCTTTCCTTCCTTTCCTTCCTTCCTTCCTTCCTTCCTTCCTTCCTTCCTTTCCTTTCCTTCCTTCCTTCCTTCCTTCCTTCCTTCCTTCCTTCCTTCCTTCCTTCCTTCCTTCCTTCCTTCCTTCCTTCTTTTCCTTCCTTCCTTCCCTCTTCCTTCCTTCCTTCCTTCCTTCCTCCTTCCTTCCTTCCTTCCTTCTTTTCCTTCCCTCCTTCCCTTCCTTCCTTCCTTCTTTTCCTTCCTTCTTTCCCTCTTTTCCTTCCTTCCTTCCTTCCTTCCTTCCTTCCTTCCTTCCTTCCTTCCTTCCTTCCTTCCCTCCCTCCCTCCTTTCCTTCCTTCCTTCCTTCTTTTCTTCCTTCCTTCATTCCTTTCCTTCCTTCCCTCCCTCCTCCCTCTTTCCTTCCTTCCTTCCTTCCTTCCTTCCTTCTTCCTTCCTTCCTTCCTTCTTCCTTCCTTCCTTCCTTCCTTCCTTCCTTCCTTCCTTCCTTCCTTCCTTCCTTCCTTCCTTCCTTCTCTTCCTTCCTTCCTTCCTTCCTTCCTTCCTTCCTTCCTTCCTTCCTTCCTTCTCTTCCTTCCTTCCTTCCTTCCTTCCTTCCTTCCTTCCTTCCTTCCTTCCTTCCTTCCTTCCTTCCTTCCTTCCTTCTTTCCCTTCCTTCCCTTCCTTCCTGTTTTATATCTTGCCATGGAATCCAGATAGCAGTGGAAGAGAGAATGAGACTGGTGATCTTGCACAGCTCTACCTGCTTCACTTAAATCCAATTCACTAGCAAGTCATGACATGACATTCTGATTTCATAGTCCTTTTGGAGAATAAAAGACAAACAACAATCACAAGGATAAGGATTACACTTTTCATAGGCAGATAAACTGCCAGTAGACTTTCTCCTTCTTGCTACTAGAAACTAGGAAATCTATATGTTTCATGTCAACATTGGCCCAACTGGGAAAGTCATCCATTGCTATTTTCTTTTTAGAAATAGTTACATGATTGATATTTTTATGATTTTTGTTAAGGAGTATAGTCTCACTTTTATAGGAATAATTTTTCATTGATTGGCCTATTTGTACAGAGTTAGAAATTTCTCTTTATTGTATATATACTTGAAAGTGCCTATTATGTCTTTCTCTGGAATATAAATATTTATTTAGTTGGGTTCAGTTTATTCAAAGACCCTAGGTGAAAAGAGACTCTGGCTCTTAACAGATTTAGGGGGTTGTAGCCTGACTGACAAGATCATTGATGGAAGGCTTTGAATTGTCAAGATAATTGATGGAGAGCTATGGGCAATCTCATTAATAGCTGCTCTTCTGAAAAAAAAAATCATGGTAAACAGGAAAGATACCACAGAACTAGAGATTCACATATAACCCTGATTTTCAAAAAAGGGAAGAAGTTAGGGTCTTCAAATTGAATGACTTGTGAGTTTTACTTCTATTCCTGGCAAAATTCTAGAATGTTTATTTAAAGAAATAGTTTCTGAGTATTTAGGAAGGAAATCAGTGATTACTGTGATCCAGCAGGGCTTTATTAAAAAATGGTCATGACAGACTAACCTTATACTCTTTTTGATCATTTTCTTCAGGGAATCATTTTGATAATTTGCTTCAGGGAATTTCATGGACATAGTATACTTAGATTTTTAGCAAATGTCCAATAACATGACATTTTAAAAATTAAATTTTATTTTTTTAATTAGCCAAAATCTGTCTTCTTTTCTTCCCAAACTATGGTGGGAGTAACAAATCTGTCAGCCACAGCCTGCTTTTGTACAGCCAAAGAACTAAGAATGGTTTTTTATGCTTTAAAATACAATAAAACCTTATTTTAAAAGGCAAAATCCATTCTTAGCTCCAGAATATATAAAAGTAGGCTGTAGGCTGGATTTGGCCCTGAAACCTGGCTGTAGTTTGCTGATCTCTGGATTAGATGATCTCTAAGATTCCTTCCAACTCAGAATTCTATGAATTTATATATTGCTCTCATTGCATAAGCAGTGTCTACTCCATCAAGGGATGTGATATGGTTGTGAGTAATGGAAGCCCATTCTTAGAAGAATCCTAATTTCAGGAGACCCAAAGAGCAATAGAGAAATAGATAACAGATGCTTGTAGGCTGAAACATATTGCTAACTTGTGGGCAATAAAGAAAGTAAGAAATATTATGGAGGAAATGGCAGGTTATAATGTAGCAAGAACATATAGCAAGAGAAAAAGATGCCATATATGTAGTCTAAGTGTTACACTGGTCTCCTTGGAATGCTAAAAAAATAATTTAAAGGAGGAGGAAAGGGAAAGAAAGGGAATAAGCTTTTACAAAGCACTCATTATAGGTCAGGCCTTGTGCTAAGTTCTCCACAAATATTATCCCATTTATTCCTCACAACAACTGTGTGAGGTAGGTGCTGTTATTATTCCCAGTTTACAGTTGAGGAAACTGAGGCAAAGAAGCCTTGGTGACCTTGTCCATGGTCACAAAACTAATATTTGAGGCTAGATTTGAATTCAGGTCTTCCTAATTATAGACCCAGCATTTATCTGTTCTGCCCCCTGGAGTAGGAGTATTTAATACAAGATGCATGGACTTTATTTTCTCTAACCCCTGACTGAAGTTTGGCATGTTTTTTTAAATTATTATGAACATAGGTAACAAATCCCAATAGAGCTAGTGGGACTGGTGACTTTCATCAATAAGAATGACAGATATTTTTCATGTCACATTCCAGCTGTTGGAGGTAATTAAAATTTTTGTTCAAGCTCACAATTTCTAAAAATGACTGTAATTATTAAGCGTACCCCCAGATCACATATGAATATAGTCTTTCTCTAGACTGCATTTCAATAGAATTAGCTTCCTTTTGTAATCTTGGGTTATTTTATTTTAAACATTTAAAAATAATACTTTGAGAAAGGTTCTCAAGCTTTGGCAGATACCATCAAAGTAGGGTCCATGACACAAAGTTTAAGATTTTGATGGCAGTCTCAATGGGTGAATGCAGGTGATGTCCTGGGGCATAGGGCACTGGACCTGAGGTCAAGGACATATAAACCCAAATCAGACTTCAGATTTTTTATTAGCTGTGTAAGTGACTTTGGTAAGTCATTTAACTTTTGTATACCTCAATTTCCCCAACTGTAAAATGGGTATGATTAATAGAATTTACTTCTCAGAGTGATTGTGAAAATTTAATGATATAATATTTATAAATGCTTTGCATGGTGCCTGATACCTGGTAGTCACTATATAAATGCTAGATATTATTAAATACTGACTATTTTTTTGATTTATGGAATAGTGTAGATAGGATGTACATAGAATGAAAAGGTATGGTTGTATGTGATGAAATTATAGATACATGTTCATTTTGCAGGGCATTTATTTTTACAAGGGAAGGAGTGTGGCAAGTAAAGCGCTGGACTAGGGAATAGGAAAGCCTGGATTCTGGCTCAGATATGTTATCATAGTAACTAACTCTGTGACCTTAGAAAACTAATTTCATTTTTCATTTCCATTTTTCTTATTTATAAAATGGGGAGTGGTAGGGTAAGAATTGGATGAGGTGTTCTCTATGTCCTGTTGCTTCTGTATACCTTGCAGCATAATTTTATTATTTTAAATATTTATAGAGAGTGGAATTTGTTTGATATTTACTTTTATAATCAACCATTGGTCATCTCTGTGTTGATGCCAAGTAGAATCCCACTTGTTACTTTCTTATGGACAAACATCATCTTCTTTACCACCCTTTGTTTTTGTGACTCACTGGGGTAAGAAAGCAGAGAATTCACTTTTTGGGCATGCATTTGGAGTTAAGTGACTTGCCCAGGGTCATACAGCTAGTACATGTTAAGGCTGGATTTGGACTCAGGTTCTCCTGACTAAAGACTAGGTGTTCTATCCACTGCTCCATCTAGCTTTCCAAGAATTTATTTTTAAAGAGTTGTAGACTGTTTAGCTCTGAGTTTGAAGAAACTGATGCAGCAAAAAAAGTGGTCAGTAATGTCTTATTCTTTGTCATTTCTGAGAATTCCCAGTTTAAATAAGGACATATTTACATATCAACAATTTATCATCACTTCTGACACTGAATCTGTACCCTTCCTTCTTGGGAACGAGCAACACAAGGGGGAAACATAAACACGCACACACACAAATACACACAGAAAAATTATAGATGGGAATAAACTATTTACCAGAATTAATATTTGACCATAATGACTGGGCAAGATTACTGAATACTAAGATTATTGTTGTGCCCTTTGTTAAAAATGGCCAGAATACCAGCTTGTTTCTCTCCATCTCAAAGAGTGACAGATAGCAAAATAAAAGCACAGATCTATCTAAATTGCAAGATGAAATAGCCTATCATTAACTTGCCCCTTCATTATAGGAATGCACCACGTGACATTTTTCTACTGTTTGAATATGATGATGAATATGTGTGTATGTATGTATGAATGTGAGCCTTTTCCTTTACTGCATCATCTTCTGAGTCTATGATAAGTTGATCTAGCTTTTGAGAACTGATGTATTATTCTTATGGAAAAGGAAAGACACAAGGATGGGCTATGTAAAAGGAAATATTTTTGCAATCTTAATTTGCTTTCTTGTCTTATCTTACATTTATTTAACTATGTAGGAAATAGATGGAATCAAAGGAAAGAAGGCTTTTCTAGGCTCCTGCTGAAGCTTAAAAATGAATTAACCATGGTTTGCCAGGGTTCAGAGTTGGACTGGGCAGAATCCTTATTCTTGAGACAAATTCATTTGGGTGGCAGACTGGTTCATCGGATGTTTTGGCTACAGATGGAGCTGTATAAAGGAAAGGAATAGTCTGTCTTTTTCTACATATTCTTTTCCTTACTCCCAGAGTATATTGTTCTTGCTTCCCTTGGGATTTGGGAATAGAGGAAGCAGACCCTAGAAGTCAGTGACAAGACCCTGGTGACAATAGATTGGGGTCATTGTGTTATGTAGGAACATGGAGTTGGCAAGGAAGGATGAAATGATTGCATAGGGATCATGGTTGCTGTGAGGAGGAAGTACCATTCTTCTAGGAGGAAGAGTCTCCCCTTCAGAAGAGGAATTGCGCCCTTCTTCCATGTTGGCTACTTGAGGCAACTAAGGAGATCCCATACTAGTGTTGAATTTATTTTGATTGCAAAAAGAAAGAAACTAAAGAAACCCTTTTTGACTAGTAGCTGTTATATTTGGTAGTAGAGACTTTCCTTTAGAGACAGAAACAATGTAGTTAGAGTAGTTTAGCATTTCTTCTGGGGTCACTTTCCCAACTTGAACTTTCACTCTCATGTTGGGATCCTCATCCTGTGGTTATTACTTCTATTTAGAATTCTAGGGGTAATCGTAGAAGAGGAAATGAATTTTCTGTACTGTTATTCGTAAGTCCCCACTAGTGTTCTTTTTATTTACAATCAACTAGTTGACTCGATTTGCTTTTAGCAAACATATGTGTTATGGGGATATAGTAAGGACATTTGGGACAAAACATTCCACGCCACTAAAAAAAGAACCTGGGACAAATACGCAGATCCATGGAAAAATTGAGTTAAAACTTGGAGTATAAAAATAGTGAAACACGTGTATAGGATTATACATGTGGCAAAAGGATGATACAGCTACTGCTAGTTCATGACTAAGAAGTCCTTTCTTTCTTTTTTTTCTTTTTCTTTCTTTTCTTTTCTTTTTCTTTCTTTCTTTTTTTTTTTTTTTTTTTTTTTGCTGAGGCAATTGTAGTTAAGTGACTTGCCCAGAGTCATACAATCAGGAAGTATTAAGTGTCTGAGGTCACATTTGAACTCAGGTCCTCCTGATTTCAGGGCTGGTTCTCTATCCACTGTGCCACTTAGCTGCCCCTAAGAAATCCTTTCTTGAATTCATAGCCAGAGTTGAGTTTCTTGAAGTTACTTCCACTCTTGGGTGATAGTCTTATCACATCCAATTTTCCCCAATATGTCATTCTGTTTCTAGTCGAATGTGTGTTCTATGCTGATCTAATTTTTTGCAGTCCTTCTACTGTTAGAATCTGATGTTACTCTCTTAGATATTACAGTCTACAGTTACTTGGGATGACTAATGGTATGGGCAGGAGAAAGAGAAAGAGATTAAGAGAAAGAGAGAAGTTGAGAGAGAAGAGAGGAGAGACAGACACAGAGCCAGAAACAGAGACAAAGACAGACAGACAGAAATAGAGAGAGCAGAGAAAGAGGGAGATACAGAGAGAGAGAGAGAGTCAGACAGAGACAGAGAGAGCAGAGAAAGAGGGAGATACACAGAGAGAGATAGACTGACAGAGAAAGAGAGAGAGAGAGAGAGAGAGAGAGAGAGAGAGAGAGAGAGAGAGAGAGAGAGAGAGAGAGAGAATCAGTTTTTTCTCCTTTACTGATAGCAATCCTTTCTCAAAAGCAGACTCCAACAATACTCCTTAACTCCCTCACTTGGAATTCTTCACTTTTCCTCTGGTCTCCTGCTGGACAAGCCTCCTGATGGATTGACTATTATTTTTATATAGAGATGCAGGGATGTGTATGATTCTTTCAGTCATTAGATATTTTCTATGTGGTGTCATTTGCTTTTCCCCAATATTCAAGCCTTATAATCCTCTCAAATTGGTTAATAGCATATTTATACACTGTGATGAGGTTGTAGGAAAATTTCTTAACACTAAAGGTTTACTCTATTGATTCAATTGAGGTGCTTGGATCTTTTTTGATTATATTAATTGGGATGAGGGCAGCATTCCTACTTTGACATCAGGAAGATTTGGGGTTTAATTCCATTTTAGATATTAACCCTAGGCAATTCACATCAGCTTTCTGAAACTCATTTTCTATAAAATGGGGATAATTATAGCACTAAACATAAACTTACTAAGGATCAAATGAAAAGGTACATATGGAAGAATTTGCACAACCTTATAGCATTATATAAAGGCCAGTTATTGTTATTATTGTTATTATCATTAGTATTATTATTAGATTAGCTTCCCAAAGCCATTTGTTCTCAGGGCCCTCATGAAATAAAAGCCATCTAATCTGCTGAGCCGGTGCTGCATGTGTAATAGCTGCTCCCCTCTCACCCTCCTGCTGCTGGATGACTCATTCCACTCAGAGACAGCCATTCTGGGTCTTGTGTGGGTGGCTGCTGCAGAAAGAGAAATTTGTTTCTGGATTGATTGCTATCCTGTGCAAGGGAACAATTGTCCTAAATGTGTCTTTGATTTGCCATTATTTTTAATATCATCTTTATTATTACCGCCATGATGAGTCTTCTTTGTATGTGAAGGGTCCAGAAAAGAAATGAACATTTACTGTGTACATTTAAGAAAGTTGCTAGCTTTTCACTTTTGTGATACCCAATCCCTTAAGGGTCTAACACCCCTCTTCTGCCCTCAGTCCCATAAAGTTGAGCTCTTTCCCTTTGATTTCGTGTCTGCTCCAAAACGTAGCCTAAATAACTCTCAGTCCCATAAAGTTGAACTCTTTCCCTTTGGTCCCATGTCTGCCCCAAAATGTAGGCTAAATAATCAATTTTGTAAACCTTTAATTCCTACCTACCATGGGGATCCAGATTCAATGGGCTCTCTCTCCTCCCATTCCATCTAACAGATGGTGCCATGATGGCTTTATGACTTCTGAGGCCTCAAAGATAAATTGCTTCCTTATTATACTTAGAATATGTCAGAACAGAGATGGCAATTAACAAGAATCTGGGGAAATTAGAAGAAAAGCTCTTGTTTTTTAATTATTTTTATGTGTACTTGAGCTTGTACTTAACCTTGGGTGGGGAGTGGGGAGGAGAGGGATGAGCTCACTCAAAAGGGATACAGTCTTTTACTTTTCTTCCTATACTTAGTACTCAATTCAGTCAAGCAATAAGCATTTATTAAGTGTTTACACAGTAAACACTTAATAAATGCTTATTGTTTGATTTACTGTGAGGGGAGTTGTCATAGTTTTTTGTTTTTAAAAAGGGGCTGGCTTTGGAGATAGAGGATCTGGGTTCAAATTTTAACCTGTTGTCTGCATGACCATAAGTGAATCATTTGACTCTGGGGTCTTGGTTTCCTCATTTTTAAAATGATGGTATTGGGTTATTTGGCTTCTTTTGACTGGTTCATAAACCAGTGATTCTAAGTTGCCATGGATCAGCAATTCTACACTTATAGAAACACAGATGAAAATGATTTTTCTGGGGAGGTAGGAAAGGAGGAAAGAGGAAGAAAGGGCTCCTAAACATATGAAACTACATAGATTTTATTCTGATTCACAATAATTGTAGTTAATAAAACCAGAAACTCTCAAATCAATTTGTACCATTTGAACCTGCAGCAGAGGACGATATTATAATGGGTAGCTCTTCAAGTTGTTTCCAGGAGACGGAAGCACCCTGACATGCAAACTTTACATTGTGGGCAGCTAGGATGTGGGGCTCTCAAATATGGTAGATTGTGTCTGCCTAGGTCTCTGGGGCTGACATTTATGTATTCTCTCTCCCTATTCTTAGTTCTGAGATGGTCTGATCAGGGCTGCTGTCCTTCCACCTCCGCAGAGTGGATGGAAGGGGCTGAGAATGATGGAGGACCAAAAGCAGCTGAGAAAAGAGGATTATTGAAAGATGACATATATTGAGGGGCCAGAGATCTGAGTCATGACAAATGTGTTTAAATACACGGAAGGCTGCTCTTCCATGAGAAGGGATGAAATGGAAAGGATGCTGTAAGATTTCTTCTTACTCTAAAATCTATAATCCTATTGCTCGAGCACCACTGTTTCCTGTGATCTCTTTCAACTCTAAAGTTCTGTGATACTTTAAGAACAGAGATCTGGAAATAAACACACTTCCATCTAATTATATATGCTAAGACTGTAAGAACCAGCAAGGGAAAGAATTTTGGAGAAGTGTTGAAATCAGTAGGTATAATGTGCTTTATACCACTCTAATTCTATCTTCCCTGTTGATTGAAGTTTTCAAGCTAGATGTAATATCTTCAGCTTGGAAGCGAGTCCACTTTGGTGAGGATGGGTTAAAAAGGTGGCTACAGAAGCCAGATTGAGTTTGAGGGTGAGCTAAGGGTGGATCATGGTAAAGTCTAAGCCACAAGTAGAAATGGCGCTGAAATCAAAGTTAAGGGCTAACAAGACCATAAGATGCTCTGGAGGTATCTCTTGGTAATTTCACAAAGTTGGAGGGTTTTCTTTTTAAAAAGGAAAGATCTTCTATTCAGACTGGTAAGAAACTTCCAAGCCTTCACTGCCGTTTGCTGCTTTGTTGAGTTGATTAGAGGAAGAAAGGCTTTGGAATAATTTAATGAAAGAGGGAAAGGCTTTTTCCCGGCTGAATGGCAAAGCTGATTGGGGGAGGAAAGTTTGACCTTTTACTGCATTGCAATCAACTTCTGGAGATGTGAAAACAGACAGTAGCCAAGGGAGTGGATGTGGAAAAGCTCTACACATCCCAGTCTTAGGGCTCCTTCTTCTTCTTCTTCTTCTTTTTTTTTAACTGAAAAAGAACAATACTGGTTTGGTAGATCCAAAAAGGCTGAGCAAAATAAACTGAGAAGCAATCTGCTTGTTAGTGAATTGTTGAGCAGATTGTTCCCAAGGAAAATAAAGAATATCAGGGCCTGAAGTACCCCAGTTTAAATTTCCTCGAGCAATGTAAACCCTATGTTTGTGCCTCTATGATAATATTCTTCTATGTATCTGTTCACTTTCCCCCCACAGACATTGTGTGCATTGATGGGTATGTGTCCAGGTATATGGGTAGAATATTGTATGATTATTATTGCTTTGCTTTCTGGCTTTTCTTAAATTTGAATTTTTTTAAACACCAAAGAGCATTTCCTTGCATAAAATAGAACATTGAAAGAAGATTTCTCATAGATTCATGAATCTCCACTTCACACAGCTTGTTTTTTTTTAAAAAAGTACATGATAAATTCAACATGTTATTTTCAAAACTAAAACTATTTCACTTAGCTGAGCTTCCCCTCAAACCTCCTTCTGTTCTCCCCTTTACATTTAAAAATGCTGTAAAATAGCTCTTTTTTGCATCACTGTTGCTAACTTCTCCCTTTAGAAGATAAAAGACTCCCCCCCCCAAAAAAAAAACATAGCCAGGCAAAAGGGATTTATGGGGCCATGCCAAAAATGTATGTCTGTCAGGGAGTGGACAGCATGCTTCATTACTTTTAAAATGCTATTTGTTTGTTTTCTTTCTTTTTTTCCCTTTTTAAAAAATTAAAGCCTTTTATTTACAAAATATATGCATGGGTAATTTTTCAACATTGACTTTTTTTATAGCTTTTTATTTACAAGATAGATGCATGGTTAATTTTTCAGTATTGACAGCTGCAAAACCTTTTGTTCCAATTTTTCCCCTTCTTCCCCCCACCCTTTCCCCCAGATGGCAGGTTGACCAATACATGTTAAATATGTTAACGGATATGTTAAATACTATATATGTATACATATCCAAATAGTTATTTTGCTGTATAAAAAGAATAGGACTTTGAAATAGTGAACAATTAGCCTGTGAAGGAAATCAAAAAGGTAGGTGGACAAAAATAGAGGGATAGGGAATTCTATGTAATGGTTCTTAGTCATCTCCCAGAGTTCTTTCACTGGGTGTAGCTGGTTCAATTCATTACTGCTCTATTGGAACTGATTTGGTTCATCTCATTGTTAAAGAGGGCCACATCCATCAGAATTGATCATTATATAGTATTGTTGTTGAAGTATATAAGGATCTCCTGGTCCGACTCATTTCACTCAGCACCAGTTTATATAAGTCTCTCCAGGCCTTTCTGAAATCATCCTGCTGGTCATTTCTTACAGAACAATAATGTTCCATAATATTCATATGCCACAATTTATTCAGCCATTCTCCAACTGATGGGCATCCACTTAGTTTCCAGTTTCTGGCCACTACAAAGAGGGCTGCCACAAACATTCTTGCACATATAGGAGCCTTTCCCTTCTTTAGTATCTCTTTGGGATATAAGCCCAGTAGTAACACTGCTAGGCCAAAGGGTATGCAGAGTTTGATAACTTTTTGAGCCTAGTTCCAAATTGCTCTCCAGAATGGTTGGATGTATTCACAATTCCACCAACAATTCAACATTGACTTTTGTTTCAAATTTTCCCTTCCTTCCCCCCCCCCCCCCCCCTAGATGGCAGGTAATCCAACACATGCCAGCATATTCCATAATAGATCCTTTGGAGATTGGGTCAGTTAGTGCCTTGGTCAGAATTCCCAAGTCTTTCAAAACTAACTCTCTCCACAGTATGGTCCTTATATAATCTATTCTCTTAATTCTGTCTACTTCATTATGTGTCATTTCATAACCTTTATAACCTGTTTCCTTATCATCTCCTATTGTGCAACAATATTCCACTAACTTCATATACAATCTGCTCAATTGTTCTTCAGTTGTCTGAGAATTAATTTTAGGCAGCCTCTATAATTTCAATTCTTTTCAGTTTTCTCCCTTCCCTCCCCTTTTTATTCTCCCTTTATATCTGGAAGTTTGTTTTGCTTGTAGCTATTATTTCTTTAATATTATCCTCCCTCTTAACAACCCCTCTTTCTATTCCTGCTAATTTTTTTTATGTATTTCTACACCAAACTTTTGGGTTTATGTTCAGCCCTTTTTTGTTTGTTTCATATTAAATTTTTTTCTGATGCCGATTCCCCTCCACCTCCTCTTCCACATTTGTGTATTCTACTCGTGCACCCCAATTATGAGAAGTAGTGAGTTCTTCTCCTATCTTCTTCCTTTCTACACTTGTGCATACTCCCTTTAACTCTCCCTTTTCTTTTCCCTCTTAAAGCTCCCAAAACAGAACCAATCTAACATTGTTCTGTTTTTCTTATTTAAGTCTCTCAATACCGTTCGAAGACATTAAAATTGTTAGTACATATTTTTCCCCCTCCCATTAGAATATTAGCAGTATCATCAGATAGCTGTTTTCCAGTTGCTCACATCAATTTACATTTCTTGGTTTCTCTGGGACAGCATTTATATTTCAAAGTTCCTGCTCAGCTCTGGTCTTTTCATAAAAGATACTTAAAATTCCTCTGTTCCATTAAAGGTTCAGTTCGCTCTCTAATTATCTCCCCTAACTACATGGAATTATTTTCAGCTTAAAGGGTTATTTATTCTTGGTTGCAAGCATATATTTTTGCCTTTTGGAATCCTACATATTCTAAGATTTTCTCTGGTTTTTAGTAGAGGCTACAAGGTCTTGTGTGAACATGGTGATGGTTTCTTGGCACTTGTACTATTTCTTTCAGGATGTTGATTCATCACCCCAATTTTAGTTCCTGAATTGAGGATTTGTTCCAGAGCCAGATTCTGCCCTATTGCTGCAGCTTTAGGTAGAATGGTTGTTACTATCTGGTCTTGTCCTGAATCCCCTCACTTCTTGTGCTTTTACCTTCTGAGTTCAGACTCCTTGGGCCTTTTAATTCTGGATCTTTAGGCTGCTGTCTACTTTCTCCAGATGGAGTTTGTACGTAATCATTTTGGTTACTGCTGAGAGATACTGATATTGGGCTTGGGCTTTGCTAGTGGGGACTTTAGCTGATTTTTTGTGCATTTTTATTTCCTATGCTATCTAGAAGCAACTTATTGTAGTTTGTCTTTGGATTTCTTGATCACTGTTTCATCTGGCAAGAATGTGAGAGTTTTTCTGAGGAAGATATATAAAATCTGGGTGACCTTTCTCTGTTCAATGGCTACCTTGTTATTTTGGTTTAGGTGGTACAATGGATTAAGTTCTACCCTTGCAGCCATGAAGACCTGGATTCAAATCCAAATTCACACACTTACCTAACCATATGATCTTAAACAAGTTACTTAACCTATGTTTGCCTCAGTTTCCTCAACTGTAGAATGAGGATAATAATAGAATCTACCTCCCAGTGTTGTTTGAGCATCAAATGAGATATTTGTAAATAGCTTACATAATAGGTGCTATATAAATGTTAGCAGTCATTGTCAACATTATTAAATGGTTCTGTTTAAAAGTTAATTCAATATAAATCAACACTTGCTATGTTTACTTTTTTCTTTTTCTTTTGTTTTTTTCCCCTTTCATGATTGTTCCCTTTTGTTCTGATTTTTCTCTCCTAACTTTATTCATAAGGAAATGTTCAAAAAATGAATATATGTGTATTATCCTTTAAACTGTTGGATTTATGCATAAATGGGAAAAACAAAAATAAATAAAAGAACCAGGTCTATCAACCCCAAAAAACATTAATTCAAATCATTTTGGCCACATTGTTAAATGAGAAATATGTTGATAGGGCTCAGGAGCCATAGTGTACAATTTCAGGAACAGTGTACAATCAGGAAACTGATTCTTTCACAGGAATACTGCTATAATACTGGGTTTCTTGTAAGCATAGCCACTCTCTGTGTGACTTCTTTCCTCTAATAGTATGAATACAAGTGGGATGATTGAGCCAACCTAGAGACCCTAGAGAGAAGAGACCTCTGGACCTCCAGCTTTGCTAAATACTCATTCTCTCTCACATAAAACATAAATAAAAAATTTCCAAAATATAGCAGTTATTAGATTATTTTAGAAAGAGATAGAAAGAACCTCATATATCATAAAATCATGATGTTTATGTGGACAGAACAGAGGACATTCAAAGGGGATACAGCAAGTCAGGGAAAAAAACATCCATGTTAAATTTGAAACATACTTTTAAAAATATTCTTTTCATGGTTTCAGACATTCATTTGTAGGGGGAAATGTACATTTTTTATGAATCTTTGTCAAATTCATAATAATAAAAAAGGAAAATTTGAAAAAAAAGGAATCAGAGGATTTAGAGTTGAAAAGACCTTAGAGATCATTTAGTATACTTTCATTTTACAAATGAGGAAACTGAGGTCTCAGAGGGATTAAGTAATTTGCTCCAAATCAGCTAGGTAGGAAAGGATGGAACTGTGAAATCAAGCCAGACCTTTTGACTTCAAATTCAGTATTCTTTCAACTATACCCTCTGATTTCCTGTGTAGTATTACTGGTCAACAGATGGGGAGGCTAAGCTTCAGAAGGGTTAAATAAATGACTTCCTAGTCACTGTCAGAGTTAGGATTTGATTTTATATTGTCTGGCTTATATTCAGGTCTCTTTCATTATACTGTGTTGAAGAAACTGAAGTCTAAGAAGAGCAAAATAATTTGTCCAAAGTTAGAAAGAACTTATTTAGGCATTTTCCAGTCATGTCTTGATTCTTCATGAACCCATTTTGAGTTTTCTTGGCAAAGACATTGGAGTGGTTTGCTATTTCTTTTTCTAGCTCACTTGAGGAAATTGAAGTAAACAGGGTTAAGGGACTGTCCAGAATCACACAGATAGGAAATAAATGCCTGAGACTGGATTTGAATTCAGGTAGATGAGTCTTCCTGAGTCCAGGTCTGGCACTCTGGGCACTATAACACCATTTAGCTGTCCATAGTTTATGCTGGAGAAGAGATATCCATGATATTCTCTTTGTCTCTCTCTGTCTCTCCCGCTATCTCTCTGTTTGTCTCTCTCTGTCCCTGTCTCTGTGTCTTTGTCTCCCTCTCTCCCTCCCTCTGTCTCTGTCTATCTCTCTCTGACTCTGTCTCTGTCTCCCTTTTTATTAACATATCTATCAATGTATTGATGTATTTTTTCTCTTTCTCTATTCATTTATTCATCTATATATCTATGTATCTCTCAGTATCTGTCTTTCTGTCTCTATCTTGGCAGTTTTAGTTTGAAAAAGGACCTTAGTGTCTGGTATCTTATCCTTTTATCAGAGAAGGGGCTGTGATCCACTAAGAAAGCAGAATTAAATTATCTCAGAAGAAATGCAAGATGCACAAAGTTAGAGAATCCACCTCAAATGTTCATATGGACTATTTTTGTCCAACCTGTGGCAGAACATTTTGAGCATGTATTGGTCTGATCAGCCACTTTGAAGACACTAATTTGACACTAACATAGTGATGTCATTTTAGTCTTCTTCGAGAATGAAGAACAACAATCATGTCCATTTATGATGGATCTATATATTTATCTATCTGTGGTATCAATGTATCTCTCTCTCTCTCTCTGTGTGTCTATTTCCCCCTCTCCCTCATTCTCCATTTATATGTCTATCTCTGTCTCTTATTTGTTTATATCATATCAATAGAATGGTTTTCTTATTATTTTATTACCTTTAACTTAATAATAAGTAGCTGTATTTTAATTCTTCATCATACAAATATATGAGTAATTTTTTTAAAAAGGAAAAGCTATAGATGGAAAGAATTTAATTAATTTAATTAAATATTTAACAATGCAAAATCATTGAGAATTTAATAATTCAAAATCATTGAAATCAAATTGACACTAAAGACAATTTGATGAGGTCTAGATATGGGGTACCTAAATGAAATTAGGGTTCTTGGAATATAGCTCTTCTACTTAACAATTTTGTATGACTTTGGGCAGGTCACTTTATATTCTGGCTACAGATTATAGTTTCTCCCTCCCTCCCTTCTTTCCTTCCTTCCTTCCTTCCTTCCTTCCTTCCTTCCTTCCTTCCTTCCTTCCTTCCTTCCTTCCTTCCTTCTTTCCTTCCTCCCTCTCTCCCTCTCTCCTCCCTCCCTCCCTTGCTGTAATTAAAGGGCAAAAACAGCTTGTTTGTTTGTTTGTTTGTTTTTGTTTTTTGTAGAGCAAAATTAAAAAGAACTCTAAGGAAGTTTAATATTCAAGTGAGTCACATTAGAAATGTGAATCAGAAGCCTGTGAAATCCGTCTCTGTGCAACACAAAGCTACCCAGATTTCTCCCATTATTCCACATTTACATACTGCTATTATTTAACTCTTGAGCCTGCTTTAAATTTGAATCATTTTCATTTTCCCATTTTTATTGACTGCATTAGAATGCAAACTTCTTCAAGCCAGGGGCCATAAGTTCTTCATCTGTAACTTCATATGGCCAATCAATGTTGCTACTTAATTGTTCTAAATCAGCTTTGCAGATGAGCTGTTGGCACACTTCCTCTGTATTCTTTGATAACTCTTCATCCTCCTGCTGACCCTTTCTTTAAGTCACCGGTCCCTGTCCTTCTATCCTGGAACATTTTCTCTTTTCTTTCTATGTTCTTTCCCTTGGCATTCCATTTCATTTCCATATTTTCAACCACAATCTATAGGCAAGTGATTCCCAAATCTAAATATGCAACCTTGATCTCTCTGTAACTCCAGCCTCTGCACTTAGACTTCATTTTATTTTTTCCCCATAAAGATCTCATCTAAATTTTCAACTTGAATGATTTAAAGAGATAATTTCTTTCTTCTTCTCTTCTCTTCTCTTCTTTTTTTCTCTTTTTCTTCTTCTTTTCTTCTTCCTTTTCTTCTCCCTCTTTCTCTTTCCTCCTCTTCCTCATTCTCCTCCTCCTCCTTCTTATTTTTTTTTCTTCCTCCACCTCCTCCTCTTCCTCTTCTTTTTCTTCAGTTTCCTTATCTCCACAATTATGAGAATGTACTGCCTCAATAATTTATATCAGTTTTTTAATTCTAATGTCCTACGGTTTTACAAACTTTTAAAAAATGATTACAATTCTAGAGACACTGTTTCTATGGGTTACCAAGGCAATTGTTTTTATTCCATTCACCATAGTGAGATATAACAGATCTTCAGATGATTTAAAAATTCAACTTGGTTTTTGAGTGAGGCATTTTATTTATTTTAGCTATTTCTATGTATCCATTCTGCTTAAGTGGAAAGAGAATATAATAGGAAAAAGATAAATACATTTTTGACTATAGTTTCTGTGGATCATATCCTTTATCCTGAGAACTTAAAAAAATTCTCACTGTTTCATCAACGAAATTCCATTTTCAGAATTGTTCTGTGGAAAAAAAGGTTGACTAAGTCAGAAAAGAGGAATTCATGAATATAATCTAGTATTTTAGCTCTATTTAAAAAAAAACAGATGTGTTTCATTTTTATAACATGTTTATTTCTGGATATATCTCCTCCTTTTCCTGAAGCATCTAGAAAGTTAGGTCCTGGAGTCAGAAAGACCTGAGTTCAAATTCAGTCTCAGACATTTACTAGCTGTGTGACACTGAGCAAGTTACTTAGCATTAATCTCCCTCAGTTTCTTAAATTATAAGAGGGATAATAATAGCACCTGCCTCACAGGGTTATTGTGAAGATCAAATGAAATAATATTTGTAAAGCAAATGATCTGTCCTGTTGTATAAATATCTTTTTTTGCCAACCAAACTTTTTAGATTATTGTATAGTCTAAAAAATCCCCCAAACCAAATTAGTTTCCCTCTATCTTATTTAGGCTGGAAATACAGCGGCTACTCATAGGCTTGATTCCACTATTGACTGGTACAGGAGCTTTGACCTACATTGTTCCCAGTCTAAAGATTGAGAAAACTGAGACCCAGAGAAGGGGATGGTATTCCCAAGATTATATAGATTGGTAATGAGAGATAACTAGGAATTGATAGATACAGGGTTCCTATATGTTTAGTTTTACTTTGGACATATTGAACTTGAGATACCCATGAGACATCTAAATGGAGATATCCAGCAGGGAAAAGACAATTTGGAACTGTAATTCAAGAGTGAGATTAAGGCTGGATACATGGAAATTGGAAGGTATAAATAGAGATATAGAAGATTACAAATTCTTTGAGTTTGAGGTCTTTTTTGAAAAAAAAAATCCATCTTTGTATTCAAATGCCTCCCACAAATTTTTGCCTATAGCATTAATAAATGATTGAATTGACTTAATGGGAGCTGAGAGGATCACAAAGAGAGAAATAAATGTAGTAAGAAAATAAAAGATTGAGAAGGAGCAATTAGTAAGGGAATAAACATTTATATAATACCTATTACATGCCGGGCATTATGCTAACTACTTTTTATAAACATTATCTCATTTGATCTTCACAACAATCTTGAGAGGTAGTTACTATGATCATTTCCATTTCAGAGGTTAGGTGACTTTCTCAAAAGTCACATAGCTAGTAAGTGTTTGAGGTCAGATTTGAATCTGGACTTCCCCAATTTCAGGTTGATGCTGTATCCATAGTACTACCCAGCTATCTCATAGTATACTTGTCCAAATTTAATCCAGTTGGTATTTGAAACCCAATTTCTTAGATTCCAGATTTAGTATACTTGTAGGAGGAGAAGGAAACATTCCTTCTATACGTTGTTTGAGGCTCAAGAGGGCACGAAGGACAGACATCTGCCAATGTCTAGATCTCAGAACAAGGCAGTAAGAAGCTCTAAGTCTATAAAAGCTGGATTTCTAACTGCCTTGGAAGATGAGAGTTTATCATGAGGAATCATTGTCAACTAAATAGATATTAAATAGTTAATATAATTCAAATTCAAAGTAATGTATTTCTTTGTGAGTTCCTGGAAATTTCAATCTGTTCTGTTTAACTTTAGTTTGTTTCAGAATATTGTGAACAACATGAAAAGCACCTTGGGAATGCCTAATGTAACCAAATTGGAATCCTGGAGTAGCATAGATTTATCAAACAAACCATGTGAGACTAACCTGATTGTGCTGTCTTTTATTCAAATGACAACATTTCTTTCTGATAAGGAGGCAGTCTCTCTGGCCTGACCAGACTTTCAAGAAATCATTTGACAATCTTCTGCCAGAAGACAAATGATTTGGAACCAAATTTCACATCTACTCGGCCTTGCCACTGGAAGATAACTGCCTTTGACTACTCCTAACTAGAAGGACAGGGTTAATGATTTCATCAGTTCAGTGCAGCAAAACATTACAAGTTGGGGCCCAAATATCACAGTCTGTGCTAGCATGTGTGAAATTTTTTGAAGTGTGCACCAAACAGCCTCTTTCTAACCTTGGCTTTGATTATATATATATATATATATATATTTTTTTTTTTTTTCCCCACATATAATAAGATTACATCACAATGCCAGAGACCTCTCATGAGTTTGAACAGCTAGAGTGAACATTTATATAGCCCTTTAATGTTTTCAAAGCACTTTGAATAATTAATTAACATTTAATACATTAGCTTAGCAGAACCTCCCAACTTTCCCAGGACTCATAGTTAGGAAGCATCTAAGGAAGAATTTGAATTTAGGTCTTCCTGAAAACAAGTCTAGTGCTTTAATTACCATGTTGCCTCCTATTGTTAGAAACTCTATTTTTCAGTTTAAAATATTTTAAAATGTTTTGTGGGTGGCAGAAAAATGAATCATTAGCATGCACCTGTTGGGTTCAACGGCTACTGTTTGTGTTGGTGTTTGATGTTGGTCTTCCTGTTTTGAAGTTAATCTCCTTTGTGGCCTTGTAACACATGGTAGAGACTATTTGACAGAACCACCAGTAAATGTCCTTGTTGTTACTGGTGGTGAAACAGAGGAATCTGAATAGGAATGCCATCGTCCTGGGACACAGAGAGGTATATGTCTGGATTGTGTCTCTTTGGAGTTTATATGCTAATAGTAGCTCTTTTTGAGCTTAATTTTATGGAATAAAGAGAGGGAACTAGGAAGGATGATAGATTTTAGGGAAAGGAAGACACGGTGGCGGGATCTCAAGAATACTGACTCATGAACTGCTGGGTTTCAAGGATTATGCTTACTCTGGGGAAAATGTATGTCCCTTGAAAGGAAAAATATCCTACATCCTTCCAACCCCAGGTTGGTGCTCTGGGAGAAATCATGGCTGTCCTCTATTAATTATACATTTCTGAATAAAATTGCTTGGTTCCTCTCTAAGCTGCATTGACAGTACTAAGGAGTAAATATTTGTTTGAATTTGTTAATGGGTGATTTTCCTACAGACTTTTCCATCGTTTCATAGTCTTTTCTTCAGTCATGAACCTGTTTGGAGTTGTCTTGAAAAAGAGTGGAGTGGTTTGGAGTGGTTTGCTATTTCCCTTATCCAGTTCATTATATGGATGAGTGAATTGAGACAAACAGGGTTAAATGATTTGCCTAAAGTCATACAGCTAGTAAGTGTCTAAGGCTGAATTTGAACTCAGTAAGGTGAGTTTTCTTGACTCCAGGCCCAGCATTCTCCACTGCACCACTTGGCTGCCCTCAAAATCTTATAGATTGTTAAAGCCAGATTTTGGGGGCTATTCTAGTCCAATCTCTTATTTTTTTTTACCCTAGTAAACTGAGGCCTAGAGGAGTGTGGACTTGACAGTAATTGTTTAGTAAATGATTTTAATATAATAAAGATATTTGACACTGGAAGGTACCTCAGAGGTCCTTTAATCAAAACCCATCATTTGCAGATGAGTAAATTCAAGAACCATGAGGTTAAATGATTTGCCTAAAATCACATAGAAAGTAGAGGTATAACATGAGCCTGGTCTCTCAGTCTTGTTCTTCTCAATTGCTCTATTATATTCCATCTTACATTCTTCTGCCTTTTCCAAATTGCCAAATGGACTGGGTTGAGGGCATTGCCATACACTAGAAAAATAACAGGAAAATCATTCCAATCCCATTCAAAATCCTCTCCTCTTCTGTCTCCAACTCAAGTAAACTTGGGTTTCAGTTTCCTCCTCTATAAAACAAAGGGGTTATACTAAGTAGTTCTTTCTAGCTCCTACTTCCTGCCCTGGGTCATTGGGTCAGGGATTAGGCCACAGAGTTTGGATCAATGGAAACCTATCAAGGCTATTTATCAAATATCCCACTTAAGATGCAGTCATAAGAGGAAAGAGTACTGAACAAAGACTTAAGAGGTATCATTTGAAATGTCTCCAAGTTTCTGTCTTATTCACAAGGAGTTACTAGCATTAGCATCAAAGAATAGCAAGAATATTTTCAACTTTCACTAGTTTGTGCCTAAAATACATGTCCTAACATTTATTTCTAATATATGTATGCATGTTTATATATTATTATATATAATATGTATTTTATATAATATATTAATATTTAATGTTATTGTATTATAATGTATTAGATATATACATATATTTTATATTTAGTATTATTTACCCATTGATTTTATTGTTTAATTATATATTATTCATGTTAATCAATATATAAATACACAACCACAAATATATAGATATCTTTATCTCTATCTCTCACCTATATCTATGAAACAGAAAAAATCCTCACTAAATTAAGAGCTGGACATCTATAAAATGAAGGTCTTGAACCAGATAAATTTTCAGGGTCCTGAAAACTTTAACATTTTATGACATAAGCATATTCAGTATTATATGAAATGTCATTGGATGTGTGTATTACCCCATCAACTGCAGTCCTTCCACAGAAAGAAAAATTCTTTATCTAGAATTAAACTCTAACTTATCTGTCAGATCCTATAATAAGCCATGGGGATACTAATATAAACAAACTAGACAATTCCTATTCTCTAGGAACTTACATGCTAATGAGGGAAGTTAACTCATAATGAGGAAGACACTCCAAGGATCTGCTTTTTAGCTGTTAACATGTAGATTTCTCACAGTGGAAGATTTTTTTATGAGCTCACTTGTGTTTGACTTTGAATTAAGTGCACTTGAAAAATATGAATTTCAACCTCTTATTCTTTAAAGCTTGTTTTTTTTTTTTGTTCATAAAATCAGTATTCATAGCCATCTTCTACTACCAGACCACATTGTACTCATAGTAAGTAGATTGTAAACTCCTGAAGGGCAGGGTCTGTTTCATTTTTACATGTGCATGTTAGGCCCTAGTCCAATGTCTTGTACACACCTACTTGGCGTTTCACAAATTGAATTGGGTTGCATTTGGGCTTGTTTCAGTTCAAACTGATTCCTTCTTTTTCCTCCTTTAAAATACCACCATTTGTCTTCTTTGAAGGTATTTGGAGAGTTCCAAACAGAGCTGAAGCCTTAGCTTCCTTCAAAGCTCAGCTCATGGGACTCCTTTAAGCAGAAGACTTTCCTGAATCTGCTATTTAGTGTTTTCTCCTTCCTAAAATAATCAATGTTCACTTGTGAATTTCCCCTCCACTTCTTCCCACACCAACCTCCATTAGAAGAATTTATAAACTTCTTAAGCCTAAGGCTTGTACTTCACTTTGTCTTTGTATCTACCATCCTAGCCTTGAATATGAGGCAATTAATAAATGCTTATTAGATTGAATTGTTTATCCCCTCAAGGGGGTGAGCACCTTTCCCATTGTACTAGTTTCCTAGGGTCTCCATCTCTCCTCTCTCTTTTTCTGTGAGCACTTCTATGGCCTCTTGCTTTCAGCACAAAAATTCCTTGTTAAAGCTCTGATCTTAAGTAACAATAGTTTGGACTCTTTTGACATTTAAAAAAGTGATATCATTTTATTTTATTTTATTATTTATAAAGTTCTTTGTTTTGGCCCAGTGCATATTCTTATTGGTCTTGTCTCCCATGTAAACCTTCCCATTTCTGCCTTGTTAGCTGTTCTAATGCTTTCTCCTGAATTTACCTATTTCTTGACTGCTGACCCAGCTTTGGCTGGGTTTCATGCCATCTGCTTACTTCTTAGACAGAGCTAGGGACTGACCCATTGGTGGTAGATAGTATCTTGACCTTCCCATGCCTTCTATCTTTCTAAGAATGTTACTCTTTTGGGAAGGGATGAGAAACTCTGACTTGGTTTGACATCCCTGAAGGCTCTGGGGCACATTGTGTTGTTGCTGTTGCTTTTAGGATGGGAGGTAGAAATAGAGCACTTGGTCTGGAATCAGGAAGAACTGAATTCAGATGTGACTCAGACACTTACCAGCTGTGTGACACAAGTTACTCAATCTGTCTTCCTCAGTTTCCTCATCTATAAAAAGGAGGTAAGACCAGCAACCTATCTCCTATGGTGGAGGTGAAGATAAAATGGTGTAAGTTTTGCAGAGCAATTTATAAATGTCAAAGGACTATATAAAGGTAGCTATAATTCAACCAGACCTGCCAATCATTTTGCCAATTTTAATTAGGATCACAGGACTAAGAATTGATAATGGCCTTAGAAATTCAGCATATCCAGCACTTAGCACAGTACCTGGTACACAGTAGGCACTTAATCATTGCTAGTTGCTTGACAATGGGAGGAGTATAGACCTAGAATTGAAAGAGACCTTAGAGTCTATACAGTACAAATTCAACCATTTTACAGATGAGGAGACTGAGGTCTAGTGCAGTGGCTCTCAAATGTAGCCCAGAGATTTTTGGGGTCTCTGAAACCCTTTTAGATGGTCAACAAATTCAAAATGAGCTTTAATTTCTAATATGGTAAATATAATCCATGTAAAAAAATGTCTTTAGACAGATCTTCAATAATTTTTAATAATATATAGATACTGAAAACAAAAGTTTAAGATGCCCTGGTCTAGAGAATTGAAGTGCTTTGCCCAAAGTCCTCTGTTTTAAATTCACTAGACTGAACTTTTGCTCTTTCATTTCTGGGGTACCAAGTGATGCACTGTTTTTCTCTTACTCCCTTCTCTTCTCTCCCCAAATGACAGAGCCATGAATATGGTTATCCATAGATTGGAACTGCTCCTTTCCTTTCCTCTGCTTTTAATCTCATGCTTTAAAAACTATGTTGGAAGACTAAGTAAATTTCTTTCACCTTTAACTCTTCAATAAGCTTAATAATTTCATAGACTCACAATATTAGAACTGTACAGAATCTTAGAGCTCACCCAATCCAGCTTTTTCATTTTACAGACGAGGAAAGACCTGGAATTTACTCTCTAACTTGTGTTACTTTTTCACATAAGTTTGCTGGTTTTCTGGGTCTCTTCTGAATATTGTGCAGTTTTTCTATGTCCCTCTCTTGTGGAGTTTGGGACCAGACCTCCTTGGGGAGAAGATGAACAATGTTAACCGCTAGAGGGATGACCACATTTGAACGGAATCAAGGCTGTTGGGCTGAGGGCCCTGTTCCTTTCAGAGACATCTTTTGTCAAAGAGGACAATAAGAAAAAGAAGTTAAGAGAATGACAACTCCATAAACAAAGGAACTCATTTCCTAGTTAGGAAGTTAGGAGGGCAGCTCTGGGAGGCCTATCGGAACTCCAAGGACTCCAGAAAAATGGGCAAAGGAAAGATACAGGAACTTGAGGCAATTACCAAGGCTAAATGGAGATTGATTTCCTGGGAAGGTGACATCTTTTCTCTGTGATGTCAGAAGCAGCTGCTGTTGCCTTGACAACCTCATTCAATCTATGTGTTGGGAGCACAGGAAATGCTTGATTTAAATGTTCTCTTGGGAAAGTGGGCTAAATATGGACTACACCAACCCCCAAAGCAAGTTAATAACAAGTAGACATAACCCAAGGTGGGCATTTTGGTGGGCGGACATAATTCCAGGGAGCAATGATGCTAAGTGACTTAAGAACTGAGAGTAGAGAGAGTTGGGATTTTTTTTTTTTTTAACAGAAGAAAGAGAGGTAGTTATGGTGTCAGGGATAAAGCATGCTGGATTTAGGCTTGACTCAAATTCCAATCCAACCCTCTATAGCCACTAGTTGTATAACTCTGAATGTCCCTTATCTTTTTCAGATTTAGTTTCCTCATCTGAAAAATGGGAAGGCTTGTAATATAGTAACTTCAATCCTGGGGGAGTTTGGCTTCTATAGAGAGGGATGAAATTCTTTTAAATAGCTTTTTATGACTTTATCCTAGAGCCCATGGGAAAAATCATTGAAAAAAAACTGGTTCACATCTAGGGTCTCCCCAAAAGGGACTAGAAAAATATTCAAAATACTAGGTAGATCAGACATAGAACAGTTATGCGAAACTGTTCTAATACAAGAGATGTTTAAAATACAGGATTTATGGATGTGCGTTGACAAAAACATAAAATATGAAATAATCACACATGTCTTCTATTTATTTCTTCTGGAAGATGGGTACTTGAAACATGGAATCATATTTTTTTTTTGGTGGGACTGCTGAATGGTCAATTCACTTTTACCTTGGCTCTATCTAATCAATTTTCTCCAATTCCATGGCTCAGTATGATCTACATGCTTAACACAGTGCCTGGCACATAGTAGTCACTTAATAAATACCTGTTCATAAATAACCTGTTTGTTGTTTTGATTGATGATGGAAATGGCATTTCCATTTATATATGTCTATTGCCTTCCATATAGGAAGTGCTCAATAAATACGTATTGTGATAATTGTTTGTGATGATGTTTACAATACTGTCCTAATTACAATTAAGAGGAAGTCAAGATTCACGCATTTTGGTATTTGGTTCATAAAACAGTAGGATTTACTTGCATAGGATTTAGTGTGATACAGTTAAAATCAGTTAGATTTGGGGTGAGAAAATATAAATGAGATTTTTAGTTCTGTGATTTTCTATTTGTCTAAGCTTAGGTCACTTAATCTCATTGGGTTTCAGGTTCCTAATTTAAAAAGTGAGGATGGTAAGGTAGCTAAATTTTGGAGTCTTCTCTGTCTAAATCTAAGACATTATCTATGAAGAAGAATGACATCAAACCTGCCCAGGAGATAAAACTAAGTGTGGTAGGAACTATTCCCTTGCACCCACTATTTGCAATTGCTGATAATCTCCTCTAATACAAGTGTCTTATTTTTTCTCCTTATCATCCTATGGAATAGATATTATGAGGTTACCAATTTCAACTTCAATTTCTCATTTTTCCTCAGTGTACATGGTCTTTTCAAAGTAAAACCAGCCTTGCCAGATGACAAGGGATTCCTTTATTGAATTTAAATAAGTTAAAATTCTTTCTTTATTTTAAATGGATTTTTCCCTTCCTCCCTTCCTCCCTACCTCCCTTCCTTCTTTCCTTCTCTTCTTCCTTCCTTCCTTCTTTCCTTCCCTCCTTCCTTTCCTCCTTCCTTCCTCCATCCTTTCCTCCTTTCTTCCTCCTTTCCTTCTTTCCTTCCTTTCTTTCTTCCTCCTTCCTTCCTCCTTCCTTACTTCCCTCCCTCCTTCTTTCCCTCCTCCTTTCACTCTTCTTTCCCTCTCTCCCTTCCTTCCTTCCTTTCGTCCTTCCCTCCTTCCCTCCTTCCTCCCTTCCTTCTTTTCTTCCCTCCTTCCCTCCTTCCTTCCTTCCTTTCCTCCTTCCTTCCCTAGCTCCCTCTCTCTTTCTTTCCAAAACAACAGCTTTGTGGCTTATGGGGGAAAAAAACCCTTCATAGATCAAAAAATGTAAGTGGTTACAAGTAATTTTTTCCTTTTTTCTTATAATGACTTTAATTTTGTGCTAAACAGAGCCAAATGCTTCTTTAGTAGATGGAAAACATGTTTTGGTGTATCTCAATTGAACACAACAAAACAAAGTAGCAGTCTGTCTAGTAGTTATTAGAAGTGGTGAGGATTCAAGACAGTGTATTTATCCAACTTACATTTGTTGTAATATATGTATATATATTTATATTTATGATACTATATGAACATCTGCATACCTATGCTTACATATGTACTTATTTTCTTCCCCATTAGAATGTAATCTCTTTATGAGTAGGGATTACTTCCTTCTTTGTATTCTTGTCCCTAGACCTTAGCATAGTGCCAGGAAAGCTCTTCAGACATGTTTGTTGGTTGATTGATTAAGAGTATCGATTCAATTAGAAAAAGGCAAGAATTCACCTATTCATTCATTCATTTAATCATTTGCTAAATAATTATTAGATACCTATTACTTATGGAACATTATGCCAGGTTTTACTTAACTGGCAAGATAATTAAGATATGATATCTATTTTTGAGTTTAGTCTAGTAAGGAAGTAAAATAAGGATTTTAGAGTTATAATACAAAAAAGAATAATGTATGCACTTGAGAGATTTTTGAAAAGAGTATCGTGAAAATCCTGAGCAAGAAGAGAGAATTTCTTCTTTGACAGTATCAAGGAACATTTCATAGGGAAGGGGACTTTTGAGTTGGGCCTTGAAGAATAAGCAAGACCTCAAAAAAGAGAATATGGGATGTATAGGGAGCCTTTCTGACATTTTCCAGCATAGGAAACTAGTCAACAAGATTATTTTTTTATCGAGTGACAGCAATTTGTATTGCCCTGTGCTGGGGGAATGAAGAAACAGGAGCTACGTATTCTCAAGGATCATCTAGTCCAGCAGAGGAGGCAAGATATGTACATACAGAACATAACAGAACAAGTCAGTCTGCTGTAAGGCACTAAGTTATGTGGTATAAGAGGGATATATTCAGAAAAATAACAGATTATTATTTGAATCTAATGAAATGGCTTGGCCAGATATTCTGGACTCTTGTCACTGAAACAAAATCCCAGGCCCAAATACTTTCTTGTCAGCATGACTTGACTAATTAATCTAAGGTTTATTAGGGAAATTAATTGAATTTATCTCCCTAAAATCATGTCTTGGCTAGACTTCAGTGGACTCCTGACAAGGCCACAGAGTTGGATGATATTATTTCCTACTCAAATTGACTGACCTATAGAGCTATAATTAAGTGATCCAGGATGGACATTAGGTGGTATCTTTCACCCCTTCAATTCCTTTTTAGGAAGGGGCGTGAATCAAGGATCAAAGTCAGGAACTTTTTGATTTTGCCTTCCATCATGGAAATAGTAGGCCAAGTGTTAATAACACTATGCATTCAGTTTTCTAATAAAGGTTACCTGCCAACTCCAGGTAGTTTTTTTTTTTTTTTTTTTAATTGATTATCACCTCCCTTCTCCTCATGCCTGGAATGTTCTCCCTCATCTCTATATCTGTTTTTCTGGCTTCCACGAAGTCACCACTAAAATTCCCTCCTTCTACAGAGAGCTTTTCCCAATCCCTTTTAATTCCAAGCCTTCACTTTTAAAATTATTTACAATTTATCCTGGCTTGTTTCTACATAGTTATTTAGGCCTGGTCTCTCCCATTAGAGTGTAAGTTCCTTGTGAGCAGGAACTTTCCTTTATCTTTCTTTGTAACTTTAATATCCTTGTACCCACAATGCCTGACTCATAGTAGGAGCTTAATGAATGTTTATTTACTGACCTGACTGTTCTTGACTATCTTGGTCATATTTAAGTATTCTAGTTGCCCAAGATCAAGGTCATGATCCCCAAGGTCCTCTCCTGTGACTCATAATCAGGGATATACTGAGAACCTAGATTTAATATTTTCAGTGTCAGTATTTATACCTTAGAAATAGGCCAACATTACTTTGTTGATCATATAGAATTAAGAAAGTGATGAAAGAAATGTTGATTAAAGCATATTAAACTTAAAACTATATTGAGCATAGGCCAGTTAGGTGGTGCAGTCAGTGCATAGAAGATTGCTGATACTGGATTCAGGAGGACCTGAATTCAAGTTTGGCTTCAGACACTTAGAACTTGTATGTTCCTGGACAAGTCACTTAATTCTGTTTGCCTCAGTTTCCTCATCTGTAAAATTAGCTGGAGTCCCCTTTCTTTGCCGAGAATTCTTTGCAAATGGGGTCATAAAAAATCATTCATCACTGAAATGACTGAACAGCATTGTTGCTTCTAATATTTCAAAAAGTCCATGATGTTCAACAGTGTCTCTAATCCCTCCATGCTTAGTAGAAATGAAATGCTTCTAGAAACAGTTCCCTCAAATAAATAAAATCATCACATGATATTAAAGATAAGTGAAAAAAATATTGTATCCAATGATTCAATTGAAATCATTCATTCTTTCCTAATTTTTTTAAAAAAATGTTCTGTTTTCCTCATCTCCCACATCTAGTTGGCTGCTAAGTCTTATTGATTCTAGCTCCATGTCACCTCCTCCATCTGTCTCTTTCCTCACACAATCCTATTATATTCTTATTCAGGCCCTCTTTACCTCTCACCTGGTTTATTACATCAGCTTCCCAATTGGTCTCCCTACTTCCAGACTCTCACCTGTATAATCTATAATCAGCTATCAAAATAATCTTCCTGAGTTGGACATCTGGCTTTTTGATTCCCCTGATCCAAAGCTGTTGGTCTCTTCCCATTACTTTAGGATAAAATACAAACTTTGGCATTTTGGGATCTCAATTATCTGCCTGTCATTTACTTTTCTGGCCCATGAATTCCATTGTTCAGAGTAAAAAGACCATCCTTCATGCTCCTTCTCTTGCCTTTGTGAATTTTTATGAATTGTTTCCCATTCCTGAATGTACTCTTCTCTCACTTCAACCTCTTCTGTGTATCTTCTGTTGGAAGCAGAGCTTGCCAAAGCCCCCAATTATCAGTGATGGAACTGGTCCAGGAGTAGCCCTTGTACTTCAGGTATGGAAGAGAGAGGGAGACCCAGTCTTTTAAATTTTTTTTTAATTTTATTTTTTAAATTATAGTTTTTATTTACAAGACATATGTACGGGTAATTTTTCAGCACTGACAATTGCATAACCTTTTGTTCCAATTTTCCCCTCCTTTCCCCCATCCCTTTCCCCAGATGGCAGGTAGACCAATACATGTCAAATATGTTAAAGAATATATTAAATACAATATATGTATACATGTCTATACTGCTATTTTGCTGCACAAGGTGGACTTTGAAATAATGTACAATTGACCTGTGAAGGAAATAAAAAATGCAGTTGGACAAAAATAGAGAGATTGGGAATTCTATGTAGTGGTTCATACTGATTTCCCAGAATTCTTTTGCTGGTTGTAGTTGGTTCAATTCATTACTGCTCTATTGGAACTGATTTGGTTCATCTCATTGTTGAAGAGGGCCAAGACCATCAGAATTGATCATCATATATATATATATATATATATATATATATATATATATGATGTATATATGATATATGTATATGATATATATGAAGTATATAATGATCTGGTCCTAATCATTTCACTCAGCATCAGTTCATGTAAGTTGGGAGACCCAATCTTAACAAGACAAGACACAACTGCTGATTGCTCTTTAATTTTCACTTTTCTCCCCAGAGAAAATACAGAGATAAATAGATTAAATATTAATAAAAATTAATAAATAGATAAATAGATTTCTGTCTACCTAACAGACAATTCGAGCTCTTTGAAGGCAAGGTCTGCTTTTGTTTTTGTTTATTGTCTCTGCATCCTTAACTCTACTGCTATGCCTTAGATATAACAGGTTTTAAGTTTTTGTTGAATTGAAATGAATAGCCCGACTGCACAAGATCCTCTGAATGACTTAAGACCCAGTCCTACCGTGATACTCTATCCATCTGGTCTGTTCTAAGTATTCCGTTGCAAGGGCATTTGTGGAATGGCAGTATGCTGTAGAAGCAAGTACTAGATCTGAGGGAGACTGGGTTTATAGTCATAGCTCTGATCTTTCCTAGTTGTGTGATATTGGGTTAAGTCCTTTAGCCTAGCGGGATTCAGTTTCCTTATCTGGAAAACAAGAGCTTGGACTAGTTGGTCCTTAACAGTCTTTTCATTTCTGCTTCTATGAATATCCTTCCTCGATTATCCAACTATTGAGTGAAGCTGGGAATGGTGGTTTACTCTTGTAACCCTTTGTTGGAGAGAGGGATCAGGGCTTAGACTGGTGACTCACTTGAGCTTGAGAGTTCAAGCTGCAGGAAGTAAAGCCAATTGAGTATCTGTATTATGTCTAGAATTATATGATAAGTCCCTAAGTGCAGAAGTCCAACAGGTCACCTGAGGAGGGGGAGACTTCAGCCAGTTTGGAAATGGAGCTGGCCAAAGCCCCCAGTTATCAGTGATGAGACTGGCCCAGGAATAGCTCTTGTACTTCTAGTGTGGAAGAGATAGGGAGACCTAATCTCAAGAAGACAAGACAATTGCTGACTGCTCTTTAATTCTCATTTTTCTCCCCAGAGAAATTGCAGTGATAAATAGATGAATACTTGTCCACCTACCTCAAATTTTTCAAGGATTAATGAGTTGTAAGTAAAACACCCTGAATGTCAGGGAAAGGGCTTGGAATAAATATAAAGCATTAGCATTAATATAGGAGCAGTCTCAAGTTGGAATGGCTGGAAGTTTGGGATGGTTCAGGGGATCATTTTATAGCACTTCAAAGCTCACCACCAACAGCAGAAGCCTTTCCTATCTTTAAATGCAAAAGCTCATATTCTTTGTGCACTTGTAAAGTCAGTCTTTGCCACAGATGCGGAAACTTTAAGTCCTGTGATGCTCTTAAGATAACTGCAGCTCTTTAGGTGACTCCTGTTCTTGGAGTTTGTACACTGGAATGGAGAGCAAACTCTATTTCTCCTTCCTAGAATGTGAAGACTGAAGAAAAGTTGGGATCAGGAAAGGAAAAGGAGACAAAAGAGAGAGCTTGATGATCTAATGGTCTATTTCTATGTAGTTGTATCTCAATGGTTGGCACAGTGCCTGTGAAGACTTAAGAAATGCTGTGCAAAAGAGAGTTCTTTCCCTTCCCTTTTCTCTTTCCTTCTCCCTTCCCTTCCCTTCCCTTTTCCCTTTCCTTCTCCCTTTACTTCCCTTTTCCCTTTCCTTCTCCCTTTTCTTCTCTTTTCCTTCCCTTCTCCCTTCCCTTCTCCCTTTCCTTCCCTTTTCCCTTCCCTTCTCTTCTCCGTTCCCTTCTCCCTTTCCTTCCCATCCTAAGCAAGTGCCTTCTGGTGCTTCTCACAATTGCATGAAATCATATATCTTTATCTATCTATCTATCATCTATTTATTTATATTCATACACACATTATACACACACATACACACATATAACAATGTGTCTTGATTGGATGTGAGCTTATTCTAAAGAATAAATTCTAAGGAATTCTTTTGATGTGGGAGAGTGATTCAAGAGAATGAAGAGTTAAATCTGAAAATATGGCTGTGAATAAAATTTAGACCATTTATTCTTTGTATGAACTCATGACCACCTGTTCAGAGGAGAATTTTCTCAAAAGTCCAATCCAAGGCCATCTTTTTGGCAGGCAATTTAGACCTATAGCTCCCTGGGAAGACTCATGCCCATATTAATTGGTTGCTCTCCTATATACCCAATTGCTTCTGGCTCTCTTTTGCTTTTACCTTTAAAGTCAGCAGAGAAAGTCTCCTGTCTCCTCATTATTACTTTGTAGAAAAGTGTCTATGTGGGCTCAAGTCATTCTATAGCACCTGGGATCAATTAAGATCTTTCATCTTTCCCCATCCTATTAATCCTCGAGTAGATAGGATTGGGTCATTCCAATTCTATGCCTTTCATTCCTCTTAACAAATAGTTCTCAAAAGTCTCTCTTGAAACAGAAGGGAAACAAGTAATGTGCCAGTTCTGTGCTAAATACTTAGCAGATACACTTTTGTGTGATCATCACAACAGTCTGGGGAAGAGAGGTATTTTTTAATTCCCCCATTTTAGAACTGAGGAAACTGAGGCAGACAGAAGTTAAGTGAGAGAGCTCACACAGCTAGAAAGTGTCTGAGGCCAAATTTGAACTCAGGTTTTCCAGACTCAAGACCCAGCATTCTATGGATTTAAATATCAATATTTATTATATTAATAATAATCAATAAATATTAAATATTTAAATATCCCCCCTAATAAATACTTATTAGAACTCTTTTTTTTTCAATCCCATATCCATCAGAGAGATTGTCCCAATAATGGAAAAATTTTTTCCAATACAAAAGGAGAAAGCTGGGAAGTCATCTTTGGAGTTTCCTTATCTGGATGTTAACAGAGAGAATCATGGCCCTCCTATTGCTTTCAGAGGCCTCATGTGACTATATAGAATGTCCTTTAATAAATCTTTTTGGGGCATATCAGCCTTGTATCTGGTTTTTCTCTTCTTCCTGATCCAAGTACAGAGGCTCAGTTACCACAAAGTCATTCAGTTGTAAAGACTTTTGCCGCCAAATATGGGAACTGAAATGGATAGGAAAAACAGGTAACTTCTAGAATTTGTAGAGTGTTTCTAATTTACTCCCAAAATGATACTCCTAAAACATAGTTCTGACCATGTCACTTCCCTGTTCAAGAAGTTCAATTTGATTTAATTCATCCTTTGTTCCCTATTGCCTTCAGGATCAAACACAGACTCCTTGATTTGATGTTTGAAGCCTTTCACAAGCTGGTTCCAAACTGCCAAACTTATAGTAAATCACTCCTTGTACTACATGCGAGCTACAATAGAAACAGATCAGCTTTCTAGCTGTTCCTCACACATCAATCCATCAATAAACATTTATTTAACATATCCAATGTGCCAGGCACTGTGCTAAATGCTAGGGCTACACAAAATGGCAAAAAACAGTCCCTGCACCCCAGGAACTCTCAATCTAAACAAATATATACAATCACATACAGGATAAACAGGAAATAGTTAAAAGCAGGAAAGCACTTGCATTAAAAGAAGTTGGGGAAGGTTTTCTATAGAAGATGGGATTTTTATTGGGACTTAAAGAAAGCCAGTAGGTAGAAATAAGGAGTTGGAGCATTCTAGACATTGAGGTTAGCCAGAGAAAATACTTAGAGGATAGATGTGACATTTTATTTCTCCCTTCTTGAGGCAAGGAGGCCAATTAAGGGTCTATTTAAATAATAGTCCAGACAATAATTGATGAGGATTTGATCTAGGGAGATAGCTGTGTGAGTGGGGAAGGAGACAAATGAGAGAGCTTTTATGGAGGCAGAATCCATAAGACTTAGCAATAAATTGAATGAGTGGGGCAAATGGAAAGTGAAGGTTGACATTGAGGTTCTGAACTTGAGTTTGAAAGATGCTGATATCCTGCATAGAAATAGGAGAAGTTAGGGAGAGGAATGTTTTGGACCCAACCTAGAATGAGGAAGCTAAATGACCCAGTGGATAGAGTGCAAATCCTAGAGTCAAGAAATTTGAATTTGAATTTGGCCTCAGACACATAATACCTATGTGATCCCAGACAAGTCACTTAGCTCTCATCTGCCTCAATTTTCTTATCTGTCAAATGGGAATAATAATAGCACTTAGCTCTAAGGATTGTGAAAAGGATTAAAAAGATGAGATAGTATTTGTAAAGTGTTCTGCAAACATTAAAGTACCAACAATAAATGTCAATTATTATTATTCCCTCTTTACCTCCTCCTCTTAGAATATCTAATTTTCCTCAAAGCTCATTTTAAGCACCATCTCCTATCGGGAGCCTTCCCTGATCCTCCTACTCCAAAGCTGCCAGTGTCTCCCTCATTACCTTGTATTAACTTTGAATATATTTTTATATAGTCTTACATGTGCACAAGTTATTTTCTCCAATAGATAATATCTATTGGTACTACTCTCTTTGAGGGCAAGACCAAGTACCAAACAATCAAAGTGAGCACATGTGTGTTGAGGGTGTGGGCAGAGTGTACCCATCATTGAATAGGATGGGTAGAAGATGTGTGTGTGTGTGTGTGTGTGTGTGTGTGTGTGTGTGTGATGGTAAAAATGGATATTAGATTTATTTGTCTACTCATTACATAACTAAAAGAGTATGTCTTCTTCTTTAATATTTATGTGCCAGCCTGTTAAAAGTATCATCATGCATAAAACCTTGACATTTCCTTAGGGAGGAAACAATGTGAAAGGGATAAGCGGGCAAGGGTGAATGCTCTGTCAGATCTTTTTGAGGAAGGGGTAATTAGGCCTCTGGCAGGTCTTGTAGCTGAGTCACCGAAGAGCTTCCAAGGTTGCGTGGGCATAATAAGCACATTGCTACTTTTCTTCCCTTTCTGGAACTAAAGGAGCAAGTCATCCTTCTTGTGAATATGTCAGAGAAGCAATGAGTACAAAACACAATCCAGTTCCCTTGTTTATTAATGAACACTTAGCCCTTTTGAGTCATTTTAAAATTCTAATTCTGTCCTGAGTTTTTAGCCATGAGGAGACAAATGAAACCCCATTTGGAACAAAATCTGGTTTATGTTATAGCATGAATTTTAGAATGTAGTAGTAGAGACTTCTAGGATCAGGGTCAGACAATCATGATATTCCCTAAAAGATTGGATAATTAATGACCTATAATGAAAAGCAGCAATGGTAAGACTGGCCTTAGTCAGGAAGACTTGAATTTGTGATTTACATCTAATGAATACGGTTATGTGACTCAGGACTTGTCACTTTAATCAATCAACAAGTCTCTAAGAAAAGCCTAGTGCCAGCTATTGCACTAGGGATAAAGACAAAAGTAGATTAACCTTTGTTCTGAGGAGCTTACAATTTAGCAAGAAGAGATAATTCATACCTTTATAGGCATGTAGGGGGAAAGTACTAGCAGCCAAGACTATCAGGAAAGTATTGAAGTGAATATTGTGTTTCAGTTGACTCTGAAAAAAAGGGATTCTAGGAGGGGTGAGGAGGAAATATATTCCAGGCATGAGAGAAAACTGGTCCCAAACTACACATGAGAGATAGCTGTGTGTAAGGAATAGTAAAAAGATTAATTTCACTAGACCATAGTGTACTCGAAGGTAAGTAATATGTAATGAAAAGATAGGTGGGTCCAGGCTGTAAAGGGTTTTAAATGGTAGAGAGAGAAATTTATATTTGATTTTGATTCCATAGGTAATGTGGAAATGTTTTGGTTGTGTCCAACTTTTTGTGACCTCATTTTTTTGGGCTTTCTTGGAAAAGATATTGGAATGGTTTGCTGTTTCCTTCTCCAATTTATTTTTCAAATGAGGAAACAGGCAAACAGGGATAATTGACTTGAGTAAGGCCACATAGCAAATAAGCATCATGAGTTCAAATCTGCCCTCTATAAAATGAGCTGGAAAAAGAAATGGCAAACCTCTCCAGTTTCTGCCAAGAAAACCCCAAATGGGATCATAAATAGTCTGAAACAATGAACAATAACAAATTTTCTTTGTGAAGTTTAAGGTAAGGTCATCATCCTTGAGGTTGTGGGGGAAAGTAGTAAGGAGGGTTTGAGGGTAGAAAAGAAAATTAATTTTTAGATTTTCTGAGCAACTAAGATCATAAGGGAGGAAACTAGTAATTTTGGGAAGTCTCTAAATGGATGAAATCATAGATCTGTCCCTTGCCTCTCGAATGAGTGTAGTGGAGAAAGTACTGAACCTAAAAAACCTAAGTTCTAGCTGATTCAGCTCAGCTAATTAGCTATGGGACCCAGGGTAAATAATTTTATTTCCTGATCTGATTCTCCTCTTCTGTAAAATGAAGGATTTGGATTAAATCATTGCTCTCTAAGGTCCTTTCCGCCACTAAAATTCTATGTAATTGTGAAAGTCCTTTAAAATGGTATCAGATTTTATATGTAGGATTATTATTAAAGGAGGGATATGAAGAATACTCAAAGGCTTGCCTTCCAGATATGTTACTGAGGAAGAATGATCAGTCAGTAGAGACTGATCAAACTTAATAGCATAGATAAATTTTTTCATATCTACTGGCAAAGAGCAGGGCCTTGAAGGACCAAAAACCAAGGACAGCTCACAGATTTAGTTGAGTGAAGTTCCTCTATTTTGATCTAGGAAAGAGAGACTGGCTTAAAAATGCTTGGTTCTTTGATTGATATGACAACAGAAATAGCCTTCTGATTTTATCTATCAAGCAGGGTATAAAATGAGGAGATATGTATGCTCCTGAAAGTCTTTTCCATTATAATATGAGATTTATAGTCCAAATTAAAGATGTGTTTCTTATAGATATGAAGTTTTTCCCTACTAGTAAAACAAATTATACTGGTTACATCAAGCCTCAGACATGCCAGGGCCGTCTAGAAGAGACCTGTTACTCAAAGATTTTATCCTTATTATCCACACAGAAAAAGTCACAGGGATGAAGAATATGTTATTTTTCAAATGGTGACACACATTTCTATGAAAGCTTATCTATTAGTATATATTATCTCCATCTCAATCTCTCTATCTCTCTCCAATTCCTCCCTTACCTCTCTGTCTCTCTCTCTTTATCTCTTTCCCTTTCTGTCTCTCTCTTCTCTTTCTGTCCTGTCTCTGTCTCTTCCTCCATCTTTTTCCTTCTCCTCTTTCTCCCCCTTCTTCCTTCTCTCTGTCTCTGTCTCTGTCTCTGTCTGTCTTTGTCTACCTGTCTCTCTCTCTACATCACATATTTATATTTGGTTTTTTATCTAAACTTAAATCTATCTAGACAGACAGTACAAGATGGACAATGAATTGGTATCAGAATTAAATAAGAAAAAAAGAGTAAGTTAGATTGCTTTCAGGAAATTGCAAAGCTCCTTTAATGACCTCAAACTTCTCTCAGAAACAAAGGGACAATTTTTTAATATCAACATTTACTGGTGGTGTTTTGTGGAGACAAGTCAAGGAACAATGTAGCCTCTGGGTAATTAAAGATGATAATCACAGCATAGAGACACATTCAGGGTGTGTAGGCTGCAACATATTTTTTTTTTTTTAACAAGTCAGGAACTTTGAAGAAGAATTAGAGTGAAAGTTGTCAGGAAAATGAGCAAAAACAGAAGGGCCAAGAGAGCAAGGGGTGTGTGTGGGGGAAGATACTTCATTTCTGTCCTTGTGAGAAACTTCTGGGAGGAGAAAGATGGAAGTTGGAAAGCATGGGCAGATATGGATTGAGCTGCTATGTGCATCATTGAACCAAATATCTAAATAAATTAAAAGAGAGAGCCAGTGGGAGTATGTGAAACATTGAAAAAGTTTTCTTGCATTTTTAAGTGATTATTATTGCTGTATTATTGTATTATACAATACTACATATTACAATATGTAGTATTGTATTGTACAATTGTATTATATTATTATATTATATATTGTATTATACATTGCAGAAACAATAATCAAAATCAATCAGGAAGCATGATTCCATTAACAAAATAGTAATTTAATTTAATTGAGCAAATATGGCCCCATTATACAAAACAAGGCATACCTGTATCTATTTAGTTAATAAGGAAGGGAATTAGTACTTTTAAAGTGCTTACTATGTGCCAGGCACTATTTAATATATAATCTCATTCAATACTCTTGACAACCCCTTGTGAGGTGAGTACTGGAGAAACTGAGGCAGACAGAGGATAAAATGACTTGCCTACAATCACATGAATAAGTGCCTAAGGCTAGATTTGAAATCAGGGCTTCCTGACTCCAGGCCCAGAGTTTTATCCACTGAGCCATCTAACTGCCTAATTAAAGATAGGAGACCATGTAGTCTAGTGGTTCTGGAGTCAAAGGATTTTAGTTGAAAACGTAGGCCTTCCATTTGCTGGCTGTGTGACCAAATAAGTCACTTACCAAGTCACTGTGTCTTCATCTGTAAAATGATGGGATTAGATTAGATGATCTCCAAATTCCCTTCCAGAGGCATGTGGTGGTGAAGTAGTTAGAGTGCCAGGACTGGAGTCAGAAAGACTCATTTTCCTGATTCCTGATTCAAATCTGACCTAACACTTACTAGCTCTGTGACTCTGTGCAGGTCGCGTAACCTTTTTACCTCAGTTTCTTCATTTATAAAATGATCTACAAAAGGAAATGGCATATCACTCCAGTATCTTTGCCCCCTCCCCAAAACAAAACAAAACAAAGCTCCAAAGGCATTACAATAAGTTAGATAGAACTGAGCAATAAGTTTCTTTCCCAGTTCTAAATTTGTGATGCCATAAGTAACTGATCAATTTTGATGAAAACTGGCAGCAGATGATGAGGTTTGGCACTAAATGATGGGGTTGGGGTAACAATCTGTAGTTAAATATGAGTTGCAAGGCACAAGACACATGTGACAAATTCACAAGGGCATTTTCCTTGCTAAAAGGTACCTTTATGAGAAGAGGTTATAGACAAAATGAAGAGATAAAATAGCTAATAGGAGTGGCAGATATGAAATAGATTTGGAAAAGTATATAGCTAACTAGGAAAGGGTGTTTTTTAAAAAACAATTAACAAGGGGAAAAACAAGTTCCATAATGGAACTCACAATTATCCAGGAGAAAGGGAATATGGCATGAAGTTGGAGTATGCCATTGATTGGCAGATTAAATCCATAGATGAGTTTAGATATCTAAAAGAATTAGCTATAACAGAGAAAGTTACCTTGAGTAATGGGAGAGAGATGGGATAAAGAGAAAAACAACATGACAATGAGAAGAACTCTATGGTAGGCTAATCCAAAAGGAATTCAGCAAAGATGGTGCAGACCATGGGCAGATTTATAGGGGAAATTTAAATTTAACCTCTGGTGTTTGACATCATAACTTGGCTTTCTGATTGGGTACAATAAAGTGGGGTTACCCAAGATTTTCACAGCAGTGGGACTATAAGACTGAAATGATCCCATCAGTATCCTCTCCTGCTTACCTCAGAGAGTATAATAGTCTTATCAATTCTTCAGGTTTCCTCTGTCTATCTCATGTAGTTCCCCAAGACCTCATCAGTTTTGTGAATAAGTTTTCAACTAGCATAATCTGTGAATATTTTACTATAGTATACATGTCTATCATATTCTTTCTACAATTACTAGGGAAGAAGTCAAAGATGTGTTTTAATCAGTAAGCATCAGGATGCTGAATGAGTAAAAGAGCAATAACATAAGTCATATAGGGTGAGACCTTTTCAGGTGTAAATGAAGCATTTCACAGTTTAGGGGTGAGGCTTTGAATAGCTCAGTTGCTTATTACAAAGGCAGGAGAGATAATGCATTTGCTTCTGGGGAAGAGGATCTCATTTTCTCATTTCCACTCCTTCCCTCTCAACTCATTTGCATAGAGCATAGATTTCCACAAAATTTGGGTCACTGTAGGTTTTCTTTTTTTTAATTGACAGGTGGTCACCATAGGTTTTTTGAGGTCCTTCATCAAGGGAACTTAACTCTGAACCAGGAAGAGTTGTGCAGTAGAAGATATACCTTCCTTGTCACCTGCCCTAGAAGTGATAAACCTCAAAGTCAGGTCTTTTAGAGAATAGAATTTGATTCTCCTAATCCCAAGTCTTTGCTATTTTTGAAAGCTCTCAGAAGAACTTTAACTAAAAGAATACATAATGAACATGGCAACATATTGACAAGCCTGAGATTAGAGGTGTAGAGACTATAGCTGCCCATAAAAGAGCAAATTTGGGATATTCAACAGTAGAAACACCAACTGATCAGGCTCTTTGTCTTTTTGTAGAATTAATCTGAAGTATTATTTATGTTTTTATCTTCTTTTCTATTTAGTATAGTGCCTGGCTATTAGGACTTAAATAAACCCTTGCTGATTCAAGCATGAAAATTTAAGTGGAAACATGCTCTGTACAACCAAATGTGGTTTTATATATATAGTTTAGTTGTTCAATGGGGGTTTTCTAGGCAGATACTGAAGTGGTTTGTCAACTCATTTTCCTGCTGAGGAAACTGAGGCCAGATTTGAATTGGCAAAGAATAGTCTTCTTGACTTCAGGCCTGGCATTTGCCACCCAGCTGCCCAGTTTTCATATTACTATTAGAATAACTGGACTGTGAGTCAAGTCATTTCTAATCTTGGCTCTGTTCCAACTACTATAGCTGTATAATTATTGACAAGTCATTTAACCTTTACATGCCTCAATTTACCTATCTGATTTTATTTTTGTTTTTGTTTTTTAGAGGCAATTGGGCCCAAGTGACTTGCTCAGGTGACATAGCTAGTAAGGGTCTGAGGTCAAATTTGAATTCAGGTATTCCTGACTCTAAGACTAGTATGCTGTCCAATGTGTCACTTAGCTGTTTACCTAAAATTTTCTAGGCAAAATCAGCCCAGGAGATATAGATTATCCTCATGAATAATATTTTGAAAACACACACAAAAAATTTCCAGTGTGAAAGAAAAGGAGCTTAACAGCTTACTGAGCTTGTTAAAAAATAAACAGAAGATAGAGACAAGAGCTGGTAGTAGAGAATGAATATGAAACTATGTCAGACTCTTGTAGGAATAACATCAACAATGCTAAAGCTGAGATTGAGGTAGGATTGGCTAGAAACCTAAATATACAAAGAAATTTGTTTGTTTTAAGTGGAAAATTGGAAGGAAAGAAGATTAAACAAGGGTTAGGGCTACTGCTTTGGATGACTGGGAAAATGAGAGTTGCTAATGGAAAGAAGGAAGAGTTTTACTTTGCTTCTATTTTCTCTGCAAAGGAAAATAATCTTTGTCCTGGAAAGGGCAGGAAAAAATGGTTAGTAGAACATCAGTGTCTGAGATAAGGAAGCAGTAAATAAAGATCAATATGATGAATTTGTTAAGGTGAAATTTAATGATAAATGTAAAGTCCTACATTTGCATTCAAAAAGTTACCTTTACAAGAATAGGATGGCTAGATAACAGTTATGATCTGAGGGTTTTAGTGACCTATAAATTCAAAATAAATGAACAGTTTGATATGGTTGCTGGAAAAAAAAATTCCAATGTAATCTTTTAAAAAAATCTTTTGTTTTCACTTTATTTCTAAATATATTCTTCCTCATTCCCCTGCCCAATTATCCTAATGACAAAGAACAAAAAAAGAAAGGGGGAAAAAGGAGTTCAGCAAGTTTAACATAACAATGGAGCCTGATGACTTGCACAAAGTTCCATCTCTGCAAAGAAAGGAGAGACATGTTATTTTCATTTCTCTCTATCTTTTTTTTTTTGGAGGGGGAGATGATCATTATAGTTTTTTTTTAACATTCAGTTTTATTTTGTTCTTTCTGAACTTTCTGATTGCATTATTATAGTTGTTGTACACATTATTTCCTTGATTCTGTTTATTTTGTGTCAATACCTATGTCTTCCTATGCTTCTCTATGCATTGTTTCTTATGGTGAAGAAGTATCTTTTTTATTTATGTATCAAAATTTGCTTAGTTATTCCTTAATTATTGGGCATCTGCTGTGTTTCCTTGCTACTGCAGGAAAAAATGCTGCTATAAATATTATGGTATATATGAGACTTTTTTTATCTTTGATCTCATTGAGGATATGTTTAGCAGTAGCTTTTTTGACTCAAAGGAATCTCATTTAATCTAATAATAATAATATAATAACAGAGATACAGTGCATAGGACTAGAAAAATGACAGTCCTGAGGTTCTCTGACTTGGAAAGATGTCATTGGGGATAACTTTAATTCAGGGTGCCATCTTTAAGACATTTGTAAATTGGAATTCCCAGAAGTCAGATAAAATGGCAGCAGGCTTTGAAGTCATGCTGGCAGAGAAAGGAGGAGCGATAGCTTGGCTATGGGATTTCAGGTGGAGATAAAATAGGTATATTCAAGTATTTGAAGGGTTGTCTTGGAGAAAAGAGATTAAACTTCTGATTCACAGAACAACTAAAAACAATGGGTAGAAGTTTTATAAAAATGGCTTTGAACAGTAAATAAAGGAAAATATCCAAGCTGTTGGAGATATATCAGAGTGAAATGTGTTGTCTGAAATCACGGTGGGGTCCTCCTAAGTAGAGAACTTTAAGACCGAATGGAGTCTTGTGCAGTTATATATTGGACTAGATGGATTTCTAGAGTCTTATTCACCCCTGACAGTCTATAAAATGAGGGGGTTGGTCTAGACGATGTCTAAGGCTCCTTCTGGCTCTTATTTTATAAGATTCTTTATTCCAAATGGTTTGATGAATATAATTTTAGCAAAATAACAAATACCTGTCATTCTGACTGTGAAATTTGTTGAGGAAGTCTGGATTTAAAAGTGTATCAAATCCTTTCACTTGGTTTGTAAACATATGGAAACATTGTTTAAAATCAATTGGTCCAAAGAGAGTCATTTGTTATTAACTGAATGTAGTACCTGAATTCAGCAATGGAAAATTCCATCTAGAGCAAAGTTAAGCGTAAACAACATTTGAACCCCATCTCCCACATCTTTTCTCAGAGCCCAACAAAATCTCAGTTGTCATCACTAATTTCTTTTGCCTCTGATACGTGCTGCCTTTTGAGTTTGTATGAATGACCCTCTTGGATCTCAGTTTTTTGATATTTAAAAATAGGGGCATTGCAGTAGATGGGCTTCTAAGATTCTTCTTGCCTCTGAATGTTTTGAGCTATGATCCTAAGATAGTTTTTTAAGATGTCTCCCATCTCTTACATCCTATGAGAAGTTCTGTTTCTGTTGGATAGGTTTAATGTTCACAGATATGTAAAAGGCATTGTCCCTTTCCTATATGGGCATTTGGGTTGCTCAAATGGGATCATTTGTGTAAGAAATACTGATTGGGAGGAATCTGTGTTCCTTACACCAAAGTTACCTTTTCAGTAATCCAAATATCCATATATAAAAGGGTTGATAACTTACACACACACACACACACACACACACGCATCACAAAAGGTGTCCAGAGGAATTGATCCTAAGTCCTCTGATCCAGGATAAATACATTTTCCATTGTGCTACAGCAATGTACTTTGCCTCAGTGACTGGGTTTATGGGTTCATTGTATGTATGTGGGCATGCTATGGTAAAAGAGTGCTGGCTTTTGAGACAGAAGATCTAGGTTTAAGTCTTGCTTCTGAGGCTTCTAACTTGTGTGATTTGGAGTAAGTTATTTCACCTTTCTGTACCTCACTTTTCTTATCTGCAAAATGATGAAGTTGGTCTGGAAGGATTCTGAAGATTATTCTACTTCTACATTTATGATTCTATGCTTCTATGAACTTTGAGCATGGGTCTTGGGCTATTGTGTTATGAAAAAGTCTATGATAGATACAGCAAAATATCTCTACTCTACCACATAGGATAGGATCATTACACAACATGAGCCTGATGACACTTACTGAGCAGCACCACTGGCCGAACTTACCATGCATATTTACTCTATCAAGAAGTAGATTGGTGCGACCTTCTAAATTCTCTTCCATCTCAAAAAAAGTTTATAAACCTATGCTTTTATGTCATTTTTGAGAATTAGAAATAAATGAGTGTTTGCAGCCTTTATTCCACATTTATGAGATGAGATCAACACAAAGAGAATTTACAATTGAGGTAGAGTCATCTGTAAGTACTATTATCATTATACCACTCACATCTTGGACCTGCTCTGAATCAAGGAAAAATTACTGTGTGTGTGTGTGTGTGTGTGTGTGTGTGTGTGTGTCCATTTCTTGCTAAGGAATATGTAGTCCTTGGTTCCTTTTCCACTTGAAATTCAAACATCGTCTGGCAGGAGTTTCTGTGACTCTGGTGTATTATCTTTACAGCTCATGGTTTCATGGGACATTTGTGCAGATGAAATTGATCAAGAGCAGAAAGAAAATAGCAGTTGCCTAGGCAACCGGCTGGTGACTCACCCCCGGCTTTGAATCTCAAAAGCTGTGAGACTGCAGTAATTTTCCAGATGCTAAATCCAGCCCTCCCTCTTATCTCCCCCCCCCCCCTTTTCTTTTCTAACATCTCCATACTTCATTTCTTTTTCTCCACCTCCTTCCCACTGTACCCATCCAGCTCTGATGCCTGACCTTGCCTATGCCCACTGCAGAGAATCCTGCATGTTTTTCCTTTTGCTGAAGTCTCATAGCATCCATTTCCATCTCTCTTGTGGATTGGCTCTGCAGATAGAGCTCTTAGTCCCTTCCCTTCCACTCCAACTTTTACTGTTTTGCCTGGAAAGTTATTAAAACAACAATCCTTGCAGTGGCCAGATGGCAAAAATCCCACTGGAAGATGGTTCTCAGGGCCATGGTGCTTCTAGGTGCCACTGATCCATACCAGGGCACTTCTTTCCAAATATGCACATATTTGACTTCACAGAATTGCAGAGCATTTCTCTGAGGCTTGCAGATATTTTCCTCAAGGCTGTTTCTGAGCAGAATTTTTTTTAAATTAAAACTTTTTATTTTCAAAATATATACATGAATAATTTTCAATATTCACCCCCTTACAAAACCTTGTGTTATAATTTTTTCCCTCCCTTCCTCTCCACCTCTCCCCCAGACTGTAAGAGAATCAATATACATCAAACATGTGCAATTCTTCTTTACATATTTTTACAAATATCATGCTACACAAGAAAAATCAGATCAAAAAGGAAAAATGAGAAAGAAAACAAAATGCAAGCAAACGACAACAAAAAGAATGAAAATACTATGTTGTGGTCCATATTCAGTTTCTATTGTTCTCTTTCTGGGCACAGATGGCTGTTTCCATCACAAGATTATTGGAACTGGCCTGAACCATTTCATTTTTAAAGAGAATCATGTCCATCAGAATTGATCATTGTGTAATCTTGTTGTTGCCATATATAATGATCTTCTGGTTCTGCTCATTTCACTCAGCATCAGTTCATGTAAGTCTCTCCAGCCTCTCTGAAATCATCCTGCTGGTTGTTTCTTATAAAACAGTAATATTCCATAGCATTCCTGTACCATAACTTAATCAGCCATTCTCCAACTTATGGGCATCCACTTAGTTTCCAATTTCTTGCCATTACAAAAAGGGTTGCCCAACAAGACTATACAATGATCAATTCTGATGGACATGGCTCTCTTCAACAATGAGATGATTCAAATCAGTGCCACTTGTTCAGGTAATGTTGGCCATTACATGATGAATTTTTTAACTACTGAAAATTCAGGAAGCCATCTAACAAGGTGTGAAGAATTTGGTGTATGTTCCAGTAGAGAGAACATTTCTACACTGATGAAATCATCGGTATTTTAATGCTAAAAAAAAGAAAATTTTGAAGACAAAAGATCCCACGAATGGGTCTTATTAAAGACTTTCAGTCAGGTAGACTTTCAGTTGTCATGATGAGTAGTGGGATAGATATTATTGGTAATTTTTTCTTGGAATACTGCAAAATATGGTATATAGGGAGTTTCATATTGCAGTGATTACTTTCTATCACAGATTACAATTGCTTTTCACTGATAATCTTAGCCTGGGGGGACTGTGAGAGGTGTAGGGAGTTGTCCAAGATCACAAAGCCAATATGACAGAGGCTGGAAGACTTGGACCTAGACTTACATTCTATCTTCTATGTCTTTCTACTTCTTACCCCCATTTTAACCCCTAGTCCTCAAAATTCAGATAAGTAGAAGTTAATTAACTTGCTCAACTTCACAGTAATAGTGGCAATGCTAGGAACAGAAACAAGGTCTCAACAGCCAACCCAAGCTTTTTAGGGGCAGCTTTAAGATAACTTATAAAATCAAGTTTGGATTTTATGCCCTATCCTCCCTTTAGTAATCTTACTTTCTCTGTTCTCACCCAAAGCTTGGATGTATTTCTTCCTTCCACAGAAATATAAACTTTTGGAAGACAGAGACTGACTTATTTCCATATTTGTATCCCTAGCACATAATAGGGCTGCTATGTGGCACATCAGATAAAATGCTGAACTTGGAATCAGGAAGACATGAGTTCACCTATGATTTCAGACATTATTTAGCTGTGTGACCCTGGAAAAGTCATTTAACCCTGTTTGCCTCAGTTTCCTCATCTGCAGAAGGAAATGACAAACTAATTCCAGTATCTTTGCCAAGAAAATCCCAAATAGGATCATGAAGAATTGTATTTGACTGAAACAACTCAACAGTAGCTAAAGCACATAGTAGGTGAGGTTGTTGACTTGGTAGTTGAATGTTACCTCATGTCTGTTTCCTCTATAATGTCTCGCAATTTTAGACAAGCTTCATATTTCAAAGCTCTCCTGATATCAGAACTTTTCTCAGGGTACTGCTTGATATGATGGCCTGATGATAGTTGGGATGAATTCTCCAGACTGGTGTCAAAAACAAGATTCAAAGTCAGGTTTTCCCAATTCCAAGTCCTTTTTGGTCTACTTGGGTTTCTCTAATTGTGATTTGTATATATTAGAGTGTGATTGTTAACCATGACTTTTGTATTGCTTCAAAGGAATATTAATATAAAAACCTCCTATATTGCAGATCTACTTGTTCCTGACCTGTTTTTTTTTTTTTTTAAGGTGCCATCCACTCTAAAGAAGAAGAGAGAATCTTGTTGAAAAAAAAATCTATTAAAAAAAATAGTAGGCAGGGTAAATACATTCCAATTCAGAGATTCTATAAGTATGTGCATATTGAAATGCTTTATGTTGATCAGCCTGTTTTCTAAGAGTCATACGTTGAGAAGTTTTTATTGTATTTGAAATACATATATATATATATATATATATATATATATATATATATATATGCAGAAGACTCTGAAAAAAAATGTGAAGCCCCTGGTAATCAGTGGAGTCCAAACATTTGCCATAATATAATTGCTCACCATCTCTGTTTTGTTCTACTCTAAGACCTTAGTCTTACTTTTGGTAATGTATTGATAACTCTGGACCCATTCTCCCAGATTCGGACTGGTTACAGCTTTCCTTTGGAATTCTAGGGTACCCCTGACAACAGGAAGTGATTGCTCTTTAATGCTTTAGGATCATTGTCCACTGCAATGTGTCCTCTCTATTGTTAATCACCAGTAAGTGTGTTGCAGTTCTAATTGCTCAATAAATAAACATGATAAGTGTATATTAAACACCTTTTATGTGTCAGGCATTGGGCCAAGTGTTAGAGAGACCAAAGAGGCAAAAGACAATCCCTGTCTTCAAGAAGTTTAAAATGTTCCATTTAACCAATTAGCATCAAATTAGCTTTTACATAGCTCTCCAAAGATATAGCAAGAAAATACAAACATCTCCTTCCATTGTTGGGAGACTACGTTCTCCATTATGCCACATTGTCTCTGGGAAAAGTGCCTTTAGAATTAATTCAGTTCTACATTGCATACACCCCACCAAGTTCACTTCCAAATGTAGCTTGGCCAGTGAATTGATGGCAGGATTGATATCTCTGCTATTGTTGCTTAAGGTCGAACAAGTTGCTCAGGACATTGTTTCTCACCATCTGGATTCTGGCAAATTCCTTTATAGATTCCAGTTCTTAGACTTCTAATGACTTACTTTCTTGACCTTCAGAGCTTAAGAGGTCATAATCATCTCCAACCTTCTTCACCTAAAATCTGGAAAGAAGGGAAATAATAAGGGCAGAAACAATAGAAGGTCCAGTGTTCTCAACTTCATGACAGTTTTGAGCGAGAGAAAATCATAGGGTTCTCTCCTTCCAAAGGCCCCTAGACGCTTGTCTCCATTCTCCAAAATTAGCCAAGCCAAATAGCTAAGAATTTCAAATTGATTGTCTAGTGTTTTTTGAATGTACCCAAGTACCAGTTTCATAGCCAATAAGAAAGTTTCCCTTTTACCACTCATTTAGAGGACTAAAAGTAATTTGTGCCTTCCCACTGAGATTATCTCCATTTGTACTAAGGCTTTTACATGTTGTCTTTCCCATTAGATTATGAGATTTTTGAGGGCAGGGACTGTTGTCTTCCCCCCCCCCCCACCTGCCTTTTTTTTTGAATTTCCAGTAGTCACATAATAGGTACTTCATAAATGCTTGTTGATATGCATGCTCTAAAATCTAAGTGGGGATTGCATTATTCTATACTTATAAAGAATGACATCATTGACCAGTTCCTGTTCCTGTCCCTATTATAATTAATTTGTGGGAGAGAATAGAGGAATTAGTTAGATAGGTATTGTAATGCTGGAGAAACTGAGCAAGACAGAGATTAGAGAACAATTTAATAATTTATTAAATGGGAGAGATTTACTGGGACCAATGGATCCATGCTTGGTCCCAGGGCTGAATGAGACTATCTCCAAGAATCCAGCCCTGAATATCGGATACAAGACTCTTTTATAGAATGATAAGAACAATGACATGGATGGGGATGACCTAATGGAGGGAGGCACCTAGGATGACATAATGGGGGAGGTACTGGAGAAGCTCCAGATATTCTAATGATATCTAAAATGGATAAAGACTTTTATCTCATTAAACATTAAGAGGGAATGAGTATAGCCTAAGATCTAAGATCTAAGACCTTTATCCTATCGAATATTAAGAGGGAATGGTTATAACCTGAGACAGAATAGTTGAATAGAAAGGACAATTAGGGAAACTGGGTCAGGACATTAAAAGGGAACTGTGGCACAACAGTATGTACATATATAGGAAAGTAGGATGTTATTGGTGTCTGATTTTCATTATTGACATGCAAGTGAGTTGGATTTAAGTGTGCCAGCTGGGTTAAATGGCAAGACATAGATCAGAATGACTAGAGATTGCTCTGGATGCAGAGTAAGTAGATCTATAGATAGGTAGATAGATATAAATAGTTTGGTAGGTAGGTAGTCAGATAGTTATACAAATTGTTGTTTGTCCCTCATGCTTGAAGAAGACCAAAATAACATCAAAATGTCAGGATCAATGGGGAGTGTGTTCTGACTATGACTGATCATACCAATATAATAACCTTTTACCACAAATCTGGCACAAATAATCTATATGACCATTTGGAAAGGAGAGATCTCAAATCTGCCCATAAGCACACACACATACATATGCACATATTAGATAATTAGATAAATAGAGACATAAGCAACTAGCTTGCTAGACAGATATTTAGGTGAATAGCTAGATAGAAAGATGTATAGATGATAAGTAAATTGATAAAACATTTATTAGCAATCTACTGTATGCCATCGTCTGTGAGTTTCTTTGAGAACAGGGACTGCTTTTTGCCTTTATTTCTATTGCTTAATACAGTGCTTAACACAAAATCAATGATTAATAAATACTTGTTGACTTATTGTTCACTGTATTAAGTAAGCCCTGGAAATGCAAATAAAATCATGCAAGACCATCTTCACCCTTAAGCAGCTTAGATTCCAGTGAAAGAAGGCAAAACCTAAAGAAATGCTAAAAGGAGGAGGTTGGAAAGCTGTGCAGATAGGGCTAAAGATTTGAGATTCTTTTGTTGTTGTTTAATCTTTTGAGAGCTGCTTGATTCTTTGTGGCCCCATTAGGGGTTTTCTAGGCAGATATTAAAGTGGTTTATCATTTCCTTCTCCAGCTCATCTTACAGAAGAGGAAACTGAGGCAAATTTAGGGTAAAGTGACTTGCCCAAGGTCATACAGCTAGTAAGTGTCTGAGGCCAGATTTGAACTCAGGAAAATAATCCTTCCTGACCTCAAGCCCAGCACTCTGATCACTGTGCTATCTAGTTGAGATCTCTAGACAGGTAATCTAGAGTTCCTTACAATTTCTTTATCCACAGCCACAACAGTTGTGCGAGTACATAAAACTAATGAAATGGGACTGGGGGAAATTATAGATGCATTGGGAATAAGACACTTGAAAAGTCCCACATACAACACCTATAAATAGACAACTCCTTGCTATCCTCTGCTTCCCTGGGGGAAGGCCTTTGCAAAATTTTTCCTTTCCAAAATTTATCAACAGTGGATTATTGATGATGTTAATTCAGGCAGAGAAATAATCATCTTTTTACTAAGGGACATACTGAATTGAACACTTGAACTTTGGAATACATTTTTACTCTTGGCATTTTTCCAGGGGCTTCATGCTATAGCTGAAACTTCATATTTTTTCATCTGGGCAAAAATGATGGGGAACAGAAAATGGTAGCATAATTGAGCTGAGAGAGGAATCAGTCTATTCTCCCATAGGGGCTGGGGAAAGTTGGGACTCTTGGGCCATTATGGTGATAGTAGCATGTCTTCTTGCCCCCAAATAATAAAAAAATAGCTAGTATTAGCTAGCATTCTTTTAGCACTTTCCCCAAACATTTTATGTTATCTCATTTGATCCTCACAACAACCCTGGGAGGTAGGTGCTATTATTATCCTTATTTTATAGATGAGGAAACTGAGGCAGAGAGGGTTTAGGTGACTTGCTAGGCTCACACAACAAGTAAATTTTGGGGAAGAATTCCCAAGTCAGATGTTCCTGCTTGTAAGTCCAGTTCTCTATCATCTTCCTGTCACTAAATTGCCTCTAGCAAAGGGACTTTGCCGGGAATAGCAATGGACTTGCCAGTATGAGGAACATCTGAGTCAAATGGAATAAGATACAATTTGATGGGGATGAATGCAAAGTCTTACTTTCAGGATCAAAAAATCAATTTCACAAGCACAAAATGAGAGCGTGGCCATGGTATGTGACTATGGCTAGACAGAAATTTGTCTGAATAAATAACTGGGAATATTAAGGGATTGCAAGCTTAATAGGAGTCAGCAGTGTAAAATGTCAGCCAAGAAAGCTAATGCAGTCTTAGGCTGCATTAAGAGAGGGAGAGCTTCCAGGAATAAGGAAGCAACAGTCCCTCTGTATTCTCTTCGGGTCAGATTAAATCTAAGTGGCACATTTGATGAAGGACATTGCTCAGCTGGAGGGTATCCAGAGGAACATGACTAGAATGATGAAAAACTTTAAGCTTATCATATGAGAATTATTTGAGGGAGATTGGGATGTTTGGTCTGGGTAAGAAACTTATAATAACTGTATTCCAGTATTTGAAGGGTTGTCATTTGAAAGAAAGATTCAATTTGTTCTATTTGGCCCCAGGTGTCAGAACATGAAAGCAGTGTTTGAAACTTGCAAAGAGTCACATTTAGGCTTGATGTACAGAAAAAACTTCCTAAGGTACCTCCACCCCGCTGTGGTCCCTCCCTCTCTCTGATTGGGGAGGAGTGGAGAGTGGACAATGGAGAACTCCTCTCAAATCCTCCATTTAAGGAGAGCCCTCAAAGCAGTCATCTCATTTCCCTCCTGGCTGACCAGGTACCTTCTGTTCTTTTTACCTTACAGCTTTTAATTATGTCATCTTTTCCCTTTAGACTCTGAATTTCTTGTGAACATATACTATGTTTTGCTTTTCTTTGAATCGCTTGCACTTAGTTCAGTATCTGGTACATAGAGGGCACTTGATAAATGTTTATTAACTAACAATTACAGTTATCCAAATAAAGGCAAAATGGACTGTTTTGAGAGGTTGGTGAACTCCCTACAGCAAGAGACCTTCAAGCTAAGGCCAGAATGACTATTTGCTGGGAATGTTAGATTGTTCCTGTGTTAGTTGGATTAGGTAGTCTTAGAAGTATCTTCCAAATCTGGATTTCAGTGACTGTGACACTTTCCATAAAGTCTAATAGTTTTTGGTTTCTGAGTTTCTTTAGTGATTTCATGCTCTTTCTGCATGGATCTTTGTTTTAAGCATTCTCTGAGACTAATAGGATCAATAGAAGTGAAGCAAAGGACTAGAGGATCCTACAGGTTTCACTGTTATTTGCCAGTGAAGATCTGAGATGATTCTATTATGCTGGGAGGGTGGGAAGAGAGGGGGATGTAGCCATTGTGAAGAGAAGACAAGAATTTATCTGATGAAGTCAGCAGAGGTGATCCTGAGGTATGAGCATGGGGGATTTCCCCCAAACTTTCCTACATAGAGACATTTGTTCAGTTTCTGTCTTCAATAAACTGCATCCAAGTCTGGACAGCACTAATGCTGGATGAGTCATTTGTCTCACTCTGTGATTATGATAAATGTTAGCATAGTGGCCTTCTATCTCACCCTAAAATGTATATGGTTGCCATTTTGTGTGTTAGAAGTTCACAACAAAGAGCTATTCTTCATGGCTGCTGTTTCTTTTATTCAATTGAATTTCACTTTTGATTGGACTTTGGAATAATCTTTTGGAAAATACTCAAGACTTGCAAGTCCTAGTTCAAAAACCTCTTGTTGTGAGTATATGAGAGCTTTGGGCTCTGCTTTTGGCTATGACTCAGGCCTAAATGGCTCACAATCTGATAATGATGAAACCTTTTGATGGCTATGGAACCCTAAAGACTGATGACCATGTAAAAGACTGATGACCATGTAAAAGACTGATAGCTATGTAAAGGAGAATGTCTACCCCCTCAACTGTTTTCTTCCTTCCAAATCATGTCAGGCAGCTTGAAGCTTCTTGAGACAGAGCACAGGGAAGGGGCAGCATTATTCTGGACTTTCTCTGGCATGAGTATATGGCTTCTAAAGTGAAGCAAAGGAATGAAATTCTACAGGTTTCACTGCACTGGCAAAGGGCAGTATATATTGCTCAAGATCTGAGATGAGTCTACTATGCTGAGTGGGTGAGTGGAGAGGAGAGAGGGATTATAGCCATTGTGAAGAGAAAGTAAGAAAATGATCTGGTCTGGATACTGGGATTCCAGGAATATGGAGGCAACATTGGATAAGCTTCATTTTGGATTTGGGCTGCCTCTTTGGGGTTATTCTTTCCTGATTTTAGGTAAATGAGTATCTATCCCAAGATGGACATGTTCAGACTCAGTGATCACCTCATGTATTAGAGAAGTCCAGAATTCCTGGACTCCATTGGGTTGGGAGCTAAACAGTGGTAGGGAGAGTCTCTGGCAATTATTCCAACTTTCTTGGAGACGATGGATGGGATCAAATCTGGCTGTTTTAGCAACAGAAATGTATGGGGAGTTGTTTAGAAAGTGAAGGGTTGCTTTGAAAGGTTAAGTATCTTATTAGTAGTCATGCAAATTATTTCCTAAGTTCTGATGAAGTTTAAATATTGACCTCTTAACAGTTGAAAAAACAACTTTTATGTTTGGCAGATCTTTCATATGTAGGAATGAATTAGCTATCCTATATCTGCCTCATGTTATATTGAATATCTTTTAGGGAAATCATCGTTGTGAAATAATCTAAGCTATGAACAAAAAAGGTAAAGGGGTAAAGGGTTACTGAGCCAGATTATAAGAAAAGGAGGGCTAATTCTTCTTCCCAGAGGCTATTGTGCTTCAGAACTGAATAACATCCAAACCACATGGACAAGATGTGGTACCATCCTATAGTCTCTGTGGGTTTAAAAGTGGCTCTTCAATAGTGATTTCCATCTAGGTAGATGAAAAGAAAACCAGCATATATTAAGTGCTTACTTTATACCATTACCATGCTAAGTACTTTACAAGTATTATCTTTTTTGATCCTTAAAATACTGGAAAATAGGGGCTATATATTATTGTTTAGTTATTCAGTCATGCTGACATATTGTGACCCTGTGAACCATAGTAGGTCAGTACTGTCCATGAAGTTTTCTTGGCAAAGATAATGGAGTTGCCATTTCTTATTCTAATGGATTAAGGCAGAGGTTAAATAACTTGACCAGGATCACACAATTAGTGAGTGTCTGAGACTAGAGTGTCTGACTCTCTAGTTCCAGGAAGCCATCTAGCTGCTTCCAAATATTATTATTATTATCCCAATATTACACAAATTGAGGAAATAGGAAAATAGAGTTTAAGTGATTTGTTCAAGGTCACACACCTAGTGAGTGCCTGAAGCTAGATTTGAACTTGGTTTTCGCTAATTTGAAATGCAGTACTTTATCCACTATTCTACCCAATTGATTGGAAGAGGAAGGAAAGAAAGGGAAGGCTTTCCATGTGAGGTGATTTGGGACAATCATTAAGTAGTCTCAACACATTATTTAATAGTTATTTATTACACACATTATTTTTCTGATAATGCAGTTTCAAAACCTACCCTTTATTAGCTAAACCCTTGCAGATTCGTGATTCGTAGTCCACAGATGGTATCCTACGCACAGCTTGTGTCCTCTGAGGCAAAATACATTTTTGCACATGGACAGGAAGGAAACTCTTTCATGTCCTTTAACAAAAAAGGAAAACTGACCTCTAAGGTTTCCATCTGAAACTTAGATTTTATTCTTTTAGTGTGCTAGGATTCCTCTCCACATTCTCCCAGTTCTCCAAGGTTTGATAAACTTATGGGGTTTGCTACATGGCAAGTTTTAAAAATTTCTTTTGAGGCAAAAAGATGCTAGGCAATTTTTCTTTTTTATTGTTTTTAAAACAATTGTCAAATTATTGAACTAATTTCAATATTTTTCTCCTTCATTTCCCTTCCATAACTAATCCTTTCATCCCTCTTTCTTAAAAGAGTTGCCCAAGGTGTCAGAAGATAAGTAGTTCTAAATATTGTTGTCATTGATTTGTTTTTTAGTTGTATCTGATTTTTTTTTTTTTTTACCTATTGGGGTTGTCTTGGCAAATATACTGGAGTGGTTTGCCATTTTCTTCTTCAACTCAGTTTATAAAGGAGGAACTGAGGCAAACAGGGTTAAGTGATTTGTCCAGGGTCACACAACTAGTAAATGTGTGAGATCAGATTGAACTCCAGTTCTTGGCTTTATATATTATACCACCTTGCCACCTAAGTATGTAAGCCTGGGCAAATAACTTACCTTCTCTGAGAATCAGTTTCTTGATCTGAAAAATAGAAACAGCCTTTTCATATGTGGACAGCTGTATGGGAGTTTGCCTATCAGTAGGGGGATGTTTGATCAAATAATAGTATATGAATGTGAGAATACTTTTATACTGTAAGAAATGATGAAGAAAATTGAATAAGTGACTTTTAAAGTCTCTCTTTGTTTAAAGTAAAACACGAGTCTTTAAGGAACATTTTTTGGGTCCATCTTTTCTGTTAATCTTCCTAAGAGGGTCAGTCAGGAAGAGAAACAGTACTCTGAATTGTCTGTGCTACACAGTGGCTACTGTTTCCTTGGTTTACCTTCCCTACAGAGCAGACCCAATGGGAACAATAATACTCCTGTTAGAGTAGTACAAAATAAGTTTCAAAGGGCTGGGAGTGGGGAAGGGAATTTGAATGAATTGATTAATAATGGTAATTTAATTTCTTATCCTATAGGAGGAGGCATCCCTCTACTCATCTCTCCTCCAAAGTAAATGAAATACATGCTGATAATACTGAGATAAATGGGTGATCCTTGTCTAGAGGGGCTATAATTAAATTGCTCACTTTATTTTCACCTGAGAGTCACTTATTTTTCGAGATTACCCCATGGTTGAAGAAGCCTCTTGTAACTAGTCATATGTCTGAAAAATTCTAAATCAAAAAATCACAGCATTTTAGAATTGACTGAAAATTCAGTAGTCATTCAGGTCAACTCATAACCAAAAAGGAATTTTTATTTTAGCCTCCCCAAGTAGTCATATGCTCTTTGCTGGAAGATTTCCAGGGAGAGGAAACCCACTAAAGTGACCTGAAACAGTCCTTCAATGTTTGGACAACTAATTGTTAGGAACTGAGGGATTGATCATCATCAAATGGAGGATAGTTGAACAAGCTATATAGTATATGAATGTCATGGAACATTATTGTGCTGTAAGAAAGGAAGGGGATGGTTTCAGAGAAACCTGGAAAGACTTACATGAACTAAAACAAAGTGAAGTGAGTAGAACCAGAAAGACAATTCATACAACAAAAAACTACTTACCTATACATAGATATCTCTACATATACATGTATATAAATGCTATGTATATATAATATATGTGGCTATTATCATATGAATTATCCCTCTAGTTTTTTTTTCTTTCTCTATATATTCACACACACACACTTTTATGTGGCCAAGGTAGTCATTTGTTTTGCTTGACTGTATATATTTTTAATTGGAGTTTTATTTTTCTTGCTTTCTCGAGGTGGGTGGGTGGATAGAGTGGAAATGAAAATGAGATGGTCAATCTTATATAAAATTGAGTTAAAAATAAATTACTCTAATTGTTAGCATTTTTCCTTATATTAGATGGAAATTCACCATTTGTTCACTCTTATCCATTGCTCCTATTTTTAAGCACTGAGATTGAGAAGTTTAAAAAAGATAATCATTTTTATTCTGAATTTAGCAAATATCAAATAAAACTGGCACTTCTCTTTATATAGCAGGATAGGAAAAAACAGAGTATGTGAATCTGTGAATCTCAAGTATGTACAACTTGTTAGCTGGGACCCAACAGAACAGGTTTATTAGATTATGAGCTCCTTGAGAACAGGGACTATTTATGCTTTTCTTTGAATCATCAGCACTTAGCATGATGCCCAACACATAGTGGGCACTGAATAAATAGCAGTTCATGTCAGTCTCTCTCTCCAGGTCTTTCTGAAATCATCTTGTTGTTCATATTTTATCCAACAATAATATTCCATTATATAGTTCATATACTATAACTTATTCAGCCATTCCCCAACTGATGGATATCCACTGAATTTCTAGTCCCTTGCCACTATAGAAAGGGCTGCTACAAATATTTTTGCACATGTGGGTCCTTTCCCCTATTTTTATGATCTCTTAGAGATATAGATACAGTAGAGGCACTGCTGGAACAAAGAATATGCATAGTTTTATAGTCTTTTGAGCATAGTTCTAAATTATTCTCTAGAATAGTTGGATCATTTCACAACTCCACCAACAATGTATTAGTGTTTCAGTTTTTCTACACTCTCTCCTATATTTATCAATATTTTTTCTTGTCATCTTAGCCAATCTGAGAGTTATGTAGAGGTACCTCAGAATTGTTTTAATTTGCATTTCTTTAATCAATTAGATCATTTTTTCATACGACTATAGATGGCTTTAATTTTGTCGTCTGAAAATTGTTCATATCCTTTGACAATTTATTAATTGGGGAATGACTTGTATTTTTACAAATTTGACATAGTTCTTTATATATTTTAGAAATATATTGTCAGAAACACTGGCTATAAATTTTTTTTTCCAGTTTTGTGCTTCCCTTTTAATCTTGTTTCTGTTGGTTTTGTTTGTGTAAAACCTTTTTAATTTAATGTAACCAAAGTTGTCCATACTTTCATAATGTTCTCTAGTTCTTCTTTGGTCATAAATTCCTCCCTTCTCTAAAAATCTAATAGGTAAATTATCCCTTGCTCTTCTAATTTGCTTATGGTATCCCTCTTTATGCCCAAATCATGTGCCCATTTTGATTTTATTTTGCTATGGGGTGTGAGATGTAGGTCTATGCTGAGTTTCTAACATTATTTTCCAGAAATTTTCGTCAAATGGTGAGTTCTTATTCCAGAAACTGGAGTTTGGGGGTTTATCGAATATTAGATTATTATTGGCTTTGATTATTGTGTTGTGGGTATCTAACCTATTCCACTCTATCTTAGCCAGTACCAAATAGTTTTGATGACTATTGCTTTATGATATAGTTTTAGGTCTGTTACTGTTAAGCCACCATCCTTTGTATTTTTTTTTTTTTCATTAATTCCCTTGATATTCTTGATATTTTTTTTTTTGTCCTTCCAGATTAAATTTGTTATTTTTTTCTAGTTCTATAAAATATTTTTTTGGCAGTTTGATTGGTATGACACTGAACAAGTAGGCCCATTTAGGCAGAATTGTAAATTTTTTTATTTTAACTTGGCTTACTCATGAGCAATTAATATTTTTCCAGTTGCTTAGATCTGACTTTTTGTGTGTGCAAAGTATTTGGAATTGTGTTCATATAATTCCTGGGTTTGCCCTGGCAGGTATGCATCCAAATATTTTATTTTGTCTACGGTTATTTTAAATGTAAATAGAGACAATGTTCAGAGGCCTTCTATTTAAATCTAAAACCTACTCCCCTCATTATTCCTTGATGTCTTTGTAGGTTTCAATTTGTTTCATTCATTTTTCCAATTTAATTTTCATAACTCTGTCATCCAGCCTCTTCTTGAAACCTTCTAATGAAGGAGATTTCGTCACTTCCTGTGGTCTCCCATTTTCTTTTGGCACAATCTTAATCATTAGGAAGTTTTCCCTTTGATTTAGCCAGAAATCTACCTCTCTAATTTCTGGTGATTCTTCCTTATTCTGCCTTCAATAATAGAAAATCCAATCCCTCTTCTATGCATTAAATGAAGACATAATGAAGACAGATAAAACATTTTTGGTTCCTTTAACCATTCTTCAATGGTATATTATCTAGTTCTCTCACCATTCTAGTTTCTCTCTGTTGGATTTGCACCAGCCTGTTTTGTCTTTCCTTGTCTAGTTTGCAGCTTACTTCTGCCTTCACTCCAAAGCAGAATTTGTCATGAATTAGGAATCTTAAGGTAATTGCTATATAGCCAAGAAGTTTTAATTAACTAATTTATTTGTTTTTTATTTTTATTCTTTTCTAAATTCTCCCTTTTCTTCTACTCTCTACCCAATCCATTAAGAAGGCAAGAAATATGACATCCATTATACATATGAAGTCATATAAAACATATTCCAAGTTAGCCATGTTGCCAAAAAAAAAAAAAAAAAAAAAGCAAGCAGTATCAAGTGAAAAAATATGCTACAGTCTGCACTCAGAGTTCATTAGTTTTTTTTCTAGAGGTTAATAACATTTTCATCATGAGTCCTTTGGAACTGTCTTAAATAATTGTAATGCTAAGAATAGCTGTCATTCACAGTTGATCTTTATACACTATTGCTATTACTGTGGACAATGTCTTCCTAATTTTCCTCATTTTATTTTGATTCATCTCTATGAGTCTTCCCAGTTAAGTAATTTTAAGATATGCAAAAGATGAAAGATGGATATACCTACTATGGCAAAGCTATGTAGGCTTGGGAACTCAATAGTAGCAAAGACTCTCATAATTTTTGTTATTCTTGAAATCAAAGAACAAAAGGGACACTAAAATGGAAAAAAAACCACAATCCAATCAGGAATTGAAAAATGAAAATAGCAAATGTGAATAATGACTTCTTATGGAAAGGCAAAGACAAATGCATGCATGAATTTTTTAAATTTCTTGAACTGAAGTGGGATGCAGTGTGTGTGTGTGTGTGTGTGTGTGTGTGTGTGTGTGTGTGTTAGAATGTTGCACCATGTTTAATGGCAGAGTGGGTCTGCACTTTGAGGAAACAAAGTAAAATCCCTCAATTTCCTTTTACATAATGTAGAGCTTCTCATCCTTTCTCTCCTCTTTCAGTTGCTTGTCTGTCAATCAAGCAACCAATCTACAAACTTTTATTAAGTGCTTAATATGTGTGTGGGGTCTAGTGCTAATTGTTGGGCACATAAGGAAAAAGCAAAAACCTGCCCACAAGAAGCTTGTATTCTAATGGGGATGACTACATAAATGTTAGAATGTAAGCTTCCTGAGGGCAGGATTTTGCTTTTCCATGTGTGCATATATGAATGTGTATATATATGTGCATACATATATATGTGTGTATACATGTAACAAACATATAGAAAACCTTCAAGGGGAAGGCACTAGCATCTGAGAGGACCAGGAAAGGTATTTTGTGGAAGGTACAATTTTAGCTGAGTCTTGAAAGAAGTTAAAAATTCTGGGAGTTAGCAGCATGGAAGGAGAGTTTTAGGCATGAGGAATGGACAGTGCAAAGACACAAAATGGTAAGTGGAGTGTTTGTGGGAGGAAAAGCAAGTAGGAAGGTATGGTTAGATTATAGAATGTGTATAGGAAAAATAAATAAGAAGACTAGAAGAATACAAAGGGTGCAAGTTGTAAAGAACTTTAAATACCAAAATACCAAAGAGAAGCTTATATTTGTTCTAGAAGTAATAGTGAGCCACTGGCTTCTATGGGGATATAAGAGATAACATGATCAGATCTAAACTTTAGAAAGAGGTTATATGGAAAATGATTAGAGGGATGAGACTCTTGAGGTAGGGGGCCTAGTTTCAAGGCTAATGCAATAGTCCAAGTCAGAAGTGATGAGGCTCTGATCTAGAGTGGGAACTGGGGAAGTGGAGACAAGGGGATAGATGGGATAGATTACATGTGGATATAGAGAAGGAGCTATTGTGGAAAAAGAAATTAATTGGATTTGTGGGATGAGTGAGAAATTGTCTCTACCCTTACATTATGAGCTCCTTAAAGCCAGGGACTTTCTTTTTTGCCATTTTGTGGATCCACAATCTGATACATAACAGGCATTTAATTAATACTCATTGACTGACTAAGGCCAATTCATCTACATGTGCCCTTGATATCTGTCAACTTCCTATGGAGCAGGACTGAATTTATTTTTCTTTTCCTGTCATCGGGTATGGTACATCAAAAGAAGATTGGCACCTTTTCCTGTCCCTCTCCTCACCTCACCCCAATCCTAAAGTTTCTTGGAGTGCTTTTGTAGGACCAACTAGAAGAGACATTCTGAAGGAACAAGAGAGACTCTCCCTGTTATGATCAGCTGCATTCCTTCCTTGTGTTTAAAGACAGAAATTTCATAGTAACATCTTAGATAAATACATCCTACTTTTTCCTAGGACCCTAGATATAGTCATCTCTGTGAACAAAATAATATATAGGCTGGTCTTACCTTATGTATCTCAAAGTCTGGTAGTTGTTTCTCATTAACATATTTTTACTAAATTAATAAGTGAGAGATTTTTAGTAAAATCTTTAATAAAGAATCTCATTCTATTCTTCTGGAGGAGAAAGAGAGATGTGGATTGGAAGTTAATTCAATTAGAAGGATTCAGAATCAGTTGGATAGATAATTCTTGACGGTTCAAGGTCAAGTTGGCAGGAATTCTCGAGTGTAATTCCCTGTGGTTCTCCAGTTGGCCCTGCTCTGTTGAATGTTTTCATGAATAACTTCACATATTCATCAAAGTTTTAGAGGACACAGGTTAGCTAACACAATAGAAGAAATTATGATTCAAAGCATCTCAAGCATCAGGCTGAATTGAATATAATGAAATTAAACAAAGAAAAATATCAAGTCAACATTTGGGTTCAAAAAATCAATTTAAAAGATAGAGATTGGAGAAGGAACTGTTAGACAATAACTTATCTTAAAAAGGATTGAGAATGTCACTGTGCTCATTGAATGAGTTAGCATTGTGTTGTAGCAGTCAAAGACATTCTTGGGTTATATTGAGAGAGGTAGCTTCTAGGAACAAGAAGATGTGCTATGCTAGAGTCCTGTGTTTAAAGTTTAAACACCATTTGAAGTTGTTGATAAGCTGGAAGGTATCTAGGACAAAGAATCTTAAACTGTTGGTCATAACCTGGCCATGGGGTTGTGTTACTAAATGGGTGGGGCTATGAAGAATTTGACAACAGTAAAAAAGTATCAAATGTTCCTCCATGATTTAATTCTTTATGTAAAATAACAAAGCAAATGTCTCATTAATATTCAAATTTGTTTTCATCTTTAATAAATAATATTATGTATACCGAAGAATTGTTTTATAATAAATTTTTTTCCCTGAGGCAATTGGGATTAATTGACTTGCCCAGGGTCACACAGCTAAGAAGTGTTAAGTGTCTGAGGTCCGATTTGAACTCAGGTCCTCCTGACTAAAGGGCTAGTGTTCTATCCTTTGCACCAACTAGCTGCCCCTAAAATAAATTTCTTTATGACTTATTATCAGTAAATGTTTGATTTGTCTATTTTCTACACCTATATGCTCAGAATCATGTGAAAATTACTAAGGTTAAAAGGGACTGTAAGTGGAAAAAATTTAAGAAGCTCTGGTTTAGAGAGTGGTAATCAGTATGGTGAAGTGTCTTGAGTCTGCATCACATGAAAATTAATTAAAGGAACTGGGGATATGTAGCTGGAAAAGGAGAAGACTTTGGGGGAAAATGATCCCTGTATTTATATATTTGAAAAGAACTCATATGGTGGAAGAGTTCCATTTATTTGCCAAAAGGTACATTTAAGCTTGAAATCAGGAAAAGGTCCATAAGCACTTGAGCTTTTCAAAAGTGAAATGAACTGTTTTGAAAGATGTTGGCTTCCTTTTCATTACAAGTCATCAAGCAAAGGTTGAATGATCACTTCCTAGGTGTATTGTAGCAGGGGATCTTTTGGGGATATTGGTTGTATAAGATGGCTTCTGAGATCATTTCCAACTCTCCCATTTTGTGCTGATTTCCGCAAAGGCAGAAAAAGCATTTCTTAAATACCTTAAATGGTGTGTGGATTTTTGCTGCTTTTGCCTTGATCAGGTGGTAAGAGGATGATGCTTAAGCTAATGTCCTCCATCATCTGAACAATCAATAGTATATGATCATTGACTATACTGACAGTACATTCTGAGAATTCTGGTTTGACAGGCTGAGCAAAAAGTAGGCAGAAGACAGCACAGTGAGCCAAATGGATATCTCAGGGTGGCAAAATGATCTGATCTCAGCAACTCTCCCATATCTCCTGCTCTGAGATTAAGGCAGTTTGTAGAGAGAATTTGCAGGGAAAAGTCTGAGTAAATCATGTGTATTTGACCACACTAAGCTTATATGGGATCATCCATAAAGTAGGTCAGTTCTGTTTAAGTTGTAAATAAGATTATCTCTCCTTTCCCTCCTTTTGCATATAGATCATTTGGGAGTAGTGAACTTGCAAAAGTTCACTACTTTTTGATGCAAAACAGTACTGACCTGATCACCTCAGTAGTATCACCTTTCCAAACTGATACCAAATTTTGAGCTGTGAAAAGAATGAAAGAATCTGAAAGTTGGAAAGCTTCTCAGAGGTCATCTCATTAGCTCAACCTGTACCTCAATCAAAGGATTTTCTCTTCCAACCTCACTCTCTAAAAGGTGATTGATTATTCACCTATTGCATGAGTATTTAATGCTAGGGAAGTCACTACCTCTGGAAGTAGTCCATTCTTCTGATAGACAACTCTAATAGTTAGAAAGGTTTTTCTTTACATCAAACTGAAATCAACCTCTACAACTTTAACTTGTTGCTTCTAGTAAGAACATTCTTTGTACTTCCTCCACATGGTAGCCTTCCAAATTCTTAGATATCTGCCATGTTTCCTTTAAGCCTTTTCTTGGATATCATTTGGTAGAATAAATATAAAGTTCTATGGGGTCAAAAATCAACTGCACAAGTATAAGATGAGGATAGCTAGGCAGTAGTTTCTGTGAAAGAGACAAAGTTCTAGTGTGTGATAAGCTCAATATGAATAAACAGTGTGTCTTGGAAGCCAAGAAAAAGCTATATTGGGATCTTGAACTACATTTATTAAAGCAATGTTGCCCAAAACAAAGAATGTAATAGCTTATCCTGGTCAGACAATATCTAGAATATTATTTTTATTTCTAGATATTAAATTTTAGGAAGGACTATGGCAAACTGAAGTGAGTCCAGAGACTTAGTGACAAGAATGGTAAGACAATTGGAGCTAATTCCATAGGATAATCAGTTGAAGGACATGAGAATATTTTATCTGAAGAAGAGAAGTGAGAGTGAATGGGCAAAATCCTGAATTGAGAGACATTGAGTACAAAGGTGTTCCACCACTTCCTGATTCCAAATCTCTATGATTCAGCTTCCTCACCTGTAAATTGGCATGGGTAGGGAGAATCGCTCTCCATGGTCTTCCAGATTAAGTATTCTGGGGTTCTGGTAAAAAGTTAAATGAAAGATTTAAGATAAATTCTGAGATTAGTGTTATTTTTACGGTCTGGCTAACATTCTGTGAAGAGATTCTCTTTTTACTTCTCAGAGAAATGTGGCCTTCAGAAAAGTCTGAAAATTTGTTCTTAAGGAACTTTTTGGTGAAATTTTGTGATAGTTATGTAAGCTCTTACAGATTGATTTCAAAGGTATATTAAGAGGACAGATAAAGATGCAGAAAATGGGAAAACAACACAAACAAGCAAATATTAAGGCGAGGACAGGTCAAGGTGCATTAAGGATGGTAGCTGTTTTATTTCAGATTTTTTTTTTTTTTTTGCAGCTAAATATGCTCTTAATAACAGCCACTTTCTATTTTTATCCCACTTTCTGCTATCCTTTTTCATGTCCTGATGTCTCCATCTTCTGCCCTGTGCCAAAGCGCTACCTATAAATTTCAAATCTGTGTATGTTTGACAAATTCATCATCTATTGCTGCTGGCTTTGCTCGGTATGGCACATCTTCTTGCCACCTTATTAGGAGAACTTGGTGGCTGTATGCTTGCCAAGGCTCTGATTATTCCTGGGTGGCCATATGCTGTGTCAGCTAGCTGTGGGCAGCCTGTAAATGAATGACTTGAATTCTAAACCAACCAGTTTATAGCTTTTATTTGCTAACTACTTTATATCCGATAAACTGGGGAGGGGACCCCATAAACATGTTTACTTTGGGGCTCCTAGGCATGTGTCTAGTGAGCCTATTGCAATAGCAATTCTTTTTGACAACAATTCTTTAATTGACACTTTTGGGATAACACACAACTTCTGAGAACTTGCTCAGTAGTTTTCTCTATAATTATTCAGTCCATTTAAATCTGCCTAGAAGGGAAGTGGAGGCAGATTTCCTCATTCCAACTTTGGCTGACCTTTCATTGTGGAATTTAAGAGGGGAAATAAAGTGTAGTAAAACAGAGGTTACTTGGAATTCTCCCAGGATAGATTATCCTGGACTTTTATAGCTAGGAGTTTTACCCTTGGAAATACTAAAGGGATTTCTGAGCATAATCCCTTCTCCCTTGCACCTCCCCATCTTGAAACCCCTTCGAAATTCATCTCTGGTCAATTCCTACATGAAGTCAGTCCTCCAAATCATTATTTTCACCCCATCCCCACACTCATCCTCATCCCCATCCCCACCCCTGAATTTGTATTTCTTCTGTATCTATTTAAAAATTCATGTACATATCTCTTCTGTATTTATTTAAAATTCACACTGGGTTTTGTTTTGTGTTTACTTCTTTTTGGGGTGTGTATGTGAGGCAACTGGGGTTAAATGACTTGCTCAAGGTTACACAGTAAGTGTCAAACATCTGAGACTATATTTAAACTGACTCCAGGGCTGGTGCTTTATCTACTGCACCACCTAACTGTCTATCCCCCCACTTTTTTTTTTCCTTTTTACTCAACACTAGTTTTATTTTTAAAATTCCAAGTGCATAACACTTATCTAGATTCCATTATTGTGACTTTTGTATTATAAGCACTATTTGGAATTATTTCTGAAACACATATATCTTGGCTTGTTATACAGTGTATTCGTTATATACATGTGTATTGTTTTCTTTAAGAGAATGGAAGCTCTGTAAGTGCAGGGATTTTGTTTCTGCCTCTGATTCCCCAGCCCCTTGCAAAGTGTCTAGCTTACAGAAGTATTGTAAAAACATATTAAATTGAATCAGATTCTTATAACAACAACAACAATAGCATCCTTCTAGGATTTACAAAGCAAGGGGTGCATTCTTTTTTCATGGAATTTTTAAAAACTCTTTTAAATTTTATTTTTAACATTAAATTTTTTTGAGTTTCAAATTCACTCCCTCCTACCACTTATCCTCCACTCTTTTAGAGGACAAGCAATATATCAATTATACATGTAAAATCATGAAAATTTCTATTTCCATATTTGCCATGTTGCAAAAAACAAAACAAAATAAATCCCAAGAAAATTAACGTGAAAGAAAATTTGCGTTTCAATTTTTACTCAGAATTCATCAGTTTTGTGTCATCATAAATCCTTTGGAATTGTTTAGGATTGTCATATTGATCAGAATAACTCAATCTTTCACAGCTGATCATCACCATAATATTGCTGTCACTGTAAATAATGATTTTACTCACTTTACTCCACATCAATTCATATAGCCTTCCCAGGTTCTTCTGAAACCATTCTACTTGTCATTTCTTACAGCACAATAGTATTCCTTTACATAGCACAATTGATGGGCATTTCCTCAATTTCCAAATCTTTGCCACCACAAAAAGAGCTGCTAAAATGTTTTTTATATTTGTAGATTCTTCACCCCACTTCCACCTTTTAAAAAAATCTCTTTGGGACACAGATCTAGTAGTGGTATTTCTGGGTCAAAGAGTATGCAAACTCGTATAGCCCTTTGGGTACAGTTCAAAGCTTTTCCAGAATGGTTGGATCAGTTCACAACTCTACCAACAATGCATCTAGTATCTCAGCTTTTCTTGGGAAATTTTCTAAAATGGACCATACAAGTCCCATTCACTTAACCCTGCTTGCCTTAGTTTCCTCATCTGTAAAATGAACTAGAGAAAGAAATGGCAAACCACTCCAGTATTTTGCCAAGAAAATCCCAAATGGTGTCATGAAGAGTTGGACAAAATTGAAAAACAACAACAAATGGATATTTGTCTATAACTTAGTGGGGCATTAAAACAAATGAATTTTTTTATTTCCATTGATAACAATGCAAATAAACATACTCCTCCAAGTAGTAGGAGACATGATCCCCCTTCTCTCTGTGCCACCTCAGTTAGAGTTTGTCCTTTGTTCTTGAAGAGGACCATGATCATAGGAAGAAAATGTTATGAGTTGCAAGTGAATTGGATTTAAGAGAGAAAGGGCTGTACAAAGTCACCTGCCTCACTTTCTCCTCTGTGGTCAATTGGATGTAGAACAGAGAGAGAAATGAAAAATAGGGTAACTGGAAATAGCTCCAGATGCAGTGGGAGCCCCTGATCTTTTTAAGATAAGATCTTTCCCAGGTCTGTTTGTCTGAGGCAATGGCCATTCAGTAATTAAAGCTAGGTAAAATATAAGGCAAAGAATGGCCTCTTTTACTTAGTGAAAATAAAATCAATCTGGAAGAAGACTACCCTTAGGGTTTCACCACCTCAGTCACTGGGAGAGGAAGAATACTAGATCACAAGATCCAATCCAAACCCCATTGAGACTGAAATTATAGGCCCCCTGGCTTCTAACACCTAGGAGTGTAAGAGCACTTATTGTACCTGAAACTGAGCACAAATAATACAAAGCTTGGGCCCAATTCTTGGAAAGATAGTAAAAGAAATAGCAAGTCTCTTCTGCTTTTACCTATCCAAGTTGGTTTTCACATCCAGGAACACACTAGGAACATGGTGGAAAGAGAACTTAGTCTCACTAGTTTTAAAGCCAGTCAAACTAGCATGCTCAAAAGCCAGATTCCACGTCTATACTATGTAGAGCAAATATGTAGACCTAATTATCCAAGACATGGTATAATCTGAAAATCTAATTGGAGGTGAAGATTCATAATATGATGAAAACAATTTGTTCCATCGGCCATGAAGATCAGGTCTTGTGGAGCACTTAAAGCATTGGTTAGACATTGAAGACATCAAGGTCATTCACTGCATCTGGAGTCAACCCCAGTTGTCCTGATTGTCCTGCTACTGGACAGTGGTGGATTTAGAAGAAAGAGTGAGGTTGATGAATTCATGCAACTCTGCCTCCTTAAATCCAAGTTACACATGAATGAAAAGACATCACAAAATATTCATAGGGACTATTTGTGTCTGACCTGTGGCAGAGCATTCTGTGCTAATATTGGCTGATCAGCCACAATCAGACTCTGCAACTCAACTCTAACATTTTGGTCTTCTTCTAGAACAAAGGACATCAACCAACCGGCCAATCGACCAATCAACCCAGCTAGGATAAAATACCATTCCTCAGGCTCCTTAAGATTGAACCAGACCCTTCTCTATTGACTACAGCATTGAAGGACAGATATCTTCAAGACAGCCTCTGAATATGAATGAGGACATTGAGAGAAAGAAAGGAAGAAAAAAGAGAGGGAACTTAAGGAGTTGGGGAGAGAGGAAATGACATATTAATATTGATATTAATATGTCAAGTTAAATGCCATGAAGAATGCACATATTTCATGTGGATAACTGCATTTATGTGGATAACTGCATCAGATTAAGATGCAGGAGTTATGGTTTTGGATCCTGGTTTTACAGAGAATTGGATGAGATACAACGAGCAATCCCTTTCTCTCTTTGAGCCTCAGTTTCTTCAGCTGAAAAATAAAGCAGTTGACTGAAGTAGTCTCTGAGGTCTATTCTAATTATCTGGAATTGAGGATATTTCTTGGGTATCTGTAATCCTATCAACTGCAGCATTCTTATTTTCCCTTTCCAAATGAGAGCAGAGGCATTTCCTTCTGTGTTGACTCTAGGCTTTCTCTTAGAGTTAATTGTTCTCCCTGCAGGGACAGAGTCTTGCAATGAGTGAAAGCTAATGTCACAAGGGCCACGGCAGCTTGGAGCAAGAAAAGAATGAGCCAGTGGTTACACTTTGCTTTATTAAAGTAATTATTCAGCCATTCTAAAATGGCTCATGAGGTTTCTATTTATTAAGGTTTTAATGCTCATTTATTTTATTGACTTTGGGGAGAACTAATGTAGATTTAATTTCTTCCTCGGGAATGCTGCCTCCTGGTATTTTTTATTTTAAATTAAATAAAATTCTAAAAACAACAAGAAATTGGAATTTCCACATTATTCAAGTGGTAAAACTGATGACTTCTTATGAAATGTACTTTGAAAGTACTAATGGCCTCTTGGTTTGGCCAGGGGGTTGTGTGAGAATTCTCTCATTTACTTCTCCTTTCTAGTTGAAAATATCTTCATCTCTGTACTCATCGTAGAGTGAATCACAGCATAATTGTGCTAGAAGAGGTCAAAACAATCATGTAGACCAATTTATTTTTTTTTTATAGGTGGGAAAACTGAGGATGAGACTTAAAACAACTTGTTCAAGGTCAAATAGTAACTTAGTGACAGCCTGGATTTCTGGGCTCAAACTTAGAGTCACTCAACAACCTTTTAATGACTTCATGCTAAGTATTTTTTAATTATTAAAATTTTTTTAAATAGCATTTTTTCTAAGTGCATGCAAAGATAGTTTTCAAAATTCACTTTTGCAAAATCCTGTTCCAGATTTCTTTACCTCTCTCCCCTCCCCTTTCCCCAAGACAGCAAGTAATCCAATATAGCTTAAATGTGCAATTTTTCTAAACATATTTCCAAATTTGTCATATTGCACAAGAAAAATCAGATCAAAAGGGAAAAATAAATATGAGAAAGAAAAAACTAAGCAAACAACAACAAAAAAGTGAAAATAACATGCTTTGATCCATATACAGTCTCCATAGTCTCTGGATGCAGATAGTTCTTTCCATGACAAGTTTATTGGAACTGCCTTGAATCATCTCATTGTAGAGAAGAACCAAGTCCATCACAGTTGATCATCACATAATTTTGTTTTCACTGTGTACAATGTTCTTTTGGTTTTGCTTACTTCATGCTAAGTTTTGAAATGGAAGAAAAAGCAAGAATATGACCTCTGACTTCTGTTTTGAAGATGCCAAATGAAAAAGCTGAGGATGGGAAGATGGGCAAATTTGGATGTTCTGGCGACTTTGAGAAATGATAGATTTCCTGATCTTCTCTTTAATCTTCTTCAGTGATGACCCCTTCCCCCAACCTGTTCATTGTAATTTCTCATGTGGTACATACACACACACACAGCTGGATATTACTCTCAAGTGAAGAAAATGGAGAGTATAAATTGCAGGGTCCATATTTATCTAGTGCTCTTGTCTCAATAAGAAGTTTCTCTAACCATTCCCTTTTAGAAAGATTGTTCCTTTCTCTGGCACTCAACAATCATGGCATTTTATTCTGTACTGCCTCATGCTATTATTTAACTTTTCATGTGTCATACTTCTTCAACCATATTTTAGTTGACAGCATTTTAGAATTCTTTGTGTAATAGGGCCATGTGATAAGGACCAAGAACTCAGGGCCATAGGGGGAACTATGAAGCAAAAAGCTGTGATGATCAGAAGCAAATCTGGACCATGCCCTTCATAGATATTCTGAGTCTGTGTATTATATAGGTCCAATGGAGGACTTGTATTCCACTCTGTGGCAATCGTCAGCTTTTTCCTTGCTTGTGTGGATGGGAAGTTTTGATCCCAAGGTGGTGTGATGAATTTGGACTGACAAGATAGATTCCAGGAAAATATAGCACTGCACCTGGATATTTTTGTTGTATTTACATAGATTTGTTCAATGTTCTATGTCTTGTTATCTTGATATTTGCATGAGAACTTAATAATCTTAGGAAAGAGTCAGAAATGACTCAAACTCCAATGTTCCCAGAGTTTCACTGAGTAGGCGGGTGAACATGCCAGAGAATTATTATTCAAAAATCTCAAAGACTAAACACGATCTGTATGAGCAGAGAGCTTCATTAATGGATTGCAGACTATATATGTTTCCTCCATAGCATATTGCTTTGCATAGAACACGAGTTTCTATGGGGAGTTGAAATGGAAGCAGGGCACAGGGATTGGACTAAATTTTTACTGGTATAGAATTTGATAGTGGTGACATGCTTTTCAAATAATTAGAATCATCATTTAGCTTTTTTTTCTACATTTTGCTCATTCTCTCACTGTATTCTGTGGTGGGGAGTGGGAAGGGGTAAAGTTGGCAAGCAAATCCAGTGAGAAAGTTTCCACAGTTGAATACTGAGCTTATTAAGAATAGAGAATGAAAAAAAATTGTAAAAGAAATAGGAATCTATATTATATTTAATGCAAAACACTGTAGAAGAAAAATTTTGGAACCCAGGGAATTGGCCAATGGGACTCAATAGGATTGATTTTCCTGATAAGCAATATTACATTGGCCAAGAGCCATTGGCAAATGGCTGCAAAAGACTGTTTTCATGCTTCTAATTTATTCTATTTTCTCCCCTTCTACTTTTATCTAACATTAAAACACTGAGAAATATTGAGGATACAATAAATATAAATAGTATTGCAACATTGTATAATATTGGGAGATAGCTAGGTGGTACAGTAAATAGAGCACAAGATTTGAATACAATAACAGCTGAATTCAAATCCTATCATAGCCATATATTAGCTGTGTCAACTTAGTCCACTTGACCTCTTTTAGCTTTAGTTTCCTAATAACAGTAATAATAATAATAAAGGCACCTACCTCACTAGGTTGTTATGAGTGAGGGTTGTATGAGAAACCACATGTAAAGTGTTTAGCAAACCTGAGGGTATGATATAAATATTATTGCTATTACAATGGTATGAATATATGTATAATGTATAATCAGTTTTACAATGCAAAATCAACTAATCATCAGGCATGTATTTAGCATGGTTTGTGTGCTATATAATCTTCTAGGCACTGAGGTTGCAGACACAAAGAATGAGACAATCCATATTCACAAGGAGCTAACATTTTAATGGGAAATTTAGTCTCAGTTAAAAACTGAGTTAATTCAATACAATTATTTTGGTAATTATCAATGAAATCATATGCAACATTTCAATTGCATATATTACTGCCTATTTATTGTACTAAAAGAACAGAAAATGGCGGGGGGAATAGGGATGTGAGGTAACTAACAACCATGCTTCTCAAAAATATATACATTGCATTATTAATATTTTTTCCATTTTTTATGTCTAGACAATCAACAACAACGAGAATAACAAAAACCAGCTTTTTTTGTACAGTGTTTGCTGATTTCCAAAGTGTTCATTTGCTTATATTGAAAATTTTACAATTGGCTTTCTTTCAAGTTGGCTTCAGCATAGTCTAGATCCTCTAGGTAGGGTCAAATTCAATCTAACATTTATTAAATGCCTATTATGAGCAAGACATAGTGGCTGCTTAGGGTAGTAGAGTGTTGACCACATATTTAGAAATGCCTGGATTCATATCCTTCTAATTAATCATAGTTGTGTGAAGTGGGGCAAGTCACTGTGCCTCTAAACACTTCAGGAACTCTCTAGGATTATAAATTGGAGAGCAGGTGATAATCTGTCTTCCTAAGAGGAGTTTCTTCATTGAAAATTACCTTTACCAATGAAACCATAATCTAGTAAAAGGAAAATGGGCAAAATCTAGTGCTGGGTACTGAGGAAAATGCAATAATAAACAAACTCCAAATTTAGTAAGGAGTTAAAATGGGTACACAAGAGATAATATATAATATAGATTTAATCATGAGAAATAGCTAGATAGTTACATATGTGAATGAGAGGAAGTGTGAGGTAAGGCTCACTTTGGGGTTAGTAAACTCTGGATTCAAATCCTACACTTGATATGCATTGACAGTGTGACCTGATTGGAGGTGAGGAGGATGGAACAATATATTCCTCCTAAAGCCTTACTTTGTAGAGAACAGAAATTGCTCTTCTGGCTCAGTCGACTATCTATTTGCAGCTCTGCTTGGTTTCAAATCCATGGAACAGGAACTTAGATATTCTGACTCCAACCATTTTTTCCCTTGAGGGCTATAACTCTACTTCAGCCTTGCTAAAGCTTTAAGGGTTGACTTTAGGAATATCTAGCAGTCATACATTTTTTGGGGGAATAGATTTTTCTATTACTCCTTAAATATTATTAAATTATTTTTGTAGCAATTTAAACTTTGCAAAATACTTTTTTCCCCATTAGATCCTAATAATGACTCTGGGAGGAAGATGTTCTGGTTACCTCTAGTTTACAAATAAGGACCCCAAGATCCTTACCCAAGATCAGGTGTATCTGATTTGGGTAACAAACCTACATCTTCATGATTCAGAGTATAGCATTTCATCTGCTACGAGAGGTAGCCTCTTGAGACAATTGCCTAGTTTACTTTTATTATGTAAAGTCAGACCTGAGATATCCTTAAGACTTAATAAATGAAAAACTTCCAATCTAGAGACTGGTTTAAAGATGCTTTTTATTTTCCTCTGTCCCCCCTCCTCCTCAATGTTACTGGTTACAATGATACCATGTGAAGTACTTTGTAAACCCTATAATCCTATGGATATGTTAGCTATTCTTATGATGATTGCCATGAACTTGCTTATGTTATAGAGGTGAATTGCCTGTTGGGGATGAGTTTTAGTTCCTGGGGTCTAAGCTTTAAAAGATATTATGAAAAATCTAAGGGTAGCTAGATTGATGTAATTGATAAAGTTCAGGCCTGGAGTTAGGAAGATCTGGATTTAGAAGTTCAAGTCCAGCCCCAAACAGTTGCTAACTGTGTAATCCCAGAAAAATGCCAGGATTTGGGACCCAAATTGCCTCAGTTTCTTCATCTGTAAAATAATAGAGAAAAAATGGCAAGCTACTCTAGTATCTTTGCCAAGAAAGCTTCATTTAGGATTGTGAAGAATGGGATACAACTGAAGCAAATGAACAACAGCAAGAACACATTAATATTGTAGATTATTTCTCCTGGATTTCTTACTAACTAATGTAACTTGAGCATTGTACTCATAACTGATGCGGAGGTGCTCAAGCATGCTGATCTCTGCTTGGGGATTCTGTGCTAATTGGATCCCTGGAAATCACTTTTACTGACCATGCAGCTTATGAATATACATTTAAATAATGCTCTCAGCTTCATGGGCTGGGCTGCATAGCAGATGTATTTTAAATTAATAAAGGAAATGATCACCATGGTTGGAACTTAGTATTCATTTGACCCTAATAATTTCAACATTTTAGAAATAATAGCTTGATTCTTTTTTCTTTTGATTTTGGTTTCCATATAGCATTGCCAGAAAGTGCTTTCTGATTTGACAAAAACTCTTTGAAAAGAAAATCAACAGGGTTTCTTGGCTATACAGCTGTTCTTTCAATATAAGTAAGAAAATGAAGCAGAATTGAACAGATCTCAGCTTAGTTCTTTGACCAGATGCATTTAGACTGGGGAGAAGGGATAGACAAAACATATTTGGAGCTTAGCAAAATCCCCAATGATTGAAAATTGATTTGAGAAATGATGGCCTCCACTCAGTTCAATTTGACAAAGGGCATTTTAGAAAGAGAAGGTTGTTCTTTGCCTCTGCCCCAGGGATAAAGTGAATGCCAAAAATTTGGATCTTTTTCTAATTAATCTCCCTCCCTCATGCTTTATATGTGAAAGTATGATTCCATATTGCCTGTAGTTAAGAATGTTGTTGCAAGGAGCTCAGAAAACTTCCTGGAGGGAAGACACAGGTGTCTGCAGATCAGACAACATCCATACTGCTGCTCTACCTCTGATACTTTGCTTCAAGGGCAACCTCAGGGTGCCTTGGTTTAAAGGGAGCCAGTCTGATGTTGATGTTTGCACTCTGAATTAATGTTATCCTCTGTTGCAGACAGATGGAGGTCTTGGGACCAGTTGTGTCAGATTTTAAGAGAATCTCATGAATAACCTTTAAAAGAGATGTAATTCATGATAGATTCTTTGCCCCATTCAAGGATTATGAAATTATGGAAGTGTGGACTGTCAATATTGTATTGATTAGGGATCACTGGAATTTAAGCTATAAGTAAATGAAATTATTTAGAGCTTGGAGGTCACCCTCATCATATGGGGATGAAACTAAGGTCCAGGGAGGTGCCCAATGTCACATAGTCAGCAGCAGACTCAAGAGAGATGGGTATGGATACAATGGGGGATGTGGAGTCTAGGTGGACCTGGGTTTGATTCCTATCTCATATGCTTACAATTTGTGTGTTCCTGGGCAGGTCCCAAAGGTTCTCTAATCTTCATTTTCCTCACGTGTAAAATGGAGAATAATAATGCTTGAACTGTCTACCTTATACCATTGTGTAGAAAAGGCTTTGTCAACTTATTTTTAAAAACTTTCTTGCTTTCTTTCAAGTGTCAACTAAAATCTTATTTTCTAAAGGAACTATTTTCAAACCTCACCTAATTCCAGTGCCTTCTCTCTTTTAATTATTCCTATTTGTTTTGTGGGGTTTATAGGGTATTCAGGAAGGACTAGCACCTTTGATACAAGGGGTTGCTGAATCCTTTTCAGGACTTCTCATCCACTTTTGTGGATGAGAACCCTTTACTCAACACTTACCTGTGGCCCCCAAAAGCTGTAACATGCCTAGTGGCCACATCCCATCATGGCAGATGGGTTTAGCCAGGTTGAGGATAACTGAACTCATTGAGGCTAGTTTGTTGATGTTTTCATAAATTATGCGTGAAGTGGTAGAGGTCTGGTAAGGGTAGCTGTGAAACAGAAAAGAAGGATTGATACGAGAAGTATTTCTATGAGCTTCTGGTCCTATTCATTTCTCTTGAGGTGCTGATCCTCTTCTCTCCTTCTCTGACTTTAACTAATGTATTGTTCTTAGTTACTTCCTAGTTAGTAAAAACTAGGTGTCATTACTTTTCCCATTTATGCTTTTCTGATTATAGACTCTTTTAGTAAGACTACTTTGCTCTTTTTGTTAGTGACCTTAGAAAGTGGGCTTAGGCAAATCCCAAGGTCTCTCACTACATCTGGAGCCATCTCCAGTCATCCCAATCAATATTTTACTATGGGATCCAGATAGCTCTGAAGGAGAAAGTGAGACATGATTTTGCACAGTCCACACTCACTGAAATCCAATTCATTTGAACACCATGGTATCATCACCCTGACATCATGGTCCTTTTCAAGAATGAAATCAACAATCATGATTGATAGATCTGAACCTGCCTTGTCAAATTCATCCCATAATACACCTATCAAATATTGGCAACAACTTAACTTATTTAGATCTTTCATTTATATTAAAATTACTCCAACTCTCTCTGGAAAGAAGTCCACTCACATTCACACAGAGAACAATGTGCTTATTCATGAAGAAGTTATATTCTAATATAATATTTATTTTAAGAAGCTTCATTACTAGGGGTATCCTGAATGTAGGAGACAAAATATTTGCAGGATGATATCTGCAGAACTGGGAGAAATGTAGGAGATCAATTAGTCTAACATTTCAAAGGGAGAAAACTGAGGCCCAGAGAGGATAAGGAATTCTCTCCTTCTTTACCTCTGCCTCTTGGCTTCCTTCATTCTCAGTAAAAATGCCACTTTCTATAAGAAATCCCCTTGTTTCTCCGTCCCTATCTACTATTTCCCTTCTGCTCATTTCATTCAATAATTTCTCTAAGACTTCCCATGCTTTTCTGAATTCTTTTCTTTCATTTTCTTAAGATGCAGTACTTATGCATTCTTCATAGGATAAACAGACACTTTAATTATTTGCTTCCTCAAAAAGTGATACTATAGATTTTAGGAGGTATGTGGGATCTTTCCGTCTGCAGAAAAAAAGGAAAAAAGAAAAAAAGAAAGAAAGGAAGAAAGAAAAGAAGCCAAAGTAAGACCTTTAGTACATTGGAAATATAGCTACAGGAGGGTTTATAGAAGGTTGAAGATTAGAATAGCACAAAATGGGAATTTAGGAAGGGGCTGCCATCTGTGATGCTTTATATATTGTTCCTGTTGTCTACATGTGCAAAAGCCAATCATTTGTTACACCTGGTGCTGTTAAAAGGTTTTCTCCAACAAGAAGTTTCCAGTGGAACACATTGTTTTCTTTTCCTGGGGCATTTTGAGTCAATGTGACAAAATAGTGAGAATGTAGGACTTGGTGGCAGGATGTTAGGGGTGGACCTGATGCCAGCACCTGTGCAATTTGGTAATGAAATGAAACACTCTTAAATCATTGCAGAGTTCACAATAACAAAAAAGGTTTGTTTTTCTTTTTCATTTTAACATAGCTAGGATAGGCAGCAAGGATAGAGTACTTAAAAATGTGTCTGGTTGATGGGCAAAGAATTCAATGGCACAAATCATCTTTAGACATCCATCAAGTCCAAGAGTCCTAGTTTCATGTAGATGGGACTTTTTTGTCCTTAGGTGACTTAGGAAGCTGCAGAGACCAATTAGATTCCAGAAACATCTTTGTTGTGTGACAATGGACAAACCACTTAATGCCTGTTAGTCTTAGTTTCTTCAGCATTCCAGGGTATCATATTTAGAATCAGGAAAATCTGAATTCAAATCCAGCAAGTTACTTAATCTAAATGTAATAATAAGTAAACCAACTTCCCAGGATGGTTGTGAGAATCAATGAGATAATAATTGTCAAGCCTTTATTACAATGCGTGGCACAGAGAAAGTGCTATATAGATGTTAGCTATTATCTATTAGAGATAAAAATACCAAAAGAACTTTCATTATAGAGCTGTAAAATGAGAGAATATATTTTAAAATCTATACCTATGCCAGTTATTACTATGGAGGGTACAGAGAAAAAAACACTGGGAATGTCTAAAAATGTTCTATAACATTCCCCCCCCCCCATTTTTGGTCAACATAGCTCAAAAAAACTCCAAACAAGCCAACAACACTTCAAACTTACAGTTCTGTGAAGGTATAATCTTCTGATTATATAGTACATGAATGAGAATATTATGAAATAAGGTTAAAAAAAAACTCTGAACACAGGAAGATATGTTCAACTTCTCTTGGTAAGCAATGGGGAGACCATGAAGATTTTTGAGCAAAGAAGAAACATAATCAAACAAAGGCAGAGGGGAAAAATGGTTCTTCATAAAAGAGAAGAATAGACAGCAAAAAATAAAAATGAAAGCACCAGTGAGCCAAGTGCTGGAAGTAAGTAAATAGTGGTGGTTCTTAAAGCTGCAGAATACATTGGGATCGATGGAGTCAAAATGATGTCCTTTAAAGTAAGTTGAGTATTTAGTTAACAATCAAAGAAAAGTACAAATGGACAGGTAGAAGTCAGAAAATAGTCTTTGCTGAGGATATTAGAAAGTCCCCAATTGATAGATTTCTAACATTAACATAAGCACCCAATGTAAGTCCAACAAAATTAGGTCCAGCAGAATTTGACCTGCCAACTGCTTCCCATCTGTGGCGTGATTACTTTTCATATTTGACAACTCTCTGGAACCCATATTACTGGGCAGATGGAATACGGGAGTCTGATAAGAGACAGCTGCCAACTAAAATGGGACAAAATGTTTCCACAACAACTGACTCAAACAATGCTGAGACCAACTTACTCAGGAAGAGCTCATTCATAATATAAACAAGACTTCTCTACAGTACCAAAAAAGTCCCCAAGAGGAAAATGGAAAGATCAACAATGTCAGCTACTAAGGCCAAGGCAAGGAAAGTATTGAGTGAATAATGTGTAAGATAGATACTTCTCTCCTAAGGTGCTTCCAGTTCAGTCTGGAAGAAAGCTTGAACAAAAAAAGAGAAAGAAATTGAAAAGTATTATGTTTCAGTCTGCATTCAGAACTGACATCAGTTCTTTCTATGGAGGCAGAGAGCATTTTTCATTAGGAGTCTTTTAGGATCATTGCATTGCTGAAAATAGATAGGTAATTCACAGCTGTTCATTGTACGGTGTTGCTATTGTGCACAATTTGTCTTGGTTCTGTTTGTTTCACTTTGCATCAGTTCATGTAAGTCTTTCCAGGTTTTTCTGAATCCACCCTCCTCCTCATTTCTTATAGCACAATACTATTTCACCATGATCATAAGCCACAATTTGTTCAACCATTCCCCAGTTAATGGATTTTCCAGTGGACTAAATTTAAGCATGTGCCTGCTTTACCTTAAACTTGATGGTTAATAGACCTGACAAAATTTGTCTTTTCTCTTATTGGCTATGAGGCAAGGAAGAGTTCTCTGTCTTTAACTCTCCATGTCATTCCTTTTGATTGTTTCAGGACTCTGCTTCCTCTAGCTGGAAATCTTAGGGTATAGCTCCATATTCTTTCTTTCTTTCCCTGTCACCTATTTTCTACACTTTCCACTCCTTTCTCTCTTTCCCCTCCATCCTGGATGAACTGCCTTTAGATATATGGCAGCAGTTGGCATTGTCTTCATTGGCAATATGATTATCTCAATTGATTGCTCTAGGTCGATGTATAGATTTCAAGCAATCTCTGAACTTAGATGAGAAAAAGTTATTTTTATCAAACTCTTTATTTTAAAAATTAAGCATTGACTTCCTTTGTGATCCTCTTTCATTTTATACTTAGAAAATACTATTCTGAGAAGTCATCAGATTGCCAAAGGGGACAATGGAATTATGAACCATGGGTGAACAGGTTTTCCTGATAATAACACCACTTTCACCCCCTGGGCCTACCTTTTCATCACTTGATCTTCAACATGACAAATCTCCTTCAGCATCTTGTAAACTCCTGAGGAGAGGACAATTTTTATTTATGTCTTTTTAAGCTCATCACTCAGTCCAGGGCTTGGCTTCCAGTAGCTGAATAGAAGCTTGTTGAATTGAATTGACACTGAAAATCTACTCTGGTTCTCTTCCTTCAGCACTTGGTTTCCTGTCCCCTGCTTCTTGTTCCTTGACTCAGTTAGAAAGCTCAAGGACAAGAAAAACTCTCCCTTCTCTTCTGACTATCAATTCTATAGCTCATAGGCTTTTTAGAGTATGTGGCTTTTGTCTTCTCTCTTTCCCAAGGGAGAAAGAAGAAATGAAATCAGTGATGACAAGAAGAACAAACTTTAAAAAGGGAGTGAACATCAAAAGATGATTGTAGTTCTTTTCCTTCTGAGGAATACCCCCACCCCCAATAAAAGAATCACATAGAATGACTGTCTCTTCATTTCCTGTCTCTTTGTCTCTGTCTCTGTCTCTATCTTTCCACTCATACACACAGTGTGCCTATATACATACATATATATATATATATATATATATATACACATATAATGGCAATTTATGGATATAATCTTATTTGATCATCAAAGCAATCTTGTGGAGAAATCACCCCATACCAGTGAAATAACATTTTATTTTGCCTTTTACTGTATCATAGTTCATGACACGTTCTAAGCATGTAATACAGACTAGCTTAATGTTCTCATGTTATCTCCTCTATTAGACTGTTAGTTTCATGAGAGCAGGGACTATTTTTTTTGGCCTATCTTTGTATTCTTAACACAGCACAGTAACATATGGTAGATATAGTAAATCCTTGTTCTCTTAACTATCTCCATCACTAAAGTTGAGATTAAAAGCCAGGATATTAATACTTGGCATATATGATAATGCTAAGAAAGGAGTATGAGGACCTAGGATGAGAGGTCTGAAAAGAAGTTAAGTCTGACCCAAAAGATCACAGTTGAAATATTATGTCCAGTTCTGGATGTGCCCTGTTATGAAGGATTGACAAACAACAATGTATGCTGAGAAAGAGAATGGGGATTGTTAAAGGTTGGAGAACTGCCACATATTGAGGAGACTTGGGACAAAAGACTTGGAAAAAAGATGTGAGGGGAACATGGTGGCAACATCTAGATATTTGAAGGGTTGTCATCTGGGAGATGAATGAATCTTGTCCTTCTTGTCACTGGAGAGCAGAATTAAGAGCAAAAACTGAAGGAGATGAGGGGTAGATGTAAGGTGGACATTTTCCAGCAGTTAGACAGAAATGGGGTGTACTACTTTGAGAGATTTGCCTTTCCTGGCAGCTTTTAAGTAAAACTGTACAGTGGCATATTAAGAATACAGAATGGATCCTGTTTAGGTACAAGTGAACTAGATGACTGCTGAGATGTTTTCCATTTTGGAAACTCAGTTATTAGAAACCTTCAGTGGAGATGATGAGGTTTACATAGAGTTAGGAAAAAGACAAAAGAAAACAAAAGCATCAACAAAAGAAGCAAAAGAAAAACAAAAGGAAAAAACAATGAAATAAGACTTGCATTCTAAAACCAGTAAGGTGTTTGAGACAAGATATAGCTTAATGATGTATGTATTTAGAAACAAGATTCCCATGTATTTCTGAGGGCAAAAGTTAAGGAAGCCACCAAATTGGCATTTGTGCATTTGTGAGAAGAACTGTTTGTTTTTCTATTAGGCAGATAAGAGACCTAGACAGAAATGATTTTATTATTTCTTTAGTGACCAAAAGATTTATGAGAGAGTCCTCTGGTTTGAACTGTGTAATAAAATTGGAACTATATGTGAATTTTCATGTCCTCAGGATTAAGTAGAGTAAGTAAGGTTATGTATCTGATACCTAGGATCTATTTATTTGGCTGTACTATACTCTGAAGGCTCAGCACTCAGTACATTGAGATAGCTCAGGCCCTTTAATAGCTGTCTTGAGTACACTATACTTCAGAAACCAGAGGGGAATAGGGGACTGTCTTTTTTCTCTTTTTGTATCTCCAAGATTTAGCACAATGTTTGGTACACAGTAAGTACTTTAAAATCTTGATTGATTGATTAATTTGGGATACTGTAGGGAGAATTTCTAATTAAGGATTGGTGGATTAGAAGAGTTGTTTTCAACGTGTGGCCTGTGAGGGTCTCCAAGATCATTTCAGAAGGGTCCTCATGGTCAAATTATTTTCATAATAATACTAAGATATTTGCCTAATAAAATGTTTTACTCTTTTTGAATTATATATTTGTATGAGATCAAATCTTCTTCCTGTGCTCCAACCAAAACAACATATCCCAACAGACTGATACAGAAGCAGATAGGAGAATCCAATTGTCTTCTGATAAGCCAGAAATTAAAGAAATTTGGAAAAACATGTAAAACAAAATAGTTCTTTTCACTACTTTTTTTTGTTTTGGAAAATAGTTATTTTTCACAAAAATTATGTTAACATGTAATGGGTTTGTTGTTTTCAATGAATAAATAATTTTAAAATTTGTTTTAATTTCTAATACAACAAATAATGGTAGATATTACTAGAGATACATTGGTAAATATTTAACAACTGTCTCTGCAGCAAAAAACAAACAACAAACCCGTGACATAATCTGTGTTAACATTTTTTCCATTACTTTTTTTAAGTCTGGAAAAAGAATAAACTAGTAAACCAAACTCTGATTTTCAGTGTTTGTTTATTTCTGAGATGTAAATATTCACACTGAAAATTTAATAATCAGTTTGAGTTGGCTCTAGCACATTATTAGATATAACTGACATAAACAAAATCTTTTTGGCATTCTGATTAATATTTAAGAGTATGGAAGGATCCCAAGATTAAATAGTATGATCTCTAAATAATCTAACATTCAGATGGGTGAATCTGGGATCATTTTTTGATCTTCTGTTTGTAATAAGCCATATTTTCTCATGAATTATCTAAAAACCTAACTAAAAAGCATTTTTTTTTTTTGTTCTGGATCACATTGGATTGAAACACTTCTCATTGGATTAGATGATTTCCCTCATCAGTTTTAAATCTTATGAAATATTTATGAACGTGTACCTCCTGTGTGTCTAGTGATGTGCAAAGTCCATCTCCTCTAGTTATGAAGCCTTCAGTACAATTTATTGAGAGACTGATTCTCTACCTACCAAGGCCTGAAGTGAGGTCAATTTAAAGAATTATGTAGGGGGCATCTAGGTGGTGCGATGAACAGAGAGCATTGTTCAGATTTTACCTCAGACCCCCTAGCAGTGTGACTCTGGATAAGTCACTTCACCCTGTTAGCCTCAATTTCCTCATCTGTAAAATAAACTGGAGAAGAAAATAGCCTCAGACACTTACTAGCTATGTGATACTGAGCATGGCACTACCCCTGTTTGCCTCAGTTCCTTATACATAAAATAATCTGGAAAAGGAAATTACAAATCATTCTAGTATTTTTGCCAAGAAAACCTCAAATGGGGGTCACAGAGAGTTGGAAATTACTAAGCAACAGCAACTAAGTAGAATATTTTAAAAATATACAGTAAACATAAAAAGCAGTGAACATAAAAATAATGAAGTTTTAATTTGCATGTATAACTGATCATAGGTGAAGATGTAATTAAAAACTAATTATCCAACAAAATAAGATTTTAAATTTAGAATTAGACACAACCTTAGATATTATTGCAGTCCCACTATTTTGTAGATGAGAAAACTAAATCCCAGATTGGGGAAGTAGAGAGGAAAGAAAAAACAAAGTCAGCATTTGAATTCAAGTCTTTTGAACTCAAGTCTTCTGACTATAGATCATTCCTCTTTTCATGATATACCACAGAGCCTCTCCTAATATCCCATAGCGCATCACTTTTCTTCCTCTTACTTGGGGAAAAAAGAAATATTGTTTTTCTTACTATGTATGAGGAAATTCATTCCAAATTATCTCAAATAGGATTCATTTTGCTTTTCCCATTTTAGGAGGAGTACTGTAGTACTGATAAATTGCTTAAAATGGTCTTTTTGAGACTAAAAAAATAAAATAAAAGATACTGTGTGAACTATAAGTGATAATACTACCAGCAACGCTGAGGAGGAGGATGTAAATCTTGCTTAAAGGCATTTATTTTTCTTGTGCAGAATCTATTTGTATTTGATAAATCTTTTTTCCTTTTGTGTTGGATTCTAGCATGGCCATTATAGGAATGATGGGTTCCTCTTAAAGCCAATTTCTGAGGGAAAGTCAGTGGTATACTGTCATTAGTGGATAGGCTACCTTCTCACCTGAGCAGAATTGTCTAGGACTGCCCATATGGCATTAACAAAATGGAATAGGAGCCGCTAAACTGATCATCTAAGAGCAGGCAAGATTCTTACATGAAATGAAATCCCAGAATCGCAAACTTATATGAAATTATTGTTGGGGTTCATAGTTGGAATCCAAGTGAATGGAATCTCATTTACATTTTTCAACATTTAGATGTCTCTAAAGAAGGAAAAACTTCTTTTAAATCATGGACTATCTTCTTTGGAGTAGGACTTAAACTTTTTTCACTTGTGATCTCTTTTCACCTGAGAAATTTTTGCATGACTCTATATAAAATAGGTATACAAATCAAACATTTACTGATAGCAAATCAACTTTTGCAACTGCCATATTCAGTTATATGACTTCATGGGATCATAAACTAGTTTAAGAAACTGGGTTATAGGGGAGAGATTCTCAAACATTTTAGGTTCTCATATTTAGGGATGTGCTATAAATGTTTAACAATTGGCTCTCTGGAAAAAAATGTATAAAGGACATACATTTAAATAAATATCTCTAGGACAGGGCAAGGGAGAGAGAAGAAAAAAAGAAAAAAGAAATTTATATATCTTCGTTATATATTTAAAAGGAATGGCAATTAATATAATAGATCTTTAGTTTCATGTACAATTATTTTAACAATTATACTTTTATAGAAATGTTTGCTTTACTGTATAAATTTAAAATTAAACAAATAAAAAATGGAACTTTATTATTAACATTTTCTTTATCACTTTCTCACATCTAGGCAATCAACAAAATAAATAATCAAGGACTGACATAGCATTGTCAGTTTCTGAGGTATAAATATTCACACTGAACATTTAACAATTGGCTTAGAGAACTTGGTATGAGTCAGCTCTGATATTCCATGCTTATTCCCCTTGAATTTCAATAACCCACCCCCATACTCTATTATTTAATGTGAAAGGAAATAAATTCTCAGATTTATCATGTATAAGTAAGAATATAAAGGAGTAAGAAATAAAGGAATTAATCAATTGTTCATAAAAAATATTTGATTCAAAAACATTTTTAGTCTCATAAATTTGTTAAATCATACCGCAAGGGAATTTAAAAATCATTAACTACAACCTCTTCTTTTATGTATGCAGAAACTTGAGACCCATAAATTACTTCCAATAGTATCTGACATAGGATTTGAACTCAGGACTTCCTGATTTCATTTCTAAAGCATTATGCTTTATATCTCACTGCCTCTTTGGTTTATCAGAATGTAAACAAATTCAATAGTGAGACCGCTGCTGCTGCTACTCTTTTCTCCTCCTCCTCCTCCTCTTCCTCCTCCTCCTCCTCCTCCTTCTCTTTCTCCTCCTCCTCCTCCTCTTCTTCTTTCTTCTTTCTTCTTTCTTCTTCTTCTTTCTTCTTCCTTCTTCTTCCTTCTTCCTTCTGCTTCTTCTTCCTTCTTCTTCTTCTTCCTTCTTCTTCTTTTTCCTTCCTTCTTTCTTCTTTCTTCTTCTTCTTCCAGGAAGTGACTTGTTACAGCCAAGTATTGAGGCTGGATTTGAACCCAGGTCCTCTTGTCTCACTGCTCTATCCACTGTGCCACTTAACTTCCCTAAGACCATTAATTATTCATGTCAATCAATGGTTTTATACTAAATAAGATTTTTGAAAAATATTCCCAATTTTTTTTAGCTGTTCATTTTTTCTTGCTTTGGATTTGATTGAGAATGAGACTGAGAATCCTGATTTACAGAAATAAGTGGTTATAAATGATTTAAAGACTTGTGAGCTTATTTAGAATAAATGGTATATGCTTTTCTAAAAACACACCAAAAATTTTATAACTTTATTGAGTAATCATTAATTCTGAGTTTTAGGTTATTGCTGATATCAATCAGCCTTTTATTTGGTTGTTGCCACTGACTTTTTTTCCTAGTGTAAATGAATATGAATAGGGTTTGATATCCAAATCCCTCCCCACCCCATCTCCTCATTTTATTCCCTCTAATCCACTTTTTCTTTTTTGCTAGCCCTGATATTTTTGGATTATTTCTCCTTTTAAAATTTTTTAAAAAATTCATTTTAAACTTAAGTACAAAACAACAAAAAAAGAACATTTCCACGTACATAGCAGCACACAATAGATTCAATATAAAGCAACTCATTTCCATTTCTAATTTTAGAATATTTCAATAATATAATATAGTTTTTATTCATTACTAAATATTTTCCATATGCTTTTGATGATATTCTTGTACCCTTAGGGAGTGTATATGCCTTGATTGCCTTGATTTAATTCATTTTCTGGCTTTATGAGATTGATTGACAGAAAACTCTAAAATTCTGGTATAATTGTAACTCAAAATACTTCATTTTCTACATGAAGAATGACAGCTTTTTCCAAAGGGATTTCATGATCTCTGAAGCCAGCCCCTTTGAGGTAATATAGAAGAGTTCAGGAGGTGATGTCAAGGACATAATTGTTACTGATCTCATGATGCAGAGTCATCATTGTCCAGTTCCTTGAAATATTCTTTGCCTGACTTCATGCATTTTGCAGTATAATCCAGTATAGAAAACTAACCTGGCAACATTTACAACACAGATCCGCAGGAAAAATCACTAGATAATCAGATTATCTGGAGCTGCACTGGTTTTCCATGAAAAAGTCTTATTTGTCTTTCTAGCTATCCCATTTTCTAAGATATGCAGGTTGGTAGCTGACTAATCTGACCATGAGCTTATCTTTACTATAAGTGTTATCAATAGACAAGCTCAGGGGCAACAATATGGTGCAGTGAATAGAGTACTGGGAGTCAGAAGTCAGAAGGATTCACTTTCTGAGCTCAAATCTAGCCACAGACATTTATTAACTATTTGACCCTGGGCAAGTCACTTAACCCTACTTGTTTCAGTTTCCTTATCTATAAAATGAGCTGGAGAAGGAAATGACAAAACACTCCAGTATTTTTGCTAAAAAGACCCTAAATGAGTATAACAAAGAGACAGACATACCTGAAACAACTGAGCCACAATAACAAATACACAACCTTAGAGTGGGAGAGTGTCTGGGAGAGCTATTGGTAGCAGTTGATTTCTTCCTGATTTACAGAACAGCTCCTATGTCTCTCTGTGGCAACACATTTTAATTCATTCTTCTCATTGTCATTATGAATATGAGCAGGGACTCTAATTTGACTTCTTGATTTCTCCTTTTCATGTTCATCCTCATATCAGAGACATATTTAGGGTCGTGACCGAGAATGATTTAGAAGTTGAGAAAAATGCACAGAATTGTTCTATATTACACCAATTATTTAATGGTTGATGATTTTATTGGTTTGAAAATTATTTCTCCCAAAAGAATACAATACATCTAAAACTGAGGAGATTATTGTTGGCAGTTCAAATATATTAAATAATTTGTCCATGGCTATATAGGTAAGGCAGATCTGAATCTAGATCTTCCCAATTTGTATGTCTGTCTCTACCACACAATTCTAACTTTATAACTGTAAAATACTCTACTGCATCAAGGTGACCATTAATGGCAGAACGATTAAAATAGTCAGAGATCTGAATGGGTTTTGAGTCTCCTTTCCACTACCTATAGTCCTAACTGAATGTTAACTCATGCAAAGTAATTTCTGGGAGCCGGGAAAGTCACTGGTTTTATAAGAAGGGGCTATATGTTAACAATAGGTCAGGGAGTGTGGGAGCACAGTAGAAATAGGCAAGGATACTGGAGGGATGGGTCCAACATAGATGAAGATGAGGAAACAGAAATGCCTCTCAGAATTTAAGCCTAGCCAGCCTTTAATAGAGGGTCACAGGGATGTAGAGGACAGGAACTCTGGAGAAGTTTACTTGAAACAAGGTGTTAACTCAGTGGAATTGATGAGATGATGGTCCTCTAGTTCACATAGTACTTAGTATGGAGATGTAATGGTTCTCTAGTTCACACAATCATAATGTGCTGTAATGATGTAATTGTAATAGGGTATATAAGGGCTAAGAAGGACTGGAAGAGGGATAATCTATTTTTTGCCCATCCTCCTGGTGGCTCTCCTGCCTTCTGCCCTCCTTCACTAAAATTAAGGCTGGTCCAGAGGTCCTCCAGAAAGCTAGCCCAAATATTATACAGGGATACTGAAAGCAGCTGTAGGAAGCTGTCATGGTAGCAATGATAATGTTGATTCAAAGAACAGTCCCCAAGAAAGAGATGGGAAAGGGGAAGAAGGATATATTCTTGGCAGTGGGATAGAAATTTTTAAAAAATTATTCTATTTTAAATTTATGGAATAAAACAAGAATTTCCATAATATAGCATAATAAAAAGGATGATTGCACTTGAAGTTGCAAATCTGTTATGTACAACTTGCTATTCCTTTTAAATATAGAATTGTCATCATGTAAATTTCTTTTTTTCCTTTTTTTCTTCCCCCTATCCTGCCCTAGATGCCATTAGATGTGAATAGGTATATGTGAAAAAAATTCTATACATGCTTCTATTTAAGTAGATTCTAGTGCTTAATTCCAGAATCTGATTATAGAGTGGGGAGGCATGTTGGAGATACTAAATTCTCAGCCAGCTTGGCTCTCTCTAGGACTCACTCCAACACTGAGTAGATTATTTCTTGCTATATATACCCTCATTCTCCCAGGAATGATGTGGCAGATCGTCATTACCTGGTCACATTGCCCAGAAAGTAACTTGCTTGGAGGCACTGAAATCCTAGTTTTTTCTTCATGTTCTCTCTTTTTTCCAGGTGCATCCATTAATAGATATTTAATGTTCATATAGCTGAAGGTCCTCTTGGGACAAGTACCTCCGAGAAGGACCAGTGACCGAATCTCTGTAGAATCCTTTGTATTCATCAGCATGAATCTTTCCCATGAGTCTTGTTTAAGATCACACAGGTAGTAAGTAGAGAGAAAATCATAGTATGATGGGATGCTGGATATAGAATTGAAGAACTTCATTGGTCATGTTGTCTAAGGCCCTCTTATTATAGGTGAGGAAATAGACCCAAGAGAGATCAAGCCACTTGCTTAAAGTAACATAGTCAGGATTTGAATTTAGGTCCTTTCACCTACATCTGGTGCCCCGTATCTGGATGAGCAAGGATTAGAATTCAGATCCTTTGGCTCTAAATCCTTTCGACTTCCCATTATTTCATGTTACTTCTCCTATGCAAAGCTTGACATTTGTTATTATTATTATTATTATTTGTACTTTGAAGCAAGTAGGTAGTACAGTGGATAGAATATTGGACTTAGAATCAGGAAAACTTGAATTCAAGTTCAGACACTTACTTAATGGCTGTGTTTTCCTGATTAAGTCTCTTAATCTTTGCCTGCCTCAGTTTCTTTATATGTAAAATGGGGTAATGATAGCACCTACCTCCCAGAATTGTTGTGAGGAAAAAAATGAGCTAATATTTGTATACTGTTTTATAAATCTTAAAGCATTATATAAATGTTATTGCTATTACCTCATAATCTTTGGCCTTAAACTATCAATAACTTAGTTTGTAGGTAATTCTAGTCACTGTTCACATCCGATTGTTACAGGAGAAATAGAGGATTACATTCTGCAGCTAGACTGCCCCCAGTTAGGGACTACAAATAAGGTCTGGAGTTATTTTTAGAAACATGGCTGCAAAACATATTGCCGAGCTGTGCCAGGAAAATGTATTTTAAAAAGACAGGGAAGGACACATATGGGAAATACAATGAGCATAAAAATGAATTGCAGGCAACCAAATCAGCATGCAAATGGTTTAGAACTAGATGCTGCAGAATCTTTCATGCTGACAGGTCCCAAGGCATGAAGCCTGTAGTGCCTTCTGAGGAATGGCTTCAACCTTTTTTTTGGGGGGGGGGCAGACCAGACAGTTGCTACCTGCCACAAAACATTGCTTTTCTGGGAGGAAAATGGGAAAGCACAGAAAAACATGATCTGAAGGTAGAATGTTATAGGGCATGTGAGATCTGGACTGGGCATTGAAGATAGTTGGGGGAAGAAAAGAAGCAGAATGAAATCCCTTTGAATTTAGAACATGTATTTTTTGTATTCCTAGCACTTAGCTGAGTGCCTAGCTCACAATAAGAGTTTAATAAATGTTTATTGATTAATTGATTGAAAGATTATTTGTTCTAGATCTGCACAGCATGAAGTACAGAGATTGGGTTTGTAATTATAAGGAAGGTAGGTTGCCCAGTGGAGAGAATACTAGATGTAGAGTCAGGAAGGCATGATTTTGAATCCTTCTTCAGACACCTCAATTAAATTCAATTCATGTACAATTCAAGACATCACCTTGTGATATCATTGGACCTTTTTGAAAATGAAGGACCAACAATAAAAATAACTAGTTGTGTAATCTTGTATAAGTCACGTAAGCTTTTTCAATCAGTTTCCTTTGTAAAATGAAGATATACACTAGCACTTATCTCCTAGGGTTGTTGTGAGGATCAAATGAGGCAACATATGTAAAATGATTTGCAAACTTTAAGGTACTGCATAAATGCTAGTCATAATGATGATGATGATGATGGTAGTGGTGGTGGTGATGGTGGTAATGATGATGGTGATGGTAATAATGATGATGATGGTGATGATGGGAGTGATGGTGGTGATAGTGGTAATGATGATAAGAATGATGATGGTAGTGGTAATGATAATGGTGATGATAATGACATTGATGATGGTGACAGTGACTCTGAATCAGGAGGCTGACCTGCATTTGAATTTTAAATATTTGCTGTGTATGACTTGAGCATAATATCCTTTCTGAGCCTTTGCAAAATATAGATAATAGCAAATACCTTTCAAGGTTGTGGTGAGGGTGAAAGGAGATTATGGAGAATATGAAATGTTTTGCAGATTCTGAAAGGCTAGATCAACGAGAGCTATTATTTCATCTAGAACTTTAGACTATCCATTCACTAGCCTCTCAGTTAATTCCCTGAGTCTATATTCAGGGCTAGGTCACCACAGATGGCAATTGGAATACATTTGTAATGGCAAACCTCAAAAGTAGTAACTAAATTTCATAGTTCAGTTAAAGCTAGTCAGGCCTGAGGGTAGTAGATGGTACAATGGTCCTTTTTTGCACTTAATAGTATTTTATTTTTTCCCAATTACATGTAAAGATAATTTTCAACATTCATTTTTGTAAGACTTTGAGTTCTAAATTTGGAAGCAATTGTGTCATCCTGTTCATGGAGTAGCATGACATAGTGGAAAGATTATTGGCTCTGAAGTCAAAGGACTTGGGTTTAAACCTCATCTCTGTGATGTTGGTAAAGGGAAGGGAGTAAGAACAATGAGCATTTATATAGTGTCTGTTATGTTCTAGGCACTATGTGAAGTGTTTTACAAATATCATTTGATCCTCATGACAACTCTGAAAGAGAATAACTTAAACTGAGAGAGACAGAAATTCAATGCCTTGCTCAGGGCCACACAGCTAGTTACTGACTGAGGCCTGATTTCTACTTACGTCCTCCTCTCTCCAGACCTGTGTTCTGTCCACTGCAATCAAATCCATTGCTTTTCCTTACTCATGACTCTATCTCCCATCATCCCATTGTGTTGTGTACTCTTCCACAGATGGAACATGCTCCTTCTTCACCTCTACTTCTTCTCTAAATTTTTTTGTTAAAGTTCAGCTCAAGCTCCTCCTTTTGCACAAAGCTTTTTCTCATCCTCCTCCCTTCAAGTTACCTTCCCCTCTCTTCCATTATCTTGAATTGATTTTTCATATATTTTACATCTGCTTTGTTCACAGATTTATTTGTTTATTTATCCAGAGAGAATAGAATAGAAATACCTCTAGGGCAAGAACAGTTTCATTTTTGTCTTTGTCTTCCTAGCACAAAAACTAGCATATGGCTGCTTAATAAATGATTGATCCCATCTCTTCTTTCTACCTTTGTGATCTTGGGTGAGTTATTTCTTTTTTCTAGATTTTAGTTTGTTCATCTGTAAAGTGAGATGACATTTGAAATCTCTTTCAAATTTAAATTTATGATCTTCAGCTTTCTGCACATGGCACTCCCATGTCAACTGTGCACCTACATCCTTTTGATTTATACTTTATTCCAAACCAAGTGTAATAAAGGAGTGGCCTTTCTGTACCTCCATTCCACTGATTGGGAATTTAAAGAGTTCTTTGATCCTCAGGTAGCTCTGATGGTCTTGCATGTATGTTACTAGCCTATGGGCAAGGATCATTGAATAACCTAGACTTGGAGTGGGCCAAGATTGCCACATATGTGTTTTTTCAGTAGACTGAGAATTAAAAAAAACATTTACTATCTATTTGTCTCCTCGATTCATTTCACTTAAGGGAGGGGAATGAAAGTTCATGGATTCAGGGAAAGCTTTTGACTAATCAATAAATATCCATTATATATTTTGAGTTTATTTCATGCCAGGAACAGGATTGTATGTTATAGGGAATATGAGATCAAGATGAGAAGTCTCACTGTCTGCAAAGGGTTTATAATCTTCATGGAAGCCAATATTAGAATGCAGATAATGAGAGAGGAAAACAAAATAGTGTTATGGTGTTGGCTTTACTTCAGTTCAGACAAGTAGACAGTTCAGACAAGTTCAGGCAAGGAGACTTGGTTGGAGAGTTAATTCACCCAAGATAGCCAATGAAATGTAAGGTTGAATTAAGAGATTCTGAATATTTAGCACTAAAGAAGTGATGATTCTTTTGACCTGGTTGGAATACAGGTGGAGGACTGTGATCAGTTTTGGGTACGAAGATATTGATGAGCTGGAAAGTCCAGACAGTGGCAACAGGAATGGCAAAGGGCTTTGTGGTCATCCTCTCATGAGGATCCATCGAAAAAAAATGGGAAATTTTTAGTTTGGAGAATTTAAAATTTAGGAGAGGAAAGTAATGGAGACATGATAATTGTCCAAGTATCAAAGGGCTGTCATGTGGAAGAGGGATGAAATATTTTGCTTGGTTCTGGGGGGAAGAATTAGAACTTGTGGATCAAAGCTCCAAATGGGAAAATTTAATGTCAATGTAAACGAGAATTTGCAGATAATGAGAGTTAGCTGAAAGTGGAAAGGCTTGCTTTGGGAACTTGCTTTATTTTGAGGCCCTCAACCAAATGTTAGTTGATCACTTGTTGGGTATATTATAGAGAGGAATTAGTTCTTTTCTCAGATAGAGTTGGACTTTCACCCACTGAGATCTCTTCTAGACCTAAATTCTGTTTTATTGTCCTTCCTTTTTTTCTTCTTCTCCTGTTCTTCCTCCTCCTCCTCCTCCTCATTTTCTTTCTTCTTCTCCACTACCACCTCCTCCTATTTTCCTCTTCTTTTCTTGTTCTTCTTGTTTTTGTTCTTCTTCCCCTCTCCCTCCCTCACTTCTTTCTTTCCTTTCTTTCCTTCCAAAATGGTCTGATCTAGGAAAAAGTCTTATCTCAGCTTTCCTTGCTTTGAGCAGACCTCTGCACTTGCCCCATTTGGAATTCCACATACAATAATATTGCACTGACTAATTCAATAAAACGGATAATAATGTTTATAGTACTTGAAGTATCTACCTCATAGGGGTGTTGTGAGACTCAGAGGAGACTCAATGTACATAAATAGTAGCTATTATTATTATTATTTTAATGCCAAGCATTGCTCCTATTTTTTTTGGGGGGGTGCTTCTGGAAGCATTCCCTTCATAGCACAGTACAACGAGAATAGGATTTGGAGTTCAGAGACTCCAATCTTGGATAAAATCATGATTTCTCTGGGCATTAGTTTTCATATCTCTGAAACAAAAGTCTTGGACAGGATGACCTTTCGGATCCCTTTTAGTTCTAAATATGTCATCTTATGATCTTCCCCACTATAATCCTTCAAATTTCAGAAGAGATATTTTTCCCATAGTTGTCTTCTCTAGGATTGTTATTCTTATTTCCATCTGAAGGTCCTTTCTTATATAAAATGGTTCATCATTCTTGCAATAGCCTGTATCCTATTTAGTTGTGTTCTAATATTTCCATCTCTCTCCCTGTCACCAAATGCGATGCCCAGAATTGATCCCAAGGATGTGGTGTGATGTACTATAAGTGCAAGGGACTCTTGATTTCCTGAAATCAGTATATTTTGATTAATGGAACTCAAGTTTGTTTCAAGCTTCTTTGAAGCAAAGTCACAAAATTGGCTCAAATAGATCCAGAACTGCTGGGCTGAAAAACCAGCTGAAGTTGTGGGAGATTCTTTTTCTCCCTGAGTGTTCTTTACATAAATCTTAGTGTTCTGAGCATCCAGACTGGGAATACAATTTGATTATTAAAATCCAGTGACTGGTAGTGATAAGAACTTAATCTTGTTTCCTTTTTAATCCTTTTACTTCTCCCAATCTCAGTTTTCCTCTTCTTCAAAATGGGAGTAATATATTTATACTACCCAGATCAAAGGGCTGTTTGCTGGGAGAAAAGTGCTTTGTAAAAGCACTATAGTGATTGAGGTTATAGAGCCACTCAATCATATGAGGGGATGCCTCTTTCCTGAAATGTCACATTCACTCCTTCCCCTCACTCCCACCTCTTATTTTACCCCATCCCAGGATCAATTAGGACCCTAGCTGGCTTAACTCCCTATTCTCTGACAGAGTACTGGGTAAAGTCTAAATCCATATGAGTTCATTTTCAGAGCACTATAAGCAGAATGCTGGCATTCTGTAGTCTGACCAGGAGTCCTGTGGAAGAAAAACCCTCCAATATTTCACCTTTGATTGGACCTGGTCCCTAATCAGTCCTTTGCGCTAAAAGTAAACAACACATTGCCAGTGAATGCTCCAGCCTGGGAACACTGCGGATTGGGGAAGCTAACTGCCTTTTCAGGGGAGAAGCTGTTTTCCTGGAATCAGACAAGGCCAGATGCTGGGAAGGCACCACTGGGGGTGAGGTGTAGATTATTTATCTCTGCTGATATAGAGTATGAGCCTCATTGTCTGCAGAGACAGGAGAAGGGCTCTTATTTCGTTAAACATCCTGGGGAAAGAAACACAGAAAGTGATCCTTCTACCACATCCAGAGGCCCAATGAGTCACCAGCCCTGGGACAGCAAAAGGAGATATAAGAATGTCAGTGCACCTGTCCTGATACCCACAGGGAAGCCTCAGGCTAGCTCTACTGCTGGTACTGCAGTTATCCTTCCCAGCATTCAGTTGGACAATTGCTGTATCCCCAGCAGCTGCGCTGACATCAGCAGAGTTGACTGATGCAGGGGAGCTCAAAGCCTTTTTAAATAAAACAGATTGAGGAAGAAAGGGAGCCAAGTTAGGAAAACAAATCTCTCCTTGAAGCTAGATAGTCATGTAATAGACTTTTCCTAGTTTAAGCCACAGCCAATGTGAGACAGAGACAGAGAGAAAAAGAGGGAGAGAATGATAGTGATAGAGATAGAGACAAAGAGACAAAGACATACACACACAGGGTGGAGGAGAGAGAGAGAGAGAGAGAGAGAGAGAGAGAGAGAGAGAGAGAGAGAGAGAGAGAGAGAGAGAGAGAGAGAGAGAGAGAGAGAGAGAGAGAGAGAGAGACAGAGAGAAAGTCATCTTTGCCATAAGAGAAAATCTTATGATTGCAGAAATAGGACAATTTCCATCTAATATGCCAGCTCCAGCTGTTGATCTTATCCCAATGCAGGCAGTCTTCCATGTTTTTTGCAAGGCTTGCCTTAGCCCCTTCATATAGCAGTAGGATGAAGATGGGTCGTCTGATAAGATATTGCTGGTCTCAGGGACCTGAGTCCTTGAGGATTGTCACAGGATTCTCCACCCACTATTAGGATGAATTTGAAGGGTCCATTTCAGAATATGGTCCTTCTGCACCTCAGTTATTCCAGAGAGGGTAGAAGACATTCAGGGGAGCCCCTATGCCTCAGAGCAGGTACTTTAAAGCTCATTTAGACTGGGGGTGGGGTGGGTGATGCCTATGGACTTGGGTGGGAAAATTACATCTTTATTTTCACTAACAACTAAATTTAACATTTTCTTCATTTATAAATTTAACAAAAATGTCATTCTTAAAAGAAATTCACAATCTTCATCAGATTTCCAAGGAGTTCATGGCACAAAAAATGAAGAACTGATCTAGTCAAATCATCCTTTTTGCAGACAGGGAAACTGAGACCCGGAGACTGAAATGATTTGCTCAAGTATACATAGATAGAGAAGAACTCAGTTCTCCAACTTCAAATCTGGTATTCTTTCCACTGTTTCATGGAATTCTAGGAGGAATCAGGATGTTTGGTTCTGAATCAAAGATCAGAAGGGGCTCTCTGACCACTTTATCTGAGTCCAGAGCAGTCCTTAGAGGGTGACTATGGGTTTCTTGGACTTGTTCCAACAACCTGACTCCAAGAATCCCTGGATACTGCAGATATTCCAGGATTTGTGGGACAGATTTCTTGCTTTCAGATTTCAAGACAATGCCTCTGAGCCTGTCTCATCCTGAAACTTCCTTCAGCTCCTGGGGCCTCCTCTTTCTGAACCATCAATTATCCCGGAAGCCTTGTCAAACTGGAATGTCCCTCTGCAAGGTCCATTCCCTTCTCCCATTGCTGAACTTCTGAGTCCATTTTGTGGAGGTGTCCAGGCAAGCCTTCCTTGCCCTCGTAGTCCTTTTGTTCTTAAGGCAATGTTGTATTTTTTGCTTATATTTATGTCTTCAGTGTTTAGCAAAGTGCTTGACATACAGTTATTATAGTAATTAATTAATCTTTTTTTCTTTCTATCTTCTTCCTTCCTTCCTTCCTTTCTTCCTTCCTTCCTTCCTTCCTTCCTTCCTTCCTTCCTTCCTTCCTTCCTTCCTTCCTTCCTTCCTTCCTTCCTTCCTTCCTCTTTTTCTCTTTTTTCCTTCCTCTGTCTCTCTCCTTTCCCCACCTCTTTCCTTTCCTCTGTCTCTCTCCCTTCCTCCCTTTCTTTCCATCTCCCTCTCTCCTTCCTCCCTCCTTTCTTCCTTCCTTCCTGCTAAAAGAGGTTGAACTAATTAGCTACATGCATATGTCTAATAAATGGCAAGTCCAATATTTAAGCTTACATCTCCTTAGCTAATTTACAGTTATTTTTATATTGCCTTACCAGGACCTATATGCTCAGAAATAGTCATACCTCTAAGATGCCTATGATCGGGAAGGACCTGGTTAGATAATCTGTTAGCTGCCTCCATATAGGACTTCATCTGTGATTCATCTTGGAAAGCTATACCAGAAAATTGGATAGAGTGGTATGGTGGAAAGCTCACTAGATGAGTGGCTTGGGTTCAGTTACTCCCTTGTCTCTTGATACAGGCTTCTTGAAACTCTGTTTCCTCATCAGTAAAATGAATCCTTACCCTCTTGCACCTGGGCCTTAAACGCTAAGTGTTTGTGGCTTCCTGGATTCAGAAGGCTGGTGAGGAGGTGTGAAGCTAGCTTTGGAGCCTATGGCTGGTTCCTTGTTGCCACAGTAACCACACAAACCAGGACTTAAGAGAAAATTACAGGGTATACACAGTGACAGAGTCAAGCAATTTTATCTTTTCTTTTCAAATTTCTCTTTTTAACAAGCTGTACTGCCTATGACAACAAATGGGGGCAGCAGGCTGGGCTGTGTCAAGGAAGGGTGTGTTTGTGGACCCATCACAGGAGGTAATAAAGCATCAGGACATGTGCAGTATAGTTTTGGCTCTGTACCTGACCAGTAAGTCACTTGTGTACTCAAAGGCTTAGTTTTGTGAAGATAGCACGCTAGCCACCAATTGCATACCTAGTACATAGTAAGTACTCCATGATAAATGGATATTGATTGTCTGCCTGAAATAGACATTGGAATTAGGAAAATTTGGGTTCAAATGAACTCCACCCTCACCTAGATAAAAGAGTTAATATTATTTGTCCTGCCTAACTCTAAGAGCTATTGTGGGAAAAATGCTTTGTAAACAGAAGCAAATAAGCCTTTATTATGATTATGTGACTACACAGTGGCCCAGGCCAATATAAATTCAATCAACATTAGCATTTTCTCTTGTCCATTGATGGCTACACTGGACACCAGAGACCTACCGGAAGGTCCCACCTTCTGCCTCTTATTAGTCCACGTACTGTTAATACCAGTCACCTCAATGTTAAGCTGTGTTTAAGTTCTAGTTTTCTTATTCGTTAATTAGCTTTGTGATTTTCCACCAAGCACAACCTTTTTAGTCTGTTTTCTCAGCATTTGAATGCAAATAATATGTATCTGACTTACTTCACTGTGTTGTTGTCAAGATCAAATTCTATAATAATGGATTCAAACATGCTTTGAAAAGTTAAAATTGAATCACACATATAACGCCACTGCTCCATCTATCTCCAAAGGTTAGCTTTAATGGACTTGATCTTTCTTTAGACCTATTTTTCCAACTCTTTAATGGATGTTCTTTTTTGGATGTTCTTTTGTTATTTCCATGCTTGAAATAGAACTCCTCACCCTTATAACCAAAACAGCTTTCCTTCCTGATGTCTCTCTTCCAGACATATTGTTCTTTTGTTTATCCCAGCTAAAAACTTGAACAGGGCCATGTATACATCTGTTTTGTGAGTATCTGCCTCTCATCCCAGGGCCATTACACCTGCTCCTCTTTGTGTGGGGCTCCTTCGGGTCTTTGATGTCCTCTATTGGAATGTAAGTTCCTTAAGGGCAGGGATCCTCTGACTTTTGTGTTTAATATTAACAGCTACCATTTATATAGTGTCATAAGGTTTGCAAAGCATTTCATTTTATCCTACACAACACATAGAGGTAGCCCCATTTTACTGATGAGGAAACTGAGACAGTTTAAGTAATTAGCTCAGAGTTCTCATTACTACTCAGTGTCATGAGTCAAATTTGAACTGACTCTACCCAGCACTCTATCCATTTAGCTGTCCTTTTTTATTTTGTATCCATAGCATTGCTAACACATAAGAAGCCTTAATAAATGTTATTCATTCATTTATTTGACTCTTTTTAATCCCTTCAAAAGTTCAATAAATACCTCAGAGAAGACTTGCCTGGGATTATAGAGCTAGAAAGTCTTAAACCCAGGATTATTCTAATAAAGGCCTTTTCTGACTTTGAGTACAATTTTTTTTTTTATGACATGATTGTTTTCAACTCCTCATGACTCCATTTGGGATTCTCTTCACAAAGATATTGAAGGGGCTTGTCATATCCTTCTCCAGCTCATTTGACAGATGAGAAAACCGAGGTCAAAATGTTAGTGACTTGTCTTCACTTAATTGACTTCGTCAAGGTAACATAGGTATTTTATAAGATGGCCTGTAAGATATCTTCCAGCTTTAAATATGCAATCACTGGTCCACAAAGTGACAGAGACAGAATTTGAACTCAGGTCTCTCCATCTCAGAATCAATTTCTGATGTCCCATTCCGCCTCTTGACATAGAAAGGAAGGAGAAACATTCCAGGAAACTATAATGCATAAGCAAAGGCATGGGGGAGGACAAATAATACAGTTATGAATAGAAGAACATGACAAATAAGGTACAGTTATGAGTAAAAGAACATGATTGAAAAGTGGCTTGAAATTGAAAAGTTTTGAGAAGGAGCAGGTAAAATCTACTATTGTTCCTTCAAAGTCTTGCTCAAATTTCCATTTTTAAATGAGCCTTCTCTATTTCTGGGGAAGGGTAGGGCCCTTTTCCCTCCCTCCCTTCCCTCTCACTTTTACTATGTGTCCTGATAGTACTACATCCCCTATGGCGCCCATCAAGGTGCTGCTCAGGAGCAGTTAAATAGACAATGGCTGAATGAACCTGGGACTACTTCAGAAAATCAAAATGCAAAATCAGAATTAAGACAATACAAATCATAGACCAGAAGGAACCTTTTTTTTTTTTAAATTGGGGTTGGGGCAGATTCTTCCTTGCAAAGTTATGCAACTTGAGGGCAGAATGCGAAGAAGAACCCACTGGGGTTCTTCTGAGCTGTTTTTTCCCATTTCCATTTCCTACTCGGGCTGCTGAGATCTTGCCAATAATTTCTTATTGGCTCACCTAGTATGAGCAGCCATCGATTCTTTCCAGTTAGCAGAATGCTGACTTCATTTCTTTAATTCCCTTAGTCTCCCTGGTGTAACTGTAAGATAGTTACCAGCCTTTGCTTACCATTCCCAGATTTATGCAGCAGGGAAGAAAAGGGATGGGAGACTCTGCTTTTCTAAGGAGCTATACCCTGAGCCTCTCCTGCTTAGGAAGTGGTTATATTTGGGAAAGACTTCAGCTTAAAAAGGCCCAGTTCTGCCACTGCATTTGAGGCCATTTTCAGTCATCCTGACTTATGTCTTCTCACTGGGCTCCGATGACTGAATAAGAGGGTGAAGTTGATCACAGCTCTGCCTCACTGAAATCCATTTTCCTTGAAAGACATCATTCTTCTGATGTCATTGGTCCTTTTTGAGAACAAAGGATGAACAACAACAACAATCTCTTGAAAATGCTTTGGAAATCACTAAATATCCTGAAGTTCTAGCCCCTCTTACCTCTCCTTTCAATGATGGAAAGAGAAAACGTTAAGTTTTGACATTTCTGTCATGTTCTACTCACTGTTCCACTTATATACCCAGAAATTTCCCTGCCTATATGCCTTTGGCCACCCTCTGTTCCCTCTGCCTGCAATCTCTTCCCTCTGCAGCTATCTGCTCTGGGTTTTAGCTTCTTCATATTTAAAATTAGAGAATGAGAGGATTGGCTTAGATGATTCTTAAAGACATTTTTTAAATTCAATGCGTGGTTTATTTGGGCATAATAAATCTCAGGCTAAGTCGAGTCAAAAAGCATTTATTTAGTACCTACTATATGCCAACACTGTGGCTGAAGGGCACAAAGAAAGGAAAAAATAATAAAAGCAAAAAAATTGAGAGCTCCCAAAGAAGTTAAGAATCTAAAGGACTAGACTAGGCAAACCACTGTGTATAACAAGACATATACAGTATAAGTTGAAGATACTCAATAGAAGAAAAACTCTTGCTTTAGAGTTAGCAAGTTAGCTGAGTGAGAAATTCACATTAACAATTCCTGTTGAATTTTCTCAACTTTTAAACACACTGGAAGCCCTTTATATGTCTAGGTCAGGGAAACAAATGATAGGATTAAAACAAATGACAAAAAGGGTCTTTGATCATTTTAGGTATGCCCTTTGAGTCCAGAGGCAATATGGTAGAGTAGAGTAAGTCAACAGTGTGTTGTTGGTCTGGAAAACTTGGGTTCAGTTCTAGACTCAGAAGCTGTATGACCCTGAATGATTCACTTAATCCTGAATCTGTTTCCTCATCATTTCCCAGCTGCATCCACAACATGCCTTCTACTCTCCAAATGTCATCCTTCTCTCTCTCCAATTAGGACCTTAGAGTTTGGGTTGAGATTCCTTGGTGCCAAAGGTGAGTTTTTGCTTTAACTTGCTGTGGACTCTGCTCTTTATACTATTTCTCTGCTGACTCTCCTTATGCTGCAGCTTGACACCCTTATAATACCTCTTGATGTATTGTCTCCTCCCACTATACTGTAAATTCTTTGGGAGTTGGGAACTTGGTGAAATTACCTTTAGTTCCTGGTGCATAGTAAGTGCCTAATGATCAATCTCTTTCTCTTTCTTTCTCTCTTCTCTCTCTCTCTCTCTCTCTCTCTCTCTCTCTCTCGCTTCCCTTTTTCTCCCTTTTCTATTTCTCCCACTCTTCCTCTCCCTCCCTCCTCTACATGATAATAATGTCCCATATACCTTACAAGATTGTTCTGAGGATCAGATAGTTCAAATATTTGTAAAAATCCTTTGAAAACTTTAAGATATTACCCAGATATTAATTGTGATTATGTATGTAATAGAATACTATCATACGGAAATCAATGTCATTAATAAAGTGCCTCAAGGTTGGATGTGAAAATGATTGCCAGGAGCTGGAGCACCAGGCTGGAAGATCCCTGCTCAAGACGATCAGCTCTGTCTCCAGGAGGACTGAATGGCTTTGGCCCAATCATCAGAAACTAACTGTTTTGTCTCCTGAGCTTGATTTCAGCCATTCTCAGAATTTACAAGGTATTATTGTCAAATTCTGTCTACAGTTTATTCAGGATGACGTGGCTGTTTATAGCAAGTTTTCATATTGTCATGAGACAAAATAGACCCTTGTTTTCCTGACATCTGAATAGGTCATCCGTTTACCTGCTTGCCAAAAGGAGACACACACACACACACACACACACACACACACACACACACACACATTGTCCCCTGCTTACTACCAGCTGCCTTTACTAATGGATCTTCCAAATTACCTGGCAAAGGCAAGGTTCTGCTGCCTCAGCACATGGCAGCCCTCACAAACAGTGAGTAATGGAGTGTCCCTCCCAGAAGTCGACCCTCCTGTTGCCAAATGTGTTCGCCAAGTCACACCTACAGAGAGTCTGTTGCCTCTGCTTGTTCATCAGAAGCAAATCAGATTAACCCTGAAAGGAGGTGGCGCTGGGAAAAAGGACCTTGGAGGCAGCTTTGCAGTCTGTCTGTGGCACCTTTTGTCCTCAGACATGGCAGGTTGTAACATAAGACTTCATTGGAAGCTGGGTGCATATTTGGATGACTTTAGAACTCTAAAGCTTTATCATTTATTGGGATAGATCCATAAGGGAAGAGTCTTCTCTGTCCTCATAGACTGCAGGGGTAATGGAAGGCAACATAATATAATCATGTGACCTAGAATTTGACCAGGAAAAGAGGGCTGACATCACCTTTTCTTTGGTGGTAGACATATGGATACACTCAGACTAAGTCCCCTGGATAGGATCTGTAAAAGTCTATAATTAATCTACATTCTACTGTTTGTAGAATAAGCTAAAAATGGTGAACTCAGAGCTTCATTTCCCCTTGTGTCTAGGGATTGGAGCTCACATTTACATTGCACTTGATGATGGACAGAACCATGAAGTAGGATGCATGAATCATGGTCTCTCTTCTTCCTTCAGATTCTTCCCAAGTTAAGGTGCCTTTCTTGGGTCTGTATTTCTATATTGACTTTCTTATGGGTTTTCTGTTCTGTTCACCCTGCCATCTTACTACCAGGGCCTTCCCTTGCCCCTAAATGGTTTCAGAGCCATATAGTCTTACCCTCTTTTCGGACCTCTTGATTCCAATATCCCCCCCCACCCCGCTTCCCTTCCCTCTTCTTTGATTCTGTAACTGCTGAGTTACAGAACAGAGCCAGAAGGAAAATGATTCCCTTTTGTTTCCTCTGCTCAGCAGAATTCAGATTCAAAAATAAATGTGACTGTGGCCTACAGCATTATTGGGAATGGGGTTGATGTCTGTGAAAGAAGAAGGCCTCTACCCAGCTGGGTGCAGAAATCAGTGTCTATTGATTTTATCTAGTCTGCTCAGCTTCCTAAACTTGCTGAGTTTAGCATTAGGAAGGACTATCAAACAGACTTCAGAAATTTCCCTTTCCTCTCTTTTGACAGATGAGAAAACTGAGGGCTGGTAAGTAAATGATTTGCCTGTGATCATATAGACAGGTAGCACAGTGAATAAAGTTCTGGGCTTGGAATCAGCAAGACTCATCAGAATTCAAATCTGGCCTCAGACACATATTAACTGTGTGACCCTAGGCAAGTCATTTAACCCAGTTTCCCTCAGTTTCCTTATCTGTAAAATGAGCCATAGAAGGAAATGGAAAACTAAGCCATTATCTTTACCAAGAAAATCCCAAATGGAATTATGACGCTTGTTGGATATGACTGAACAACATATAAGTACTAGAGAGAAAAATTGAATTCAAGGTCATAGATCTAGAGAGGACCTTAGAGGCCATTTGGTATGACCTTCATGCTCTCATTTCACAGATGAAGGTAAACTGAGGCCCGCGGAGTAGAAATGTTGAACCATGGTCACATAGGAAACTAGCCACCAGAGGCAGGATATCTACCTCTGAAGCCATTTGCTCCCACGCCAAACTTTTCTAATATTCGAATTTGATGGGATGTCACAAACCCCTGTAGAAGATTCAGTGATAGAAATTCTTGGGAGCCCCACGTGAGAAGGGATTTCTGAAACAGGCAGGTTTGATAATGACACCTTCAGAAATCCTTACTGGAAATAATAAAAGTCCCAAGCAATGAATGGAAGGTACGTAAGGGTTAAGACAGAACTTTTCCAGGCTAGGGATGGAAGGCTGACTCAGAGACTGCTCTGGAGAAACAGTGCCAGTTTCCTCACTGCATTGGGAGCTTTGTCCTCTTCAGGAGTCAAGTAGGATAGAAAAATACCGCAGTGGCTGACAGATTTCCAAGAAAATTACAGGTTCTGCTCATGGTGAATTTCAGCAGGTGGCGCCATTTGTTCTGAAAAAAAAAAAAACACCCAATTTTACCCCTCCCAAAATAACAAAAAACCACCCTCTACATTCCCTTCCAAAACAAGTCCAACAAAATACAACAACAAAATCCACCCAAAGAGTATTCCTAGTCCCAGACAGCTCAGGAACATGGAATGAATAAGAATGCCTTAATTTGCTTACCATAGCAGTCACCTTGGAAGGCAGCTTTAGGTTTGCAGATCCAAAGGGACATGGGTAAAAGATCCTCCAGTCATGTAATGTGGACTTGTTCCTCAGTACTGACCAGAAAGGAAGAATTCAGCCACTATCCATTACTCTCTCCTCTGTCCTTGAAATTGCAGGGAAAAATCTTGGTTCTGGGAACATGTGGGAGGAATTTAGGATGTACTAAACTCATCTCATCCCTTGGAGTTCCTTACCTGGGATATTCAAGATGGTGACCTCTTCCAGATCTTCCCTACCATGTTCCAAGTACTTAATGTTTCATAAGAGACAGGCAGTGCTCTGGGACATATCATTTAGAGGAGCTGAGCATTAGCAGGGAAATATTATTTCTCCTTAAGCACCATATGCTCTCAGTGGTATCAGTGTATCTAAAATTGGATTTTCTTTGGAGCTAGGAGGGATACAGCTCCCACTTCTGCCATTAACTTATCATGTATCCTTGGGCAAAGCATTTCACCTGCAAGAGCCTGCTTTTTTGTCTATGAAATGAAACTGTTTTTTGGTCTTTAACATCTGTTCGAGCTCAAAATAGTTCATATTTCTTACTTAGTAGGTACTTAGAAAACTGATGTTTAATGTAACTTATTCACATGAGGAAATAATCAAAGCATCGTACAGGTTGCAAGGCTGTGCTTCCCAGGACCATCGGAGTACTAAAGGGTTTTCCCCAGAATGTCTTGGTGACATATGAGCTTGGTTGAGGAGGTAAAAGATCCATGTCCTACTGTGGATTCACATCCTGTGTAAGAAAAGACCAGTTTCCAACAGACTTCAGAGCCTTCTTTACTTTGGAAAGTCATTGGAAAAGAAGAATGACTGAAAGATCAAGTGAGCAAAAAGGAAAACCCCAGGGAAAATTGATTTTCCTATTACCTTCACTCTCCCTGTTTCTGAAACATGAGGACATTTTCCATTTTTGAGGTTCCCCTTCCTCAGCTCGAGCCAACAATTCCTTTGACACTTTTTGAGAAGGAGGCTTGTCTAAAGGGCTCAATGGGGACTCAGCAATCCATTTCCCAGGTCCATCTAGACAGTGAAAACAGCACCAGGGAGACTGAAAAGAGCTCTCAGGATATTTCATTTGCTTTGATGCCCAGATGCTTTGACATCCAGGCAGACTGCTTTAACCCTGTAGGATTTCACAGCCCTCCCTGAGTGATAGCTGGGGGATGGCTGCATCAGGGAGGGGTGTGCCTGGCTTCCTTAATATCATATCTCCATATCGGAGGACCAGACAGGATTGATGCAGAGAGACGGCAGAGATGGGCTGTGCCCCGGGCTCCTTTGGCTTTGAATGCCTAAAACTGCAATGAAGCTTTTGGGGAAGAAGATGCAGTCAGAGACAAATGCCTGCAGAGTCTGAGTGTAGTCACTGCAGCACAACGTGAGCTTGATGGCTCTGCTGTGTCAGGAGATGCAGAGGCCCCCTTGGGTAGATCCAGGCTGGCAGCTGCAAGGTGACTGACTGTCCATGAGCTGCACCAGACTTTGAGAGTGGAAGAACAGCTAACAAACCATTGTGTTCTCTCTGCTTTGAAAGTGATGCACTGGGTAACTCTGGCATCAGCAAAGAATCAGACTGCAATTATGAAGGGGCTTCTTTCAGTGGAGACAATGGAATTAACTAATCATTTCAGAGGAATTCTTCTCTGAGAGTTATTCCAGCAATCTAGAGAAGAAGCAGTGGAAAGTAGATCAGATTGGAAGTCAGGGATTCTGGGTTCGAATCTCTGTTTATCTATTGCCTGATCCCTGGGTGACATCAGATGAGTCACTTGATGTCTTTGCTCTTCAGTGGCATTCTCTGTTAAAATTAGAGGCTTGGGCTAGATAACTTTTAATGTCTCTTCCAGGTCTAGCTGGCAGACGATTACTTCTTTAGTTCTTGAATAATAAATAATACCTTACATTTGTATAATGCACTACAAAGCACTCCACTTCCTTAGCCAAAAACTCTGTTGGTCTATACTATAGCCTTTCTAATCAGCATTTTACAGATGGGAAACTGGGGCTTAGAGAATGTCAGCTCCTCGGGGAAAAGTCCTGTTTTAATTTTTTCTTTTAATCTTCAGTCCTTAGCACAGTACCTGGTGTAGACCGAGTCTTTAATAAATGCTTTTGATTGTTGTTGATCAAAACGAAGTGACTTATCTGATGATATACAGCTCACAGTGGACTTGAAGCTAGATTTTCTAGCTCCAATTTCATCTTTGCATATTATCAAAAGGGCTTCTCATCAATCAATACTCTCCTGCACTTACTTTATAATCGAGAAACAACTGACTTTTTGCTTTTCCTGGCATGACACTCCATTTCCTGATGCCTCCTCATGCTTGGAATGCTTTCCCACTTAACCTCTCCCATTTAACTTCCCTGACATCCTTCAAAACCCATTTCCAATCCCTTCTGCAGGAAGTCTTTCCTGACCCCATACCCTCATCCTGGACTGCTAATGCCTTCCCTCTATAATGTTGTTGTTCAATCATTTTAAGTTCTGTCCATTTGGGATTTGCTTGGCAGAGATACTGGAGTGGTTTGTCATTTCCTTCCCCAGCTTATTTTCCAGATGAGGAAATTGAGGCAAACAGGATGAAGTGACTTGCCCAGAGTCACATATCTAGTAAGTGTCTGAGAACAGATTTGAACTCGGGAAGATAAGTGTTCCTGACTCAAATCCTAGAGTTCCTGACTCAAAGCCTAGACCTCTATCCATGGTGCCATCTAGCTGCCCTTCACTTTGGGATGATATTCCATCTATTCTCTTGTCCATCTACTATCTGAAATGATCTTCCATCTTTTCTCTCTCTCTATCTTGTATGAACATTATTTGCATGTTGTCATAACATAGAGAACCATAGCTTCTTGAGGGCAGGAGCCATGTTTTAACTGTTCTTTATATTCTCGGTGCTTATCCCAGTGCTTGAAACATAAGAGTTAAATGCTTTTTGATCAACTGATTGACAGTAGACACGGGGCCGCAATAGATATTTTTGTGTCTGGGACAAATTGTTGAGGGGCAGGTGGTTAAGTGGATAGTCCGACTACAAGTGAAACTGTACCAGGAAAAAATATCTTTATCTGAGGTCAATTCAGAAGGACATCTCCAGAAATGTGCTTCAGAAATTTGTGCTTAAGCTTTGATAATTAAGGAAAGAAGGAAATAAGAACCTCTTAAAGAGAATAAAGCCATTTCTTTGGGGTCCTTTGTCTTACAGCCCCTTTCTTAGGTCTTGTTTTTCACTGCTCTCCAGAGTATTATTGCTTACTCCCTTGGGGGTGATGTAAGCTAGCACAGAACCAGAGGTAACAAATTTCCTTCCTTTCTTAATTATCAAAACCTAAGAATATATCCCTGGAGCACTTTACTGGAGATGTCCTTCTGAACTGGCCTCAAGTCCCTAATTACTACTCTTTGCACTTAACAATTTAACCAATTCCAAATGTGCCTAATTGTACTAGTGTCTGGCTCACATCCCTTTACCTCTTCAAAAAAAATGATGGGGTGAATGGTAGTTGCCCTAAGGAGAGAGCATCATCGCTTCCATGGTGAAGAAGTGTTCTAAATCCCTGTGAGGCAGAAAAGCTTCCAGGACCTGGGACAGAGCTCTGTCACTTAGTGTTGCTGCTCCTCTGAATAGGAATTTGCTGAGTATTAACTTCATTGTTTGCCTGCATGAGATATAGGAAAAGTCAAAGGCAAAACTTCTCTTCTCTAGGAGTCTATAATATCATTGGAGAGAGAAGATTGATACACACGAAACTAGCCATCAATCTAAAATATTTATTAAGTGCCTACTATGTACTGGGCACTGTATTAGGCACTAGGAAATGAAAAGTCTTTGTTTTCATTTTTATTCTATTGGGGGAGGCAACATGTTCATATAGAAGGAAATAATCTGTCTGTCTGTCTGTCTGTCTGTCTCTCTCTCTCTCTCTCTCTCTCTATATATATATATATACATATGCATATATTTGTGGAGTTGAAGAAGACATTAGGAGCAGAAAGAGATAAGGAAGGGCTTTACACAGAAGACAGAGCTGGGGCTGATCTTTGAAGATTTTTAGAATTATAAGAGACAGATGTGAGAAAGGAAACCAGCTGGAGAATCTTTCAAACTTTCGATGTAATAAAAGGTTCAAAATCATATATATATAGATCGGTTAACTCCCCCAGCCCCCATTTGTATGTGGAATGAGAGAAATTCCCTTTGTTTGGGGGTCACAGTAATGGAAAGGCAGCTGGCTTGTAGATGCAATAATGTTTGTATAAGAGACAGTGAGATCTGGAAATATCCTGAAGCTGATGCTCATCCAGGATGGGGAGCCTGGAAGATTTTATATTGGATCCATAAGGAATTAAGGTGGTTTAATTAGCCATGTCGTTTAACTCCAAATATATATGCTCTTCTCAATCCACATGTCTTTACTAAAGTTTTGTGGTTAATATGGTGCTAAGCACTCTGTAGAATACTTAAGACATATTACCTGTTCTCAAAGAGTTGGCATAATACTGCAGTTCATAATCCAGTTGGAGTCAGTTTATAGCTGCTGCTATTTAAGCTTAAAAGACAGGTAGAGACCCTCTGACAGATGTTGGAACAGCTACTTCTTATATGATGTTGAACCAATTACAACCTCCCCGAGTCAAGTTTCCTTATTTACGAAGTCACAAGGTTGAATTTGCCTTTTATGGTCTTTACCGGCTATGGATCTATAGTCTTAGGGGCTTCCTTAGTTGCTACTTATGCGATCTGGTGAGTTCTGCTGAGTTACCAATTTGATTTCAAACCTTATTATCCTTTACAGAGTTTTTAGAAACTACCTTGGCCGCATGGTCCTTATTCCTCCCAACTTTCCCCCCTTTCTTTAGCTCCCTTTTGGGTGTTGTATTGCCTATTACAAAGTAAACTCCTTGAGGGCAGAAGCTTTCTTTTTGCTTATATTTATAACCCTTGCACTTAGCATGATTACTACAGTCAACATTTAACAAATTTCCTTCCTTTCTTAATTATCAAAGCCTAAGAATATATCCCTGGAGCACTTTACTGGAGATGTCCTTCTGAACTGGCCTCAAGTCCCTAATTACTACTCTTTGCACTTAACAATTTAACAATTCCAAATGTGCCTAATTGTACTAGTGTCTGGCTCACATCCCTTTACCTCTTCAAAAAAAAAAAGAGCATACCAGAATTTATCAAACATTTTGCTAAAATCTAGGCAAGTTTTATATACAGGCTTCCCTTGATCTACCCCTTAAATAACCATCTGCAAAGGAAATGAAATTAGCCTCACATACAGTGATGAAGCCACGACATCTTTGCAATCACCACTTCCTTTACAAAATGTTCTTTAACCATATATTTAATGATACATTCTACACGTTTTCTTTTTTGGCCCAAGAATCAAAGTCAGTTTTACTAATCTAGAATTGTCATATTATATTCTTTCTCTTTTTGGAAAGTTGAGATATTTGCTTTTCTCCAGTTTTGTAGCATCATACCCTTTCTTTTAGATTATTGACAATGGTTCAGTATCACATCTGTTAGTTCTTTCAGGATGCAGTTCATCTGAAAATAGTGACTTGAATTCATAAAGGCCTCCTAATTTGCATTACTATCTCTTTCTCTATCTTCCTACTAACCATCTTTTTTCCCTTTTTCATCCAAAACTCAAATCTCCTTGAAAGGGGGGAAGCATGAAAAATAAGAGTTGATCATCTCACCATCATTTAACATTCATTGTCCCATCTATCCCAAACAGTGGTCATAATCCTTTTTGGAACTTCCTTTTTTATTCAGTTTACTTTTCTTTTTTTTTTTTTTTAAATGCTAGTAATCCGACTTTGTTAATCTTTGTTAATTCTAAGTCAAGGGTTCTTAACCTTTGTTTTGTGTACTAGACCCATCTGGTAATCTGGTGAGTTAATGAACTTACAAAAAAATCATAATTGTAGGAAATGCTAGGTTTCCTTTAGAGGTTAATGAAATAAAGATGTATTTTCTCCCCATCCAAATTCATCCACTTGATGAAAACTAGTTGAGATATGTACTGTTAAGAAAAAGGAGAGAAGACTTTGGGTGAAATACATTGCAAACATTACTTATGCTTGAACTGTCCTTGGAATCTTCCTATTCTCTAGTAGCATTATTACTCTGAGAAACCTCGTCCCAGGACCTTTATCACTCTCATTGGTGTCTCCTCTCAGGATCTCTATTTTATTGCTATTTGAACTTTCTCCTGAAACTTTTTCCTTCACCTTTCTCCCACTATTAGGCAATAATTTTGTTATAGTTTTATTTTGTGGCAGTACTGGTCATGTTTGTGTGCTTACTGTGATATTATGCTGATGCACACTGTCTGATCTTGACTAAATGAAACCAGATTGAACCATTTTTTCAACCTTTAGTAAGCTAGATTTCATGTCATACATATATATTTGTGTTTTTTAAATTGTGTTTTTAATTATGTGCTTTTATTATTCCAAGGAAATGTGAAAAAGTCATGGCTCTTGAAGAGCATACTTTACTGACTGTTAGAAGTATCGTAACTGCCATTGATATGGGGAAAGTCAAGCATTTCAAGGTCCATTTGAGCCTGTCATGAAACAGGAGCAGTCTTATAGAAGCATAAAGGAAAATATAACAAAAATGAAAAATAATACCAAGAACTAACAAGCTCTGTCTCAGGAAAATCTGATTAAACCTCAGAAAATAAGCAAAGATCATCATGTTGACATGGAATCTTGAGGGATTATCACAATGTAAGAAATACAGGCTTCTTCTTATAAGAAAACACCAGTAAAATTATTGTAAAGATTTGTCATATGCAAAACAAGGGAAAAGCTATGTTAAATGGTGAGAAAAGTTAAAATTTAAAGATGGAATTCACTTTTACTATAAGGGCTATGACAAAACTATTATTGGAGGGAGTCTAAGTGAATCTGTAATTTTGGTACACTTTCACTGGATCATAAAACAACCACACATACCCCATGTTCTCCACCCTCCACTCCCAACTTCCATTCTCTAAATGTTTGTCCTCATTGATGTTATAAATCTGATAAATATATTGATATACTGAAAAGATATTTCTGAATTTTCTATATATTTCTGAAAATATGGAAATTTCAAATTTTGATGAAATACAACACCATTTTGCGCCATGCCATATACCATAAAAGATTAAAAAATTTATCCTAGAGTTGGAGATTAACATGCTTCTGTGATCTGTGACTTTTCCTGATTTAAGTCCCATTGAAACTCTATGGTCTATGATCAAGGTTAGACTTGGGAAAATGTACTGTTTGTCGAATGTACACTTACTTTCCAATATGATAGAAGTGTGGTTTCATGATGAACTAAAGAATATATGTTAAAATCTTTTGAACTTAGTGTTATGGCATATCAAGCAAGTAATTGTAGCAAAAGTACAATATATTGCATAATAGTCTTTTTAAGTAATAAGAAGTCGGTAAGGCATACTTAATTATTTTACTTGGTTCAGCTAATATGTACCCTGCTGTGATACATTGCCTTGTGAGAAAAATTACTTTATTACTATTATAAATTTAAAAACTAATCATTAAATTAGGGTTCAGACTTTTCTATTTCTTCATTGAAGTCCAGACTCTGTAAAAAGTCAGTCTCTGAAGGATTTGACAGTTTAAAGAGATCATCCTAGTGCTCAAAGAACATGCTTTTCTTAGGTGGGACCCCACCCAATTAGGATTCCTAACTTCTAAACAGAATACAGTCTAGAGATGTTCTAACCCAGGGGAACTGATCCTCTGTCCTTGTACCCCTACATTAATTTAGAGTGACCCAGCTCATGAAAGAGAAAACCACCTGGAGTCATCTGAGATGGATTCTTCTGCCTAGATGCCTGGTGGCAGCTTAGCCTCATGATCAAGCCAGGTTCTTAGCAGTAGCAGTGAGGACTTTTGCCTATCTCTTCATTAAATGTCCATCAAACAGAGTTGATTTTCACTTGTCAAGGGCATTCCTTTTCACAAATTATTTAAGGCTTTCAGATTCTCCATGTTGTTATCTTTGGTTACTGAGAAAAATCACTGATCAATCAATTTATTGATTGCTGGTCAGCTCAATTAATAAATTGATTATTAGTTACCTAGCAACTCTGTCTCCTGGGTTTTTCACTCTTCACAATTGTGATGCAGTCTCTTTTGTTTTTTGATACATTTAATGTTTAAGGAGAACCAATGTAGTGTAGTGGTTAGAGACCTGGCTTTGAAGCTTGGACTATATGGGTTCTGCCACTGATACATGCTCTCTATGCAACCACGAACAAGAAAATTATCCTCTCAGTACCCTCTTGGAGACAGCTTTCTAAGTATTTAAGTTACAAATTACTGATATTTTTTAGGTAAGAAAGTTTCTATACCAGGAATCCTCAGCATTGATTAAAATCATTGTGACAACCATTTAAAAAATGTTTTTCCTTTTACTGAATTAAAATATCAAAATCAGGCTCTCTAAATTCTAGCAATTAGCCCAAGTACTACCCTCTTGGGTTAAGGAGAACAAATTTAGTTCTTGCCCATATGTTTTTAAAAAATGTATTCATATGCCCCCATCCCATACTTTAACACAAGCCTTCTTATGCCCAATTCTTTCAACTTATTTTTATATGAAGTGGTTTTGAGTGTCTACTTGTACCAGTCCCTGGTCTCTGGATTTTGTGCTTGATTTAGATTATCAATGAACTTCATGAAATATGGTATTGAGGATGATGTGTCTTAATCAAGGCAGAGAACACTAGAATTATCCCTTCACTTGCTCTAGATGCATTTGTTTTTTTGGATGCCCCATCATATTGCTGACTCATATTCCCAAAGGTCATCTGTTTCCCTGCCAGCAAAGGAGGGTTACTCTGTTATTTTAGAGTCTCTTTATTCTCTTAAATCCATCAATTAAGCAAGTACTTACATTATGACCAGAATTAAGCAGTTACCCAATTAATAGATAATTATTTATAAATGATCCTTAATTAATTAAATTTTCAATTTAACAAATATTTATTGAGAACCTATTGTGTGAATTGTTCATGGAGTACAACGAGGCATGAAACAGGAATCCTATCCTTAATAAACTATCACAATAATTGAAAAGACTAAGACATGAATTCATAAAAAATTATACAGGAACATATGAAAACTGATAATAAAATGCTGTCATGAAACAGGAGCAGTTTTATAGAAACATAAAGCAAAATATAATAAAAATGAAAAATAATACCAAGAACTAACAAGCTTTTGTCTCAGGAAAATCTGATTAAACCTCAGAAAATAAGCCAAGATCATCATGTTGACATGGAATCTTGAGAGAGTAGAATAATAACTACTATGGGAGGGGAAAAAGTTCTGCTCAGACATGCCTATTAGAGGGGATGGATCCTGTCCTAAAAACTGTCCAGAGAAATTCCCTATATTCCACACCACTGGACAATTTCCTCTCACTTCTAGAAAAGGGCAAAAATGAAACTACCCTTTATCCAGAAGGCACCAGGAAAGTGATCAATTACTTTTTGAGATTCTAGGATCCTCATTCCTCCTCCTCCCAGCTGTCTCAGTGACAATTTAATTAAATGGTGTTTCCTTTTAATATTCAGTACTCCAGTCTTATGATTTTCTCATGTTGGTGGATGAGACACTCTTCTTGATCTAAGCCTGGAAAGAGACATCTGACACATATTATTTGTGTGACTCCGGGCAAATAACTTGCCCTCTCACTCCTCTGGCAAATGATTCTTAAGATCATAAATAACATATGAGAACTGCTGTAGTATCTGTTTTCCTGTGATTTTATGACAGTGTAATATTGCATTAGAAATAAGGACAGAGGGACAGATATAACCTCTCTAAGCTGTGTGGGAATATCATAATACTTATTAAATGGTTTGTTATATATCTCTCTTTTTCATATCTCTTATCTATCTATTCATCCCCTAGAGGATTATTCCACTGAGGCTTTTTTTTGGGATTTTTATAGAACCCTCAGACCAGGAGGTAAGATGCATTCATTTGGATAATGGAAGGCTTTGGAGGGAGAAAGCAAATTAGGGCTTCCTTTGACATTAAATATTGTACTCAAACTCACATTCTAGAACTCTTAAGCCAGATTTCCAATTTCAAGGATCATAATTTAAAATGTCACTAGAAGGAATATAAAATTGAACTAAGCTGCAAGTTTTACATACAGATGGAATAATAGAATTCTGAGAAACTCTGCAAAATAAAAAGGCACAAGATACTTCAGTCATCAAGGTCAGTCAGTGAACAACATTTATTAAGTACTTACTGTATATTAGGCACTGTACTAAGGACTGGGGTTACAAAGAAGGCAAAACATAGACACTGCCTTCTATGACCTCACTCATATGAGGGAAAGGAGAGAAAAAAATTTGCAATCAACTATGGGAAATCATAGTTGAGAACTTAGGAAGGCCTGCGGAAGGCTAGATTTGGGTTGAGTATTGAAGGCATTCAAAGAAACCTTGAATTCTACTTTGTATCATCAAAACTATTTGTGTCCATGGCATATACAGCATGGTAAATATTTAACAAGCAGTTCTCATAAAAAAAAGTAATCACATAGACGTTTTCATTTAATCTGTATTATTAACATTTTCTTAATGTTAGAGAATCAAGCAACAACAAATCAAATCCTAATTTGTCCTATTTGCCAATTTCAAATTGTAAATTCTAACACTAAAAATTTACCAATCAGTGCAATTGAACCAGTTCGATAAGGCTTTTGGCCACCTTTGCAACATCTGTACTAAATCTTGTCATCTCAGGATAGAGACTCTCATTTTTCTTTTGGGCATTCTTTCCCTTGTTTGGCTCAATGACTTGCATACTGGATTTTTTGTCAGTATATTATGTTTTTTTTTAAATTTGTGTAGAGAATTCTTGAAATTAAAATTTTCTCTACCAATGCAAATCAATAACTCTTCTATATGATTTATAATAACTTTTTTTTTGCATATAGTTATAAAAGGGGAAATGATTTGCCCAACATCACATGGATAATAAGTATCAGAGGCAAAATTTGAACTCAAATCTTCTTGATTGACTCTAAAACACTATACCAAATTACCTCTCTATGTGTCATCCACCACTGGTTTTTCTTTTGTTTTTGATCTGAATCTGATTTCATCAATGTAGGGAGCAATTTAGCAAACATCTTCTACAAAGGCAGATGAGTCTTAGAAGTTTCTTGGTGGTACTAAGAAGTCAGTTGATTCACCCATCATCACATTTTCGGTTTGTGTGTGAGTAAAACTTGAATATAGGTCTTTATTTTTTAAAAATTTATTTTTAACATGCATTGCTTTATGAATCATATTGGGAGAGAAAAATCAGAGCTAAAGGGAAAATCATGGAAGAGATTTAAAAAAAAACAGAAAAAAGAAGTGAACATAGCATGTGTTGATTTACATTCAGTCTCCTTAGTTCTTTTTCTGGATGCAGATGGCATTTTCTATCCAAGGTCTATTGGGATTGCTTTGAATCACTGAACCACTGAGAAGAATCAAATTTTTTATACTTGATCATTGCACATTCTTGCTGTTATTGGAACAGGGGTATTTCTGACAGTGATCAATGAAAGCTTCTTGAATTAAATCTGGAAGTGATATATTATTTTTTAGCTTTATTCCTGAGAACTTGGACCAATGAAACTGTGTTGAAGTCATTCATATGAGTCATAGATAGAATTATTGGCACATTGAGTCTAAGAATGGGGTTACTTCTAGCCAATGGAATTGTGCTGGACAAACAGCTGCTAGTTTTGTGTCCAAAGACCCCTTTTCTTTAATCCCCCAGATTTGGATGGCTTAAACTGACTGATAGGCCAATGTCCAACATTTTAGTAGGGTAGTCTTAGCTAGGAAGAAATAAATAGCCAAGGGATTGAATTTTATTGTATTGTTGGTATTCACCAGTAATGCAGTAGATTTAGTGATTATTGGAAATAAAAAACAAAGTCTTACTCTAGTTACTTAAAGGAAGATGGGGGTACAAAGGATAGAGTTCTTGACCTGGAATCAGGAAAACTCATATTCCTGATTTCAAGTCCTGCCTTTGACATTTAGTAGCTGTGTAATATTGGGCAAATCACTCTACCCTCTTCCTCATCTGTAAAATGAGCTGGAGAAAGAAATAGTAAATTACTTAGTTATCTTGCCAAGAAAAACCCAAATGGAAATGTAAAAAATTTTTTTTGTCTTAAATGATAAATTTCTAGTTACAATTTTTTTCCTCATTTACCTAAAAAAATCAGTGAGGATTCAAACCCTGAGACCCCCAGATATCAAGATGTAAGTCTTTTTCTTTAAAAAAATCCTTTCATTTTTAAGAATTATATTATCATGTTAAAATAGCACTTCTTAAATGAAAGAGAGATAATTTTTTATTTCATTGATAAGTTCCTTTAAAAACCATTTCAATGAATGCTTTAAATTGAAAATTTCCCAAATGAGTGTCATGGAGGACAAGGCTATGGGATGCTTATGACTTCAATTTTCCCATCATTTTTCTTCTAGACCTAACTTAAAACAAAAATTTCATTTATTTATTTTGAGATGGGCACTCTCTATCTTTCTCAGGATGGAAGTGCAACATCCCCTGGAAGCCTCAATCCTGCTGCTGATAGACCCAGAGTTTTTCATCTTCTCTGTTTTGGTACTGGGTTGGTTGATCCCTCCTTGGGCATCTTTTCTTCCTTACCATGCTGGTGCTATGCTTAGCTATACTTAGTTGGCTTTAGAACTACTGTATGTCAGAACTCCTGAGCTCAAATAATCTATCAGCTTCAGCCTCCTCTAGCAGCAGGAATTACAAATGTATACCACCATGACTGGCTAAACTTGAGAATACTATTAAGGTATCGGGTTCTACTCTGAATAGCTCCTCATGGGCAATTAGTAGTCAGTCACTCTTCTCCTAGTGCTCCCAGTAAACATTTCTAAGCTATAGGGTGGGACAGGGTGGAGAAAGGAAACTACTGCTCATGTTCCCAGGTTGGAGTCATCTCATGGTCTACTATACAAAGGGAAATTCTTTGGTACTGAGTAGATGGGAGAGTTTGCTTTGCTTTTGGAGATACAGGTTGTTGGTATCTGGACAACTCTGGACATGTGCTTAATATGCCAAGTGGGTTCACTGGATATAGAATGAAAAACAAACCTGTGTACCATTTTGTACACTGTCATCTTTAAAATAAACCATTTTGAGGATTATAGAAATGGAGAGGGAATGAACTTTCTTTGGGAATCAGAGTTTCTTCTTGTATCCCTAGCATTTAGCACAGTATACTGGCACTTAATAAATACTTTATCCATATCTTTTGATTAATTGAGAATAGTAGTATATACCCAAGCCCTGGGTTTGGCTCCAGCTTGTTTTTATTTTAGGTTCTACGTGACTTTGTCTTCCATCCTTTGGAGGAAGTTAGGGGAAGACAGAAATGATTCAAAGAGGTTATGATTAGAGGGAAGGAGTAAAGAGTGAGACAAGGTTGGATCTCAACCTAAGCCTTTGGAGAAATATTCCCTTCGTAGTCTGGGTGATGCGTTAATGAACCCTACAAAGCCAATTAACTTTGCTTGTCATTTATATCTTATTGATGTCCTCTTGCTAGATGGCATTGTCTAAGTAAGCAAGTGTATCCTACACTTAAGTATATTTATGCCTGTCATCATAAATGATATTGAATCACTAGTATTTTTGTTTATCCCTGACTTCCCAAGATAAGACAAATAATGACATGGTAATAGTCTTTCCCTTCCCCCTATTCTAATACAATAGTTAGGTAAGCCCCAATTTGGTTGAGGTCCAAGAGGCTTATGATCTATGCCAATCCTTATCCTCTACCTGCCATTGTGTTTTGCTTAGTTTTATCTTTATCACATAGTGAGAAAGCATTAATTAAGTGCTTACAATGTGCTAGGCATTGCTAAGTATACAGAGAAGAGCAAAAATACTGTTGCTACCTTCAAGGAGCTCACGTTTTAATGGAGGAGACAACATAAGAAGGGCTCCTAGCAAATAGGGAGGAAGGGTTCCTGAGAAGGAACCTGGTGTGAAGATAGCCAGGAAATATGGAGATCTGGACCTAGGTGAGATAATGTAAAGCTCATCTATCACAACTGAGGGCCACAGGGAGGAGTCTAAGATTGTGGCATGGAGAAAGTAGAGATGATAGTCTGAGTAGAGGAAGCATGCTGAAGAAATGGCTAGAAAGTATATTTTTCTTTAAATTTCAAATATGCTGGGAAAAATAGTAGGTTGAAGTGTTTGGAATGATGAGAATAAAAGAATAGAATAGAAATGTGTATTCTGGGGACAGAATAACCAGATTTGGTACTCAGGTCCTAAATAAGACCATTATATGTCCACAAATCTTATTCTGGATTTACCTTTCTTATTGGATAATTCTTTCCCAGTCACCTAGAAACCTGATGCTTCTCTGTTTCCAAATCTTTTCCATCTTCTGGAACTCTACTACCTTATGTTCAATTTCCTTAGGAGCCATCTGAGAGTAAGTATTGCTTCATTCTTTATATTTGTATCCTCAGCTCTTATCACAGTATCTGGTCCATTAGAGATGCTTTTATGAATAGTTGATGATGGATTGAATGTATAAATAATTTTCACTAACATGACAGAATTATAGTAGAAAAACAACATCTATCTCACTCCTTTCATCTTTCCCTCTTCATCTTTTAATCAACAAGTGCATTTTGGTGATGACTTTCTGAAGTGCTTCACTTTTGTTGTTTAATCCAGGAGGGTGATGCTAGTGTTAGAATTTTGGATCATATATTAGAGGAATGATACCTTAGAGGAACAATGATAGTGTCTCTAGAAACTATGAGGAATCTTACAATTACTGAGTTTTTTAGGGACTTTAAAGGGCATCTAGTTAAAGCCCTATAGAATCCCGTCTAGAATAACCTTGGGAGTCAGTCATCCAGACATTATTTGAATACTACCAGTTTCAAAGCACTCACCATTGAGCTGAAAATCTCTAACAGCAATACCTCAATCCTGTTTCTGTCTTCTGGACCTATCTATGCAAACTCAGTCTTTCAAATGACAACCTTTTATATATTTGAGGACAGAGAACATATTGTCTCCCTTCCTCCTATTCTTTGCTTTTCCCTTCCCTATTTTCTTTCAGTTACTGAAACTTTTGCCCTGACTTAGACAACAGAAAAGAGAAATACAGAAAGGAAAGTAACCCATCAACAAACCTGAAATGACTTCAGTGTTAATAAATATGAGCCTGATGTCCCAGGACTTTCCTTTTAAACTTAACCTCCATCGACGCTATATACATTCTGCATGTATATAGTTACTTGCATGTCATCTCCCCCATTAAAATATAAGTTCCTTGAGAGTAGGGACTGTGTTTTGGTCTTTGTGTAGCCAGTGCTTAGCACAGTGTCAAGAGCTTAGTAAATATCTTTTGACTAACTGATAAAAAAAAATTAGAGATGACCATTTTCAACTGAGAACTGATTTGTCCTTTCTATGAAGCTGTCATTGCTTACTCTGGGGCAGGAGGAAAAAATGGACTCTGATTTGTATCCAAAAACAAGTCAAAATGTATCTGAAGAAGTGGAATTAATTGTTTGTTGTTCAGATTTCTGAACAGATGGATGGAATACAATGGTATGGTCTGGCAAGAAGCCTAGTAAATTTTGACAGCAGCCATCCGGCACGATAGCTGCTACCAGGGCCACTCTTGAATGCTTTTGGCAGTACCTTTCCTTGTCTATTTTTCTTGAAAGAAGTCACAGTTGCCTTTATTGAGTTAACTTGACTGACCCTTTACATGTGCTCTCATTTCTCAGTAAATTCACAAAGATTTCCCTTACAAATTTGACTCAGGTGGGAGATGGGAAGGCCCAGAAATTCACTGGGAAGGGGAGGTCATTAAATATCTAGAAATGTTGAAGTTGTTGATGCTGTTTAAAAGAACAAATGGCTTTGGAGACCAAGGTCCCAAAAAACCAGCTCTGTTTTTTTTGTAGCTGGTTTAACTTTAGGTAAATCTCTGAATCACAGAATTCCATCATCAGAAAGAATCTTAGAGACCATCTGTTTCAAAATATACCTGAAAAATCAGTGGGCATTCAGCGTTTTGATTGAGTAACCGAGAACCAATTACTTCTTGTCAGCCTGTGTTCTACTTGTATACAGTCCTAATTGTTGGGAAGACTTTTTTTTAACTCAAGTTTTTATTTACCTCTTTGTAAGCTACACCATTGCTACCTATTCTGTCCTCTGGGCCAAAAAACCCCAAATCAAATTCTTCTTCCATGTGACAGACTTTCAGGTATTTGGAGATAACTACCTTGTTCATTTTGAGCATTCTCTTCTCTAGGGTGAACACCCCTACTTTTTTCAACTAATTCCCATATAGTCTTCTTAAGATCTATCATCTTTTAGCTGACCTTTTGTTATATCTGCTTACTAATATCCTTTCTATTACTGCTATTTCTAACACTGGAAACAACATTTTGAAATGGTTTGACCAGGAGAGAACAGCAGTATTGTCATTTCCTTATTCTTGAAACCAACATCTCTTTTAAGTGGGCCTAAGATTACAACTTTTTTTTGTCCATTATGTCACATTGTAAATGCAAAATGAGATAGCAGCTTACTGAAACACCCAGATCTATTTTAGATAAATTACTCTCTATATACATCTTTTTCATTTTGTGCTTGTGGAGTCAATTTTTTGGAATCAGTTTGACTTTATATTGATCACTATTAAATTCCATCATATTTAATTCACCAGTGTCCTAGCATCTGTGATGATATCAAGTTTTAGGCAAGTGACTGACAAAACTCCTGAGTATAGCCCAACCAGATTAAAATGTAATTGGAAAATATTTAATGAAATAAAAATGCAATATAATATAGATATTAGCATATAATTAACATAAAGTGTTAATCTGTGGTTTTCTAAGTCAATATGTGACCTTCAGGGACTGCTATTTGATTTTGACATAAGTTTCCCAATTTAAAAAGGTCTTTTCAGATTCCCCATTCAGTCATCCACCATTCATCATCTGCAAATTTGATAAGCAGGACATGTCTGGTTTTTTTTTCTAAGTCATTAAGAAAAAATTTCAACATTACCAAAGCAAGGACAGATCTTTGGGATTCCACTGGACACCTTCTTCAAAAATAAACAATTAATGATTACTTTTAAAGTCTGGCTACAAGGGCTTAGTCTATCTAATTGATTATTATCTAACCAATATCCTATAATTTCTGCAAGAGTAGCATGAAATAATTTATCCAATAAAATACTTTGCCGCAATTTATTCATTCCCTAGCAAGTATTTATTAGGCAACTATTTTGTTAATAGACTAATACTAAATAATAAGGATGTCAAAATAAAATATTATTCCAAAAATAAAAATATTCCAAGCCCCTAAGAATATAACATTTTAAGATCTGATCGAATATTACTGTGCTATAAAAATGAGATCAATGATTTTAGAAAAACATGTAAAGACTTGCACAAAATAATGAAGAGTGAAATGAGCAGAACCGGGAACATTGCTATAGTAACAGAAATGTTTTTTGAGAATGTTTTTAAGTGAATAAGTTATTTTATCTATCATAAATACCCAAATTTTTTATTATATTGTTATAGAAATTTTTGTTTTATTTCATAAATTAGAAATAAAAAGAGATAATCTAATATTTCATTGAGGGTAGGGGAACAAATATGTACACAGAAAAGCCAATATAAAATATATAAGAAGTAAATATTGAATTTTTTTTTGGAGGAAGGAGAGGCTTCTAACAACTAGAGTGAGACTCAGAAAATGTCTATATAGGAAAGAGATCATGTTTGACTGGAACCTTGAATGAAGCTAGGATAACTAAGAGATAGAAATAAAGGGAAAGTACATTACAGGAAGCAGGAACTGTAATGTCACATGTAAGGTTCAGCAAATACTACAGGACAAGGTGATTGAAATTGTCTGGGATGGAGAAGTGGGACATTAATATGAAAGTAGAGAAGAAAGATGTGTTGGAATCAGAGTGCCTTTGAATGCTAGAGGAGATTGCACTTTATCCTAAGGAAATAGGGAGCTATTGAAACTTCTTGACTCAGAGAGTTCTATAGTCAGACAAGTGTTTTAGGAATATAATTTTTTTTAAACAATTTTGTGAAAGTTGAAGAGGGTTTGCAAGCCAGGAAACCAATCAGGAATAAAATGAAATACTGATGAGTTCCTGAACAGAATGGTGACTGTATTAAGTAGAGAGAAGGGGAAGAAGACAACAGATGTATAATTCACAAGGTCTAGCAACTGAATTGATTGGGGTGGGCTGAGGCAGGTGAGAGAATCAAGGATGACTTTGAGAATCCAGGTAACTAATGTTAGCAGAAGTAGAGGAGTGAGGGAGAAAGTTGGACTTGGGGAGCAGATTTATTTTGAACATATTGAGCTTGAGACATTCAGTGGAAATGTTCAAGAGAAAGAAGTTGATGGAGGACAGGAATTTAGGAGGTAGAATAAAATCTAGCATTCCTTTCATCTAATGGGGAAGGCTTTTTGTTTAGAAGTTTATTAGCCTCCATTTACTAAGACATTCTAGAATTTTATCAGTGAAAATCTGGACAATAGTTGTCTGAAGTCTCACTTGATGTTTTTGGGTCCTCAGTTTTTTTATCTGTAAGACAAAGACCAGATGATCTTCTAGCTCTAAATTTCTGTGGCTTTATGACCATAATGCAATAGGATGCTTATTAAGGGGGAATGTGGTGACTGACCTGACAGGATATGATCTGGTTCAATACCCAAATAAACCTGTTCTTGGAACTCATGTACAAACTTTTATTTGATACAGGATGTTGTGTAGTGGTTTCACAGGAAACTGAAAGATTGAACAGAATAAAATGCTTTGATAATCAGATGGTGCTGAATATGAGTATGGAAAAGCATTTGGAGGAGACATTATAAATGGCATAGCATAGGAAGTCTGAAGGAACAGGCCTTTTGAGAAAGTAATTACATGGCTATTGATAACTTGGATTTTATCCTTTCAGTACTCTCTGTTCATATTCTTCGACAATTGATTAGGGAATGGCTTATATTCGTACACATTTTTATATCTTGATATTTATATAACTTGATGTATATACTTGTATTGGTGATGAAACCGTCATCAAAAAAATTTGTTGCAAAGATCCACACTCACTTCCTCTCCTCAAATTAACTGTTTCCTTCCTAATCTTAGCTACATGGTTTTGTTTATACAAAAACTTTAAAATTTTATGAAACATTTGATCTTCTCAGATTCTTTTTATCCCTGGTTATGAAATTGAAAAAAAAAAGATAAAAAAGGTTATAAAAAGCAAACTTACCAAAAAGAAACTTAAGAATAGGGAGGAAGAGAAGGCTATCACTCAAGAAGGTTCTTTTGGTCTGTAAAGGGAATTTGCTCTTGAGATAATCAATCAAAGCCCTTCACAAACTAGTCCAGTATGCAATTCTTCTCATGTACATAAGAGTCCAGCTCTTCCAGCCTTCTAACTGCTTCCCAAATGCATATTCCATGTCCCATTCTTGTCTTTATTTCTTAATTTCTAGAATTCACCCACCTCTCCTTTTTGTACTTTCTCCATGAAATTTTTCTTGCTTTGATTCACCATGCTGTTAGTGACTTTCCTTTCCACCCCTGCCAAAAAAAATTCCCTTGTTACTGCTTGATATATTCTTACATATATACATGTGGTCTCCCCAATTCAACTGCAAGCTTCTTAAAAACACAGATATTTTCCATCTCTATGCCTTCCATCTCTTTGTCCCTGTCTCCCAGAATGCTCTTCCTCTCCATCTCAAGGTCTTAAAATCCCTGACTTCCATCAAGGCTGAATTCAAATAGAGCCTTCTGCCAGTGACTTCTCCACAATTCCAGTATACCTGGTGTGTGTGTGTGTGTGTGTGTGTGTCTGTGTGTGTGTGTGTGTGCTCCATTAGAGAGTAATCTTGTTGAGAGCAGAAAGGGTCTATTTTCGCTTTTTTTTTGGGGGGGGGTGTCTTGCATTTAGCAGTTTCTGGCATATAGTAGGTAATAAATAAATTTTTAAAAAATTGATTGTTATATGTTGTAATTAGATATTTGTTTGGTACTACTATTATTGTTTTAATAAATTCTTTGTATTTTTTTTTAAAGAAAAGTAAATACTAATGGACAAGAAGGCAATAGTATATAATTTACTATAGGGTAACCAGGTGACTGAAAAATAGCATAAAATTTACCATAAGGAATTTGACTTTAAAAAAATTCCTCTTTATTATAGGATATTTCTATAAAAACTCTGGTATGGAGAAATAGTAAACCTCTTACCACACATTGGGAGAAAATAAAGATAATTTATTGATTCTTTACTGCGTATGAATATGCTCAATTTATCATACTTTTAACATGCTGTAAGCATTTTATATATCCCCAGTTCATTGTAAGTTCCATGACAATAGGGACTATTTAATTTTTGTCTGTTTCCCAGAGCTTTGAACTGAGCCTTGAAAACAGTGTTTAGCAAATATTTGTTGGATTGGCTTGAATTATAAGCTGTTGCTTAGGACTATGTGGCCATTAAATAGGTAACATCATTTATCTGGTGGTAGCTTATCCTCTTTGAAGGCACTACAATTAGAAAAAACGAAGGCAACCTATCAGTAGTAATTCTAATTTTATAAATTCAAACCTATATTCTGCTTTGATAAAGATTTTCTTTAATCATCTGTGTGTATTGTTACAATTTTCTTGAAGAGATTTCTTCTTTTTTCCCATTCTATTGTTTTTTCTATTTCTTTGTATTGCTGGTTTAAGAAAATCTTCTCTTTCCTTGCTATTCTCCAAAATTCTGCATTTAATTGGATACGTTTTTCCTTCATCCTTTCTTTTCTTTTTTTCTTTCCTTCTTTAGCTATTTGTAAAATCTCATCAAACAGTCATTTCTCTTTCTTGCTATTTTTCTTTGGAATGTCTTTTGTTGTTGTCTCCTGTACAACATTGTGAATTTCTGTCCATAGTTTTTTGGTGCTCTATCTACCATATCTTATTTCATAAATCTATTGGTCACCTCTACTTCATATTTATAAGGAATATTATATATGTCATATCCATACAGTCTGATGATTTTCCTGATTTTCTTTAATTTAAGTCTGTATTTTGTAAAAAGAAGCTTAAGATTTGAACCACATTCAGCTTCAGGTCTTGTTTCAACCAACTTCTTCACCTTTGGCTGCAAAATAATTAATCTCACTGATATTGACCCTCTGATGGCATCTATATATAGAGTTATTTTTGGGTTGTGGAAAAAGAGTCTTTGTTATGACCAATGAATTATCTTGACAAAATTCTATTAATCTCTGTGCTTCCTCATTTTGTATTCTAAGGTCAATTTGTCTATTATTCCAATTATCTTTTGATTTCCCACTTTAACATTTGATGAATGTGACATCTTTTTTGGGTGTTATTTCTCAATGATTTTGTAGGTCTTCATAGAGCTGATCAACTCTGGCCTCCTAGTAATCAGAGCATAGAGTTGTATTATTGGGATGTTGAATAGTTTTCCTTGGATTCAGACAGATACTGTTCTGTCATTTTGCAGATTATACCCCATACTGCCCTTCTTGCCTTTTATTGACTATGAGGACTACTCCAATTCTTCTAAGGGATTCTTGCCCACAGTAATATATGTAATGCTCACCTAAAATTCACCCATTCCTATCAATTTGGGTTTGCACCAAGATGTCAGTGTTTAATCTTTTCATCCCCTTTTGGATCAAATCCAGCTTACCTTGGTTTATAGATCTTACATTTCAGGTTTCTATGCAATATTGATCTGTACAGTATCAGATTTTCCTTTTGTCCCTAGATGCATCTGCAGCTGAGCTTCCTTTTATCTTTGGCCCAGTTCCTTCATTAGTACTGAAGATAATTATAGTTGTCCTCTACCTTTCCCCAGTAGTGTGTGAGAAGCATTTTGACCTGAAGGATTCATTTTCCGGTGTCACAGCTTTTATCTTTTTAGTATTATTCATGGGGTTTCTTTGGAAAAATATTGGAATGATTTGTTATTTTCTTCTCCAATGAATCACTTTTGGCCAGAACTCTCCATTATGACCTGTCCATTTTGGATAATTCTGATTGGCATAGCTCATGTTTCTTGAGTTATGGGAATCCCTCTGCCAGGACAGGGCAGTGATCCAGGAGAGGTTCCCTAAGCTCACTGGTACCAAAAACAATACTTTTTTCAAAAAATCTTTTTGTTTTTCTCAATTACATATAAAAACATTATTTATTTTTCAAATTTTGAGTTCTAAATTCTGTCCCTCCTCTCTCTCCCACCCTCTTATCAGAAGGTAAGCAATTTGACAGAGGTTATGCATGTGTAGTCATGCAAAACACATTTCTATGTAAGTCATGCTGTGAAAGAAAACACAGAACCCTCTTCTCCCCAAAATAAAGAAAGTAAAGGAAAAATATCTTTGATCGGCTCTATCAATTCTCTTTCTGGGGATGGATAGCACCTTTCATTATAAGTTCCTCAGAACTATCTTCAATCATGGTATTGATGAGAAAAGCTAAATTATTCATGGTAGATCATAACATGGTATTGCTGTTACTATGTACAGTGTTCTCCTGGTTCTGCTCATTTCAATTTGCATCAGTTCATATAAGCCTTTTTCATATAAGCTCTAGTTGTTCAGTTATTTTTCAATTGTGTCCTACTCTTCATGATCCCATTTGGATTTTCTTTTTTTTTTTTTTCCATTTTTTCAATATTATTTTATTTTCCCAAATACATGTAAAGATAATTTTCTTTTTTTTTTTTAGATGTTAAAATATATTAAAATATAACTTAGATACACAATAAGTATACATGACCAAAACATTATTTTGCTGTACAAAAAGAATCAGACTCTGAATTATTGTACAATTAGCTTGTGAAGGAAATCAAAAATGCAGGTGTGCATAACTATAGGGATTGGGAATTCAATGTAATGGTTTTTAGTCATCTCCCAGAGTTCTTTTTCTGGGTATAGCTAGTTCAGTTCATTACTGCTCCATTAGAAATGATTTGGTTGATCTCGTTGCTGAGGATGGCCTGATCCATCAGAACTGGTCATCATCTAGTATTGTTGTTGAAGTATATAATGATCTCCTGGTCCTGCTCATTTCACTCAGCATCAGTTCGTGTAAGTCTCTCCAGGCCTTTCTTGAAATCATCCTGTTGGTCATTTCTTACAGAACAGTAATATTCCATAATTTTCATATACCACAATTTATTCAGCCATTCTCCAACTGATGGACATCCATTCAGTTTCCAGTTTCTAGCCACTACAAAAAGGGCTGCCACAAACATTCGTGCACATACAGGTCCCTTTCCCTTCTTTATAATCTCTTTGGGATATAATCCCAGTAGTAACACTGCTGGATCAAAGGGTATGCACAGTTTGATAACTTTTTGAGCATAGTTCCAAACTACTCTCCAAAATGGTTGGATTCGTTCACAACTCCACCAACAATGCATCAATGTCCCAGTTTTCCCGCATCCCCTCCAACAATCATCATTATTTTTTCCTGTCATCTTAGCCAATCTGACAGGTGTGTAGTGGTATCTTAGAGTTGTCTTAATTTGCATTTCTCTGATTAATAATGACTTGGAGCATCTTTTCATATGACTAGAAATAGTTTCAATTTCTTCATCTGAGAATTGTCTGTTCATATCCTTTGACCATTTTTCAATTGGAGAATGGCTTGATTTTTTATAAATTAGAGTTAATTCTCTATATATTTTGGAAATGAGGCCTTTATCAGAACCTTTGACTGTAAAAATATTTTCCCAGTTTATTGCTTCCCTTCTAATCTTGTCTGCATTAGTTTTGTTTGTACAAAAACTTTTCAGTTTGGTATAATCGAAATTTTCTATTTTGTGATCAGTAATGATCTCTAGTTCTGCTTTGGTCATAAAGACCTTCCCCTTCCACAGGTCTGAGAGGTAAACTATCCTATGTTCCTCTAATTTATTAATAATTTCATTCTTTATGCCTAGGTCATGAACCCATTTTGACCTTATCTTGGTGTACGGCGTTAAGTATGGATCAATGCCTAGTTTCTGCCATATTAGTTTCCAATTTTCCCAGCAATTTTTATCAAACAGTAAGTTCTTATCCCAAAAGCTGGGATCTTTGGGTTTGTCAAAGACTAGGTTGCTATATTTGTTGACTGTTTTATCCCTTGAACCTAATCTATTCCACTGATCAACTAATCTATTCCTTAGCCAATACCAAATAGTTTTGGTAACTGCTGCTCTATAATATAATTTTAGATCTGGTACAGCTAAGCCACCATCATTTGATTTTTTTTTCATTAATTCCCTTGAAATTCTTGACCTTTTGTTTTTCCATATGAACTTTGTTGTTATTTTTTCTAGGTCATTAAAATAGTTTTTTGGGAGTCTGATTGGTATAGCGCTAAATAAATAGATTAGTTTAGGTAATATTGTCATCTTTATTATATTTGCTCGCCCTATCCAAGAGCATTTAATATTTTTCCAATTGGTTAGATCAGACTTAATTTGTGTGAAAAGTGGTCTGTAATTTTGCTCATAAAGTTTCTGATTTTCCCTTGGCAGATAGATTCCTAAATATTTTATATTATCAGTAGTTACTTTAAATGGAATTTCTCTTTGTAACTCTGACTGTTGGATTTTGTTAGTGATATATAAGAATGCTGATGACTTATGTGGGTTTATTTTATAACCAGCAACTTTGCTAAAGTTGTGGATTATTTCTAATAACTTTTTAGCAGAATCTCTGGGGTTCTCTAAGTATACCATCATGTCATCGGCAAAGAGTGATAATTTGGCTTCCTCATTGCCTATTCTTATTCCTTTAATCTCTTTCTCAGCTCTTATTGCTATAGCTAGCGTTTCTAATACAATATTAAATAGTAACGGTGATAGTGGGCAACCTTGTTTCACTCCAGATCTTATTGGGAATGGTTGCAGTTTGTCTCCATTACATATGATGCTTACTGATGGTTTTAAATAGATGCTGCTGATTATTTTAAGGAAAAGTCCATTTATTCCTATACTCTCAAGTGTTTTTAATAGGAATGGATGTTGGATTTTATCAAATGCTTTTTCTGCATCTATTGAGATGATCATATGGTTTTTGTTAATTTGGTTATTAACATGGCCAATTATATTGATAGTTTTCCTAATATTGAACCAGCCCTGCATTCCTGGTATAAATCCTACTTGATCATAGTGTATTATCTTGGAGATGATTTTCTGTAGTCTTTTTGCTAATATCTTATTTAAGATTTTAGCATCAATATTCATTAGGGAGATTGGTCTATAATTTTCTTTCTCTGTTTTCAGCCTACCTGGTTTAGGTATCAGTACCATGTCTGTGTCATAGAAGGAATTTGGTAGGACTCCTTCATTCCCTATTTTATCAAATAATTTATATAGCATTGGGGCCAATTGTTCTTTAAATGTTTGGTAAAATTCACATGTAAATCCATCTGGTCCTGGGGATTTTTTCTTAGGGAGTTGTTTAATTGCCTGTTCTATTTCTTTTTCTGAAATGGGACTATTCAAGCAATTTACTTCCTCCTCTGTTAGTCTGGGAAGTCTATATTTTTGGAGGTAGTCATCCATTTCACTTAGGTTATCAAATTTATTGGCATAAAGTTGAGCAAAATAACTCCTTATTATTTCTCTAATTTCCTCTTCATTGGTGGAAAGTTCTCCCTTTTCATTTTTAAGACTACTAATTTCATTTTCCTCCCTCCTTTTTCTAATCAGATTTACCAAAGGCTTATCTATTTTATTGGCTTTTTCATAGAACCAACTCTTAGTTTTATTAATTAGTTCAATAGTTTTTTTACTTTCAATATTTTTAATTTCTCCTTTTAATTTTAGAATTTCCAATTTAGTATTTGATTGGGGGTTTTTAATTTGGTCTTTTTTTAGTTTTTTTAGTTGCAAGCCCAATTCATTAATCTTTTCTTTCTCTGTTTTATTCAAGTAAGCCTCTAAGGATATAAAATTCCCTCTTATTACCGCTTTGGCTGCATCCCACAAATTTTGGTATGATGTCTCATCATTGTCATTATCTTGAGTGAAATTATTAATTGTATCTATAATTTGCTGCTTCACCCAATCATTCTTTAAGATGAGATTGTTTAGTTTCCAATTACTTTTTGGTCTATTTCCCCCTAACTTTTTGTTGAATGTAGTTTTTATTGCATCATGATCTGAAAAGAAAGCATTTACTATTTCTGCTTTCTTGCATTTAATTTTGAGGTCTTTATGTCCTAATATATGGTCAATTTTTGAATAGGTTCCATGAACTGCTGAGAAGAAAGTATATTCCCTTCTATCTCCATTCAATTTTCTCCAGATCCAATATACCTAAATTTTCTAATATTCTATTTACTTCTTTAATTTCTTTCTTATTTGTTTTCTGGTTTGATTTGTCTAATTCTGAGAGTGCAAGGTTGAGATCTCCTACTATTACAGTTTTGTTGTCTATTTCTTCTTGCAACTCTCTTAACTTCTCCTTTAGGAAGTTGAGTGCCATACCACTTGGTGCATATATGTTTAATATTGATATTGCTTCGTTGTTTATGCTACCCTTTAGCAGGATGTAGTTACCTTCCTTATCTCTTTTAATTAGATCAATTTTTACTTTTGCTTGATCTGAGATAAGGATGGCTACCCCTGCTTTTTTGACTTCACCTGAAGCATAATAGATTTTGCTCCAGCCTTTTACTTTTACTCATTTGGATTTTCTTGGCAAAGCTTACTGGAATGGTTTGCCATTTCCAAATTGAGGCAAAGAAGATTAAGTGATTTGAGAGATAACTCAGTTTACCTAAGATGGAGAGTTTTAGATTTCACTCAAGGGTAAGTTTTTTCTAGCTGGCATAGGGACCTGATGAAGACCACAGTTCTCATATGTCTTCTCAAAGTTTTTTTCTTCAGCAACCTGAAGTGAGGTTTCCAGCTTCCCTCTTTAAACTGGAAGCCAGAAATGCCCAAAGCAACTCAAAGGCTTGATGCCTGAAGAAAGTGAATTTTTCCATTCTCACCAACTCTACCCTTCCCCCTCATACAGGGCAGGACATTCATCTCTCTCAATGAAATGAGAATTTTTAACATTCATTTTGAAAAATTTTGATTTCCAAATTCTCTCTCTTACGTCTCCTCCCTCAAATGGTAGACAACTTGACCGGTGTGCAATCATGCAAAGTATATTTTTATATTAGTCATGTTGTGAAAGAAAACATAAAAAATTAAAAAATATAGAAAGTGAAAAATGATATGCTTTAATCCACATTCAGACGCCATCCGTTCTTTCTCTGGAGATGGACAGCATTTTTTTCCATCATGAGTCTTTGGGATTGTTTTGGGTCATTGTATTGATGAGAATAGTTAACTTATTCACAGCTGATTATTGTGTACAGTGTTCTCCTGGTTCTTTTCACTTCACTTTGCATCAGTTCCTCTAAGTCACAGAAAGATACACTTTTCTCCCTTTCTGTCACCAGTGAGGTTGATGGGCATTGTTCCTCTTTCACCCATTCCTGTCACCCAAATACCTATAAGGGTATCCTGACTCTATTATCTATCTATACTCATTATGATATCAGCATATATTGACATAGAAGATCCCACTATGTTTATTGTTTGTTGATTACAAAAAAAAATCAAGTTTAGGACAGTAAAATGAGCTCCTTGAAGGGCATAGGAATTTTTACTAGTACATGCTAATCAAATAAGATTTTTGGAGAAAAGCAATCTTCTGTTACTCTAAATAACCTTTAGGTTATTAATGTCAAGGAGCCATAAAATGAGTAGATGTTTGCTTATCATGTTTGTGAAAGGCATGGAAGATGTTCTACATAAAGGCCATATAATAATAATGATAATTATAATAATAATAAAACAGCTAGCATTTTTAAGGCTTGCTAAGCATTTTATAAATACCAGGTCATATAATCTCACAATAGCTTTGGGATGTAGGTTCTAATTTGGAAGAGAGATTCTTTATAGATGCTGAAATACTAAAGATTTTCATGTTTGTAGATGATATTGTGCTGATTGCATCAAGTCACAGAATATTACAAGGCCTTTTCAGTGACTTTTATTATTATGTAACTCTTAACTAGGTGGCACAGTGGCTAGAATGCTAGTGCTGGAATCAAGAAGACTGGAATTCAAATCCACCATGGCACTTACTGGCAGTATAATCCTGGACAAGTCATTTAATCTCTGCCTCGATTTCTTTATATATAAAATGAGGATAGTAATAATATCTATCTTTCAGGATTGTTGTGGGGATCAAATGAAATATTTGTAAAGCCCCTTGCAAACTGTAAATACTAAATAAATGATAGTTAATATTATTATTATTATTATTATTATTATTACTCAAACAAGATGACCTAGCAATCCCTTTAGGAAAAAATTAATGAAAAAAATTAATCTTATATTGTACAGATCAATATTGCACAGAAATCTGGAATGTAAGATCTATAAATCAAGGTAAGCTGGATTTGATCAAAAAGGGAATGAAAATCTGTTATGCACATTGTGACATACAATTAAGTGACTAATCCAATGAGGTAGGATTCCAACACATAACTTAGGGGGCAGCAGATGAAGATAACCAAATAGTTGGGCACAGCATTCAAAAGGAAGAGAGAAACCTGGATTGCCTCTGGGAAATTATGCAATACTTATGATGTACCTAGCTACTCCCTGGAAGAAAAATCCCCTTTTTGACATAAATATATTCCTGATCTTTCTGTTTGGTGGTGAGTCTTGAAATGCCACATTCTTTAAAGCAGTAATATCAAACTCAAATAGAAATGGATTCCTACAAGCCACATGTTGACTTAGAAAACCCAAAATTAATATTACATATGCTCCTTTTGCACTTTTTACTTATTTTGTCAAACATCTACTAACTGCATTTTAATCTGGTTCAGAGCACTCTCAGGACTGCAGGCCTCCTATGGTTTATGAGTTTGACAAACCCTGCTCTCAAAAATAAAAGTTGGGAAACCTGAAAAGGTCATGGAGAAATGCATAGTGAGGGCAAATAGTCTGCAAAATATTTACAGTGTCATTTTTATCAATTTGTCAGTCATTCAACAAACATTTATTAAGAACTTAGCATGTGTCACATAGTCTACTAAGTGCAAGGGATACCAGAAGTCCCAAACAATCCTTGTCCTCAAGATACACACATGATATATTTAGAGTAAATGGAAATTAATCCGAGGGGGAAGACATTAACAGCTGGTGTGGGAGGAGGAAGAAAAGGTAGTGGGAAGGCCTCCTTTTGAAGATAGGATTGGGGCTGAGTTTTGAAGGAAACCAAGGAAATAATAAGGAAGTGAGAAGACAGAGAAACATGGAGGATAGTGGTACAAAGGCATGAAGATGGGAGGTAGAGGATTATGTGTAAGCAACTAAAAATGTGGCAGAATCATAGAATGTGTGGAGCAAAGCGGAGTTTAAGAAGATTGGAATGGTAGAAAAGGGTCTGGTTATTAAAAACTTGAAATGCCAACTGGAGGAGTTTATATTTAGTTCTGGAGATAATAGGTACCTATTGGGGCTCACTGAGTAGGAGATTGACATCATCAGATTTATGCTTTAGAAAAATAAAAAATTGCCATATTAAGAGGATACATGTGGTCTGAGATACATGTGAAAATATTAGGCAAGTCAATACTGAGAGAAAGAGGAGGGAAAAGAGAAGGAGGAAAGAGGGAGAGAGAGATTTTGATCCATCAGTTAACACTACTAGAGTTATCCCTTTTAGAGATTAAAGATAGAAGAAAAGGTTCCATATATACCAAATGTTTATACTAACTCTTTTTTAGTGGGAAAGAAACTGGAAACTAAGGGGTAACTGTGAATTGGAGAATGGTTGAACAGATTATTGTATAGGAATGTAAGGAGTCAGCTATTGTGCTAAGTAAGTCTGGAGGACTCCATTTTAAACTCTTATTTTTAACCTTGACTACATGGCAGACAGTTGCATAACATGGTAACCATACTCACTAATTCCATCTTCTCATGATACTGAAATGAAAGAGGGGCTGAAGAGACTTTAATTCCATTTCCTCCCTGATTATATGGACCAATTAAAAGCTGAGATGACATTAACTCTGGCTCCTCATTTGAAATGTGAACCAATCACAACTTTCTGTTACATGGAAATAGTTTACTATAGGTATAGAAAGCAGGAAACAAATTAAATTCCGGCTCTTTCTTTCTTCTTTCTCTTTCTCTCTCTCTCTCCCTTTGTTCCTTCCTTAACTCCCTCATTCCTTCCTTCCTTCTTTTTTGGAAAAAGTCAGGGTCTGAGTGTCTGAGGCCTCATTTGAACTCAGATCCTTCTGATTCCAGGGCTGGTGCTTTCTCCATTGTGCCACCTAGATAACGTGGCATCCCATGTATCTTTTAACAAGAACATAATGCAGCACTATTGTGCTGTAGGAAAGCAGAATTTTATTAAGTGCCTACTTTTTTTTTAATAGTAGCTTTTATTTACAAGTTATATGCATGGGTAATTTTGCAGCATTGACAATTGCCAAATCTTTTATTCCAATTTTTCCCCTCCTTCCCCCGACCCCGTCCCCTAGATGTCAGGATGACCAGTAGATGTTAAATATATTAAAGTATAAATTAAATAAAAAATAAGTATACATGACCAAAACATTATTTTGCTGTACTAAAAGAATCGGACTCTGAAATAGTATACAATTAGCCTGTGAAGGAAATCAAAAATGCAGGCAGGCAAAAATATAGGGATTGGGAATTCAATGTAATGATCATCTCCCAGAGTTCTTTCACTGGGTATAGCTGGTTCAGTTCACTACTGCTCCATTGGAACTGATTTGGTTCATCTCATTGCTGAGGATGGCCAGGTCCATCAGAATTTATCATCATATAAAATTGTTGTTGAAGTATATAATGATCTCCTGGCCCTGCTCGTTTCACTCAACATCAGTTCGTGTATGTCTCTCCAGGTCTTTCTGAAATCATCCTGTTGGTCATTTCTTACAGAACAATAATATTCCATAATATTCATATACCACAATTTATTCAGCCATTCTCCAATTGATGGACATCTACTCAGTTTCCAATTTCTGGCCACTACAAAGAGGACTGCCTAAGTGCCTACTTTGTAACAGGCACTTGCAAAATGCTTTACAAATATTATCTCCGTTGATCCATACAACAACTTTGGGAGGTAAGTGCTATGATTATCTTCATTATCAGTGGAAACTGAGACATACAGTAGTTAAATCACTTGCCCATGGTCACATAAGTAGTAGAGTCATATTTAAACTCAGATTTTCCTGATTCTAGACCCAATAATCTATGAACTATGGCACTACTTAGCTTTCAAAGAGACAGTTTCAGAGAACCTTAAAGAGCATTTTATACTATGACACTAATGTTGTAAAAATAAACGATTCCTAAAGACTTAAGAACTCTCATCCATGTAATAGTCAACCATAATTTCAGAGGATTGATGATGAAAATGCTTCCCACCTTCTCAACAGAGAGGTGATATAATCCAGCAGAATATGACACATTTTGGGATGTGCCTAATATGGGAAATTGTTTTGCTTGTGCATGCTTATTTGTCACAAGAGTTGTGAGTGTCTTTTTATTATGTGTGTGTGTGTGAAACAGGAAGAAGAGTGTGAGAAGTAAAAAAAATAAATTTTTGAGAATTAAAAAATAAAAAGGAGTTTCTTGGAGAGATATGTGGTGCTACCACTTGATCTAGTTTTATTGTAACTACTTTAGTTGGAGTGATATTTCTATTTATACTAATGCCATTTTTATCTAGCTGACCTATTGATTGAGATATATTTAGTTCAGGTAATCTCTGAAACGGATAATGATTTGTTTAATCTTTTTCTGCATTTGTGAAATTCAAAAGAAAAAGTGGTCCATAAAGAGCCAACTCATAAAATTCCATGGAGAATGTGGTATATGGAAAACTATAATGTCTGGAATCTCTCTCCAGTCTGCTTATTTCCAATCCTCTCAGCCCTTATATACCTTAGTACAATTACATCACTACAGCACACTGGGCATGTGTCAATTGTAGAACCATTACATCATCATACTAAATACTAAGTATATGTAAACTAGAGAACCATTATCTCATCAATCACACTGAATAAACACCCTGTTGTAAGTATCCTTGTTTCAAGTATACTTTTGCAGAGTTCAGGCCCTCTACATAAAACATACCTTAAAAATACTTCGTAATAATATAAACTTGACAAATAACACATGTAAATATTTCCTTTGTGTAAAGGAAGTTAAAAGTTATTTACAATATTGTGAATCTCTGTTATTTACAGTTTGTTTTAAAAGCACATTAAATTTAACTCAGTAATTCCCAAACTAACATGCTTAGCTGTGTTCCTTTATGAAATTCCTTATTTATTCTGTGTATTTTTCAAAAAGTTTGTTTAAAAGTCATATTCACTCTTCCTCTTTTTCTTTTTTGGGGGTAGGGTTCACTCTTACTATCTTTTATCCCCAATAACTTCTCCCATCTCAAAAAAAACCCCTCATAAGAAATAATTATTGTTAAGTAAAACAAATGCAGTTATTGGCTATGTCTGAAAAATCTCATTTGTAGATTAACATCTTTTTGCCAAAAAACGGGAAGCATCCACAGTCAAGAGAGGATCAACATAAGCATTTAGGGGAATCAGGAAATGGGTCTTCTGGACTTTAATGGAAACTTGAAGGAATTTAGATAAACCAGGAAGTAGAGACAAGGAGGCAGGACTAGGATTGATTATTTTTCAACTATGCATCACCAGGCACCTACTTAGACGTCTTTCCCAGGCTCTTTCTAGCCTGTTGCTTCCCTTTATATTTATTCTTCTTCCACTAGAAAGTTAGCTTCTTGAGGACAGAGATTGTACTGCTAATTTGCATTTGTATCCTAGTGCTTAGCACATTGCTTGGAACATAGTAAATCCTCAATAAACAAACAAACAAAGGAATGAACAAATGAATGAATGAACAAAAAACCCAACATATATATATATATATATATATATATATATATATATATATAATTCCACCTTCTCTTTCAATTAACTAGATAATACACTTTGCCATTTAGCTCTGTTTTCTCATCTGTGAAATGAAATAATATAGTAACCTTTTACAGAGAGGTTTGGTGGGAGCTGATTATAAAAAGTCACTTTCCTTTATATGCAGAAGATAAGTAATCAAAGTATGTATGCAACATTAACAAGAAAACTGTGGACCAGATTCTTTTTCTTATTGAAAGAAACCTCTCAATATTCATGGTTCAACACTAGAAAATCTTTATTTTGACAGTTTCTATTTACCAGACTGCTGGCATATAGACAGCTCTAAATGCTTTAATTTGTATAATTTCTACTCTCATATAATGGAAAGAAGAAAGAAAAATCACATTAATTATTGGGTATTCAGTCACTTATATGATATTTTCTTTATTGGAATAGGATTAGTGGGCCTGTTTCAAATTTTATCTTTTCTACCTTATTCCCAAACTTTAAGCATCATTCCTAAATGTAGAATCAATACATTTATACATTAATTAATTAATACATTCTCAAAGTATATTAATGTTAATGGAAGACAAATATAAAACAAGGTCAGTCTTGTTTTCCTTTTTTGCATTTTAAAACTCATACAAAGCCCTCCTCCCAAGGAGCTCAGAGAAAGTGAAAGAGACTAAATTATCTCATTATTTGCATATTAACATCTTTATACCGTCTCCCATACAGATGATTTATTGGTAACACCAGATATTGGCAAATTGCTTGTTCTTTCTTTTTTAAAATGGAACTCAGAATTGCAGGGAGCAAACTTTTCTAGTTTCTGGGTAGAAGCCAGAATCATCTTTCTTCCCTAGCTACCAACTTACAGAGACCCTGTCTGACCTCAAGCGAATTATTTTGCTTTGGAGAACCTGAGTTTCTCCTTTTGTGAAATGAGGGCAACAGTTTGTTCATCTTAGTTCTCTCCTAGGGATTGTTGTTAATGAAAAGAGTGTTTGTACTTTGCCTGCTGCAGCAGCATTGCAGTGTTGTAGGAAATAACTGCAGTTCTCACAAATCATGCAAATTTTTGAATGAAAAATCCCACAAATACAAAATATGCAGATTATTTTAAATCATTTTTTAAAAAGTGTTTTAGTTTTTAGAGTTCAAAGAAACCTTAAGAAAATCTAGTCCAAATCCTTTCATTTTACAGATATGAAGAAATTGATGTGCAGAGAAAAAGTGCCTGACATAAATGACATGGAAATTCCAATTGCAAAATAAGAATTCAAATCTAGATATTTCAGCTCCTAATCAATCACTTTCTACTATATTGTATGATCTACTTCATTTTTTAAAACAAAAAAGTATTGTTTTATATTTCTGAATCTGAGGAACACCAACAAACATAAGTATTTTCATATAGAAAGAAGAAAAGAAAAAGAGGATTTAGTATGAAATAATGAATCTTATGATCTATAGATGAATGAACTCCTGGCATATAGATGATTTAGAAAGCTTCAATTTATATTTTTGCTACAATGAAAAGAAGAAAAAAAGAAGCTTAACTATTGAGTATTCAGCTACCTCTATGGAAGATTGTTATTTTCAAAATGTAAGTTCAATTCACTCCTTTATTTCTAAAGATGTCTCACTTTTCTGTGTGGCACACTCAACCTCCTTCTGGTTTCCATTAAAAATTTTCTTTAAATGCTTCATTATGCTCTCTCCTTCCTCCCTCTTTCCCTCCTTCCTTCCTTCTTTCTTTCTCTTTCCCTCCTTCCCTCCCTCCTTCTTCCTTCCTTCTTTCTTTCCTAAAATTTTACTATCATTACCACCCTTTTCTCTCCTATTTGTATCCTAACAACAATAATAATAATTACACAACAACAAATTTCCCTTTAAACAATATGGCATAGTAAAGCAAAATAAATCCGCACGTTGGCTTTGGCTGAAAATATCATTCCATGTCTAAAATCCATCAAGTTTGTCAAGGGTGGGGAGCATAAGGTTGCCTATAATGCTAGAGATGGGTTGTAACCTAAATGACATTTGGAAGAAGTGAGATAATATATACACTTTGAAATATATATATATATATATATATATATATATATATATACATATACATATACATATACATATATATATATCAGTTATTATTCATTGAACCAACAATTTACTTGACATTTCTTACTTGCTTTTGGGTATTTAGCCTATGTTAGGCTAATCCTACCTTTCAGGTTTGAGGTTTAAAATAGCAATTGTGGCCCACAAAATCCAATTAAAACCAAATTTATTAATTAAGCATTTAAAGGACACCTTAAAGTTTCAAAAATAGTACTATATAAATGTTGTCTATTAATGATGAAATAAGATACTACTATTCTCTTTTGTCACTAAGTCAGGAGCTCAGGATAACCACTTGTAGGGGGTTGGAGCTCAAAGGCAATCTCTGACAAATGTCTTTCCTTCTACTACAGATTTTATATCACAAGTCGTCTCACAGTCAGAATGACCTCCTCAAATATTAAAGAAATAGCCAATCTGGAGCAACCAGACTATAATAAGTTTTGGAATATTCTGCATATATTGGGGTGGGGTAGCCAAGGAGAAAGATATGAGGACGTTTGGGTGTAGGAATGAAAGCAAAAGGAAGAAGAGATTCTAAAGTCCTAGGCACAATGGCCCAATTGCTCCTCCTCAATTTCTAGCTATCTACATAAAACCAATTTATTTCCTCCCATGAGGGAAGATTGAGGATAGTGGAGGAATTTATTTAACAACAATAGTAAAACAATAGTAACTAACAATTATATAGTATCTAGTATGTGTCAAGCACATTTTTGATCTTCACAACAACTTTGGGATTTAATTGCCATTATTATCCCAATTTTTAAATGAGTAAACTGAAGCAGCCAGAAATCTGTGCCCAAGGTCACAGAACTTATAAGTATTGAGGCTAAATTTGATCTCAAGTCTTCCTGTCTAGAAGCCTAGAAAGAATTTGAAAAAGCGAAATAATACATCACCTTTTCCTATTTTGCTTCTATGCATCTAACCAACCTGGTAGAAGAAATAACCCACAATATTTATAACTTTAGAAGAAACACATGCTGACAAATGCTCCTAGTTGTGAAGTGCATTTAAGGTGACTCCTCTGAATATCAAAAGACCACATTCCCAAGATGACTGTGGACAATTCTATCATAACTTTGCTTATAAACTTTTATCAGAATTTCAAATAATGCCCTTGAGCAGACAGCATCTCTCTTGGTTTTGCAGTCCCATTCTGCTATGAATGGTAGCAATGCAGCACATCTTTATGAGCTTAGCCCTGAATTTATTCTTTTTATTACTTGGAAAAGCCTTATATTTATTGATGAGGAAGAGATGGTTTTGCACTTTTCCTTGCATGATCTTGCCAACACTATACAACTCTACAAGGCTCTGTATCCGCTTTGACAGCCACTCGGTCAACAAGCATTTATTAAGTATTTATTGTGTTCCATACACTGAACCAAGTTTTGGTATGCAAAGAAAGGCAAAAAACAAGGGCCTTGACTTCAAGCAGGTCACATTTTAATGTAGAAACATACAATAAGCAAAAGGACCTTGTACAAAAAAGACTTGCTATGTAAATACAAAGTATTCCTCAGAAGGAAGATGGTACCTGAAATGCTTCTTTTTAAATGAAAGAATCATTGCTAAGGAATGCCTGAAGGTATCTATTTCTCAGGTAGCAGTTTTATGGGCTAGCCAAATGATAGCCTTTTGAATCTATATTAAATTCTTCTAACAGTAATATTTTCTAAGATCATACGATTGGTTGTTGCTACTATTATTCAGTCATTTTCAGTTATGTCTGACACTTCATTTAGATTTTTCTTGGCACAGATACTAGAATGGTTTTCCATTTCCTCCTCCAGCTCATTTTGCAGATGGGGAAGCTTAAGGCAAACAGGGTTAATAAACTTGCCCAGGGTCACACAGCTAGTAAGTGTGAGGCCAGATTTGAATTCAGGAAGATGAGTCTTCCTGAATCCAGGCCTGGCAATCTGAATACTGCATGACTTAACCACTCCTTATGACTGGGAAGAGGCCAATTAGTTTAGAGAAAAAGTCCTATCGTTTTCTATTCCTTTCAATAATCTACTTCTCAAACCTGTATTTTCTCTAACAACTCTGATAGGGCCACAAAATGTACCAGCCTTAACAAAAAGCCCTGAAAGTTGACCCTATTCACTGTAGTGTTCTTCCAACTCTCCTACTAGGGCTTAATGAATCTTTTTTCTCTAGGGTAGATACTAATGATCCCCATGGAAGGTGATGAATATTGGTGAGAGTGTTCTGAGCTTTAAATAAAAAGAGATAACAAAGTCTGCTCTTGTATGTATTCCTTCCTATGAGAAAATAAGGACACAGAGAAAATAAATGTTAGTGTCAGCATCAGGAAAATGAACAAGCAATAAACATCTCCTGATTCTCAGTTTGAAGACATTTTCCCATTCCAGGAGATATTGTGTTGTTGAGGAAAGAGCACTGGAACCAGAGGGTCTAAATTTGATTGTTGCTCCTGACTTTACTAGCTGGGTGACCATGGGCAATCTACTTCATTTTCTGCATCTACAAAACAGAGTTAATAATACACACATAGTTTTCATGAAGAGAGTCTCTAATAAACTTTAAAGTGCTTCATAAATATGAGTCATTATTTATTTTACTGTTTTACAATTTTCTGTATTTCAAACTTTAAATAAAATAAAAAAAATTTCCAATAGATACGGTACAAAGCAAAATTCTAACGAGTAGTCTTAATGACACTACCCAACAATTATAAAGCACTGAGGTTTACAAAGTACTTTATAATAATTATCTCATTTTATCCTGATAATCACTCTGGGAGGTAGGTATTATCATTATCTCCATTTTACAAATGAAAAAACTAAGGCAGGCAGGGGATAGTTGACTTGTTCAAAGTAACACTGCTAGTAAGCATCTGAAACTGGTTTTGAACTGAAGTTTTCCAGACTCTAGATCCAAAGTGATGTCCCTAATAATTCAATATTCTCCTTTAAGGAAAGTGTGTGTGTGTGTGTGTGTGTGTGTGTGTATGTGTGTGTGCATGTGTTTTATCTTTTCAAATAGACTATAAATTTCTTTAGATTGAAAACCAAACCTTCTAACCTTTCCTGTCCAGTTATGATAGTATAACTTTATAGTTATGTCTTTACATAGCCATTCCTTTTTTATTGTTATATCATGTCTAATTCTTTGTGACCTTATTTGCGCTTTTTGTTTTGGTAAAGAGCCTTCAAGAGTTTGCTATTTCCTTCTCCAGCTCATTTTACAAATGAGGACACTGAGGTAAACAGAGTCCAGTGACTTGCTCAGGTTAATACTAGATAATAAGTGTTTGAGCCTGAATTTGAACTTAAGAAGAAGAGTTTTCCCTACTTCATGCCTGGCACTCTTAATTGTGTGCACTACCAAGGTGCCCAAGACAGCTCCCCTATTACTTCGTAATAATCTCTTCCCACCTTGAATAAAGGGCTTTGTTTTTTGTTTGTGCTGCTCTTTCCAGGAGCACAGAACCTCTTGTGAGTTGGAACCAAGAGCCTTCTAATAATACCTGTCTTATATATAGCCTTAAACTTCTACAATGCTGTGTATACATTGTGTAATTTGACCCTCATAACACCAAAAGTATGTCTTTCAAATATTATTATTCTTGTTTTCCAGATGAAGAAGTGAGGCATAAAGAATTTAACTTCCCCATAATCACACAGTTAGTGTTAGAAGCAGAATTTGAACTCAGATAACCTTAAATCCTGATCTTCCCCCATGGTACTATTATGGTATTTGCTGTAGCTTCCCAGGACAGAGAACGATCAAGAGCAGGGTTCCTCAAACTACGGCCTGCAGGCCAGATGCAGCAGCTGAGGACGATTATCCCCCTCACCCAGGGTTATGAAGTTTCTTTATTTAAAGGCCCACAAAACAAAGTTTTTGTTTTTACTATAGTCCCGCCCTCCAACAGTCTGAGGGATAGTGAACTGGCCCCCTATTTAAAAAGTTTGAGGACCCCTGAAAGAGAATAAATACAACTTTTTTTAGGAAGTGAGCATCCAGAAGAAATGGATTGCTCCTACAAAGCTACAGTTATGTCATGGGAATAAGTGGATTTGGAGTCAAAGTGTCAAAGTTAGATGGTGATAAATTCAGATCAGTAAAAGGGATCAGCACCATGGTCAGAGATTGAGAAGACCCATCTCCAAGAGGCAGATTGAAAAGTTTGATGTGGAGATAAGAGAGAAAGGAATCTTAATTGTATGCAGATTTCACAAAATTTGAATAAATATGCATATGAATTAATGAGCGAAGATGTGTCTATTAAAAATATTTACTATGTGTCAAACATTGCTGAGTACTAGATAGCCCCTGTGCTCAAGGAATTTACCTTCTAAAAGAGGAAGAAACACATATAGGGGAGTGATAGCCAGAGAGGGATGTTTTGATTTGGAAATATCACAGGGATAGTGACTATAGGAAAGCAATGTCATGATCTTTGTAAAAATATTTGAATGGATCTAATTACTGTTTCTAGAGCTGGGGTGGAAAGAGAAATAATTGGGGGTTGGAGGAGATGGGAGGAGCAGTATGTATATAAATGGCATGCAAAGTAAATGGACTAAGTGCATCTCTATCAGAACTGCCTCTGGCTAGTTATGGTGAATTCTCACTAATCAGGGAAGTGAAGTCCCAGGTAGGGTTGGATATTGCATTTATTTGTGGGCATAATGTGTTCCAGTTTCCTCTAATTTATTTGAATCAATGTTTAAGTACACTTTTCCTACTTAATAAAGCCATGGCTGTCTTCAAGTGGTGGTTGATATCATTTTTGTATCCCTGGTATAAATTATGATTCAAGGCAGTTCTGGACGCAGTCATATTTTAGAAATTTGTCAATAATGATCATTTTTTGGGTTTATGTTCTCATCCAGAGTTACCCCAAGGAAGATATGACTTGGTTCAACTTTAGGTGCTCCCTGGTGTATTTTTTCACAAACATAAGAGTTCCAGGACATTTGTATGTAAAATCTATTTATTGCAAAGTATATAAAAAGACAGGGCATCTAGGTGGTGTAGATGTCAAATCTGGCCTCAAACACTTATAAACTATGTGACTTTAGGGAAGTCACTTAACCCTGTTTGCCTCAGTTTCTTCACCTGTAAAATGAACAGGAGAAGAAATTGCCAAATTACTCCAATATCTTTGCCAAGAAAAGCCAATGGAGTCACAATGAGTTAGAATGAATAACCACGGTGTAAAAAGAACAGATAAGGCATTCATATTTTACTCCATTTAGAAAGGAGCCAATTATATAACTTATCTACATGTCTTCCTGCTTCAAGTCTTTCCTTACTTCAATCTGTTATGCCACAGTTTTCTTTGATTCTTCTGCCTCAGTTTCCCTGAATTGTTTGCCCCAGTTTCCCTAAATTGTTCTGTCTCAGTTCCTTGAATTGTTCTGCCTCAGTCCCCCTAGTTGCAACCCCCCCCTTCCTGACCATTAGGACTGATATAAATTAGGGCTAGGAGGCCTAACCACTAGTATTCTATAGAGCCATAAACTGCAGATGATTAATCTCAGATTGTGGGAGGGAGGGAATCTCCTTTCTCAGAATCAGTGGCTCCTAGCTCTCCCAACTTATCAATATTTATGATCCTCCCTTACCCCCAACCTGTCATAATTGAATTTATGGTCCATTCCTGGAAGTTCCCACTCACCAGTGCTCACTCCCACCCCTGCCTTTGTGTCCCTGATTGCTGGAGTCCTATATGAATCTCTGGAGTACCTCAGTTCTATGCTGGATGCTTTGAGACACGAGTTCAATTCACCTGCTGGGGGTAACATGAATTCTGTTTTGCTTCCAGCCCAATCTCTTCTTCTAAATAAAATATTAAAAACTCCTTAATCTCTATTGTGCCTCAGTCTCTCCAGCATTACAAATCCATCTCTTAGTTATCAACTTGATTTAATAAAAGTTCAGTTCTGACTATGTTACTCCTCAGCTCAATAAATTTTAATGGTTCTCTATTACCCTCAGTATCAATTTGAAAATACTCTGTCATGTAGAGTTTTTCAGCTACTTCCCTTCCAATCTTTCTCATCTTATAATTTTTCCTCCTGTAATATTCTATAAATCAACAATGCTGCCCTATTTGCACATCCTAAAACGTGACACTACTTATCCTTCACTTTTGCACTGACTGCTCCCATACATGTAATATTCTTCCTCCTAACTTCTGACTTCTCGCTTCTTTCAAGTCGCACCTCAAATACCACCTTCTGCCAGAGGCTTTGCCTTGTCTTTCCTCCCTCCTAACCCTTCATTTTTTGTTTCCATTCTCTTTATATTGCTTATGCCTAATTATTTGCCTGTTGCTCTCCTTTCCCTCTCTTTTTGTTCTTCTTGAAGGCAGAGATGCTATTTTTGCTCTTTGTTCTATCCCCAGTACTTAGAGCAGTGCCTGGCACTTAATTGGCCCTAACCACTTAGTAATTGCTTATTGACTGCCTTCTTTATCCTTTACCTCCATGGATGTACTATCTACTATCTAACCATTACTACATATGCAAAAGCCAAATAAAGAAAATCTGAATAGTTTGAATGAAATGGTAGTGAAGGGGGTGGGAGGCAGATCATGGTCCAACAACTGTTACTTGCTAAGACCAATAAGGATTTTACCAACATTTAGTCACTGACTTACTAGCTGGTTCATAGTATAAATATATAAAATGGTGTTTTCAGGCACTTAATACTCATTAAAAATATAAGAGGCCTTAGAGTGGATTTAAAATGTCATCTAAATGAGAAATTGGAAAATAGGCTAAATGGAAAGAAGAAGTTTATTTTGGGTTTGAGAAAGCCTTGGGCATTTGATACTTCATTGGATTTTATTCAAATGGTCATAAAAAGGAAAGGACTTAGGGGCCAATGTTGAAATGCTGGAGTTGTTAATTATTCATCTAAGATAAAAATTTCCTGACTAAAAAACTTCAGGGAAAATACTAAATTTCAGTTTAATGGCATACTAGATAGGGGAAGTCTTTCAAATGTCCTAAACTATGGTCTTACTTTAATGTGAGTCCACTTTCCTTGGCCAGATGGCAGGTAAGCTCCTTGAGGGAAGGGATTTTTTTGGGGGGGAGGGTCTTTTCTTTGTGCCCTTGGTGCTTAGTATATAATACTTAGCAAGTACTTATTGATTGATTTGAAGAGTTCAAAAATGACAATAGAGTCTCAATAATTCATTTAGGAAGGAATGTAGGAGTCCATTTTGTCTACCTAAACCTGACCAGGAACTCCCTCTACACACATGAGATTTTAACCTTTTTTTTAATCATAGACTTTGTCAATCTGGTGAAATTACTGGTCCCTTCTCAGTCATGTTTTTAAATGCATAAATTAAAGCATATAGGATTGCAGATGAAACTAATAATGAACTATAGTTATCAAATTGTTTTTAAAAAAAACCCATAATAATAAAAGTTCACAGACCCTGGCTTAAGAACTCCAGTTTCTATAATTTCTGACCCAAGTATTTATAATGCAGCTTCTAGGGCAAAATACTGGGAATACAAAGACAAAATAAAAAAAAAAACAGTTCCTATTCTTTAGTAACATGTTTTGGTAGAAACAACTTGCATACAAACAAGTATATATATGATGATTAGAGGAGGAAGATAATGGTGCTGATGAGGAGGAAGAAGAGGATGAGATGATGATGATGAGAAGGAGAAAGTGAAAAAAGGAATAATTTCCAACAGCTAGGGAGATCAGAAAAAGCAGGCCACATGGGAGAGAGAGAGGACATAGAAGCTGACCTTTGGGTATAGGAGCTGACCTTTAAAGGAAGTCAGAGCTTCTAAGAGGGGGTGGAGAGGAGGGAGTACACTCTAGGCAGGGTTTACAGTATGTGCAAAGATACAGAGGTGGGGGGGGGTGAAGTAATGAGTTACAAGAACCACAGGGGATCTCCACAGGGGGTACAATTAGGCTGAAGTGAAGGGGTTTGAAGATGAATAATGTGCAAAAATTTGAAGAGATAGGATGGATCTAAAGCTGAAATGTTTCCTGTGTATCTTAAATGAAATAAGGAACCCAAGAAGGTTGTCCAAAAACAAAGTGGTTTGACTAGATCTGTGCTTTAGGGAGATGATTTTGGAGAATGGATACAAGAAAATAAACTCTTTTACATGTTGAGTTTAGATTGTCTATTAGACATCCATTTTGAAATCCATTTTGAACTGGAACCTCTAGTGTTGGTGGATTTACTCCTTGTTAAGGAGTAATTAAAACAACATGGAATTGTTTTAATAGATTATAATTGTTAAAAATGTGTCCCTTATATAGAGCCAGGATCTGCCTTTTTTTTTTTTAAACTCTTACTTATATATCGCCTAGATCTGTCCCTTGTGGTAAAGTTGCTCATGTTCAAATATTTTTCCCCATGACAACTTTTCAAATAAAATATTAGCTATAGTGAGATAGTTAACATGTTGCCTCACAAATGTAGGGCTAGAGGGGACTTTTATTTTACAGACAGAAAATTGAGACATAGAAACTAACTGACTTGTACTTGGATAGGAAATGACAGAAAGGATTCAAACCCAGGTGTTTCAATTGCCAATCTAGAGTTTTTCCTCTGTGCTAGGTTTCTGGTTAAAAATCTTAGTGCTTTCAAGTTATCTTTATAAAATAGGATCTAGAGTATTCTCATCATTATTATCATTGTCCTCTTTTCTGTGTAATTAACTATTTTTTTCTTCAGGGTAGATTTGAATACATATCCTTTAGATAACTTCAATTAATGCAGACTATTTGTATTCTTTTTGGCTGCTATCTCATATGTTTGACTTATATTAATCTTTAAATCCAATTTTGGGTCCTGTGCTTGTCAATTTTTTTTGTCCTATGGAGATGATTTTACATAAGAGGAATAACTATTAAATCTTATTTTATTAGATTTAGGTCAATATTTTCACCTACCAATACCTTGAATCCTTACTATGGAGAAATGAGAAGAAAATAAAGATTTACTGATACATATTATGTTTCAGACATAGTGCTATATACTTTTACAACTATTTATTACTCATTTGATCTTTACAACAATTCTGTGAGCTAAGTCCTGTTATTACCCCCATTTTACATTTGCTTCAGTTTTGAGTCAGAAGGAGATTAGGAAGATTTAATATGTCTGAGGCTGAATCTGAACACATCTTCTTGATATCAGGTCCAACACTCTGTTGTATTAGCAGTTGCTTCAATGTCTTTTGAGATGCAAAGTTTCTCACTTCATTGAATGGAAGATATTTTTCTGTCCTAGTTATTTCCCTTATGGGAATGTGTGAGGATTGTTTTAGGAAGATTCTAAAGATCACCTGGTAGAATAAGAGTAGACCCTCAGGTCCTTTCTTGAACTAAATTGCTAAGCATTCCAACTCTATTGCAGAGAGCAGCAGCTCCATTGGATTGTCCACATTATTTGAATAATCAATTGCATGATTGCCAAAAAGACTATTTTATGTAGGACTTACACAGGGCAAGCACTCACAATGTTATAAGAAAAAGCAATTCAAGAACACTCTCTAGGTCTTTCTTGAGAATTTTAGATTTTGATTGTATAACACAGGAGATATTTGCACAAGACTGGTATTAGTTCATCAGAGAAAGCACGTGCTCTATGAGCAGAGCAGAACTGAAATAGCTCAAAAGAATATGCAAAATAGATATGCAAATTAGATATGAAAAATGTTCATTTGGAACATTTTTTGTGCTTGACTTGTGATATATAGCATTCCAAGTTCAGCCATAATCGAACAAACTATAACTTGACTCTAACATTGTGATGTCTTTTTGGTCTTCAACAATGAAGGACAACAATCAACCAATATGTGAGATTAGGAATGGAAGGCTAAACAAGGGTGGGGTTTTAAAATATAAAGTCCTTAAGGAAAGGAGGCATGCTTTACGAATTGCCTAGTTTTAGACATTTTATAAAAATTATGCATATTGACCTATAATGGTCTGATATATCAGCCATTGGACCTACCTTTGAGTCAAGGAGAGCTAGATTAATGCTTGCCTTTTATAATACGATTTATGTGACTCTGGGCAAATCACAATTGCTCCTAGCTCTCTAGAACTCTTAATAACTATAGAACTATTATTGATAAATTTCTTATTGACATTGGTAGACTGAATTTCCATACCCAAAGTACCCAATACCAATGAAATTGCATATATCTAGAATAATATAATAATAAATTAGGTGCCACAACCATATTTGTACATGTTGCTGCTAGACAAAATTTCTGAATGCCAGAATTGTTGGGCCCACAATAGATGACTTCCCTTATGTTTCTATAGATACACCATTGTCCTATCCTTTGAATTTTCCTTCATGTGGTCAGCTGTTTATGGTCCCATGCTATCCAGTCGATTAGCTTTGTGTGATTAGCTTATTGTCTACCATCTTGACTATTTGACCTGCCTGTGATCTTTTGAGTGATAAACTGATTCTCATATGTATCAACCAGAACTATCTGGAAATTCATTTCTTTGTCACATGGTCTTGCAAAGAAGTTCTTCTTATTTTTTCTTTGAGAGAATTAAATGTGCTCATTGCTTATGATTCCTATCTATTAATTAAGGCATAGATTTTCTAAGGATCTAAATAGCATTTTAGTAGCATCACTTGTTCTACTTGTTCTCTATGTGAGGCTAATTGATGAGATTATTTTACTAATTAATTAGAGGATCTAACTCAAAACATTATCTAATCAATTATGAAATGATCTAATAAATTAAGACTATTTCTTTTAAAAGGTTTAATTATTTAGACTTCTTTGTGACTGAAGCAAATTTTCTCTCCGTTTGTGATGTTTTTAAAAATAGAAATACATATTCTAAGAGTCTTAATGCTGGAAAGGACCTTAGAGTACAAATCCTTATCCCAATACTCTTCAGTTTCCAAGGAATGAAACTGAGGCCTAAAGAAGTTACTTGTCTGTTATATTTTGGATATGAGGTCCTGAAAAGCATCTCTGTTCTTTAAAATAACATACTAAGTCTCTTGGTTTTATGATCTGAAAGACATTAAATATTTAAACATAAAAAAACCCTCTCTGTTAATCATGTTTCTCCCATGTTTTTTGGCCCTTTTTCTCAATTTGGGAAAAACAGAACAGGATTTCTGCTTACTTTCAAATCAAATTCTATGTTCTGTCATGGCAGTTTTTATCCTTGATTGAAATTTTTTAGTCCCAAATGTCCACATCCCAGGCATTTATCATAAAAGGAGGGGGAAACTTGTGCATAACTTGCCCAAAATCTCAACATTACTTTTCTGCAAAATGTCTTTGTAAAAAAAATAAAATCCATATTTGGGGCTTTGTCTAAGATGAAGCTGTCTCTATTCTATGTTCTTTTTTCTTTGCAGAAGTTTCTGGGAAAGACATTATAGGAGGCACCAGAGAAACAACATATCCAGATGGATCATTTAGTTAACATTTCCAACAGAAATGTTTTTATTATAATTTTATTAGCCAAATACTGAATCCAAAAACCTTTTATCTTCCATTACAGTCTTCTTGACATGGAATTTGAGCTCACCTCAGCATAGATTCATAAGTTTCAGTTGGAAAAAAAAGTGTGTATGTATATATATGTGATATGTATATGTATACATATGCATATACATATGTATATATGTGTCTATTTCTCTCTCTATCTAATCTCTACACCCAGTCACTGGTTGTCTAATGGATTGCATGAAACAACACTGGAATAGGTATCTCCTGGAAGTAGTGAAGTCTCTTTTGCTGAAGGTAAAGATTAGATTGTCCATGTCCCATGCATGACTTATAAGGGGTTTTATAGAGAGATGGTCTTTAGTCTAGGTAACATCTAAAGTCCCTTCCAAACTTCCACATCTATTTTCTTTAACTGTTAGTATTAAACTATTTAAAATCTTCTATCTACTTTAGATTTCTCTTGTATATTCTGCTTTGCATATGTCTTCCTCATTTGAATACAATCTCTTTTAAGGCAAAGACAATTATTGCATTTTATTTGTATCCTTAACATTTTGCACAGTACCTGTCATAATAAATATTGGTTGAGAAATTGATTGTATAATGCTTCTTTTTTGTCTAGGGCTGGAGAAAGAAAGTCTTTCTTGTTAAAAACTACTTGACTAAACAAGACATTTTCTCTGCTGTTGCAAAGGACAAAGCATTTCAGAGGTAGAAAAAGGCCTCAGTTGTTCTTAAGGTCAACTCATACCTGAACTAGGATCTCCCATACAACAATGACAACAAATAGTCATCTAGTGTCAGTTTGAAATCCTCTAGCAAAGGAGAATCCACTAGACACTAAAATAGCTCATTCTACTTATAAGTGGACCTCTGATTGCTTAAGAGCACTTCCCTAACAGCAAGCCTAAATGTGCCTCCCTGCCACTAAAAACCACAGAAGGTACTTTGAGTTCATAGGATCATAAATCTCAGGAACTCAAAAGCAGTTTACTTCAGTTCAGCCTTTCATTTAAAAGCTGAAGACACTGAAGAACAGAGGTTCAATTATTTGCCCAAGGTTACACAAATCACAACTGGCAGGACCAAGATTTGAACCTAGGTCCTATGACTCCAAATTTAGTACTCTTTCTATAGTATCATGATGGTTCACAATCATTATTTTTAGTTCAGCCTTCTTTGATTTGGGTCAAATGAGAAAATATTTTTTAAAGCTTTTAGCACATAGTAGGTACTTAAGAGATACTTCTTTCCTTCCTTCCTTCCCTCCCTTCCTTCCTTCCTTTCACCAATTTTGTGATAACAAAGAATTGGAAACAAAATAGATGCTTATTGTCTAGGTTATGGTAAAAGAAATCATGGCACACGAATATAATGAGTTATTAGCTGGTATAAGAATTGATAAATATGAATATGAAGAAACTTGAAAAAAATCTAATGAATTAATGCAGTGGAGTAGAGTCATAAATCACTATAGCCATATAAATAGAAAAACCCAAACATCAATCAATCATTTACTAAGCACCTATTTTGTACCATGCATGGTGCTAAATGCTGGGGATGCAAAAGAAATTCCCTAACTTTAAGAGGCTCACAGTGTAATGAGAAAGACAACAAGCAAATAACAGGGAAAATTCAGCTAGAATTAAGAAGGATTTGGGAAGGTTTTCAATAGAAGATGAGATTTTAATTGAGACATTAGGGAAGCTAAGAAAGCCAATAGGTGCAGATGATGAGGGAGAACATTCTGGGTTTTTTGTTCTGGAATGATTTTTAAAGCAGATGGAAGATTTTGTTTCAGAACCAGCAAGAAACGCCAATGTCACGTGATAAAACAATGAAGTGTAGGAAGGGGTATGAAATATAAGAATATTGGAAAGTTATCAGGGGACTAGGACTTGAAGACTTTTGAGTGCCAAACAGAAAATTTTGTATTTGATCTTGGAGATAAAAGGGAGTCACATGAGTTAATTGAGAAGAGTGACAGAGCTGAGCTTTAGGAAAAACACTTTGATGGCTGAATGGAGGATGAATTGAAGTAAGGAGAAACTTGAGGCAGGTAGACCCATCTCAGCTATCACAATAGTCCAGATATGAGGAGATGAGGGGTCTCACCAGAGTGGTAGCAGTATGAGAGGGGAGATGAGGAATGCTTAAGGAGATGTTGCATAGGGGAAACTGACAGGCTTTGATAAGAACTTGGATGTGGTGTCAGTGTTGGAGGGACATGGAAGATAAAGAGGAGTCCAGGTTGACTCCTATATTTCTAGCCTGAGGAACTGGCAGGATGATGTTGCCCTCCATAGTAATACATAAGTTAGGAGTGATGGAGAGTTATAGGTTGTAGACAGCTCCACCTCAAGATATCTGAAACATAGTTGGAACAGAGAGACTGAGGATATTACAATTACAAGGAAGACACATGATGGCTCAAAGGAAGATATATGAGAAGATACGCCTACCATAGCCCTTTGAAGAGATCTGGGATGCACAATTATGGTACATTGCACATATTTTGTCTTATTGATAATTTTGCTGATTTTCCTTCTCTTTTAAAAATATTTATTATAGGGTAGCTTTCTGAAAGAGTTACTGAGGGAAATTATGGTGCTGTAAAAAAAAAGGACTTCAGTAAAAATGTATTTAAATTTAACATGTATTAATATTAGTATTACATGTATATTAATTATTAAATCCCATTATTATCAGTCATGTTAATTATTGTAATTAATTATACATAGATAATATTATATAATATTATTATTATGTAATTATATACAATTATATAATTATAATCAATAATATTAATACTTATTAAAATTAATAGTTTTATATGTATAAATATTTAGTATGTATTAGTATTTAAATTTAGTAGTATGTAAAATGCTTTATAAACTTTAAAGTACTAAATAAATGTTTATTATTTTATTACTATTGTTATAGTAACATAACAATAATTCCATATTATTAGTAATAATTATTACTAAGAATTAATTTTAGTAACAATTACTAATAATTAGTAATAACAATTCTTAAAAGAATTCCAGACAAGTGTTTTTTTCTTCATTGTCTCATTTTAAGCACTATTCCTATTCAATTTGGTGGATGAATATATATATTTTTTCTTGCCAAAGGTAAATCATGGAGTCCAATGCTATTGTTAGAATGTTGACCTGGGAGTCCAAAAGTCCTATCCCTGGCATTTCTAGCTGTATAATTCTGGATGAATTGTTTAACATCTCCATAGGTACTAAATTAGGTACTAAAACTATTTCTCAGAGGTATTTAATTAACATACTAAAGGCCTATCATCCGGTTTTGGGGTTTGACAGAAGCGATAAAACTTAGTAAGGGGGGTAGGGGGACTTAGCGGTAAAAAACGATTATAAATTATTATTCGCCTGCCTTCGCCAGGCAATACTTTAAGTTACAAGTGATTGGCAGCTACATGATGGAGACAGTTTCCATATCTTAATCATAAGTCCAAATTTTTAAAGAAACAAAAAAGGGAAGGAGGAAATGGGCAAGGAAAGTAGGTTATCTAGGCTTCTTTGACTAACTCGTGCCCCAGAATGTCTGAAAATATTCAAGAACCATTATCTCAGGGAACATTTTGATGCTAATGATAGGTATCCCAAACATGACTAGCAGTACTTCATATTAATTTGGAGTAATTGAGGACAGACCCAGGAAGCCATAAAAACCCCTGAAGGCAGAAAGAGCTTGAAAGAAACTTGCTTGGGGAATCTTTTAATGATCTGTTCAAGTTGCTATTGCATAATATCCACCTCTGGCCAAAGAATTTTTTTTTTTTTTTTTTTTTTTTTGTCTATCTGTCATGAATTGCAGCTGCTCCAGAAGATTTCATGTTTTGCTTGAATATTATTATTATAGCTGAACTTGTTGTCATGCAAATCTGTGAAACCATGAGTCTCAGGCAAGCCATGAGTCTCAGGCAAGCCTGAACTAAGAACCATGGGAACAATAGGAGAGAAGGAATCTCTCCTATTGTTCCCATGGTTCTTAGTTCAGGTTCCCACCATATTGACTTTTGGATCTGTTTCCTTTTCTACCCCCTGCCTGAACTTCTTGGTTCTCTGGCTCCTGGAAGTTCTTTCTCTCCACTGACTACCTCCTTCCTAACTGAGCTACCTTCTGCACATTTTGTTTAATACATCACATTTACCTATCTCATCACACTAGCATTGAAACTTGTAGACTGAGAACGACAAGTCTAGTCCTCTGTCTCCTTTGTTGGTCCCATTTTAAATTTCCCACTGGAGTAATGATGAGCCTTAAGTTTCTATCTTCAAAATCTCAGGTAAAAATAATGAGAAGGGAAGAAGAAAAGACTTGGGTGGGACATGACAGTTGTCTTCCAGTATCTGAAAAGGCAGTCACATAGGAAGATGGAATATACTTGTTCTCTTTGATCTCAGAAGCAGAAGTAAGAGCAGTGGGTTGAAGTTGAAGAGAGACAAATTTGGGCTTGTTATTGATCAGAAGTATCCATAGACAGAATAAATTGCCTCTGGTGGTAGGCTCCTCCTCCTTATTGGAAACATTTAAGCATATGCTACGTGACCACTAGTTGTATTTGCTGTAGAGGCAATTAAATCATTTTTGGAGTGTCTCAATTGGACCAGATCTCCACTGAGGTCCAACTCTTTCAATTCTATGATTTTATAATTTTGTGACTTCCTTTAGTTCTGATCTTCTACCTTCTGTGAGGTCTCCTTGGCTCTTAATTCATAACTGAAATGATAAACTTACCTAGGGCCATTGGTCACTGGGTATCTGTTCCTGTTTGCAGTTATTGAATCTACTACCATGCCCCTCTACAGGGTGTATGCATCCCTTATCACACTTCCATGTTTTTCTTCTCCTTTCCCCATCATGCAAAGAGGAAGTGGTTCCATAGGATCCAAGCAGGCAATAAGGAAATAAATAAAATCTCATGCAGTTCACATATAGAGAACTTCTTCTCCAGCTTATCAAATTCATGATATGGTATGGTCATAGGAGTCTCTTTTTTTGTTCCATTGTTTTGCAGCTGGTTGATGAGGATATGGTGGTGGTTTCTATCCTAAATGAACTGTTTTATTCAGAAAATCCTACTCCGAATTAGCAGACTAGTTCCCACTGTCTATGATAAATATACTTCTTGAATAGAATTGGAAAAATAGTGATATTTTTAATGAAAGGCAAGTAAGATGCAGTCTGTTTCTTGTGGCATTTTATAAATAAAGCAATGATTCAGCCAGAAATTTCTCAACCTCTCCAAACTTTCTCACCTTATTCATGCCATTGATTCCAGAGAAAAACATGTATAATGATATAGATGGAGTAATGCAATTCCTTTGTCATCATTGGAAGAATGATTCAAAGCAGAGTTTTTACTAAAATTTATCTGGAGCACCATTTTCAGATATGATAGATAATATATGTTGATAAGGAAAAGGACTGAACCTGTGATGTCATTGCTAAAGGGAATACTCTTTCCTTCATTGAGGAGGAAACTCCAACTACCAATCAAGCCATAGGTGACTTTATTTTAGTCTTAGAGAGTTTCATAGAATAGAATAGAGATAGGTCAAATGCCTAAGCTTACATAGCCTGTATGTGTTAAGAGGTGGGATTTGAAACTAGGTCCATAATACTGCTATTAAGAAGTGATTCTGTTCTTAGATAACCCAGTTTGTTATTAGTTTATAAAATCCTTAAGAAGGAATACATTCAAGTCAAAAGCTACGAGCCTAGAAGAGCACCCTCTATGACTATATCATGTTCTCAGCTCAGAATTCTTGCTCTGGCCTCATGTTCCGCCTCCCTTTCTAGTATTGATTCTATCATTATGCATTGTAAAAGGCTGGAACTCTGGAGAAATACCCTTGAAATAAGGTGTTAACTCAATGGAATTGATGAGATAATGGTTCTTTATTTCACACATATATAATATGCTGTAATGATGTAATTACAATAAGATATATAAGGACTAAGAAGGACTGGAAGATAATATTCTATTTTTGACCAGCCTTGTGGTGGCTTTCCTGCCTCCTGCATTAAGGGGGGGATACTGGTTGAGACTGGCAGACTGGTAGATTGCTGGAGGAGACTGGGCAGACTGAGACTGGGTCAGACTATGACAGACAGACCTTGAAGGAGACTATAAAGACTTTGGACTCTATTGTTGTTCATTATCATGGTGTCTATCCTGCTGAGACCAAGGCCCTTTCTGAGGACCTACAGAAAGCTAGCCCTGACATTACAATGCATTGTCATTGTCTTTCATTCTTGAAGAGGACCATAACATCAGGAAGATGATGCCATGATATGCATGTGAATTGGAAGGAAACAAAGAAGGACTATGCAAAGTCACCAGCCTCACTCTTTCCTTCAGAGCCATTTAGACCAGGATGAGAGATGGACTTAGATGCAGTGGGAAAACTTTGCCTTTTTAAGCTAAGGTCTTTCCCAGGTCTCACTTTTACTGAGGGATGACCATTTAGTGATTAAAGCTAGATAAGAAATGAGACAAAAATGGCCTCTTTTAGCTGAATAAAAAAGTCAATCTGGAAAGGAAATTCCCTCAGGGTTTCTGGTCCAAACAGAAACAATTTTGCTATTTACACTTTGAGTCATAAGAACCCAAACAATGATCAAGTGAGATTTAGGGTCTGGATCTACTGTTGCTAATCAATGAGAGCCAGAGTGATTTAGACTTTTTTCCCCCTGAGGCAAATTGGAGTTAAGTGACTTCTCCAGGGTCACACAGATAGGAAGTCTTAAGTGTCTGATTCTACATTTGAACTCAGGTTCTCCTGACTTCAGGGCTGGTGCTCTATCCACTGTAACAGCTAGCTGTCCCTCAGAGTGATTTAGATTTAAAGCATGGACCTTAAGATATTTAGTCTGAAAATCCCAAGATATCTTGTAAGGTTTCAGCAATCAAAATTTATAGTCCTTTGAACAGAGCACCTGTAGATAAGGGTATGATACCCTATATACACAGTAAATGAGGGAGGGAGGGAAGAAAGGAAGGAAGGAAGGAAGAAAAGAAAGACGAAAGGAAGGAAGAAAGGAAGGAAGGAAGGAAGGAAGGAAGGAAGGAAGGAAGGAAGGAAGGAAGGAAGGAAAGAAGGAAGAAAGGAAGGAAGGAAGGAAGGAGCTGTGTTGCCTAACTGGAATTGATCCTGTGTGGGGCAGCTCCTACTACTCCCAAGTTGTTGTTTGTCCCTCATTCTTGAAAAGGACCATGACGTCAGAAAGGTGATGAAAACAACAACAACAGCCATGACTTGCATATGAATTGGATTTAATTGAGGGAGGGCTGTGCACAATCTTCAGTCTCTTACTCTCTCCTCTGGAACCATGTGGGTCTAGCAGCCAGATATAGATCAGGATGACTGGAGATGGTCCCCAATTATCTATTACAGCTATGTACTAGTTCTGCTTCTCCTTTCAATTAAATTAAATTAAACTTGTGCTTATTGAACACTTACCATATACCAAAGCATGGTGATACAATTGAATGCCTTCCCCACTTCACTTCTACTAATCCTCAGCTTATTTTAGAATTTAGGATCTGTGCTAGAGAATCATACAACTACATTTCCCAGGATCACTCCAAATTCTTCTTATCTAATATCAACTGGGTTCTCACTGAAACGTGTTGTTTTCAATTGTCTTCATTTATGTCTGACTCTTTATGACTATATTTGGAAATTTTCTTGGAAAAGATGATGGAACAATTTACCATTTCCTTCTCTAGCTCACTTTACAGATGAGGAAACTGAGGTAAACAGGATTAAGTAACTTGCTGAGGATCACACAGCTAGTAAAGTGTCTGAGGCTTGAATTCAAGAAAAGAAGTCTTCTTGATTTTAGGTTTGACACTATCCATTGCCCTATATAGCTTCCCATCACTGATTTTTAGCAATTCTTTTTATTTATTTCTGAGTGAATGAAGATTAAATTATCTATGGATAAATATTAATTAAGAGCCTACTATGTGCCAGACGCTATGCTAACTTCTTTGGAAAAATCGTCTCATTTGGTTCTTATAATAACATCGGGAGATAGGCACTATTATGACTTCTATTTTACAATCGAGGAGCATTAAATGATTTGCTAGGGGTTCTGTAGCTAGAAAGTGAGTCTGGATTTGAACTCATTTTTTTCCTGACTCCAGGCTCAGTACTCTATCCATTGTGTCACCTCGCTGCCAGGGAAGTAAGAGCAGAGGCACAGTCTATGAAGTTGATTTTTGCCACATGAGGGGTAGACATTTTGTCAGGTTCAGTTCCCACCTGTTTCTCTTTTTGAGATGTCATTAGGAAGAAATTGCACATATTGAACTTGGCTTCCCGTGACTTCGGTGGATTCCACTGCACCCACAACCACATAGTTCCACTCCTAAGCCTGCATGACCAAGAAAAGTCAGCCCAGTGGTTTTCACCGAGAGTGGTCGGGTTTTTTCTTCAGTGAAAGGCAAGCCAGCTCCCTCCCCTCCTCGCCCCAGTGTCTTTTGTGCTATGCAGCAAGTAGGAAAAAAACGCAAAAGCTTTGTGTGTGAATGTTAAAGGTGAGGAAGTTAATGAGAGCTTGCAGGACCCACAGAAACCTACTTCTCAATTGTCGAAGTCCCTCTCCTCCCTTTTCCACCTGAAATGGCTCATTTCTACTCCACAGCGCCCTCTCCATTTGAAAAAGACGGGGCTGTGGTCCTGCCGGGTCTTTGATAGGATGCCGGAGTTACGGTTGTCTGCTAGTTCTCTGTTTACGAAGCTTTACGTAGCCTTTGAGGCTGGGACACGAGCTACACTTCGAGGTTTTTCATCAGCAACAAGCAACTTGTTTATTTCAGTGCATTGAAAAGAGGCTGCTGTTGTCCCCAGGGACGCATTAGCTTTTCACAGAGAAGCCTCCCCCTGAGGAGCTGCGTGCAGACTGATGCCTCACAGAGCTTTGATGTATCCAGGCAACAGTGCTCTAGGGAATCTTTGGGGTTGGACGCTGCACGAGTCCTCAACCTGCTTTACCTGAGTCGAGGTGGAAAACGCATTCATGTTCTGGAAGACAATTTGGAACTAGTTTAGAGAAGACTTGGAAATAGACATAGTGATGTCACCACCCGGCACATACCCCAAAGAGGCCATACACAGAGGGTGGGTTCCCAGACACAAAAATATTTTGGAGCACTTTTGCCAGAAAACTGGAAACTTCTTTTGAAAGGAGTGGCTGAAATTGAGGAGTGTGGTCAATATGAGGGCTTCTTAAACTTTTCCCACTTTTGACCCTCTTTCACTTGAGGAATTTTTATACGGACCTGAGTAAATAGATATCAAAGCAAACAGTTACTGATAAAACCCCCATAATTTACTAATCCCCACATTGTGTTAAGTGATCCCATATGGGTCAAAATCCATAGTTTAAGACACTTTGGTTATATATGACTAGTGTGATGCATTTTTTTTTAAACTGAGAGTTTACTTTATTTTTCAGTTTTCCATTTTTCTAGGTAGGAAAACTCAGAAAAATTTTATATAGTTTTCTTCCTTCCTTCCTTCCTTCCTTCCTTCCTTCCTTCCTTCCTTCCTTCCTTCCTTCCTTCCTTCCTTCCTTCTTCCCTTCCTCCCTCCCTCCTCTCTTCATCCCTTCTTCCTCCCTTCCTCCTTCCTTCCTTCCTTCCTTCCTTCCTTCCTTCCTTCCTTCTTCCCTTCCTCCCTCCCTCCTCTCTTCATCCCTTCTTCCTCCCTTCCTCCTTCCTTCCTTCCTTCCTTCCTTCCTTCCTTCCTTCCTTCTTCCCTTCCTCCCTCCCTCCTCTCTTCATCCCTTCTTCCTCCCTTCCTCCTTCCTTCCTTCCTTCCTTCCTTCCTTCCTTCCTTCCTTCCTTCCTTCCTCCCTCCCTCCTCTCTTTCCCTTCTTCCTCCCTTCCTCTTTCTTCCCTCCTTCCTTCCCTTCTCCCTCTCTGCCTCCCTCCCTCCCGTCTTCTCTCCCTCCCTCCCTTCTTTTTCTCTCCCTCTCTCCTCCCTCCCTCTCTCCCTCCCTTGCTTCCTGAAGAAAAAGTATTCACTGTCAAACAAGGCAAATGCATTGATTTGTTTTGTTTTACTTACTTTGGGCTTGGGTGAAGTAATTTGTGAACCTAGATATAAAAATAATTTATTCATAGAACAGTTATTTTTTTCCCCCAAAAGAAAGAAAACCAGCAAACTTTGACCATACATGGGCCTGCTCTTGGCACTTAGAAAATCTTAGTCATTCATAGAACAGACTGTGACTCATTCTTTAGGATGAAGGATATATAAAGATGGGTAGCAGGTACCTCTTGCCATAGAAGACATATAGAAAGAAATCTCCTGATGCTTTCACACGTCCTTACAGCTAGGTGTCACAGTGAATAGAAATTTTGTGAGCATCAGGTGAGACAATAATTGGAAAGCATTTAGCATAGTAACTGGCAAAGAGTCAGCTCTATAGAAATGTTAGCTATTTAGCTGTGTTTGTTTTTTATTTTTCAGAATTAGCTTACAATGCATAATGAGCTGTTATGTTCTACAAGGAGGAATGTAAAATTGATCCTACCTCCTAGCTGTAAGGACGTGTGAAAGTTTCCCTTTATGGAAGGTTCATAATTTCAACTCATCTGTACATTTTCTACTAGCTTCCTTTTTTATTTTTGTTTTTGATTCCACCAATATCATTCTTGTCCCCAATCCTCCTGTACATTTTGCCTTCCTATTTTTATTTTTCAGTTTTCTTTTGTACATTGTCTTCTGTCATGAGAAGGTAAGCTCTTTGAGGGCAGGGATTACCTTTTTTCCCCCTTATTTGCATTCCCAGTGCTTAGCACACAGTGCCTGGTACATAAATGTGTATTCATTGTTTATATAACATTTTACTTGTCTCTACATAAATGGATTGGTGGGCTTGAGATAGTGGCTACCATTTTTTTTTCTATGCTTCATAGCTAAAGGCACGAGACAAGTCTTTGTTAACAATTCTACTAACTTTGTCTTATTTGTTGATATGCCTACATTACCTACAATAAGGTATTTTCAGCAAGTATTTTCATCAACCTTTCTTTTTTTTAAAATAATAGCTTTTTATTTTCAAAATACATGCCAAGATAATTTTCAACATTTACCCTTGTAAAACTTTGTGTTCCAACTTTTCCTCCCTCCATTCTTCCCACTCCCTCCCCTAGACAGCAAGTAATCCAATATATGTTAAATATGTGCAGATCTTCTATACATATTTCCACAATTATCATGCTACATAAGAAAAATCAGATCAACAAGGAAAAATGAGAAAAATAAAAAGCAAACAAGCAAAAAACAATAAAAAGCGAAAATACTATGTTGTGATTCATATTCAGTTCCCACAATCCTTTTTCTGGATGCAGATGGCTCTCTCCATCATAAGTCTGTTGAAATTGGCCTGAATCGCCTCATTGTTGGAAAGAGCCGCATCCATCAGAGTTGATTATCACACAATCTTGTTGTTGATGTGTACAATGTTCTCTTGGTTCTACCACTTCACTTAGCATCAGTTCATGAAAGTCTCTTCAGGCCTCTATGAAATCATCCTGCAGATTGGTTGTTATAGAGCAATAATAACTCATAAGTCACATACCTTAACTTATTCAGTCATTCCTTAACTGATGGGCATTTACTCAGTTTCCAGTTCCTTGCCACTACAAAAAGGATTGCTATATACATTTTTGCACATGTTCCCAACCTTTCTTTGTGAAGAGATCACTTAATTTTTAAAGAAAATAATTTTGTGTAAAATATTCATAATGTATCAAAGGAATCAAGCATCAATTAAGAAATCAGGGATTGAAATGAGGAAATCATTCGTTTATACATAGAGAATTTGGAAGAACAGAAGATATATAGAGAAGCACAATATCTTTGACATTTAAGAGATAATTGGGAGTCTTAAGAAGGAAAGGAGAGAAAAATAACAGGAAATACAATTTTAGCTAAGAGAAAGTGAGTTAATTTAATATGTTTAGTCCTTAGACTGAGTAAGAGAAAGACCTGAAAAGGTAATTAAGATGATTAAAAGGTAATAAAAGGTATTCTCAGTTACAAAGAAGTTGTAAATTATGGTGTAGGATCAATGATAATGGTCTAATATAGCATGGGATATGAAAAATATTAGAAATTCATGTGTATATATTTAAGAACATTAATTAAAACACTCTAAGTATATATATATATGTATGATTATTTGAAAGTATATTTCATGGTTTATAAGTATAAAATATCGGATTTCTATTGCACTACTGTCTGCAACTAGTTTCAGGTTATTATTTTGAACAACATAGTCTAATCATTATATTTGTAGTATCCTAATGAGATTTCCTAACTACCTGGCATCATCTCTCAAGGGCAAAGGTGCAGACAGAAAATCTGTGGTCTGGGATTTGAAGCCAGGTCTTCACTTTCCACTATGCCTTGAGATACTCTACTTTGTATGTAAATAAAGATGACACCATTTTCCCAAGGGTGGTGATGGATTACACGCCATCTTTCTTTCTTACCAATTTCCCTTGTAATCAGTAACACATATTTGCAAAACAGCTGGTTAGACTAAATAGTGTGTCAAAGTTGGGGACACAATTTATGAGTGTGGAATACAGAAAACACCTGGCCAATTTATGAGTTGGAGCCATGATGCTGGCCATGAACAGCGTAAACTAACCAATTGATTTTATGAGCCAAATTTGGAAATGGAGAGTTAGAGATGTTCACATTTTGAGGTCGGGGGAAAAACAAATGGAAACAGCAAAATAAATTAGGTAGGTAGTATTATGTTTCAACTTTGTACCTAGACAAATGTTGGAATCTTTACAAAGTGTTAAGACATTGGAGTTGATAGAGACAATAGTTATCTGGTTTGGCATGGTTCAGTGTGACTGATTTGATCTTAGAAAGAGATATTTTGGGCCAGAACTTGAAACAAGGTACTAAGTGGAACTGATAGAACAATGCTTGTGTTCACACCTTTAGAGAGCTCATAAGTAATCTAAGTACTCAATGGAGTTCACACATTTGGGAGAGTTCAGGGTTAGAGTTTTGCACTCTGGGAGATAACCCAGAATCCCTCTCCCTCCAGAAGGCGGAGTTAACCTTTGGGAGATCACATATATAGAGGGAGCTCTTGGAGCTTGGGGACTTACTTGAGGTACTGACTTGAGTTAGTTACTTGAGGAGTTACTAAAGACAAATAGTTGAATCAATTTGATCATGGAAAATGACACTTGAATTATGGTTAAATAGTGAGGTTGTTAATTTTTCTCTAAAGTCTAAGTAGCTCTCAGGTCAGTAAGGATCTCTTCATCAATTTACGAGCAAGAGAATGTCCATAAGGGGCCATGTAGGATGGTGATAATAAATAGATAGAACATTTATGAAATGCTTCCAGTACGTTAAACATTGTCTTAAGCTCTGAATATACGATTACAAACAAACAAGATAGGCTCTATTCTCAAGGAATGTAAATTCTAACAAGAGAAGACAATATATAAAGGGAGGTCACAACCCTCAAAGAACTTACATATTAATGGTGGAAAACATTTCTTTAAAAGGATCTGGAAAAGGATCAGGGAGAACTCTGATTTATAAGGGTGGGCAGGTATAATTCCCAACAAGAAGGTGAAAGCTCAACTAACAAAAGCAGAAGTCTTAACAATGTCTTACAAGGATGCTGTGGGGAAGAAATAAGGATTGTCGTTAGGATTCTCTCAGCATTGGAGAAGATATTTCAGAAGTGAAAAAAGGCCTTGAGTTCATATCATTTGAAGATTAATTGAAGGACCTGAGTCTACTTAGCTCAGAAGAGCAGAACATAAGGGGTAACATTTTAAATAAATTCAAATATTTGAAAAGCTATCAAAAAGAAGGAATAAACATATTCTGCCTAGCTTCCAAGGGGAAGAATGAAGAGTAATAGATAAAAATTGCAAATAGGTAAATTTAGCTTTAATATCAGAAAATATTTCCTAACAGTAAGAGCTGTCCAAAAATGGAATGGGTTGCCTCTGGAGATTTTTGTTTCCCTTTGCTGGAAAGAATGGATGACCACTAATTTTGTACGTTGTAGAAGACTTTCTTATTTCAGTATGGCTTAGACTAGCTAACTCCTGTGATTCTGTTTTATGTGTGTAAGACACATCTGTGTGTGTGTGTGTGTGTGTGTGTGTGTGTGTATGTGTGTGTGTGTGTGTGTGTATGTGTATGCCTTATCAGCTCCTTTAGGAAAGAAAACATGTCCATTGACTATACATCCAAGAGTATATTGTACACAATAAGCATCTAATAAATGTTTTTCAGTGAAATTGAATTAGGTAAAAATATAATCCAAAAACATTAAAATATTGGACTCACAGTCCTGATTTTTGCTTATCCTGAAATTGAGGGAAAATTTGGATTTTGAGAGACCCAGAAAATGTAGTTCATATTCTTCTCAGTGATTTTTTTTAGAGTTTATCAGTTCTCTTTCTGGAGATAGCATTTTTCATCAAGAGTTCTTTGGAAATTCCTTTCTTCTAATTTGGCTACATTGTTTATGCAAACCCTTTTAAATTTAATACAATTAAAATGATCCATTTAACCTCCCATGATCCTCTGTATCTCTTATTTGGCTATAAATTATTGCCTTATAATTATTATTATCACTCTGACAGGTAATTTTTATGCTCCCCCAATTTGCTTTTGATATATCACTCTGACAGGTAATTTTTATGCTCCCCCAATTTGCTTTTGATATCATTCTTTAGGCCTGAATCATATGTCATTTTTGACCTTATCTGGTCAGTCCATGGCTAGACCATGACTGATTTCTATTAGATAGCAATCTTTGCTCTTGAATTAACAATCTAATAGAGAGGCAATATGAAAACAACTACATATAAACAATATTTTGTGTATGTGTGTATAGTATATGTGTGTATGAGTATCTCTATATATGTATATATGCATATATACATATACACACATATGATAAAGTAGCTAAGACAAGGAATGAAATAGTATCAATGAATTTCAAGACTTCTTGTAGAAGATGGCATTTTAACTAGCAGGGTATGAAGGAATTCAGGGGGTGGTGATGAGATGGGAGAAAAATCCAGGCATGGGAGATAGCTATTGAAAAATACTTGGCTTCTGGAGACAGAGTGTCTAATTAAGAAGCAAGGGAGAGTGTCACTGAATTGTAGTCCATGAAGGGAATAAAGTGTGAGAAGCCCCAAAAGGTAGGAAGATGTTGGGTTTTAATCCTGTTTGAACCAACATGATGGAATTGAAGAAAATAGTATCATTCAGATCTATCCCAATAACCTGATTACTAATTAGCATATCTCCTTAGACAGGTGATACATATAATAAATTATACTTGACTGCAATGCATTAAAATTGGGAGATGACTAAGAGGTATGGAATAAAGTTAGAATAGAAACAATGGAAACTGGTGTCTAAACCCTGAATAGAAAACCACTAATTAATAAATAGGCTACTTTAAATTTATTCAAAACAATGCTTAATTTGAAGGAATTGATTTCTTACAGCTCATTTTATACTCCCTTGTCCTTTTTATTAAAAGAAAATTACAAAAACAGCAATAATTAAGAAATACAAACAAAAGTTCATTGGACATTTTTTGAAACTGGCTAATTCAACATTCTTATGTTACAACACCTTCCACTCCCAACTACTTTAATTTTGAAATAACTAGGAAATATTTAAAGATTTTTAGCCATTATATAATAGAGCAATGCCCACTTATAACAAATGTTCATTTGGCCCACAGACAAGCACTTTTTCTTTTCAGCTAGTATCATATGAATAATGGCAGTCACACAATGGTTCTAGACATTTTTTGGAAGAGGGCACATTGCTTTAATAACATTTTGGGGAATAAATATTTTGCTCTTTCCTCAGCTATTAGGTTGGGGAGTTATTTGCAGAGATGATGGAGACAAATGTCTGAACTGTCCAGGGAGTTAATCCAGTTAGATGTCTAGGACCAGAACATCTAAACAGATATATGTCCTGACAAATATACTGAAGGTCTATGTGTGTGTGTATGTATATCTGTGTGTATATGTCTGTCTATATATTATGCACACATACATGTATATATATAAATTATACATGTATATATAAATGATATATACTGAAGATATACATTATATACACATATGATCATTGACATGATGTATATGTGTATATATATATATATATCTACATATGTGTATATATCTATATAAAAATAAACATTTCAGTGGTTGTATTTTGTTGATTTTTTGGAAAGGAAGTCTACTTGATGATTTCTATGTTACCTCACAAATAAGCTAAGGTTGCTGAGATATGGCACCAATAAACAGAAGCTATTGGGTCTAACCCTAGCTAACTATACTTGGCCTGTTTCTATCTCTGAAGCTGCCATAGGCAAAACCAAGGATTATCTATCCATCTATCCATCCATCTATCTATCTATCTCTCTCTCTATCTATAGATGAAGATAGACATAAATATAAACATGTATACAAATACTTATAAATACACACACCCAAGGATATCCAGAAATTCTGAACTTGGATTTATAGACTGGTTCAGGATATCTATATCTATATATTGTTTCGGGACTATTTGTCAATGGAAGGGGCAAAAACATGACTTTGAGACAGTAATCTGAGGCAGAGTAGACTGAAAGAGAGAATCAGTATGCCAAGTGAGACCTCTTAATGGCACAACAACAAAATTTTGTCTTTCCTTCTTGTATGGTCCCCTCTGTGTATCAGTCTTCCTCTGTGATGTTAATCAATGAAGAATAATTCCATGATAGACTACACTACAATCTGTCTGAGGTTTTAAGTGCAAAAACCATCAGAAAAGTTTGTCAATAATGAATCTGTATTCTCCAGTCTCAAATAGAAAGTCTTTGCTTGGTGTTTGAAACCCTGTGTAATCTGGTTTATTTTTATTTTTCCAGTCTTTTTACAGTTTGCTCTGGTTCATAATCTGAGATCCCATGATATTGACCTCTTTGCTTCTCCTCTCACAAGACACTTTATCACCTGCTATCACTGGCTTTCCTTTAGTCTTGGGGTTCTTTCCTTTCAAATTTCATCCTCCTGCTTCTAGGCTTCCTTCAAGCTCACCTATAAGAAACCCTTCTCAGTATTGCTTAATCCCTTTCCTCTATTTACTTCCAGTTAATCCTGCATCTTGTCTGTACACAGTTGTTATGTATTGTCTTCCTTGTTAAACTGAGCCCCTAAAAAATAAAAATAAATAAATTGTGAGCTCCTTGAGAGTAAGGGCTGGTGATTCCCCCCCTTTCTTTGTATACCAACATTTAACACATAGTAGGCATCTATTCACTGTTGCCTGACTGACTTTCTCAGACATGAGATTTTATTATTTCATACCTGGAAGAATCAGTAGTTACAGCACCTTGAATTGTTGTCTTTAGTCACATAGAAGACTCAGATCTGAGTTGACTTACAAAGGAATTTAATTAGGAATCTGGGTGAGGTAGAAATAGGGCAGAGACATATGGGATTAAAAGTAGGCCTAAAAGACTCCAAATCTCTCAAAAATTATGCATGGAGCTTATCTCTTGACTATAACAAGACTGTCTGAGCTCCATTCCTAGCACAGGTACATGATATAACAAAGGTGCCTGTGGGTGGAGGATGCTTTATCATCCTACAGAAGAGGAAATGTTGGCTTGAAAAATAGGCCATAGACATTATTAGAGTTTATCTCATGGATTCCCAATGTGAGTCTTGGCTTTCTCAACATTAATTCCCTGCCTGGATTATCCTCAGAGCACTTTACAACTTAAACTCTTGATTCCTACTCAGTAATGTTTGCATTTCCTGGTCTCTAGGTAGACTGTGAGTCTCATTCCCCCATCCTTCTCTTTGGGCAGTTTTGCCTATCTGATTTAAACCATAAAAAAGACCTTGCCTTTGTTTAATCAGACAACACCCTTTAGACAATGCCATAATATATACTATCCCTGTGGCCTGACTCTCACCAGTCCAAAACAAAGATTTTGGAGAAATGGCAGCATGGCTGAAGAGTAAATTAATGCCAACTGATGAGAATGAAGGTCCTAAATATCATATAAATATCTCGGTCAAAATCCAAGCTAAATTAGTAAAAAAAACAACCTGAATTAGAGCATATTTTGTTTAAAGGATGTTGTTTTGTTTTTTTGAAGTTGTAGGGACTTGATATAGGACAACAATATTGATGAGTATGGGTTCCTAAGGAAATTTAAGTAATAGATTAAAATGGTTTATTATTCACATATATAATTATTTATATGCAAGTGGATGCCTCCAAAATACTTGAAGTGTGCTCATTAGTATCCTTCCCACAGAAGAGGGAAATGAGACAAATAGAAGTAAGTGACTTTGTTGATTTAAATAATGTATCAGACAGGATTTGAACTCAGATTTTTCTGTCTCCAGGACCCATTCTCTATCTACCTTGCAAGTCATTGTCTTCAAAGAAATTACTATAGTTTTTTAATTATTGGGTTCTGAATTAATGAGATTTTACTGCCATAAATTATTCTTTTAAATTCTGGATTGAAGAGCTGACTTTATCATATAACAAGTGTCACATCTTACTCTTTACAGTCTCTAAACCTAATATAATCTTTAATTTTACTGTGACAATTTAAATGGAGTACAGTCAGGCATAAACTGGGCATAGATGGGAGCTGTGAAGACTACTAATGTTTTGCTGAGGCTTAAGCAAAGGAACCATGAAGGCCCAAGTGGGAGAAGCCATGACAATCAGAGTTACAGTGGTCTTCCAACCTGGGATTCCACTTTCAAGTACTTCACTTATTGATGTTATGGGTTTATGGAGATTGCAAACTGAATTTCTGGGATGTTAAACAGTTTCATTGAAGATATTCTCCTAATTGCTTAATTAAAGATTCAGCTATATATTCTTTCTCCTTCTGTTACTCTTCTAAATAAGTTTATTCTGTGTTCAGAAGATAGCTAAGCATTTTCATAGATAGAACTCTGGTCTTGGAGTAAGGGAGACATCAACCTGACTTCAAATATGGCCCCAAGTACTTACTAGCTGTGTCACTCTAGGTAAGTCATTTTACCCTGTCTACCTCAGTTTCCCCATCTGTAAAATGCAGATGGATTTTGTGGAAAAAAGAAGGAAACAGCAAATAACTCTGTTATTTCCACCAAGAAAACTAATTGAGGTCACTAAGGGTTGGACAAGACCAAAATGACTGAACAACAACAGTAATTTTAAGTTCAGAGGCAATTACATATAGATTATATGTTGGTTGTATAGTAGATTTGGGAGCAAAATGATCTATGTTTGAGCTGTGTCACTCTGGATAAGTCACTTAAATTCTGTGATTTAGTTTTCTCTTCTATAAAATGGAGATAACCTCCTAGAAGTGTCATGAGGATAAAATGAACTGTCTGTAAAGCATTTTGAAAATTTAAAAGTGTTATAGAAATATGAGTTATTATTATTATAATTATTATTATATGTTTGTCTTTGTTAGCTTGAGTAGTTGGAACAGAATGTCTTTTGAGAATCACAACCTTATATTTTGAGTTTTTTTCAGGGTAGCCTGGTTGTTCTAAGGCACTAAGATTTGGTTTATTGTGTCAGAGATCCGGCTCTGAATCAAAGATTACAGCTATAAGGTATTTTATACACATTTTCTTATTTGATTCTCACAACAACCCATTGAAATGTTTATTTTCCTATTTTCAGGGTCAAAGACACTAAATTTTGGAGAAGATCAAAGGTCACAAAACTAAATTGTGTCAGTTGGAACTTGAACCCCAACTTCTCTAATTCAGTGCTTTTCCCAACCATATCCACATTGTCTTTGCAGAGCACATTCTACTAACAATGGTCTTTTCCTGTAGGAAGTTTATTCAGGCATTTCTGTCATGTCTGACTCTCCATGAATCCATTGGGACTTTTCCTGGTAAAAATACTAGATTGATTTGCTGCTTCCTTCTCCAGTGCATTTTATGGATGAGGAAACTAAGGCAACAGGATCACACAGCAACTAAATGTCTGGGGCCAGATTTGAACTCTGACTCTAGCCTTCTATTCACTGTGCTATCTAGCTGTCCCCCTTATAGCAAGTACTTTTGATTACTGCATTAATGAAAATTATCTCTAATTAACTCATCATGATCAAAATGCTTCTCTGCGACTCTGGAGTAGTTATCCCATTGAGTTCTGAAGGGTTTCATATTTTTGCCATACTATTCATCCTTTTTGGATATTGGGATTCCAAATAAATTCTTAGTAAAACAGATCAGATTGCACAGTCATAGTACTGCAGCTTTGACTTTTTCAAGTTGTCTGAACTTCTGGATGTGATACGAGAGCTAAGGCAGAGTAATCATATTTATGGAGACAGGGGGAAGAGAAGAATGAATAAGCAATAAACAATTGACTAGAAGTAGACTTGATCTATAGAGAAATTATAGCCTAGAGGCTCAACCTTCACTTAGGGAAAGAAAAGAGAGGCAGCTGATTCTAGCAATGTTACAGATGAGTGGTGGCTGATGCTTTTATAATGAGTTTTTTCTATTAGGGAAAGAATTACATTAGGGACTGAGATCTACTTATTTAAAGTATAGGAGAAGTGATTTTGAGAAAACTGATTCATTTTGTCTTTTTTCTTTCTCCTTCTCTGATTTTTTTGGTCTCTTTCCTTTCTTTCATCCCTAAATTACTCATTTTATTTTTCCTTTATTAAAATTATTCATCTTACTTCCTCTTCCTCTCCACCTGACTGTCCTTTTTTCATCTTCTTCTCCCCTTCTTTTATCATTCCCTATGTCTTCTCCCTATTTCCTTCCCTTATTTCTTTTCTTTTACATAAAACCCCCACAGCCCAATGTTTTCTTTACTGGAGTTGAGCACAGATGAAAGTGTGGGGGTGATATATAAAATACTTTTTTAGACTTTCACATTTTTCCTAGAGGAATTGACAGACAATGGGTTGACAAGATCCCAAATACAAACAACATCATAAAAATGGCCTTCTTAAAAATTCATCTGGAGCAAAAAAATCATAATTCTCTGGTTTCATGTCTCACCACCGCAACTAGACTGAAATCATGTTAAAGTAGTTTGCTAGTTTTCTTGTAAGTGCCATTTTGTAGAATTAAAATAAAAACTCCAAATGCACTCAATTCTGATAGAGCTGTCCTTTTCACCCATCAAGGTAAGCTTTCTTTCTTTCTGTTTTGCTACACCCACGGCTTTAGCTGTGCAGATTATTGGCAAAGAACAGTAGCTGAGTAGCAATTGGGGGTGGGTATTGTTTTGTCTGGAAAACACAAGAAAACTCCAGCATGCAAGTAGTCATTTCCAACTAAGATTTATTGTATAGCTTAGCACAATGACTGTATCTTTTTTTTTTTTAATTATATTTGCTTCTACTGGGGCTACCACAATCCAAACTAGTTTAGTTCATGAGGATAATTGCTATTACAATAATGTAAAAAATAATCAATTGCTCTTATCTCTCTATAAAGCTTTAAGGTTTACAAAATGCCTTCCTCACAATGCCTCTGAAAGAGAAGAGAATGATATTATTATGATTTTTACAATATAGGACCTGAGACTTAGGGAGAGTAAGGGACTTATCAGTTAAAAAATTGGACACATTTGCTAAGTGTCAGAGGTAGATAAAACTTGCCCAGTTTTTTATTTACTAGAATTGGTCTAGGGCTTTTTATCTTTCTGTCACTAATTTCAGATTATTGTAGCTGACTTTTGGGACTTAGAAAGTACAGAGGCATAGAAACGGCAAGATAGACCAGAAAATTCTAAAAATTAAAGTTTTACTTGGTTAATTTGAACTAAAAACAAACAAATCACTTAAGTTAAAAGTTTAATTTGAGATTCTCTAAGGTCATGGGGAGAGAGGTAAAGGTAGAGGGGGTAAGAATACTTCTAGAATATTAATAGTTTAAATACCTCCTCAGATGCTTATTAACTGGGTGATCCTGGACAAAGAATTTGAATTCTCTCAGTCTTAGTTTTTTCATCTATAAAATAGGGATAATAATAATACCTACTCCTCCAAAGTTATGGTTATCAGACAATATATAAAAATAATTTAATAAACTTTGAAGTTCTATAGATAAGGAGTTCTTAAAGTGTGGTCTAGAGCATACTGGGTGTTTCCAAAATCCTTTCTAAAGCTCTACAAATTCAGAATTATTTTTTATTGCTAATATAGTAAATATCTATAAATATAACCCACCAAAACCAAATTTCTTTGAGCAGTTCCTCAATAATTTTTTATAGCATAAATATACTAAACACAAAAGTTTAAAAATCTTGGTAATAGATGATGGCTCTTGCTGTTATTATGGCCACTGCAGAGACATACTTGATTCTCTGGAGAGTTTAGCTATGAGGTAGTCTCTTGGTCTTGTATTAGATGATCATGGAATATTAGGATAACAAATTTGTAGCTTGAAAGGAATTAGAAATTATTAAAGTAATATTTTCACTTTTCACAGATGAGAAAAATGAAACCCAGAAAGATGAAGTGACTTTCTGAGATCACAGAGGTGACAAGTAACTTAGTCATGATTGAAACCTGTGTTTTTGGATTCCCATTACAAATATATGTAATCAAGAAAGACAAATTTCCACATTAACCATATCTACAAACAATTCTGCTCTAATCTATCTGGAGAGAGGTAGCAGATTTCATCATGAATTCCTCTGGAATTAGAATTGGTCATTGTGCTGACAGGAGTTCTTAAATCTTTCAAAATTATTTATCTTTACAATTTTATCATTGCATTAATTATTCTCTTGTTCTCTTCATTCCATTTTGCATCAATTCACATGGGTCTTCCCAGGGTTTTTGAAATTTTCTTATAATTTTTCTTGTATAGCCAATAATATTCTATCATATTCATTTAGTATAACTTAGTCAGTTTTTCCCTAATTTATGGATAGCCTCAGTCTCCAATTCTTTGCTACCAAGAAAAGAGCTGTTTTAATTTTTAGGGGGACAAAAGGATCCTTTTTTTCTTCCTTTGATATTTTTGAGATATAGACCTAGTAGAAATATCACAAAGCCAACTAATGTGCTTTCCTTTGTTCTATTTTTAGCCATAACAGAAAGAGGAAGGAAATCTAATATATGCTTCAGCAAAAGGTGGTTCTTCTATCAGGGATTAAGTGTAAATGTTTTAAGATGTTTTAAAATGTATGTAAAATGTTTAAAAAGTGACTCTCCAACTTTTTTTTTGCAAGGCAATTGGGCTTAAGTGACATAAGAAGTGTTAAGCTTTGTGAAGTCAGATTTGAACTCAGGCCAGTGCTCTATGCTGTGCCAACTAGCTGCCTCCCCTTCCCATTTTTATGCCCAATACACTTTTAAGTTTGAGTTACTATTTTCTCCATCACTTTATTTTAAATATAGACAGTTAAAACAATAATCCAAACCCTGATTTATAATATTTTCTGATAATTGGTAATTTGCTGTGTAAATATTCACTTTGAATACTTAACCATCAACTCTTTCAAGCTGGTAGGAGCTGGCTCTATTACACTTGAGCCTTCAGCTTCCTTTTTCCATGATCATCCTTTCCTTCTTCCCATTATATCTCTCTTTTTTTTTTTTTTTGCTCAATCTTCACCAAAACTTTAGGATAAAAAACATTTTTTTCTTCTGTTAAAGGTCTCACTGATAAGTTAGATAAGCTACTTTGAACTACAAGAGAACTTTCTCAGGTCCTTAGATATAAACTTTGACAAGTCATATCCTTCTCACTCCTATAGGGAAGAAAAAAACTCTGATGATTGGTTCCGTCTTCCTACCTAATCAGAAAGATAATTTATCATTCCTCTCTGTCTTCCTATCATCACTCCCTATCCTATTCTCCCTTCTCTGGAGAAGAACAAGTAATTAGAGATGTTTTCATTCATAGAGTGCTTGCATGCAGAAGTTACAGGTAGAACTTGTTAAATCCTAGTTTTTCCTCCTTTTATGTGCTCTTGGATTACAAATAACTATAACTCAACAAAGCAATGGGTCAGAAGTTCTAAGATAGCCGAATGCTTACCAGAGGTTCTTAATTTGGGCTTGATGAGCTTAAAAATACTCTGTTAACATATTTCTTTATTATAGATGCATTTAATATGGAATCTCTGCTAGATAGAATGATAAACTGCAGGGCATATTGGGAGAGAAAATAAAGGGGCAATACAGCTGATTTTTGCATGGGTCCAAAAGTAAATATATCAAAGTAAAATTGATCATCTTGCCTTACGTCTCAAGATGGGTGTAAGTAAAACAATTTCTATGATAATTGCAATTATATATCAATATCTGTTGCAGAGGATGAAGAAAGAAATTCTTTGAATAATTTAACCATATTCTCCAAATTAGGTCAATTTTTAATTCAATAGATGTTTAGTAAATTCTTGCTTTGTGAAAGACACCAATTTTTTTAATTTTACTGATTAGAGTTGTGATTTATTGATTTATCTATCCATCTATCCATCCATTTATTTGTTATTCATTTATTCATTCATTCACCCATGTATCTATCATCTATGTAATTATATGTATGTATGTATGTATGTATGTATCTATCTATCTATCTATGTATCATCTATCTCTCTATGCATCCTTTTACCTATTTGCCACTATTTTGAGATGGGGGAAAAAAGGATCAAAGTAGGGATAAAACTATTGGTTGGGGTGAATGGTACAATAATAATTGATAGAAGCACCTGATTGCTTATTTTGCTACTATTTTCTTGTTATGAACAAACTTTGTACTAGCAATGACAGAACAAAAAAAAATAAGTAGGTTAAAATTAATAACAAGTAAGGAAGAAAACCTAGCTAAGCCAAATGAATTTTTGTCACCTGGCTCAAACAAACTATGTCTTTGGGGCCTGAAAGAGCTGGCAAGTGTAATTGTTGAACCACTGTCAGTAAATAAAACAGGAGAGATACCACAAGATTGGAGAGAAGGGCAAACCTTATAGACTCTCAAACAGGGAAGAGAACAGAATCTGGAAATTAGAGGCCAATGAGTTTGATTTGGATCCCTATTAAAAAGTCTGCAAGAAATCATGTAAGAAATGATTTTCAAACATTTAGATAGAGGTAGTGATTACAAAAATGAAAATACAGCTCCTTGAAGAGCTAGCTGTGTTAGACTAACCTCCTTCCCCACTCCTATCCCCATTTATTTGATAGGATCACTAAACTAGTAGATGTAGGGACATGCAAGTGAGGGGATGCAATTTACCTAAATTTGAGCAAAGTTTTTGATAAAGTATCTCACACTGTCCATGTGAAAAAAGAGGAATGTGGATGGTGGTGTCAAATTCAAATAGAAAAGGTTTCCCCGCATGCTCCATGTTGACTTAGAAAACCACAGATTAACATTACTTATGTTATATTACATTTTTATTTATTTTGTAATACATTGTAACATATTTATTTGCAATACATACAAATGTAATACATTTATTTGTAATACACTTAAATGTAATTACATTTTAACTTCGTTGAACTTGGGAATTTTGTAGTGGCAGGGCCTTGAGTTTGGCATCTTTGGACCAAATGATAATTCAATTAAATGATTTGAAAAGTGATTGGGTGACCAAATTCAAAAAGAAGTTATTAATAGTTCAGTATCAATACAGTCAATACAAGAAATGGAAGACATGTTTAGAGAATAGTTTGTCTGAAAAAATATTGGGGAATTTTAGTGGATGACAAGCTTAATATGAATTACTAGCATGATTTGATAACCTGAAAAGCTAATGTAGCTTTGGATTGCATTAAGAAAGGAATACCTTCTAAGAATAAGGTTGTGATAGCCTCACTTTACTCTGCCCTCTTTAGACATCATCCAGAATATTATCTTCATTTCTGAGTGCTATGGCTTAAGAAGGACAATGACAAACTGAAGAAATCCACTATTTGTGAAGAGCCTTGAATTCATGCCAGGAGAGGCCCAGTCAAAGGAACTGGATATTTTTTAAAATAATAGCTTTTTACTTTCAAAATATATGCAAAGATAGTTTTCAACAGTTACCTTGCAAAACCTTGTGTTCCAAATGTTTTTCCTTCCTTTCCCCCCTTTTGCTGCACAAGAAAAATCAAATTAAAAAGGAAAAAATGAGCAAACAAACAAAAACAAAAAAAAATGAAAATGTTATGATCCATATTCAGTCCCCCCATTCTTCCCTTTTGGTGCAGATGGTTCTCTCTGTCACAATTCTAGTGAAACTGGCCTGATTCATCTCATTGTTGAAAAGAGCCTTGTCCATTAGAATTGATCATCGTATAATCTTGTTGTTGCTCTGTACAATGTTCTCTCAGTTCTACTCATTTCATTTGGCATCAATTCATGTAAGTCTCTCCAGATCTCTGTGACATCATCCTGTTGATCATTTCTTATAGAACAATAATATTCCATAACATTCATATACCACAATTTACCCAACCATTCTCCAATTGATGGGCATCCATTCAGTTTCCAGTTTCTAGCCACCACAAAAAAGGGCTGTCACAAACATTTTTGCACATGTAGGTCCTTTTCTTTTCTTATGACCTCTGAGATACAGGCCTAGTAGAGATACTGCTGGATCAAAGAGTATGAATAGTTTGATAGCCCTTTGGGCATAGGAACTGGACATTTTTAACCTGGAGAAGAGAAGATTCAGGAAGAACATGAGAACAAGTATTCTGAAGGGCTGTCATATGGAGGGATGATTGTTGCATTTAGTTCTAGAGCAGAGAATCAGAAGTAAGTAGTGAACATTGCAAAGAAAAATTGAGGCTTAATGTTAGGGAAAAAACAGATGCAAAATAGCTTAACATTTAGAGCTGTCCAAAAAAATGGAATGGGCTGCTACAGGACATGGTGACAGCTCCTAGTGCCCCCCACACTGGTGGTCTTTTTAGTAGGGGATTAGCTGCCCACTGTGAAACTAAGGCAGTTAATGACTTTACTAACCATCTTGATTTGCTTGAGTTTCCTTACTATCCAGAGAATTTTGAATTTGGATTAAGTTGGGAATCAGAATCAGCCAATCGGGAGGCAAACTAATCATCCCTTGAGTCTGACATATCAACTCTCCTCTTAGATGTTCTTTAAGTGAACCTGAAATTCTTTTGTTGTGTCAGCAACCACAGAATCAGATTAAGCCTCCACAGACATCCTCAGTTAGAAGGACCTCCTTGTTGAATGGCTTCATAATCCTTCTCACCTAACCCTTTCCTGAGCTTGGTTCTATCTGTAGATCTTCATGCATGCTGCCAGCTTGATTGAAATAAAGCACACATATATATCCTAATTCAATTTGTTTTTCTTAAACTGAACTCTGGCCTTGACACCAGTTATCAGGTATATTACAATAGGAATATCTTTCTTTTAAGTCCCGTCAGACTCTGACATTCTATGAAGAAGAGAGATTACTTTCAGGAAAAAGGTCCTGGTTGAGATGAGAAGGCATGGGAATATAAGTATATCAGCATATCAGTATAGTATGGTATAATGCCCTGGAGTTCAAATCTAGCTTCAGACACTTCCTAGCTGTGTGAATCTGCACAAGTCATTCAACTTGTTTTCAATTTCTTCATCCATAAAATGAGCTGGAGAAGGAAATAATGAGTCACTTATCTTTGCTAAGAAAACCTCAAAGGGAGTCATGAAGAGTTAGATTTGACTGAAAAATGATCAAACAACAATTATTATATGCAAATTTTATAAAATATTACATTTTATTTGTATATATAACATCTCTTATGAGATTATAAATTCCTTGAAGGTAGAATTAAATTAGAATTAGATTGTGGAGGCACATTACATGGTAGAGGGGCTTAATAAATATATTTTCAGAAGTCCTAGAAAGGAGAGGAGCCTGAACTAGAGTAGTACAGAGTGATGTGAAATATGTTAGGTAGACAAATCAACAAAATATTTTGATACTTGGTGATTTTAGTATCAAAGTGGTCATGAGCAAATGGAGGAAACTGGGTTGGCAAGTAAGGTCAAGTCATTAATGAGACCAAAGACTTAAAGAATCTTTAAGGTATATATATTAAAAATACATTTCTGGAAAGTTTATTGAATTATTTTTTGTTTTTCCAACACAGTCATTTTCAGATATAATATCCCTCCTACACTCCTACTTAGTAGTTTTTTCCTTCTAAAAAAAGTAAAACAATTAAGTCATAAATAATATTCTCAAGAAAAGAGTTAGAAGATGCTGGATGTGGCAAACCAAGTAATATAATACATTTTAAAAATGAAATTAGCTAGTTCTTAATAGTACAAATGCAGATATAGTTGTCATTTCCGAACTAGCTTTTAGAATATATTCAGATCTGTATCTGGTGAGGGCAAAGTTCAAAGGAAATATCAAGTTAAGAGAATAAAGAAGAAAAAGCCCCTAAAGCCATTACAATAGCACTGAGCAGACGTTCAAAAGTTTTAGATCTGGAAAAAATTGTTAGTGTCTAAATAGTAAAATAAAACAATGACCTTGACTATTACCATTTCCTAGAAAAGTTTTGTTGATCTCCAACAGCTGCCACATAAAGAGACTGCAAGAGACTGGAAACGTTCTTAACTAGCAATCACTTAATCTCCTTGCTGAGTCAAAAAATGTGGAAGTTGAGTAGGGCAGTGATTACTGAAGCAGCTTATTTGCAAATTGTGATGGATAATAATTTTTGAAGATTATGAGCAGTTTTACTTTAGAAAACAGTGAAAATCAGTTTAGACTAAAGGAAGAATTGCTAGCTTCACCCAGCATTTTAAAGTTTGCAAGTGTTTTATATATGTTCTTTATTTGATCCCCATAATATCTCAGGGAGATAAGTGATATTATTATTATTATTCTCATTTTATAGGTGAAGAGCAGTTAAGTGATTTCTTCAGGAACACATAATTTGAGTTTATTCAGCAGTAGAGGGACATGAAGACAAATTTGCTTTAGGAAGATCAGTTTTGTATCTATGTGGAGGAGAAAGTTTTGAGGCAAACTTGAAAAAGTTTAAAAGACCAATTAGGGAATCATTTCTATAGTTCAGGCCAAAGGTGATAAAAGAGGGAACTAAACTAGTGGCTATATGAGTAAAGAGAAAGAGACACATGTAAAGGGTATCATAGAATTGAGGTTGGTTCCAAAACTGGGAATCTGAATGACTGCAAGAGAGAATGGTACCAGTCAAAAAGAAATAGTTGGGAAGGAGTGGGGGTTTGGAGAGAGAGATAATTAGGTCTATTTTGGACATGCAGAATGTGTACCATATTCTACTCCTGTCCTTCTCCACCTCTCTGCATAATAGTAGGAGACATGTTATATTATGTGTACACCAGAAGCATTTTTAAATTAAATTTTGAGTTTACAATATTTTTGTGATCTCTTGATTTTGGTCATTGTACATGTGCTTTTTCTGCTTTAATTTATTTTACTCTATTAATTTATGCAGATCTTAAGCAGTTTCTATGATTTCCTTATATTTATTGATTTTATTTCATCAGATTTATGAGCTATTTCCTCACTCATGGCCACCCACTGTGTTCTAGCCCCTTGCTACTACAGAAGGGTTGAGATGAATATTTTGTGATACATTGTATATTGGATCTTTCTATCTTTGACCACCTTGAGTGTGTAGACCCAATAATAGAAATAGTGGGTCAATGCATATGAACAATTTAATACCTCTTGAAGAATAATTCCAAATTGATTCAAAGTTTCTCCACACCCTTGACACTGGGGATTGTTCACATTTCAGTCACTTAAGGGAAAAATCCAGTTTTTATGTTTAACAGCTAGAAAAAAGTGTGAACACCTCAGTGTCTTTATAGAACAGCTTCCTGTTTCTCAGAATGTGGTGAGCTTTCCCTCTGTTGAAGAGAGCCTCTGCCAGAGCAAAGGCCTGTTCCCTAACACCAACTTCTAATAACCCTATTTTTGTAAGACAATATAATTTTTTGAATAATCTTAATTATTTTTAATAATAGCTTTTTATTTTAAAAATATGTGCAGATAGTTTTCAACACTCACTCTTGCAAAATCTTGTGTTCCAAATTTTTCTCCCTCCTTTCCCCTCACCCCCTCCAGACAGTAAGTAATCCAATATATGTTAAACATGTGCAGTTATTCTATACATATTTCCACATTTCTCATACTATACAAGAAAAATTATATCAAAAAGGGAAAAAAATGAGAAAGAAAAAAAAGCAAGCAAACAACAACAAAAAGGTGAAAATACTTTGTTGTGATCCACATTCAGTCCCCATAGTTCTTATTCTGGATGCAGATGGTTCTCCCTATCACAAGTCTATTGTTGAATAACCTCATTGTCGAAAAGAGCCAAGTCTATTGCAGTCGATCATCACATAATCTTGCTGTTGCTGTGTATAATATTCTCTTGGTTTTACTCATTTCACTTAGCACCAGTTCATGTAAGTCTCTCCAGGTCTTTCTGTCTCTCCAAGTTTTTCTGAAACCATCCTGCTGATCGTTTCTTATAGAACAATAATATTTCTCTTATTTTTTTTTTTTTCTGAGGCAATTGAGGTTAAGTTACTTGCTCAGGGTCACACAGCTAGGAAGTAGTCAGTGTCTGAGGCTGGATTTGAACTCAGGTCCTCCTGACTTCAGGGCCAATGCTCTATCCACTGTATCATCTAGCTGCCCCAGAACCATAATATTTCATAACATTAATATATTGTAACTTATTCAGAAATTCCCTAACTGATGGGCATCCACTCAGTTTCCTATTCCTTGCCACTACAAAAAAAAAAAAAAAACAAAAAAAAACTGCTACAAATATTTTTGTACATGTGGGTCCTTTTCTCTTTTTTATGATTTCTTTGGGATACAGATCCAGTGGAGACACAGCTAGATCAAAGGGTATGCACAGTTTGATAACCCTTTGGGCATAATTCCAAATTGCTCTCAGAATGGTTGGATTAGTTCACAACTCCACCAATAATGTGTTAGTGTCCCAGTTTTCCCACATCCCCTCCAACATTTATGATCATCTTTTCCTGTCATTTTAGCCAATACAAGAGGTGTGAAGTGATAATGCAGAGTCACCATAATCTTTTCAGACATCCAGGTTTGCAAATTTGGTATGGCCCTTGCCTTCTCACTTTTACTCAGGTCCCATATTCAATCAACTACCAGCTTTCCTCAGTTTTACCTCTATGTCATCTTTCATAGAGATTCTCTTTATCTCTACTCACATGATTACCTCTTTAGTTTATGTCCTGATCACCTCTTGCCTAAATTATTGCAATAGCTTCCAAAATGCCTTACCCCAAGTATCTTGGCTCTTCAATCATCCCTCTGTGATTGTTGTCAAATGATTTCTTATCATGCAGATCTGGCTATGTCACATTCACTACTCCATAAATGTTAATGAGTTCTTATTACTTACCTGTTTGGCTTTTAAAACCTCAGAACCTGACCTCAGAACTTGGCCCCATTCTATCTTTCTAAGCTTATTGGAAAGATTATATATTTAAAATATATAAAATATTATTTATATATTATATTTCTTTATATTACGTCTTTATATTTCTTCTCTACACTCTGATATCAAATTAGTTGATTTTGATTTATTTCTTACACAAGATACTGCACATCTCATCTCCATATCTTTGTACTAACTGCCATTCACGTCTGGGATGAATTCTGACCACCTCCAGATGGCCTTTCTTATAGGAGACATAACCCACCTTGGGAGATAGTCAAGGTAGGGAATCACTTTGAGGAGTATGAATTGAGAAGAGAGACGCTTATGAAAGTTGATCCCTTAACAAAGACTTTTTCTGCAACTATAAGAGGAGCAAGGGGATTTCTTTCTCTTTCCTTACTTTGATTAGTTATTTGGTAGTAAGACCGCAAGCATAATGGGAAATAACACATCTACCAGGGAGCAGGTCCGGTGAGGAAGGCATAAAACTTGGGGAAGTTTTATAATCAAGACAGCTTTAGATATGACCATCAGGAGTTGAGATGTGTAAAGGAACAGACCCAGGGAGCCCAGCTAAATAACATGTTCCTCAGAGATGTATCTCGGGGACCGCTGTGAGTGTAACATGAATAAGAAAAAAGGATATTTGTTTTTCTATGGGCATGTTCTTTTTATGTTCCTTCTTCCCAATGATATTGTGTTTATTTATGGGAGTTTTGTTGAGGGGGGATATTTTGTATCTATTATTGTTGCTCTGCCATCAGTAAATATATCTATATACACTTATGTATATGTATGTATTATGTATGTATACATATATGTATATGTAAATGTGTATATATGTACATATAAATAAAATATAAGCTTCTGAAATGTTATATTTTGTCTTTTTGGGGGGTATCTTTTAACATAATGTCTGACATATTGTAATTACTTAATAAGTGCTTCTTGACTGATTGATTAAACAACCATGTAAGCTTATTAAAGAGTGGAACTGGTCTCTCTGGTGCTAACTGGTTACCAATGTGCTCTCTGTTCACCTTTCTGAAATATTAAGAGTACTTTGTCTAGTCCACTCCTTTGCTCTAACCATCCTGTACCTTATACTATGCCATCAGAGCACTTCATGTAAGCTGCTTTGTCCACTCTCCTCTTGGCTCCCAATACATTTTCTAAACTTGTTAGAATGCAAGCTCTTGAGGACAGGAAATGTTTTGTTTTTGTCATTGTGTTCTCAGCAGCCTGGAGAGTATTTTTTTTTAAGTCACTGACAATAAAAAGAGAGGGAAGTAGAAATCAATGACCAGAATGACTAGAACATGAGAAAGGAGAAAGAATAAAGGAAAGAGTTAAAAGAAGGTAGACAAAAAAAGAAGAAAGAAGGGAAGGCAAGAAGGAAAAATTAAAGGAAAGAAGAAAAGAATGAAAGGGGGAAAAAGAAAAAGGTAAGGAAATAAGAACAGGAGGAAACTCAAGTGAGGAATAAAATATATTAGATACACGTGGCATATTGTTTGAAAGATGAGAAGCAGAAAAAGACTATTCAGTGAGAATATTCTCTTGATATACATCCTGACACTTAAAAGACTGATTATTAGAATTTTAATCAAACAATAGGCTTGAGTGTGGGTCTCAGTCACTGATTAGATTAGTGATCTTATTGAAATTACTTAGTGTATCTAAAATCTCAGTTTGCTCATCTATAAAATGGGTTTACTAATAGCCACATTGTGTACCTCACATAATTTTTGTGAGAAAAGAGTGTTTGAAAGTACTCTATGAATGTTTTCATCTATCATAGCTCTCTCATCCTGACATCCAGTGACTTGGATATTGTTTTCCTAGGTATTTAGGAATAGATTGTTGGACCAGGAATCAGGAAGATCTGAAATTCAAAGTCTGCTTGGTTCAGTTACTTAACTTGCCTCTGTTTCCTCATCTGTAACATGGGATTAATGACAACACATATCTACCAGGGTTATTATAAAGATAAAATAAGATTCTATTTATAAAACACTTTGAGAATCTCAAAGCACAATGAAAATGCTGGCTTTTTAAAAATGGAGATGAACCAAATTCATGTCGTGTTAGGTGTTGTACTTATTTCTAACAATCCCTGATTAAACTGCCAGAGAATTTGAGGGGCAATTTATCTTTAAGATTAAAAAAAGATCAGCCTGAGGAGCTTAAGCCCACTTGTTCCTTTGTGGTTCAACTGCCTGTAGGCTACTAACTTCATTACAACTAAAGCATTTCCATGACTAATGAAAGTTCACATTTTTTTCCTTATGTGGTTAGTAAGAAACACAGAGGCATAGGTCAAGAGATAGAAATGACCTATTAGATCAGAAATCTAAAAAAAAAATCTAAAAAAAATATATTCTTTTCTTTTTTGCATCTGGCCTTTTTATTCTTCATACTTTCTTTCCTCTGGTTTCAATGTTACAGCATCTACCCCTGTGCGTGAAAAGGATTCATAACCTGGTGGCTCAGATTCAACCTCAGAATTTGAGAAGTTTAAAAAAAAACTTTCACTTAAAAACAAAACCAAACCTTTCTTGATTCTTCCACCCATAGATATAGCACAGTTTCTGTTTCCACTAGAAGTTTATTTTTATTTATACATACATGCATACATATATGTTATATATGTTTATTTATGTACCTGTTTCTCTGTCCCAATAGAACATAAGTTCCTTGAAGGCTAGATGTATTTTATTTTTGTCTTTCTATCTTTAGCATTTAGTACTATATCTGGCACAAAAAAAGTACTTAATAAATACTTGCTTATTGACCGACATTATTATAGAATTACAGTAATAAATATAATAATAATAGTTATCTCAAAGTTTATTTAGTTCAACACTCTATATGATGCAGAATTTTCCTCAGCAATGTTCCTGGTAGACCTACAAGTAATAATTATAACTACCATTATATATATATACACACACACACACACACACACATATATATATATATATATATGAATATATATACACACACACATATGTATGTGAGTACACGCAGGCACAGATTCACACATATATGTTTACAAAATACTTCACAAATATAATCTCATTTGAATCTCACAACAACCCTGGTAGTTAGGAGTAATTATTACTCCTATTTCACAGATGAAGGAAACTGAGGTAGATGGAAGGGAAATGATTTGCCCAAGGATACACATATGCTAAGTATCTTGTGATGGATTTGACTTCAGGATCTGACTCCAGGTCTATGATTCTATTCACTACATCTTTAATAGCCATAGTTAGGATATTTTTTTGGAAGTTATTTTTAGGGAATTGTTTTCATTTAATTATGTAAGATCTCTCTTGTAATTTTGATGGTCTTGCTGGGGCTTTCTTCTACAGTACATTTCAGCCAATGCTCCCATTATTTATTGAGCAACCATTATGTATCCATAGTGTTCTGTTGGATAGTGGAGGTATTTCAAAATAAGAAAAATGAGACCAAGCATAAACAAAGGATATACTTATACACATATACATGGTGAAGAGCTGCTGTCAGTAACCACCTGACCCTAGTTTCAGTACCTTACTCAAGAGATAGCTTGATGTGCCCTTTCACTCCCCAGACAATATGTCATAAAAGATTTATCGCATCAACATCTATTTGCCTCAGTTTCCTCAACTGTAAAATGGAGATAATAATAGCGTCTATCTCCTAGGAGTGTTGTGAGATAATATTTGTAATGAACTTTACAAACCTTAAATTAAAGCATTATATAAATAATAGCTGTCATTGTCATCACTACCTCTGCCATCTGCTTATCACATGTGACATGGGACATGATTCTAGTATCCTGAGATCTTTTTGAATCCTGTGTTTCTCATTCTCTGTAGTGGGCTTGACATCAGGAGAAAAGGAATTGAAATCCTATTTTAGATGTTTTATTAGCAAAGTGCCTGTTTTCCTTCTTTAAAGCTGAGTTTTCTCATCTGTAAAATGGTTATAGTGATAGAAGCTACAAAAAATTGTTGGGGAAATAAGTTAATGAATCACTAATTAAAATGTTGAATGATTTAGGATCCAGGACAGATTTCTGAGCCTTTCTATTAGAGGTCTCTCCAGAAGCTGACATCTGCCCATTACTCTTTTTGGGTTCTCTTTGGATCCATCATTCATTTGGATCCAATCTTGGATTCATATAATTATATACGTATATCTTATATTTATACACGATATATACAATATAAATATGACCTACATATCTTCATCTTGACCATAAGTATGGCATGAGAAATTTGTCAAATGTTTGATGAAATCTAAGGTTATTATGTCCATATATTTCCATGTTCTCCAAATATAGTAACCCTGAGGAAAAAATGAAATGAGATTGCAGTGACATAACCTGTCTTTAACAAGTCATCTTGGTACATAATGACCACTATTCTCTTTTTTAACATGGTTATCAAATATCCCTTTAATAGTGAATTGTAGAATTTTTCCAGGATTTGATTTAAAATTACTGGATCAAGGTTTGTATGCTCTATTTATCTGTTCCCTTCCCCTTTTAAAATAAGATTCACCATTTCTGATCCTAAAGCTCTTTTCCTCATTCTCCATGATTTTTGATTACTATACAACGATTAATAGGCAATACTCTTTATATCTACAAAAGTCCATTTGCCATTTGGGAATTGGACAGAACATTTCTTCCCTTGATTAACCCTTTTCCATCCTTACCAAATGGCTAAGGGAACATAAGCAAAGGATAGAGGATTGTCACTCTTTATAGCTCCTTAGAATCACTATTTTTGCTGCAAAGCAAATGATACAAATGTGTCAGTTGAGGATGACTTGGAGTAAGAAACTATGCCAAAGTGGTGAGAGAGATAGAGATTCTGGGATACAAGAATGAGGCCATTCCTGGGAAGGCTGCTGCATAAGAATAAGTTGAGTAGGATGGAGTGGGTAAAGGGAAGCAGTCTTCCCTAGCCCATCATCTGGTAGCTTCTTATTTTAACTAACCATTTTGTAACTTAATTATTAAGCTCTGCTGTTCCTGTGCTGCTGAAGGGATCACTGAAGCTTTTCCAAATTCTTTGCTCTGATACAAAGTGCCAACTACCCCACTCTATATCAGTTCTCATTTTACAATTAAATGCCGGATATCCCTCCCTCTTGGCTCTGACTGGCATAAGCTTTTTCATTGAGGGTGACACACATTGTTGCCGTCAAAAAAAGAACATAGAGTACAAGTTAACTATTCTAAAACACCTGTTGAAAGGCGTTGGCAAACAGGTGGGTTTGTGGTTGTGTAAATAAGCATGTTAATGGATTCAAAGTACCTGAAAACAGAGAACTACCTGTTCACCTTAAATTTCATGTCAGACTTTGGTCTGAGTACCTTGTTGCGTTTGTTAAGGGTTTTTCTTCTTAAGTTAAACAGCTTTTCTATTGACATCAAGGTTAGGAGACATTCTGTGGTTGCTCTTTTGTGTTAAAAGAAGGTTGTGTTTTCAGACCCTAGGATTGATCAGTTTCCTTTTCCATACAGGTATATTCTTATCAGTACCTGCTTCATGTTCAATCCATCTGTGCTTACTTATGACAAATGTTTGATGAAACCTAGGACTATTGTGTTCATACATTCCCCTATTCTCCTAGTATATAACCCTGTTAAAGAAGGAAATGGTTTTTCAGTAATAACCCTGTCTTTAATAAAGTCATCCTGCTACATAATGATCCCTACTTCCTTTTAAAAGTGGTTATCAACTATAAAAGATAATAATATATTAAAGAATAATATGTTCCAGAATTTTTTCTTGACCTTGACCTAAGGAGACAGTCATGGTATGAAGCCGGATGTTGGCAGCCAGTTGCAGATTCTATTCTCATCCCTGGAACAGTGAACAAAGAAGCAGGTGGTTGCCAGCCAGCATGGTGGTGACATTTATGATAGGAATACTTGTCCCCAAGGACTTGTCAGTAATGGAGAGGACCATCCTGTCCTGGACACATACCAAGGAAAGGCCAGATCACTATGTTCCCAAAGATTCCCTGTTAACCAGGAATCAATTGCCACTATTTGCTCATTTTCCTTTAGTGCCATATGATGTCATCCTGGTGAACCTGAGGCATTCAAATCCAGCCTGATGCTTACTACCTGCATCACCTTCACTTCCCTTCCTTAGTTTTCAATTTCCTCATTCACGATTCAATGACCTCCAGTATTCTTTCCATTACTGATCTATAATCCCAAGTAACCGGTCTTATAAATTGAATCTGTTGTTCTCAATGAACCCAACAGATTGAGAGCATCTTGGGAATAAATAACAAAGCCCACATGTGGAAGCTAAATTCTCTCTTGGCGGTCTTGTTTAGCAAAAGTAATAGTTAACTGAAATTTCTTATCACTGGGGATACAAAAAATTTTTCTACGACCTTGCCCAATGGAGTTTAAATCATTTCATCTTAAATGAAATAGAAATGGTTCTCAAGATTTGATTGGCTTAGATCTGACAGTTATGTGGGTTCTTTATCACTTAAAAGCATAAAAATATTTTTAGGGCCGTTAACACTTGACTGATATCTCAAGGCTGCATCAGTGCCAACATACTCTGTCCCACTGACCAAACGTTTCAGTGTAGAAATGATGGGGACTCACCTACAACAGCTGAGTAACTTATCCTTGTCAAGCAACTTGGCAACTAGTTAGTGAGCGTATAGAATGTAGAAACTGCAGTCAGGAAGACAAGTTCAAATCCCATCTTAGACACTTATCAGCTATGTGACCCTGAACAATAAGTAAGGATTATAAATAGCACTTACTTCAGAGGATTACGAAAATTAAATATGACAACATATTAAAAGCTCTTTGTAAACCCTAAAATATGATATAAATAAATGTTATTATTACATTTTCTGTGCTATAGTTTAGTAAATATTTGGTGATCTTTTGAATAATGTAGGAATGTCTTGTTTCCTCCCAGTATTATTTCTCACAATATTTTTCTCCATCTAGCTTTATTTCTTTTTAGATTTTGCCATTATGGCTCAGCTTCTGTTTCACCCTGTTGTTTCTCTCAATGCCTGCAGCCTTTTTATGCTGGAATATTCATTCTTCCCTATGGCCTTCTCTCCCTGGAACATCCCTCCATTAAGATGGTCTCCTTCTTCCATTGGTATCTCTTAGTGCCTTCCTTTTTGTGGAAGATCCCAGGCTGGTCAACCTTTATTTTCCTAGTTCTGTTTTCAGATTCCAATGTCATTCCCTTGCTTGGGTACCTCCTTCTTCTTGCCCTCTCCCAATCTGGCTTTTCTGTTTCCTTTTGTACCTTCTTTTCTTCCATTAGAATGTAGCTCCTTGAATACAGGAACAGATATTTGACTTATATTTTCATATTCAGCACATAGCATACTGCTTGGCACATATTAAGTGTTTAATAAAATAAATATTCAGTGTCTTAATTAACAAGGGACTCATCCAAGCTGGCCTTTCTTACAACAGTTCTCTCCCATTCCTTCTATTGTATCTGATGGTAGTAATATTGGGAGATCTCTATGCCTGGGAACACAATGTACATTTTGAGTTGGAAAAGATCCCGAATGCCGTCTAGTCCAATTCCCTCATCATGTTGATGGAGAAACTAAGGCCCTGGGAGTTGAACTGATTTGTCCAAAGTCATATAGGATTTGAAGATCAATGAAAAGAATTAGAAATGTTTACCTTGGAGAAGAGAAGTTTCTGGGGAGATAGAATAGTTCAAATATCTGAAGGGATAGCATGTGGGAGAGGGATTTTATATACATATGCTTGATTTTATATTTTATTCTATTTGGTCCCAGAGGGAATAATTAGGAACATCAGTTGGACATTATAAATTGATAAGTCAATAGACATTTATTATGCACCTACAATGTACCAGGCACTCTGATATAAAGAAATAGGGATTCAAATCCAAAAATTAAATGATCCCTGATCTTAAAGAACATATATTCTAATGGAAGATATAGTTTTACTTCTGACATATGGAATACTTTGAGAAAGTTAAGTGGGTATAATGAGAAGGGTCATGAAGACTCCTAACTCAAGACACTCTCAGTCTCAGTTTACCTGTGTGTAAAATGAGATTTAATGGCCTCAAGGTACCTCTAGGGTCTAGGTCTATAATCCTATAATGTGTGTATGTAAATATATATTTAATGTATGGAAAACAAATACAAGGTAGTTTGGAGAAGGAATATGCTAGATCTGGAAGGAACCTAGAAAGGTTTCAGGTAGAAGGTAGCACTTGAACTAAGTCTTGAAGGAAGTTAGGAATTCTGAGAGATGGAGTTGAGAAGGGGGAGCTTCTAGATATAGGAGATGACCAGTACAAGGGCTGAGATGGGAGACTGTGAGAAGAGATAATATTAATCATAAATAGAAAGGGTTACCTCTAGAGGTAATGGGTTTTCCTTCACTGTCACTCTTAGAGGAAAAGTTAGATGGCCAACCCGTTTGCTGGGCAAGTCATAATGATGATTCCTTTAGACATCTTAATTGCACTACATTGCTACAGAAATGTGATTCTACAAAGTGTACCTGTCTTCTCTCTCTACCTCCCTCCTGCTCCCTCTGTCTTCCTCTTTTTCCTTCCCTTTTCCTCTTTTCCTCCCTCTTCTTTTCCCTCTTCCTGTCTCTTTCTTCCCTAACCCCCTCTCTAATTGAGATTAAATGACTGGCTCAGGGTCACACAGCTAATAATTAAGTGCCAAATGTCTGGGATTGTATTTGAATTTAGGTTTTCCTGACTCCAGGATAGGTGCTTTATGCACTGTACCACCCAGCTGCCCCCATGCTTAATATCTCATTAAGCAAATGGATGCTATAAATAAGATTAGAAAGTGAAAGGTTAACCTGCTATGAAGAATAATATTTTGAAATATATCAATAGCATTATCTGCATACAAATAAGGTATTTGATCACAGGAGAGTCACTTAAGCTTTTTCCTCAGTTTTCTTTATCTTTATTATATATGAGAGGGATAAAAATACTATTAGAATCTAGCTCACAGGGCTGTTATAAGTTCTATTTTTTAAATGTGTAAACCCTATTGAAAACTCTAAGTGCTAAAAAAATTTCAGTCATTATTATAATTATTAATGTGTTGATTATAATGACTAATCTCTTAATGGCATGCCTCAATTCAACAACATTGGGTTTTATCTTTAGTTTGTTGCATCATGTATTTAAAAGTAATGACAGATTTTCTTTTGAAATATTAGTTAATTCAGACCATTCATTTAGACTAGGTATACCTGCCTAATTACTTGCAAATAGTGAAATTCATCAAAACAATTTATTTATAGACTCTTAGAATTGTAAGGGAATTCAAAGATCAAATAATCTAATTTATATCTGGACAGGGATTCCCTATGGTGCACTCCTGACTCTAGATGCTGCCTGAATACTGTCTAATATTCTTTTTGCCATGATAACTGGCCAGATCTTTCACTGATTCCTTTTCTCATATTGAAAAAAAATGGTTAGAGATTTGAATTTTTTTATGATCCATTTGAAATTATTGTAAATTTTTAGAGATCTGGGTTCCCTGAGATTTTTTAAGCAAAGAAAAAGTTTGTTAAAAACCGGCTGCTTTAATATGGATTCTGAATGGAAATCTCAGCCTCGACTCTACAGCTTGTGGTGTTATATGACTATGAGAGGAGGAAGTTTAATTAAATATAGTGGAATGGGAAGCCAAGATGAAAGGCACTAGGAGTGTGTGTTTACGTGTTTCTTCCTCCACCCCCTCCTTCTCTTCCTCCTCCTCCCTTTGATATTTCCTTTAGAGGGACTAAGTTTCTCACCTTTTAAAAGTGAGACTTGGGGGCAGGGAAACGTGACAGAAGAATGGAGAGGGGCGGTATAAGCTGTGGAGCAATGCTTGAAAGTCACTATAGGAGGGTGAAAAATGCCTTGAGACCAGAAATCAGGAGACCAAATTCTTACATATATATATGTACATAATACCCCCATGGAGACAGAGATACTAACATTCATATACATATAAAGAGCACATATATACATGTAACACACATATATGCACACATACATATTATGAGTATTTTATGTATAGCATATAATACATAATATAATGCACAATATAATAGATACAATATATAGATAAATTTCTACTATATGACTTTGCCACTGCCCATCAATTAGTTGTATGTCTTTGAGCAAGTCATTTCATTTCTTTGAATTTCCTTATCTGAAAGTTGAAGGAGTTGAACTTGATGAAATTTCCAGCTCTAATTATCTACTGGATTCTATACTATGTGTGTTTGTGTATGTGCAATTAGTGTATATATATATATATATATATATATATATATATATATACATATATAGAATAAAATAGGTGTTATTTCTATTTTACAAATGGTGAAATGAAATGGAGTTATAGAATTATATATATATATATATATATATATATATATATATATATATACTATAACCATGTATACTACCTATAATAGTATATAGCAAATATACTATTAAAAAGAACATAGTATATATATATATATATATATATATATATATACATATATATAGTATAATATATGGTGCACATAGTATTTTATTATGTATAAAATACTGTATAGTATATTATTAAATTTTACACTATATAGTATATTATAGGTCATAATTCAAAACATACATCTACATAGCACATATAGTAATTAATTAATGTAATATATGATTATACTTATATTATTGCATAGGTCATTGTGCATAGTAGATATATACTGTAATATATAGCATATGGGATATATACCACACATAGCATACACATATTATATATATATATGTATATATATTTATATTTATTACAAACACAATGCATATATGCTATATATGCTTGTGGGATTGTAACCATCAAACATCAGCAAATTCCCATTTACCTGCAATGTAAAATAGTTACCTGCAATGTAAAATAGTTGGGTATTCCTGTTTTTAGACAGTTTAATTTTCTGTTTCTTACATTCAGTAATTTTAACTACTTGGAAGATATCCTTGGGAATAAGCAACCAATCAACCAATCATCCAAAAAGCATATCTATCAATTCACCACTAAAGTAACATTTGTTATATATACTATATCTATACTGTAAATAGGTAGGATATATATAACACAGTATGCTATATACTATACTACACTATAACATGTAGTATATATAATATATAAATAGATCAAAAGAAATGCAAGATGCACAAAGTTAAGAATCCACCCAAATGTTCTTAGGGACTATTTGTTTCCAACCTGCGGGTGGAGCATTCTGAGCTCATATTGATCTGGTCAGCCACAGTTGGACACTTCTGTAATTTGACTCTGACATTGTGATGTTATTTTGGTCCTCTTTGAGAATGAAAGACAACCAACCAATATAGTATATAATATTTTTCTATAACATAGGATATTGTATATGTTTTATGCAGTACATACTAGGTATTATATATGTATATGACTTTTAAATATTTTCTCATCTATAAAATATGAATAATTACATCTAACAAAAAATTGTGATGATCAACTGAGATGTTATCTATAATAAAATACTCTTGGGAAGTCAGGATAGTTTTGAGGATTTTCTGATACTTGTGGGGATTATAATTTCCTCAGGATTGTGAAATCCCTATATTTTACAACTTCAGTATTCTAAAGTTCAACTTTTGCCTGAAGCATGCCTTTCTTTTATGATCCCTCTCTCACTTTTTATTTCTCAAGCTTCTGCTTGTCCCTGCTACTCAGTAGATATCATTGATTTATATTTACTGTCATCACACGTTCCTCTGGATACATCATCCCCAGATGCTTCCTTCCTGCTTGAGGAAGTGTAAGCTTCAAATAGGCAAGTGCTATTCCTGCTCAGCTATTACCAAGAGTTACAAGACATGGGTGTTACTTTCTGTTTCTAGTCAGTTTCACTTTCTGCTACTCAGACACAATCATTCTGACCACTTGGGAGATGCTCTTCGGGATAATCAATCAATCCGTGGATCAGTATTTACTAAATGTTGACTATGTCTATCAATTCCCTACTCAACCAATATATGTCAAGGCACCATGTATCAGGACAGTTGTGATTTCTTCACAACTCCATTCAATAGTAAGTGAGTAAGAACAGAGGAGGTGTATATATGGTGGGAGTAACATAGGATGATAATGATGATGATGGAGAGGAGGAAGAGGATGCCAATGATGGATGGTGGAAGAGGGGAAAGATTCAGAAAATCTTAATGTAGAAGGTGGCAGCTTCTCATTAAAGCTATCATTACTAAGGGAAAAATGGTGTCAGTTAGGTGGTACAATGGATAGAGTCCTGGAGTTAAGAAAATCTGGGCTCGTCTATCCTCAGATATGTGACATTTACTATTTGTGTGATCCTGGGCAAGTCACTTAAACCCATTTGCCTCAAAAAAAGGAAAGATTAATGTCATTTTCCCCCAAAACAATAAGAACTAGGAATTGTGAGATGTAGAAATGAAAACAAAATGAAATTTAGGCAGAGATAGCTAAGGCAGGGAGATTGGAGGTGGAAAGTCATGTATAAGGAATAATATGAAGTCCAGTTTGGCTGAATTGTATTGTTCATGGAGGGGGAGTAGTGTATAACAGAGCTACAAAATAATAATAAATGTAATAATATGTAAATATAATAATAAAGGGGCAAAAGGAACCTAAAGAGAGAATAATTCAAATTTTAATATGACTCAAAGGCGCTTAAAAACAACAACAATAATAACAACAACAACATGGCAACAACATGGACCTTTCCTTCCATATTTGAAAAACTTGCATGATTTCTGCTCCACCCCAATTGCCCCCTTCAAGGTAATAGCTCTTTCTACATTTTCCTTCTCAGCAAAGCTGTTCTCTGCTTTTCAGTGGGGGTGCAGTTAAAGTTCTTGCTTACATGTGTGGGTGGAGGCAAGGGGAATGAATGCTTTGTGTGTGTGTGTGTGTGTGTGTGTGAGAGAGAGAGAGAGAGAGAGAGAGAGAGAGACAGAAAGAGAGAGAGAGAGAGAGAGAGAGAGAGAGAGAGAGAGAGAGAGAGAGAGAGATCAAAGGGAACAGTAAGTAGTGAGGTGGGCTCTTTAGTCTCCCCACTCAATTTCCTTCCATTTTAACCTCACTGTAAATGTCACCTTGTTCTTCCCTCCCTCCTCCTCATCTACTTCTTGGTCCATTTTTGGAGAAGTGCTAGAGGTCACAAATAGATTTGTGGTTGGTGGACCTCTTGGCATCCATGATCTTTGATATTCATGTTCTCATTTCACTCTCACCATAAGCCTAAGTATTTTCAAAATGGCAGTTGTAAAAATTTAATTAAGTAAATAGAAAGTCAGAGTTGGAAGGGATGCTAGAAGTCATTTAATCCAGTCCCTCCATTCTACTATAATTAAGAAACTAAAGTTAACAGAGAAGACCAGGTTACTTTGGTCATTGTAGTTATTTCAGATTGGGAAAATCTTGAAAGTGGGTTCCCAGTCTGTGTTTATGTGACTGTCCCACTAAATATTTTGAAAATGGGGTAAAAAAAGCAGTGGTGATTTTGTCATTTGTTAAGATAATAAAAATAATTTTCTTAAAAATGAAATTTGGCTTTATTGAAACAGCTCAACTATAGCTGGACAGTTTTTCCCTCTTCTAAGCTAGGCACTCTTTTTAGCCATCTAATTGGCTAATAGTTGACATTAATTGACAAAGGAGGCAATATAAATACTATGTAAATTTGATGTGTAAATACATTATTTGTGATCAATTAATCAATAAGCATTTATTAACCTCTTTGTGCCAGGCACTGCACTATGTTGGGGTTATAAAGAAAAAATAAAACAAGAAGAGAATCTGCCCTCAAGAACTTGTATTCTATTTTTTAATTAAAACTTTTTTATTTTCAAAACATGCATAAATAATTTTCAACATTCACCTTTGCAAAACCTTGTGTTCTAAATTTTTTCCCCTTCCCTTCCACCCACCCACTCTCTTAGATGGCAAGTAATCCAATATGTTAAACATGTGCAATTCTTCTAGACATATTTCCACACTTATCTTGCTGCACAAGAAAAGTCAGATCAAAAAGGAAAAAAATGAGAAAGAAAACAAAATGCAAGCCAACAATAACATAAAAAGTGAAAATGCTATGTTATGATCATACTCAGTTCCCACAGTTCTCTGCCTGGGTGCAGATGGCTCCCTCTAACACAAGACCATTGGAACTGGCCTGAATCATCTCACTTTTAAAAAGAGCTACATCCATCAGAGTTGATCATCATATAATCTTGCTGTTGCTGTATACCATGAAGTACTTATATTCTAGAGGAGAAACAATGCACATATATAAATGTTTTATATATGACATGTCCATATACATTTGTATATGTAGGTATGTATATGTGCATATGCATATGTATATATATAATAGGTATGTGTACACACACACACATACATGGTATTTACATGGTATATACAGAGTAGGATAGAAGGTAATTTTAGAAAGGAACGTATTAGTCAGTGGGAGGATGGGAAATCTCTCTTGCAGAATGTGGCATTTGATTTAAAGGAAGCTAAGTATTCTAGGAGAATGATGCTAAAGTTGTCAGCCTGGACAACTGGGAGGACAGTCATATCTTTGACAGTCATAGGCAAGTTCACAAAAGAGATGAGTTCTTTGGGAAAGATAATTATTTATGTATTAGACATACTAAATTTGAGATGCTGATTTCCAATAGTCCTGATAATATAGGACCAGAGCTTAAGGGCAAGATTAAGACCAGATAGATTTCTGGGAATCATTATTATAAGGAAGTTAGGTGGTGAAATGAAGAGAGTGACAGACCTGGAGTCAGGAAGGATCATCTTTCTGAGTTCAAGTCTGTCCTCAGATATTTACTAGCTGTATAAGCCTGGACAAGATACTGTTAGCCTCAGTTTTTTTCATCTGTGAAATGAGGAAGGAAATGGGAAACCACTCCAGTTTCCTTGTCAAGAAAATTCCAAATGGGGTTACAAAGAGTCATATACTGTTGAAACATGACTGAACAATATCCCATTTGTGAGCTAAGAGGAAAACCCCTGGAGCTGGTGTGATTGCACTTTCATATGTGCACCAGATACTGAGCAAAATTACACTTAAATTGGATGTAATTTTTGCTTAAGGATCTTTGGAAATAAATAAATCAATCTCAAGCTTTTTCTGAGTCTGTCAGCTCCTGTTTTCCCTGTTGATTCACAAATAGGTTTAGACAGTGTTCTAAGCCAAAAGATGATGCTTCCTAAGGGAAAGAGATGTTGTTGTGAGGACTTTTTGGAATTTTGTTTTCTCCTTTGCTTGGATTTTTGGACCTCTCTCACTTTAGGTAATGAGGTAGCACAATTGAATGAACATTAACTTTGACATCAGGAGGTCTGAATTCATATCCTGGCTCTGCCAATTACTTTCTGTGAAAATTTGGAAAAATCATTTCACTTTTCAGGGCCTCAGTTCCCTCATCTGGAAAATGAGGGTTTTAAACTACTAATTAATACACATTTATTTAGTACTTACTATATGCTGGATCATTCAAGAAAAATGAAGTAGTGTGTACCTTCAAAATGCTTACATTCTATCAGGGTAAACAATATGAATGAATATAAGAATCTTCCAAATGTATTTTGGGGAGCACTTGCTGTAATATGTCTGGAAAGGCAAATCAGCGCCTGTTGTTAGTGTATTAAGTATATCTTGTATATTAAGCAGAAGCAGGAGAACAAATCATACAATGAAACAAAATTGTAAAGAAATACAACTTGGAAAAAAGTTAAGACCTAATCAATGTTATGATCAACCAGAAGGTCAGAGAAGATGTAAGATGTAATATTCATTCATCTCCTGCTGGAGAGGTGATGGACCTAAAATGAAGAACGAGACATACCTTTTTGTACATGAACTTTGTTTTTGAACTTTGTGTATTTATTATGAGGGTTTTCTTTTTCTTTTATTATTCAGTTTGGGACAGTATTAAGGAGAGATAAACACTTGTAAAGATGAATGATAAATAAATAAAAAATCATATGGTGGAAAGTATCTGATTTGAAGTTAATCGATGTTCATTTATTAAGGACCTAGTCTGTATAAGGCACTGGTTTGGCACTGGGGAACTTAGACAAGAAGAAAATAGCTCTTACCCTGGAGGTATTCATATTCTATTAATGAAGATAATGTTTTCAATATATGAGCCATATTTGAGTTCAAATCCTGGCTCTGGCATTTACTACATACATGGCTTACAGGCAAATCCCTGAATTTCTCTGGGTCTCCTTTTCTTTAAGGCATGTAAAATGAGGAGATAGGATGAGTTGATCTTTAAAATTCCTTCTAATTCTGGAACTATGCTTTTATCTGACTTCTTATATAAAAATATTATGAAGATTGATGAACTAATGGGCCAGATGCTGACATAGGAAGGTTGTAACTTCCAACCTATTTGGGATGTCACAAATGTGCTGTTTTTTTAAGTACCATGATGAAAATTTAACACATTTTTTTCTCAATTTTTAAAAATTATAGCTTTGTATTTACAAGATATATGCATGGGTACTTTTTCAGCATTGACAATTGCAAAACTTTTTGTTCCAACTTTTCCCCTCCTTCCCCTCACCCCTTCCCCCAGATGGCAGGTTGATCAATACATGTTAAATATGTTAAAGTATAAGTGAAATACAGTATATGTATACATGTCCAAACAGTTGAAAATTTAACAAATTAATAATACCTCTTTTCAAGATATACCATTTCAGCATATGGCTGGGAAAGTAAAACATATTTTCCTTAGGGATGGATTTTGTCTTATACATTTAGAGAAATCATCCATTCTGCAAAAAGTGCTGTTCAATCATCATATATCTTTCTTGTTGTTGTTGCTATTTATTGTCTTCCACTGAATTCCTACTCCAGTGTTTTGTCATATCATGAAAGTTATTCTGTATGGCAAGGAAGATCAAAACATTTAAAATTAGAAGAATCAAAACCATTTTACTCATGTATTCTCTTAAAGTCACTTAGGCTATCAAAATCCCATCCCAGCTGGTGCCTGTGAGTACAAGTGTTCCCAAATATTTTATTACTGAAAGTTATAAAAATTGAAGCTTCTTCACCATTAGCCTTTTATTTACATTTTTGATATTTTCAATACTTTAATTTAATATTTCAAAAATTTATATAGTCTCTCTATCTCCCACCCAAGTTGCAAGCTCTCCATGCCTAAGCTGATAGATTTTGGAAGTTTTCCTGCCCAAAATAAGATTTATCTGGTAATTAGCCTCTCCAAACTTATAAGATGGGCAAGTCACTTAACCTCAATTGCTTCACCCCTCAAAAAAATAAATCAACTTAACAAGATGATAGGATCTCTTTAAATTTAAAGGATGCTATGATTATATTCCTTTAGCTAGAAGGAAAATTGGACATCATCTGATCCAATTCTCTAATAGTAAGCCCGAGTTAAACAATGCTAAACTGGCAAGAATTGAGGAGGACACTTTTCCCAAAGGTATGATTTATGGCTTAGGCAAAACTCCTTAGTGGGCAGCTAACTGGAGCAGAGGATAGAGCATTAGACCTGAGCCAGGAAGACTCATCTTCTTGAGTTAAAATCTGGTTTTAGATACTAGCTGGGCAAGTCTCTTACTGCTTTTGCCTCAGTTTCTTCATCTATAAAAATGAGCTGGAGAAGGAAATGGCAAGCCACTCCAGGATCCTTGCCAAAAAAAAATTCAGATGGGGTTATGAACATCTGAACATCAACAAAAATAATTAAGATCATCAGATGAATGACCACCAGGACAGGAATATTATGTAGGAGAGATCTTATTTACTCTACACAGGCTTCTCAGGCCTGATGAAACCTCTGTTAAATCAGTGTATGTGGAAAAATGTCTCCTTTTGCTTACTAATGCATAGTTTAAGTCAAGCCATGGTTTGGTAGTCTCAAGCTCCAAGAATTTCATTGTACCAGTTGAGAACAGTTTCTATAGTTTGCCGAAGGCATCCCTTATTATATAGAAATGACATGAGGTCCACAGTAGTTAAGGGGCTTGTCCACAGTTACACAGCAATTAAAAACCAGATCCAGGAATTTTTCTCACTTGGTAGGATCTATCAGGATTCAAGTTCCTTGTGTATTTTCTATGACAGCCCAAGGTTGCCTCTCTACCATGGTAAGGCACTGGGTTATTATTATCATTCTCATTATAATATTTGCCATGAAAGACACAATTGCATAAGGAATCAGAGCATTTGAGAGCTGAATAGGATCTCGATGGCCATCTAGACCAATTTATACAAAAAATCCTCCTAACACATACCCAATCAAGTGGTTATCCAATCCAAGAATAGAGAACCCATTATTTCTCAAGGCAGCTTGAGGAGCTAAAATGAGTCTTTTCTGAGAAAGGTGATTATGTCCTTCTTGAAGAACTTATCCTTCCCAGGGAACAAATGGGAGGCAGAATAAGGATTAAATAATGAAGAACAATGGCAATGATGAGGATAGTATTATAACAGGGAGATGTATTGGAATTCAAAAGGCTTCCCTTTGCTACATATGTCATTGACTCTATCAGGAGTCCTGACATGGGAGCCAGAGGACCAGAGCTTGTATCCCAGCTTTTCCTCTTATTACTTGGGTGAATTGAACCCTATTAATTCACCTTTCTAAGGGGGTTTCATTTGTAAAATAAATCCAAAATATTGGATTAGATCCAATAATCTTTCAGGCACCTTTAAGTTCCATATCTATAATGTGATAGAAAAGGGTTAAAAATACAAAAGTTGAGGCCATATGATGAAACTTCACGCTGTGAAAAGATCTCATTCTTAAAAAATCTCACTATGATCATATTTGATGATGAATGGAACAGCTATAAGCTTTTCCATTCACTATTGTGAACAGCTAGTTCCCCTACAAGTCCCACTGAAGTAGAACCGATCACTATTACCAGCCTGGGTTTGGATAGCTTCTGCTGGTGGAACCCCACCCTTCAGGGGAATCCCCTAATTTCATTTCTCTTGAGAGTTGAGGTTGAATATCTTGTCAGAGACCACCAGTGTTCTTTTAAAAGGAAATACAGTGAGTGTCATATTATGGTTTAGAGATACCAATGGCTGGGAACTTTGGGGGTTGGGAAAGATCGATCATATTCCCCACCCAGTTTGGTAGGGTTCTTTTTTGCTACCTAAAATAGGCACCAGAATTGCAACAGTTTCCTCCCTATTCTGCCTTCCTGCCCACTTCTGTACTTTGAGAGGGTCGACCACAAACATTTTGCAGGGCCTGGTGAGTGATGAGCTCAATCTTCCCTTCAAGGACAAAGCCTGAAGCAGAGTATTGGATAGGCTGGGGTTCTACGAAGCCCTGTGGTCTTCACCTGTACCAGAACGAAGAATAACCCAAGACCGATCAGTGTGATTAGCATAAGAGCATTAGACTTAGATTGACCTAAATTTTGACATAAAAAAATCATCACCAACAAACATTTATTAAACACTTACCGTATGTCAGACACAAAGAAAGGTAAAAATCGTCCCCTAGCTTAAGGAACTCACATTCTAACATCTGGTTTCAAATTCCAGATCTGAAATTAGCTCTGTGGCTGTGGGCAAATTAATCACCGAGTCTTAGTTTTACCATCTGTAAAATGAAAATAATGATAATTGATAACATTTTATAATATTTAAAGTTTGCAAAGCACTTTATCAATATGACCCTTGCAACTCTGGGAGATAGGTGCTATTATTATTTCCATTTTACAGATGAGGAAACAGGTGAATAGAGTCCAGATGACTTCCTCAACATTATAAACTTAAGAGGAGCTTGAGACTGGGATTTGAACTCATATCTTCTTGTTTCCCTATTCAGAACTTCACCCATCTGCCTAGCAGTCATACTAATATTCTATGACTTACTTAGAAAAGTTCTTATGGGAAAGTACTTTGCAAACTGAGATAAATGTGATACTTATATAAAGTATTATTTTGGAAGCTTTTTGTGTTTTGTTCTTTGCCTTCTATAAATCTGATTGGAAGCCCAGAGATAGGGGAGAGGAAAAGGACAGCACTGACCCTCTAATGTTTACCTGGGGAATTCAAGGTACAGAGTCACTGCTGGGGAAGCACCTCTCCTGTCAGGATTTAATACAAAGGCAGGATAAGTCTATACTCCCCAAAATCGAAGTAGCCATAGGATCATTATGACAAAGATACCTGCCACAAAAACAGAGCACAATGAATTTGATTTCTCTCTCTTGCATATTAGGAGACTGAGACTCAGAGATTCATTTAGGGTTACATAGATGTTTAATGGGGTGTCTTCCTGATTTTAGATGCAGCACTCTATCAGTAAGTCAGGCTGCTGTCTCTTCATCTGAGCCATCATAACAAGACTAGAAGTGTCTTGTTTGTCACTATTGGAAATAACTCTAATGGTTAAATGTAAGATACACTGAAGCCGCTGCAGCTAAGTGGAGCAGCAGATAGAGCATCAGCCCTGAAGGCAGGAGGACCTGAGTTCAAATGTGACCTCAGATACTTAAAACATCTTAGCTGTGTGATCTTGGAGAAGTCACTTAACCCCAATTGCCTTAGCAAAAAAAAAAATACCCTGAGGCCTCCCCAGTCCATTAAAGGAAGACATCATGGGGAAGTTGAGGTACCCTGTCAGAGTAGCAACAGAAAAAATCAAAATCCAAACAAAGCTTTTTCCCCACAGGTAGGGAGTTTGAATATCAGCTATGGTCCAGTTCTGCAAAAAAAAATTTTGTGTTCCAACTAATGTGAATAGGCATCAGTTCCCAAGTGCAGACTTCCCTCCTTTCTTCCAATTCCTGATCCTCCTACTCTCAAATAAGAATCCTAATAAAATGTAAGACTTTACTCGTTGAGAGAGAGTTATTCTCTTTGTGACCCCAGTAGAATACCCAGATTTTAAGTGGGACTTCTTAATAGATTTGTAAAATTTTCTCCTTAATTAAAACTGGCTTTTATTTTGTCTTATGAACAGAATGTTCCTTTGTACTGGGCTTTGGGTATTTTGAAGCTCCCTGAGACTTTGTTAAAATACCAAGCAATATGGACTTTGTGGATTTTGTATGATTTTGCAAAAAGGATTCTGGGACTTTTGTTGTTATTGTTAAAGTCCTCCTTAGATGGATATTCATTCAATAATGATTCCATTCCTCTCAAAAGGAAGAAAACATTTATTAAGATCACATTTTGAGTTTTGGTGACTAGGAGAATAATAATACCATTAATAGTCATGAGGAAGTTAGGAAATGGTCCTTATCCACATGAAAATTTAGAGAAATATTCATGATTTAGCCAGAAGTGATGCTTGAATATAAAGGAATAGGTCTCTAATAGTGATGTTTCAGGCACCAGGAAGAAGGAAAAAAGAAAATTTGGGACCACTGTCCTTTCCTGAATTCCTCAAGTGACATCACTTGAGAGCCTAGGTACCTTGCCTGTTAGGTCAGTCCTGCTTGTTAATAACAAACATTTCAGAGTTCCCTACATCTTGAATATGCCTAAAATTGGATTCTTAGCTTTTCCATAAAACCCACTCTTAATTCTGTGAATCTTTTTCACTAGATTAAAAGCTTCATATGGACAAGGACCATTTCCTAGCTTCTCCATGACTATTAAAGGTCTCATCATTCTCTTAGTCACCCAGAATCAAAATGTGATCCTAATATATCCCTTGGAAGAGCCACCCATCAATCACAGTCTGTTTTGAATGAATAGTGTATGCTACTTTTTTTTATTCTTATCTAATTAATAATCAGGTTTGAATAAAGGAGTGGAATGTGAATGAAACAGGGATCCTTAACATTTTTTTTTTTAATATGAGAGTCTACTTTGGCAGTCTGTTAAAGCCTTTAGGACCTATTCTCAGTATAGTTTTTTAAATGCATAAAATAAAATACACAAGATTATAAAAGAAACCAAATATATTGAAAGTATTTGTATGCTTTTTTAAAGTTCATTAAGCCCGGATAAAAATAGACTCTTAAGTTCCTAGATTACAGAAGTAAAGATTAGATCACCTAGGTGTGCCATCTAGTCTTCCCATCCACTCTTTCTGGGTGATTTCTTCCACCTATCTTTTTAATTATTTTCTTAGTCTTTTGCATAGAAGTCTTTTACTGGTCTTTTACTGTACTATAGAAAAGATGTTAAATTTAAATGGAGCAGGCTGGGCCTCTAGACAAAAGAGTTTGCATTCTCAGTTATCCAACAGTGATAAATATAGTAGTGAAACATGTTAAGAAAATGTACTAAGGAGCTGGAATAAATTTTCCATGGATTGATACAATTCATGCACATTTTGCATTGAGGCAAAAATTGTTAACCTATTTTGGCCTTCATGCAAAATTCCAGAAATAATAACACCTAATTTTTGCATACCATTCTTATTCGTATCTACTATTTTCTCTGATTATCGTCACCCCCTACCATAAGTAGACAGGAGAAATCTTCATGTTCTCCTTCCCTATTTTTCAGAAGAGAAAGTAAGACCTTGAAATGGTCAAGTGATTTATGAGTAGCACAACTGCTAAACAGCAGATCTCCTAACTTCACAACCAATTCACTTAGCACTATCCCACACTGCTAGTTTGAGCTTTGGAAGGATAAAAGCCTTGTCCCTAAATCACTTGACTAGCAAACTAGAACTTGTATACAAGTTTTCTGAGTTGAAGGCGGTATTCCTTTTAGCATATCATGCTTACCCTTTAGTCAATTAAGAATATATTCAACTATCTATCTATCTATCTATCTATCTATCATCTTCCTGTCTGTTCAATTTCTAGGCTTTTATAAAGGCCATTGGGATTCAAATGGAGTTACTTGACCAAAACCTTAAACCCAAATCTTCCTGATTCAAAGCTCAGCTTTTATTGATCTGATCAGCTACAATCAGATATACTTTAACTCAACTCTAACATAGTGATGTCATTTTGGTCCTCTTTTAGATTGAAGGACAACCTGGGAAGGACCTTAGCTTAAAAAACCAAGATCTCACACTGCATCTGGAACCATTTCCAGTCATCCTGATCTATATCTTTCCCCTGCTTGTGGATGGCTCTGAAGGAGACAGTAAGGCTAGTAATTTTGCACAGCTCTGTCTCACTCCAATCAAATTCACTTGTAAGTCAAGACCTTTGAGAATGAAGGACAAAAAACAACAGCAGCTCACTTACTCTATCTATCTATCTATCTATCTATCTATCTATCTATTTATCTATCTGTTCATCTGTCTATCCATCCACTTGTCTGTCTCTATCATCTAGCTTTTTATTGTCTAGCTATTTATATATCTACTCATCTATCTGCAAACAATTTATCTACCCTTTCTCTATCATCTATCTATCCAACTATTTATCTGTTCTTTCTCTGCACATCTATGTAGCCATCTTTCTCTCATTTATTTTTACTTCCATATATGTATATATCTGAGTCAAAGAAATAGACAAAAGGGAGGCAGTCAGTGGGGGTTGGGGGATTGGGGGGGGTCCTACCTTTATTGCCCTGGATTGAGTTTATTTTGTGATGTCTTTTTTTTTCCTATGGGCCAGAGACTTGCATGAAATTTGGCCTTTGTTGTCTATAATGGTTATTAAGGAAAATGCAGAAGGTTGGTTCATGCTGCTGCTGCTCTATGATTCAAACTGGACCACAGAGACCAAGTCTGGATGATAATAAGACATGCTGCTATTTGCACTCTGTCCCCATTCACATACCACTTCCTGTCTTTTTCTTCCTGATCTTTTGCTCCTAATTTGATCTAGCTCTAATCTAAATATAGTCCATAGTTTCTACTTCCTGAGCCATTGGGAAGAGAAGAGAGAATGCAGAAGCAATGCCCAAAGGTTGCTCTTGTCACTTCTGAAAGAGAAGAGAGTGACAAGAATCAAGGTCAAGAGCAAATGCTATGGAAGTTCTATGTCCCCGTTGTTTAATTATGGTCAAATTAAGTTACATAGTTTTAATCATACCGTATCTTTAACTCCTTTTTACAAAGGTGAGACAGTATCTCTTCTTTTGGCAAAAAGAAATCTTTAATGATTTTAAAGCTATCTTCTCAATCCAATTCACATGACTACTTGGGGTCCTATCCCGTTTAACAATGAAAAGTCACACTTTCAGGCCTGTGACCCATTTGCAAACTCTATTGGCTAGAATTAGGCAGGGGAAGGGTGGGAGGTCCTATTGTCCTTTTATTCAAATAATTTGGAAGTATGAGTTATTAACTATGGCATTACCAAGGAGGGTAATAAATATAATACTATCCTTTGACCCCTTTTAAATCAATTCACCTTCTTTTCCCATTTTGTGTTTTACCTAATCCTCTGATGTTGCAGTGGTAGCCCAGTCTTTTGACATATTCAAGATTTTGATGTGTAAGTTCATTCTGTTATCAAGAGGCATACTTTGGCCCCTTTCCTCTCTATATGTTCTCCATAACTATTCCCATCAAATTCACTTGCTTTCGTCCAGATTTTGTGCTCATAGTTTCATCCATTCCCCATTTCCTCACTCTGGTGAGCTGATGTGAAAGACACATGGATGGTTAATAGAAATGGGACACCTTTCTTAGTTTCCAGCAGAGATTTGAACTCCTCCCATCGTAAGACCATAAACCACCAACATCCCTTCCCCCACCTCTGTTCAATATATACCTTGGTCTTTGCTTTTATCCTGAAAAGTACATGTAATAATTATAACCATTATAAAAATCACTAGAAACACAAAGTGTTTCAATATGCTCTCATCCCTGTTCCCCAATAATTGATCAACATGTTTCAACACAATATCTCTCATAAAACATGGTGCCCATAACTAGATTTCCCTGAATGTCTGTGGACCTTCCTTGATCTGAATTCTACATAGTTACATTAATCAGTATAATATTTCATTAGCTTTTGGTACAGTCACCTCCTATACACTGAGCTTTCAGATAACTAAAATGACCAAATGAAGAAGTATGGAAGGATAAAGACTCAGTACAAAGTTTTGGAAGAAATCCCCTTTGTTAATGGGTATGACGAAGATGAAGATCTAGAAAGACGACAGAGGAGAGGTCAGAGATGTAGGAGAGAATTAGGAAAGATCACAAATACTTAGAGAGAGCATCAAAGAGAAAGGGATGATTGGCAGTAGCAGACAGCAAGGATGTCAAGCAGATTGAGGACTGAGAAAATACTATTAGATTTGTCGATTAAGATTAGTAGCTTTGCAGAGACCAGTTTCATTTATTGATGAGGTCAGAAGTTGTAAGATTATGAAGGGTTAAGAAGAAAGTGAGAAGAGGGGAAGTGGTAACATCCATTATAGACAAGTTTCTCAGTCATGAAAACCCAGAGAAGAGCAAGAATATGGGAGGAAAGAAAGATAAGCACTAAGAGAAAGCTTTTGTATTTAGCAATAAACCAATTTTCTTGGGGCTCCTGGAAGTGGTTTTTTTTTTTTAAGTCTGTTCTTGTGGTCTAATTAACAGTAGCCAGGAAGCTCTAAGGAGGAATATAGGGTGTTTTCATGCAAAATAGTAGACTCTAGTTAAGATGACAGAATTTGTGTATGTGTATTTGTGTGTATGCATGCGTGTGCACTACTATTGTGTCTGAAATGCACAATTTTCTTTTTTTTAAATTTTTATTTAATAGCCTTTTATTTACAGGTTATATGCATGGGTAACTTTACAGCATTAACAATTGCCAAACCTCTTGTTCCAATTTTTCACCTATTACCCCCCACCCCCTCCCCCAGATGGCAGGATAACCAGTAGATGTTAAATATATTAAAATATAAATTAGATACACAATAAGTGTACATGACCAAACCGTTATTTTGCTGTACAAAAAGAATCAGACTCTGACATATTGTACAATTAGCTTGTGAAGGAAATCAAAAATGAAATGCACAATTTTCAATGTCTTTCTCTAGTTGTAGTTTCTGATTTTTTTAAAGCAAGGTTGTGATTTCATAAATAAGTTTGTTTCAGGTTCTGTTCCTGAAACATTTCTTATAGTGCCAGACTGAGGCTGACACGAGAGATATGTAAATAGAGAGTCAAGGTAATTCATTAAAATTTGAAACTAGTGATTTTTCAGGGTTCAGTTGATATTCAGACCATGTGGTAAGCTCTGCTCCTCAGCTACATTATCATGGCATGGTGGTTGCTCTGGACTCTTGAAGACTATGCTAGTGGAAGGCAGATGGGGGCAGGCCTTAATAAATTGGGAAGACTGAATGAGGGCTTTGTAAAGAAAGCCATTCCTGTCATCCAAGGGAGAGCATAGTAGCTAAGTCTGGAGAAGCTCACTTTCAAGACTGGACACTTATTGATCACATTTTGACTCCTACAACTTATGATACCATGAGGTACGTGAAGTTGGAATTTATAAGTGAGGGAGAGCACCCACATCAAAAATCATGGTGCTTTGGAAAATTGAAGAATTCAGTAAAAATTAATATACTGGCAGGCTTTGAGAAACGAGAACAGAAAGTTCTTCAAGAGAGAAATTAATTTTATGATTTAGTTTTCTAGCCTATAAATGATTTTATGATCAAATATGGGATAGTAGAGCCAATCACATTTACAAGCCTGGTCTTGGAGTCAGAAGACTTGAGATTGAGCCCTAAGTTCTATCACTGACTGTTACCATGGGTAAATTACTTAATTTTCTAGAACCTCAGTTTCTTCATCTGTAAAATGGTCATTGCTTTCTTAACAGTGATGTAATAAAGATAGTGTAGAGTAAACCATCAAATATTAGGAAGATATGAGTTATCTATATATTAATATTAAATTTTTTCTTTTGAAAAATAATTGGAGTTAAGTGACTTGACCAGGATCACATAGCTAGGAAGTGCTAAGTATCTGACATCACATTTAAACTCATGTCCTCCTAACTTCAAGGCTGGTGCTCTACCCACTGCGGCATCTAGCTATCCTGTAAGTTATCAACACTAGTAATTTGTAAGCTCATTTTCTTGTGCAAGTGATTTTGAGAATGTAGTCAATGTGTAGCATTTCCTCTGGTGTGACTTCAGCCCTTCATGCTGCTATTGGAGGTTGCTAAGCACTGAGTAACAAGGTCTGCATGGTTCAGATGAGGGGCTTTTAACCTTTTGATAACCATAGATCTCTTTCAGAACTCTTACAGGTGCAATCTCCATAACCTCAATCTGTGCATCACTATGGCTGGTATTTTATCATGAGAGATGTATTAATAAAGGAGAAGTAATAATACTCTCATTTGATGAAATATAGGTATTCATGAAGTTAGATGTGGTGTTCTCTTCTTTAAAATATAATGGTTCTCTCTGTGAGCAGGTTTCTTGGGGGGGTTTTCTGGAGGCAGCCTTAATTTTAGTTCCAAGTAATAATCGCTGCAAATACAGCCAGCTGATAAAATCCAAATGTTTATTTTCTCCTTCTTTGATTCCAAGAGCTCTTGCAGCTTGTCCTTTGCTTTTGCCTCTGCTTTCTTCAGACTCCAGGCAGCACAAAGGTGGAAAATGGAATGAATCTGACTCCACTTCCGAGAGTGGGCTTGTGGGCTTCCTTCCAGAGTGCTCTTTGGCCCCGAGAGCTTCTTGCTTATATACTGTTCACTGAGTACACAGCAATCATTATATCATTGGGAAACCATTATGTGTTGTATGATTAAATCAATGCTAAACTAGATTTAACCATTGTTTCCTCAATTCCACTTAGTACCTTGTTTCAAGTTCTGGCCCATAACATCTCCTCGTAGGATCAGATCAATCATACTGAACCATGCTAAATTAGATAATTATTGTCTCTATCAACTCTAATGAGTTAACACTTTGTAAGGATTCCAACAGTTAGAGTCAAAAATTGTAGCCAAAATTAATAAGTGAATAAATGATTGAATTATCAATGGAACATTTTGGGCCTTACAAAGTCAAAAGTTTGCTATTATTATATTTATCTTCCTGACCCTCAGTTAGTTCTGTGGAGAATCACCAGTTCACTAAAATGAATCACTGATACAGTGAAACCATAGACTTCAAGCTGGCTCTATCTCTGCTTTTCTCTTCAGGCTTATAAATTGGGTTGATAATATTACTTTATATGTACCTGTCCCAGAGCAATTGGGACATTTGATAGGTGTAAATTTCTGTGCCAGTAGAAGGAAAGCTAGGTGTTAATATGGTGATTTCATGGTTTCTCCTAAGATCGAGTGTTTTATTCTCCCCCACCCAATTTCATTCTTCCAACTCATGGGCAGAAGTATAGCATGACTTAGTTTACAAAGAGTTTTCCTCCTCATCACCAACAAAATCCAACAGCAAGAGATACAAGGAGAAATTCCATTCAAAATAACTGTCAACAGCATAAAATATTTGGGAATCTATCTACCAAAGGAAAGTCAGGAATTATATGAGCAAAATTACAAAAAACTTTCCACACAAAATTGGAAAAATATTAAGTGCTCTTGGATAGGCAGAGCGAATATAATAAAGATGACAATACTCCCCAAACTAATCTATTTACTTAGTGCTATACCAATCAGACTTCCAAGAAAATATTTTAATGATCTAGAAAAAATAACAACAAAATTCATATGGAATAATAAAAGGTCGAGAATCTCAAGGATAAAAATGAAAAAAAAATCAAATGAAGGTGGCCTAGCTGTACCTGATCTAAAACTATATTATAAAGCAGCAGTCACCAAAACCATTTGGTATTGGCTAAGAAATAAATTAGTTGATCAGTGGAACAGGTTAGGTTCACAAGACAGAATAGTCAACTATAGCAATCAGGTGTTTGACAAACCCAAAGATCCTAACTTTTGGGATAAGAATTCATTATTTGACAAAAACTGCTGGGATAACTGGAAATTAATATGGCAGAAATTAGGCATGGACCCACACTTAACACTATATACCAAGATAAGATCAAAATGGGTCCATGATTTAGGCATAAAGAACGAGATTATAAATAAATTAGAGGAACACAGGATAGTTTATCTCTCAGACTTGTGGAGGAGGAAGAGATGTGTGACCAAAGATGAACTAGAGACCATTATTGATCACAAAATAGAAAATTTTGATTACATCAAATTAAAAAGTTTTTGTACAAACAAAACTAATGCAAAAAAGATTAGAAGGGAAGCAACAAACTGGGAAAACATCTTCACAGTTATAGGTTCTGATAAAGGCTTCATTTCCAAAATATATAGAGAATTGACTCTAATTTATAAGAAACCAAGCCATTTTCCAATTGATAAATGGTCAAAGGATATGAACAGACAATTTTCAGATGATGAAATTGAAACTATTACCATTCATATAAAAGTGTTTCAAATCATTATTAATCAGAGAAATGCAAATTAAGACAACTCTGAGATACCACTACACACCTGTCAGATTGGCTAAGATGACAGGAAAAAATAATGATGATTATTGGAGGGGATGTGGGAAAACTGGAACACTGATGCATTGTTGGTGGAGTTGTGAACGAATCCAACCATTCTGGAGAGCAATCTGGAATTATGCCCAAAAAGTTATCAAACTGTGCATACCCTTTGACCCAGCAGTGCTACTACTGGACTTATACCCCAAGGAGATACTAAAGAAGGGAAAGGGACCTGTATGTGCCAAAATATTTGTGGCAGCCCTGTTTGTAGTAGCTAGAAACTGGAAAATGAATGGATGCCCATCAATTGGAGAATGGTTGGGGAAATTGTGGTATATGAATGTTATGGAATATTATTGTTCTGTAAGAAATGACCAGCAGGATGAATACAGAGAGGTTTGGAGAGACTTACATGAACTGATGCTAAGTGAAATGAGCAGAACCAGGAGAAAATTATATATTTCAACAACGATACTGTATGAGGTTGTATTCTGATGGAAGTGGATTTCTTTGACAAAGAAACCTAAATCAGTTTCAATTGATCAATGATGGACAGAAGCAGCTATACCCAGGGAAAGAACACTGGGAAATGAATGTAAACTGTTTGCATTTTTGTTTTTCTTCCTGGGTTATGTTTACCTTCTGAATCCAATTCTCCCTGTGCAACAAGAAAACTGTTTGGTTCTGCACACATATATTGTATCTAGGATATACTGCGACATATTCAACATATATAGGACTTCTTGCCATGTGGGGGGGGGGTGGAGGGAGAGAAGGGAAAAAATCGGAACAGGAGTGAGTGCAAGGGATAATGTTGTAAAAAATTACCCTGGCATGGGTTCTGTCAATAAAAATTTATTATAATAAAATAAATAAATAAAAGAGTTTTCCTCCTAACAACCCTGTGAGAAAGTTAATACAACTTTACTGTACCCATTTTATAGGTGAGGAAATTAAAGCTGGAAGTTAAGAGCTATTATTATCTTCATTTTATAATTGATGAAAGAAAGACAAAGATTTAATGATTGTCCCAGGATCACACAACTGCTGAATTTAAACTCCTGATTCTAGTCCCATCTAACTGACTCTAGTGTGGTGATAACTTCATTTCCCTCTCTTTTTAATGCATTCATATTGATTTCAACTCATGCTTATAGGACAATAGGCGAATCTGCTAGTGATATTAACAATCATGTTGTGGGGAAAGGAGAGAAATGTAGACACACACTCTTAAAAGTTTCATCTGAATTATTAACACTCTATTAAGTCTAGACAAATTAACAAAATAAATGGAACCCTGATTTGTTGCTGATTTCTGAGCTGTTAACTCAATGAAAACTTAACAATGGGCACTCATAAAACAATTAGAGTGATTTTCATTACACCTCTGATGGGATGCTAGCTATATTCCATGGCACTATGATCCATGCTGAATATACACAAAGAAGTAGGGCACAATCTCTGTTTTCACAGAGTCTATAATCAAAAGTGTGAAAGGATGAGACATATTCAAATAAGCACGAGAAAAGGGAGAATATGCTAAGTGCATGTAACCCTTGTCCCAAAGTCCATTGAGATGAGATTCTCTCCATCTTGGTGGAGATAAAGATGCAGCCCTGCATGAGAAATGGGGCAGAGTTGGTGAGCAGCAGAATTTCAGCTTTCAATCAGGCACTCTACAAACAAGTCTTCTTGTCCAGTGGACTCAGGTCTTCAAGAGAGACTTGGTGGAAGAGGACAATCCCACTTTAAGTTAATGAATTAAAAAAACACAAAGACCTGAAAAAGACATGAGAGAGAGTTGTAGTCTTTATTAAGTATCTATTTCTAGCCTGCTACTATAGAAACTTGAGTCATATTTCCTTTGGTGAGATCCAGGAACCTCTTTCTTGCTTGAGTTCCCTTATTTTGTTTCCAGTGGGAGAGCTTCTTTATTCTGTTATTGTCTGATATATAACCTCCTATATATGCTTCTCTACTTTCTTTTTTGCTATGATTTGGATGAATAGTTTTGTTTTTATCTCAATTCTCTTATGTGAGCTTATTATAGAACTGGTATCAAATAGGAAAGGAATCAAGCACTGAATATAGAGCTCGAGGTTCCTCTTCTCTCACCAAATGATAAAACAATCAAAAGTTGGTTGAAATCTGGTCATATCCCCTACATGAACAATATTTAAGATAACAGAGAGATCTAATTCTAGTCTAGTATTCTCTTCTACCTCTGAAGAAATCTGACCACTTGTTTCCCTGCCTGGTAGCAAATAAAATTTCCCTTGAGGATTAGGGGAAAAGAAGGTTTAGATGTCTATTCTGCCTATCTTTATGCCATACAAAGATGAGTCCCTTGTCAAACATGCGTTTCATTATGCATGTGTGACCCATCTCTACCTGTAAATGCAAGATACAGGGGAAACATGAGCAAAGAAAAATAATTTCCCATTGAATGGGGAAAGGAGGACCAAAGGTGTGGAACCTGAACTTGAAAAATGGAAGAGAAGGATTTGAACAGGTAATGATATGTAGGAAACCCATTCTAAGCATTCAACAATTTCAATTCAATTAAACAAATATTTGTTAAACACCTACTATGTGCAAAGCGCCATGTTATATGCTAGGGGTACAAAGGCAAAAACAAATCATCTTGACCCTTCAGACAAGTTGAGAGCTTTAAAAGTACTAGCATTAGAAATGACCTGCTTGAGCCTCCATCTGATATATTCCCTACAACAGTTATTTTCCCTATATAAATTTGACCAGTTGACTTCTCAATATTACTTAACCAACTAACATAATTAGATTTTTCAAAGGACTATATCAAGAAGATATATCAATAACCAGAGTACAGAAGCATAATACAGTAGATAGTATAAAACATCTGGACTAAACTAAATTCAAATCCGCCTCAGATACTTAGTAGCTCTGTGACTCTGACCAAGTCATTTAATCTCTGTTGGTCTCAGTCTTCTCATCTATAAAATGTGTTTTTGTGAGAATAAAATGAGATAACTGTAAAAGGCTTTGCAAACTCTGAAGTGCTAAATAAATTCTAATTGTTGCTTTTGTTTTTGTTATTGGTTTATGTTAGTGTTTTTCTCTTCTTTAAAATAATAATAATAGTTCTCTTTGGGAGAAAGCAGGTTTCTCGGAGAGGTTTTCTGGAGGCAGTCTTAGTCTCAGTTGAAATAAATAATTACTCCAAAATCGCAGCCAGCTGATAAAAGTTCAGATCTTTTATTGTGTCCTTCAATATAGCCCGGTTAGCTCAGAGCCTATCTCTCTGCTTGGTTCCAAGAGCTCCCTCTGAATGTCTCCAAATCCAAAGGTTTGTCCTTCAGACTCCAGCCAGCACCAAAGTGGAAGATGCAATGAATCTCTCTTGCCTGGAAGATAGGGCTTGTGGGCTTTCTCCCAGAGTGCTCTTCTCCAACCCCAGTCAATGTTCCCAAGTACTCCTCCAAGCTCTAAGAACTTCCTTTACATATATGATCTACCAAAGGTTAACTCCTCCTTCTGAGAGAATGGGATTCTGGGTTATCTCCCAGAGTGCTCTCTGACCCAAGAACTTCAAGGGAGGTGTGAACACAAGCATTATTGTCTATCAGTATTAGCAACCCATCACCCTGCAAGGATTCTCTCTAAGGTGTGAACCAACAAGCACACTATCAATTCTATTGAGTTAACATCAGGACCCTGACATCACCCTTGAGTTTTCACCTTGTTTCAAGTTGAGTTGATACTAGGATTCCAACAGGTTTATAGGTTCTTTTTATGTTTTGACTCATTTGTTTCATAGAAGAAATTTTGTGGGACCCCTTTGTTTTCTATTTTTTCAAACAGCTTTGAAAAATTGGAATGAAATTTTCAATCTGAATTTTCTTGTACAGCATGATAAATGTGGAAATATGTATAGAAGAACTACATATATTTAACCTATATTGGATTGCTTGCTGTCTAGGGGAGGGGATAGTGGGAAGGGAAGAAAAAAAACCTTGGAACACAGGGTTTTGCAAGGGTGAATTTTGAAAACTATCTTTGCATGTATTTTGAAAATAAAAAGCTACTATTTAAAAAAAAGAAAAATGTCATCTATTCATGTTGATTGTCAGTTTTATTAGTATATAATTGTTTTCTTATTTCTCCTTCATTTGTTGTGAATTGACTTTATGTCGGCAACTTGATTTTCATTTTTCTTTTCAAAAGTCAAATTCATTTGTGATATAGATTAATGAATAAAAAAATCTAAATCTTAGTTTTATTTCATTAATTAAATGGTATTTTAAATATTTAAATGTTTAGCATATCTAGATGTTTAGTGATTTAATACAGTTTTAAAAAGTTGATCTTTTTTCTTTTTACTGATGAAAATGTTTTTAGAAATAGTTTCCCCTAAGAACTTCTATAGTTTCATCCACAAATTTTGCTCTGTTGTCTCATTGCTCTCATTATATTTAATGAAATTAAATATTATTCCCATGGATTTTTTGATCCACAATTTTTTGTGATAAAAATACTTATCATCTACATTTTTAGGATCAAGGTACTTAATGTCTCATTAATTTTATATATTTTATTGTTGTCTTTTAGTTTTTATATCACCAACATGTCTATTACTATATCTCCCCTCCATTTCCAAGCAAGCCATTTCATACAACACATATTTTTTGAATTTAAAAAGGAGGAAAAATATGCAAATCAGTAAAATCAACAAATGCAAAAAAAGTTTGAAGATGCATCCAATGTACTACACTCATGGACCTGCCACTTCTACAGTGGACTGAGGTGGTGGTATTATTTCATATCTTTTCTTTGGAATCATGCTTATTCTTTATAATACTGCAACATTCACTTTTGATTCTCTTATAGTTGTCCCTTCCATTTATATAATTTTACTCACTGTATATATTGTTTTCATTATTCTGCTTGTTTCATTTGGATAGAATGGCTGTCTGTATTCATCATATTTTGTAATTTCTTATAGTAATATTATATTATATTCATATAATTACATTATTATATTCATAAACCTTGATTTGTTTAGCCATTTCTCAATCAATGTACAACTACCTTGTTTCTTTCTTACCCCCAAAGTGCTACTATATGCATCTTCCTTTGAAAGACCATCTTTATTTATTTATTCCTTTAGCATATATTTGATATAATTTTTATTGCAATGTACTCAGTAAAAGAGGTAGTCAATATGTTTCTTTTTTTGCTTTTTTTTTGAGGTTTTACATTCATCTAATATATATGTATACACATAACATATATATATATATACATACACATATGTAGATGTTTATACATACATATACATATACATGTACCTACACACATAATTTCAATTTTCTACTTTCTATTTCAATAAATTCCCAGATTTCTTTCAAGTCTAACATTTCTAACATTCTAATCAAATGTGTGACTTCTTTCTTGTTTTTTTTTTTTGGGGGGTAGTTTTGTTTAGGTTTCAAAGGATACCTATATAACAGTAGAATACCTAAATGTACAAAGGGGGTACATTGAGGTATTCTACTATTATATAGGTATTCTACTATATATAATATGTTTATTTCTCTTTGTAACTCATTTAGTTTATCCTTTCAGAATTTAGATGCCACGACATTTAATACATATCTATTAAGTATCAAGATTAATTAATTTTCTATGATACCCCTCCTCAGCAAAATGAAGGTTTTCTATTTATTTTAATCAAGTTTATTTTTGTGATTGCTTTTTATGATATCATGTTTAGTACCCCCACCTTTTTACTTCAGCTGAAGCATGATAGATTTTATAATAGCGTCTTATTTTAGCTCTGTGTCTTAAGGGTATTTTTGTAAACAGAATATTGTTGGATTCTATTTTCTAATCCATTCTACTATCTACTTCCATTTTATAGGTTTCTCCAAAAATGGCTCATCTTTAGAGAGAAGAGCAGCAGGCTCAGTACTAGGGCTCTATGCTTGACATAATATGCTTCTACTCCTTTTTCCCTCTGCTCTATCCCTTGCTCACACCCCAGATATAAATTCTTATCCTTTATTTCTTTTCCATTAAATTCCTCTTTATAATTTACTCTTAATGATTAGACCTTGTTTTGCTGGGAGCCTCCTTGAATCTGTCCTCTCCCATTATCTCTTCCCTCTCTTCCCCTTTCTTCCTTTATAATTCAAGTTAAATGCACTTCTGCACTTACTCTCAGTATGTATTATGTCCTCTTTTCACCAGTTTTATTTAAGTATGGTTCAAGTGTTGACTTCTTTTCAAACAGTTTTCTTTTTGTTTATATAGTCTTTTAACTAGGCAACAACTGGTGCCTTCTGAATGTCTTCTACTTTTCCTCTTTCTTCCTTTGCAGAACATTGCCTCAGCTGATGTGATGATATTTCACATCAGCTATGTGAAATAATTTTCCATTCTCTTCCTCTTGCTTCCCCCCTCCAGCATATTCTTTTTCTTTTTCCTTTCCTTCTTTTACAATCATCAAAATGCAATAAAACCACTCCCAAACTTTTGATATTCTTTAATTCCTCTGTGACCTCTTATGTTATTAGAGTTATGAGTAGACATTTGTATTATTTCCCCCTGGAAGGATCAATCACTTTAACCTTGTTTAGCCCCTTTTAGCTAATCATTCATATTTATCTTTTTTATCTCTCATGAGTCCTATGTTTGTATTTCAAAATATCAGTTCAGCTCTTGTCTTTTCGTTAGGAATACTTGCCAATCCTTTATTTCATTGAACATCTTTTTTCATTTGTAGGATAGTACTCAATTGTTTTTGGAGGGGGTAAATTACAGTTAGTTGTAAGCCTCTATTTTTTCTCTTTCAGAATATTATAGTCCAAATTCTCTACTTCTTTAGGATCATGGCTGCTAAATCTTATGTTTCAGAACTTTGCTTCCTTGTACTTGAATTCTTTCTTTTTAGCTATTTGTAGCATTTTTTGTTGTTGTTGTTCAGGAACTGTAAGATTTTTGGCTATAAGAACATTATTTGGATGTTTTATTTTGTAGTTTCGGTGAAGATGTAATTAGTGAATTCTTTCTAAGTTCACTCTTTTCTGTTATTCTAAAAGATCCAGGCCAATTTCTCTTATTATTTGGCTATGGTTTTCAAGTAATACAGTGATTGTGAAATTATGTCTCTTTGTTTTGTTTAATAGGTCAATTGTTTTTAATATATATTTTTTTCTTTTCTTTTTTTTTCCTTTTTTTTTTATTTAATAGCCTTTTATTTACAGGATATATACATGGGTAACTTTACAGCATTAACAATTGCCAAACCTATTGTTCCAATTTTCACCTCTTACCCCCACCCCTCCCTAGATGGCAGGATGACCAGTAGATGTTAAATATATTAAAATATAAATTAGATACACAATAAGTATACCTGACCAAAACGTTATTTTGCTGTAGAAAAAGAATCAGACTCTGAAATATTGTACAATTAGCTTGTGAAGGAAATCAAAAATGCAGGTGTGCATAAATATAGGGATTGGGAATTCAATGTAATGGTTTTAGTCATCTCCCAGAGTTCTTTTTCTGGGCATAGCTAGTTCAGTTCATTACTGCTCCATTAGAAATGATTTGGTTGATCTCGTTGCTGAGGATGGCCTGATCCATCAGAACTGGTCATCATAGAGTATTGTTGTTAATATATATTTTTTTCAAGGAGCTTATTGTTTGGGTAAATTTATACACCAGCATAGTGCTTTTCTAGATCTTTGTGAAGTAACTGTGTATATGAAGATCAAATGAAGGTAAAAGAGACTGGGATGTGTTGTTTTTTTTCTTTTCTTTTTTTTTATCATTCACTAGTTTATAAAATTAGAGTTAAAACAATAATGGCAACACTGTTCTAAGCTGTTCTTGCTCCAACTCTTTCCTCCACATCTTTTATTTCTTTTCTGATTATTTGTAAAATCATATTACAATTCTTAAAACCCCTCTTGCTCCATTTCTTCCAGAAATTCGAATAGAATTTATATGTAACATGTATGTTTCTTTGCGGCTTTGATTATAAAAGTTTTAGAGTCATTCTCTTTTTTGGGTTTGTGTTTTAGGCATCACTGTCGTGAAAATATCTTTTTTATGATAGGATTCTGTATTCTATTACTAATTCTTCTAACCTTGCTTCCCAAACTGGAACATCTTGTCAGATGCAGGATTTACTATACTTCTTCAATTTTGTGTTCTCTGGAGTCTTGCCACTTCTTTTTCTTTGTATTGAGAGTTGTGTTCTTTAAGGATCTTGAGGACAGTTCTGACTGGGACTTATAAATTTTTATTGCAACCAAAGCTGTTTGATCTAGAATTAAATCTGATCATTCCCCTCTAGTTGAAACTTTGCAAGTTCCTGATCTGAATTTTGGACTAATAAGATTATGGTTAATAATATTTGGACTAATTATGATTATGATTTTGAGTTTTCCCTTGTTTTCAGTAAACTGTGGCTTGATCCAATTATCATCAGCTATCCATGTTTCTTAGAATTAGGCTTCTATTACTCTGAATTAGGCTTCTATTATTCTTAATACAGACTATCTTGGTCTGAATTTACTTCCTTGGTTATTCAGATACAGGATTCGGACCAGAACGAATGCTAGATCTGAGACTATAATCCAGGGTCATGGTTACCAACTGTTGCCTTCTGAATGTCTTCTACTTTTCTTCTTTCTTCTTTTGCAGAACATTGCCTCAGGCCTGTGATCAATTTGAATCTTAACCCACCATCCCTAGTTGAAAGTCTCCTAAGTCATATTGCATCTTTGACCTAGCTCTAATGCTGACAGTTGTCACATGGTCCTATTTCTTGGTCATCATCAGTTATATACTCTTTGATCCAGAGCCACTAATCTCCTGGTTATTCCTTGAATAAGACACTTCAGTTTCAGGCATTTTTTCCTGGTTCGCCCCATAATTCTTCTCTCATATCTGGAACATTCTCCCTCCTTCTCTGTTTCACCTATTGGTCTCCTTGGTTTTCCTTAAGTCCCAGTTAAAATTCCGTCTTTTACCAGAAGCTTTCTTCTTAATTCTAATGCCTTCATTCATCAATTATTTCCTACTTATACTGCACATAGCTTTTTATATATTTGTTTGAATCTTATCTTGTCTCCTCCATTTGATTGTAAACTCTTTGAAGATTTGTTGTTTTTCAGTCATTTTAGTCATGTTCACCTCTTCATGATCCCACTTGGGGTCATTTGGAACATTCTTGCCAAAGATACTGGAGTGGTTTATTATTTTATCACATTTTACAGATAGGGAAACTGAGGCAAAGAGAGTTAAGTGCCTTATCCAGAGTGGCATGGCTAACAAGTGTCTGAAGTAAAATTTTAACTGAGAAAGATAAGTGTTCTTGACTCCGGGTTCAGCACACTATCCATTGTACTACATAGCTGCTCCTTGAGGAAAGGGACTGTCTTTTATCTCTTTTAGTATCCCGCAACAACTATCACAGTGTCTGTAACATAATAATAAATGTTTTCTTGATTGAATTATTAAATTCTGTGCTGGATTTGTTACATTTTTTTCATCTAGTACACAACTAGGTTTCATTCAGCCTCTACATATAAGTTCTTCATAATGCATGTCCCAAGTTTTGTCTATCTTTATCAATCTGGGTTGGAAAAATAACTAATTTTTATCTAGTCTTGTATTTCCAGATCAGAAGTTGATCTTATGGTTTTCTAAATCTTTGTGTAGTATTTATAAGTACAAATATGGGAGGTAAGACAAACTGGATTATATTGTTTTCTTCTACTCCACCATTTTGAATGGTCCATAAAATTCAACTAGGTTGAAAATACTGATGGAGGAAATCAATAAAATTTCTATTTAAAAAAGTCCTACTGCAAAAAAGAATGACTATGAGGAAATGAAAGTCTTACATTTGGGCTAAAACTTAAATATGAAACAAGAGGCAAATCTGAAAGATAGTTCTGAAAAAAATTTTTGACACTTGCTAAAACTCACAATGACTCAATAATGTGATATTAGTCAACAAAATAATGGTATCTTAGGCTATATGGAGGAACAGAGTGAACAAGACAAGGGGGATAATATTCCTACTGTCCTCTGCCCTCATCTGATTTTATTTGGGGTATTTTTGTTCTCTTTTGTCTATGACATATGGCAGCACATTGATATACTGTTTGTAAAGTTCATGGAATCATTTTAAACCTTTGGGTACTTAGGAAGCTGAAATGAAAGCTTTAGTCACATTGGAATAGTTTTTAAGGATCCAATCTGAATTAGAATAATGATGTAGTTAATTTCCACTGTCCACTCACTACATCAACTTTGGTTGGATTTTCCCTTTTGAGACAGACTTTGGGTAGTCTCAAAACCCCTCAAAGCAGTGGTTTTGCTCAAAGCAGTGACGTTGATATATGTTCAGTCTGTGGTTGGGGGATTATAATGCTGTAAATTCTAGAGGCTGAAGATGAAAGAGTTGCATTCTCTTTTAAGTGCCCATTTTGTTTCATAGACACATTAACCACAGATGAGGTGGAAGGAAGGCCACAGAAGGTTAGTAAGAATCAGCCGAAGGAAAAGAAACTTTTTAAAAAAAAAAAAAAAAAAGAAATTTGTAGCACTTGCTAAGACTTTCCGACAACCTTCCTTCCATCTTGAAACTTCCTCTCAAGGCACAGGAAGTTCACTGACCATTGTAAGTGAATAAAAGCTCACAGGACTCCTCACTCTTCATTCTCTCCTCCAGATACCCTCAACCCAACAGCAGCCATGAAACTCCTTTTGGCTTTCTTCTGCTTCTGTGGTTTCACACTGTTCACAGTGGAAGGTAAGCTGGGAAAAGAATTGCTTAAATTTGATGATAGGATTACAAAAAAGCATGGAGCTGGGAAGCAGGAAAAAAATTCTCACTTAGATCAGGCAAGACTTACTAGAGATATATCACTTTTCCTAGGATACTTAGGGATACTGCTTTGGGTTCCCAGTTGTGGGAATAGAAGTGCTTACACTCTACAGTCAGAAGATTTTGTGGGAAATGATGAGAGAAGAGAAACAAAGAAAAGAAAATCATAGCAATAGCAATATAATTAAGTTATTGCATATGCTTGTATTGATTACAAAGGAAAAGACCATGTAAGAATGCACAGATAGATCATTGTCAATCCATTGTAACTATTAGAAAGAGAATTCCAAATTAACGCCAAACTGATCAGTGGTAGTGATGAGAACATGTCATTGCTACTGATTTTTTGGAAGATTTTATTTTTCCTATTCCTTTTCTGTTTCTTCTTACTTCTCCATTATTATTCTTGATGGATTTGCCACTGAAGTCCTACTGTGGTATCTGATTGTGAAAAGAGGTGGCCCTAAGATATGAGAGATTGGGCAATTGGAGTCTAAATTTTAGTAGGTTGTAACAAAGAGTATGTTCTGTTAAATAGCCTGTATATTTGTCATGTATGGAGAGATGGGCCATTAATAATAATGGCTGACAGTAACATAGTCATGTTAGGGTTACAAAATTCTGTGCATATATTTTAACCCTCATAGCTATTTAGTGAGGTGACTATAATAAGTAGTCCATAGGGTACTTAATAGGGGCAGCTAGGTGGTACAGTGGATAATATGCTACATTTGAATTTAGGAAGACTCATCTTCTTGAGTTCATTTCTGATCTCAGACACTAGCTATGTCACTCTAAACAAGTCACTTAACCCTGTTTGCCTCAGTTTCCTCAAATGTAAAATAACCTGGAGAAGTAAATGGCAAACCACTCCACTATCTTTGCCAAGAAAACCTCAAAATGGAGTGACAGAGAGTCGGATATGACTGAAATATTGAACAACAAAAGTACTATAATTATTATTTTTATTTTTAGAGGGGATGAGAGTAGTTGTGATTTACTTATGATCACACAACTAAAATATATCAGAGATAAGATTTGAATTTAATTAACTTAAAAATTTGTTAAATTATCTATTATGTGAAAAGCTTTATGCTGGACTCAAGGAATAACACAATTGTGATCCTCTAGAGCATAGAATTCTCTTGACAGTAAATCTACAACTCTTTCTATTCCGCTAATCTGCTTTTTGCCATGGAAAATCACATGTATCCAAGTTGCTCCTGCTTCTGTGTGGTGGGCATATATTTTATTTGGTCTTTCTTGTCCCTGGATGGACATGCAGTCTGCTTCTGGGGATGGTGTAATTAAGAATCTGGCCAATAACAAATGTTCACAAACTAAATATTTGGACCAGTTCTTGCTCTTTGTTGAAATTTTTCATGGTGAATAAGGTGTTATCTTGTTGATGCTCAAGTTTGGATGAGACTCCAGGAAAGCACGATTAGTACCATGATCTTTCCCATTCCTGGCCCTCAATTTTCCCACTTATAAAATGGGGAAAACTATCTCTGTCTTCTGACTTGATTCTTAGGTATATTATGATATTTAAATAGATTAGCAGAGATGAAAATTCAGAAATCCCCTGGGAAAAAGACTTTATGGATCATGTATGATTTCACTCAGGAGACTTCTGTGTATAGAGCAAGAAAAGAATTCTTAAAAAGTAATTTAGAAGAATGGGCCATGTTTCTCCCTTACATTGGGTTCAGAAAGCATCTAGCTTCAAAAAATTTGTGGAGATGAGAAAAGGGAATGTTTGAAAGGACTAAGGTGAATGTTGAAAGGAAAATATGGAAAGATATCAAGGAGAAGAAAGAAGTATTTGGTTAGATCCATTTAAAAGAATCATCTTCTAGTATCAATGAAACTTTCCATCAAGTGTTAGGTAATCATGAACTGATCATTAATGTCATGAATTAAATGCTTTCAGTTGATTTTGCCAGTTTGGGGCTAATGCAAGTGTCTATGGCAGAAAAGCAAAACAGCAGGTAGTAATATAATTAAATTTTGCTTATGGAACACTATTCTTCTGAAAAGCTTGGTCACTAGGTAAAACATTGACCTTCAACTTGAGTTCTCCTTGATAATTTCAAAGTATGAATGCAAAGTGACCTCTTTTAACCAGGTTACCCAGTGCTTCATTAAAAACTATCTTTTCTGTGTTACTATATAAAGAAAACAGGATTTGGAATCAGAGGGCTTGAATTCAAGTTTAAGCTTTGCTACCTACCTTTGGTATTTCCTGTGTGACTTTATCTGTTAAATGAGGTACAAGGACAAGTAGATCTTTGGATCCCATTCGCTCCTAATTCCATGAGTCTATGGCGTGGTTTTAGTTATATAAATGCACTGAAAGCTATATAAGAGACTAGACAAAGATCCCATTTTTGTGGATCTTGCAATCTAGTACAGTGGCATCATGATACAAACTATTTAGGTGAGAGGATAGGATCCTTACTTTAAGATGATTCAAAAACAATCATTTTATTCTTAGTAGTTATGGAGATGGAAATGATCTTAACATAGAAGGCATTCTGCTTGAAGGCTAGGCCATTCCACTTTTTAAAATTTAATCCTGGCTCCTAACGCATTGTCTGGCACATAGGCGGTTTTTAATAAATGATTGTTGATTGATTAACAATTATCTCATTGGACAATCTCATTGGACACTATAGTTTCCTTTTTTTTAGTGAGTCAATTATAGGTTGGATTTATTTATTTTTCCCTCTATTTTTTCTTTGACTAGGTGTGGGAAGTGAAATCATGAAAAGAAGTTTTTGTGTGAGTCTCTCAAGCAAGCCCCTGCCTGTCCACTCAGTTAAGAGCTACACCATCGAAGAAGGTCCAATGAAAGCAGTGATGTAAGTTTATACAAGCACCGGCTTCTAGGGAGACAATGAAATCCTTTCCTCCAAAAGCAATCCTTAGGGATAAAGTTCTTACCTTGAATAGATGATTCCTGTCTCTCACCTTTTTGGCCATTTTCCTTCCAAGTGTAAAGTGGAAAATTGTTCTCACTGATTCATGTTAAATAACTGTGTCCTGCTATCAAGGGTTGAAAAACCATAGAAGTTTTAAGAGATTCTTAGTCTTTACTGTCTAACAGGAAATGAGATATTAACTTCTCTAATTAACTCAGCCAAGGAAAATAGTTTGGAAATTTAATAATGTTAAAAACATAGTGTCAGGGAATGATTACTGGACTCTCAGTTCAACAACTTGGGTTCAAATCTCCATTATGATAATTATCATCTATGAAGTTTTGAATCAATCAATTTCCTTCTTTGGCCTTGACTTTCCTGACCTACAAAATTATAGGGGTTGACGTACTCATCCCTAAGGTACCTCTTGATTTCAAGGAAGTGACTCCATGATTCCAGGTGTTCAGGAATGAACTCATGGATGGGATCTTCTATCACAATTCAAGTACATGATTCATTTATGTGAGGGTTTTGGTTACTGGCAGAGGTATACTGAAGAAATATACCTTGAAAGAAAAAATAAGAAAAGAAAAAGATAAGCATTCATATATCACCTGCTATATGCCAAGGGTTTTCTTTTAAATAACTATAATCTCATTTGGTCTTTACAATAACCCTGCAAGATTGATGCTATTATCCATTTTTACAATTGAAGAAACTGAAACAAATAAAAATTAAATAACTTATTCTGTATATCACAGCTAATATGTATCGGAGACTAAAATTGAATTCAAGTCTTTATGATTTCATGCTCTTTATTCAATTGACTAGCAATTGCCTCAGAAATTGTCTTCAACATGCTTATAGCCAACAATCCTTTTCTTATGTCTGCAATCATCCTATTGGCCAATACATATTTATAATTTTTTTTTAAAAATTAAGATAATAAAATAAGAGAATTCCTCCTTGGTCAAAGAATGGGATGTTAATCTTAGTGGAAAGTGAGAAGAAAACTGCTAAATGAACACAGCAAAGCAATTGTGATTGTTGGCTCTGGATTTAGCATTAATTAAATTCTTCAGAAATAATAGAAAAACAGCTCCTTGTGTCCAGTCTAAGCTTAGCCCTTGACCTGACATAGTGAAAGAATGATTAACCTTTCTTTTACCTTTTCCTTCCAATACAGTTTTGTCACCCGCAGAGGATTTAAAATCTGTGCTGATCCTGAGGTCAATTGGGCCAAAACTGTCATCAGAAGTGTGGACGGCAGACTCAAAAGGAAAAATATGATCCAGACTAAGCCAACAGGATCACAACCACCTACTGGCAGGACTATGACCATGTCTGGAAAGCCATCATTAATGTAGGAGTGTGGAGGAATGGAGAGAGTGCTGCACTTGAAGTCATGAAGATCTGGCTTCAAGTTCTGCCTTAGACTTATACTAGTTCTGTGACCCCGGGCAAGTCATTTAACCTATCTCAATTTTCTCATTTAAAGAATGAGGATAATAATAACTTTAAAATTTACTTCACAGAGGTGCTGTGAAGAGTGAAAGAGGACATATTTTAAGTGCTTTGTATATGTGGAAGTACTGTATAAATATAAGTTATTATTGTTAGCACCTTGTCTCTCCTGCTGCCTTTCAAAGAAAATAAAGTAAATGTATTCACATGGATGGATCAGATTGTATTCACCTTTCTGGGAAGATTGTATGTGCTAGAAGACATTCTGTACTTTTGTGTTTCATGTTAATTTTTTCACATTCATCTTAGAGTTATGATTAAAATATTTATTATTTAGAAAAAATCCTCTTGTTTATTCAGAATAACTTGGAAAGGTTTATTCTATCATAAAGAACATATTATGAAGTACTGATGGAAAAAAGGTTGAGTCAGTCTTTATCACATTACTAATGAATTTTATAATATGACACATGAGCAGCAATGGTATCAGCTCACAGTTCTGTCTTGCCTTATGGTTTACGATGAGTTTTCCTCATACCACTCCTGTTAGGGAGATAGGGCAAGTATTAACCCCATTTTACATATGAGAAAATGGAATGAACAAGATTAGGCAAATTTCCCAAAGTTCCATATTACTTATAGATCTAGTCCATATATCGAAAAAAAATTCTTTGCTAGTGTCTATGGCTGTGCATCAGAAGAGAAAAAGTAAGAGAGGGGAAAGGGAATTGGACTAAGGGTAAAGAGAGGTATTGTAGGCCAAAATAGATCCATACACTAGGTAAATAGATATATAGGTAAAACATTTACTAAGGGATTACTATGTTCAAGGCACTGTGCTAACTCTAGAGGTGGAAATAATGAACTAGCAAGACAGTCTTTGCAATCAGGAAGTTTCATTCTGATGGGAGAAAACAAGACAAAGAGTTAGCTTGAAAGTGACATGGATATATCAAAAGTTCACCTAGTTTCCATTTTTAGGGGAAAGGAGACAATAGTTGGAATACAAGCTCAATCAAAAGTTAGTTGTGTAACCTTGGACAAGTCAATCCATACTCCAAAGGGCCAGAGATTTGAAGCTAGAAGGAGTTTTAAATCAACTGGTCCAGCCTCTCATTTTATAGATGACTCTAAGTTTCTTTCCCTATCAAATGAAGAAGTTAAGTCAGATTACCTTCAAAGTTCCTAGTAGCTCTAAAATTCCATTAGTGCATGATTAGTTCTATTATAGATTATTTTTTAGGATGAAATGGATTTTACAATACAAAGCACAGAAATCAAAAATAGCTACTTATGTACTGTTAAAATTCCCTTTGTCACTCCCTATCAATGGGGCAAGCGGAGAATTTACTCATGGTAAGCTAATAGGCCTTGCTGGGTCCTGAATCTGTGCCCTTGACCTCATTAGCATAAACAACTAAGTGGCTAGTCTGGAGTTAAGAGGCATAAAGAGCAGCTAGTAAATGGCAGAGCTAGAAGAAACTAGTACCAAGACAATCACTTTCTGAGGCTACTCAGGTTTGTAAATATAATAGTTTTTTTTTTTTTTTTTTTTTTGCCTTGAGGTTTTTTATTTCTGGCTTTTTGGAGAACCTAATACACAGATTACTAGAAGGCACACAATTTATGCAGTAAATTTTCAGATGAAACTATCAACTCTGGGCATTAAGAAAAGTGAAAGTATTGACCTAGAATAAATTGTCATTTGGTCATTTGGTCCAACTCATAGCTCAATTGGAATCCTTTCTCTAAACATTTTAACAAGTAGTCTCAATTTTTCTTTAAGACTTCCAGTGAGGGTAACATAGGAAGCTTTCAAATGGAATAACTTCTATTTTTTGGAAATTTCTTTATCTTCTTTCCTCTTTTAACTTCTAAAGAGCTCTTACTTTATCTTTTAATGCAAATTTAGTCCCCTCTTTGGGATAGTCCTTAAATTTTTCGACAGCTCTAAATCTCCTTTTCTTCAGGCTAAAATTCCTTGTTCTTCAACTTCCTAATGATATGATCGGACATACCCCATCCTCCTTAAATTCCACCAAATGTGTCAGAACTGAACATAATCAGATTTGGTTTAAGAGCAGAAGACACATGACAATCCTTTTCATCCTGGATACTTTCTTTTCCATGCAATCCTAAGTCTTTTTTCCTTCTTCTTCTCTTTTTTTGTTTTACATTAAAATTCCTAGATCTTTTACAAAATAGTCATCTTTCCCAATCCCTTTTAAAGTTCATTTTTTTAATTTCAAAATTTCATATTATTAAGGTTCAGGTCATTTTTTCTTTTCTTTTTTTTATTATAGTAACATTGACAGAATCCTGCCAGGGTTTTTTTTTTATCCCTCGCACTCACTTTTTCGTTTTCTCTCCACCCTCCCCCCTCCCTAGATGGCAAGCAGTCCTATATATTTGAATATGTCTAATTCCCTAGATACAATGTTGTACATCAAACAGTTTCTTTTGCACAGGAGAATTGGATTCAGAAGGTAAAAATAACCCTAGGAAAAACAAAAAATCAAACAGTTTACATTCATTTTTTTCTTTGGGTGTACTGCTTCTTCATCATTGATCAATTAAACTGAATTGGTCTTTTTCAAAAGTCACTTATCAAATTACATCTTCATACAATTTTTGTTGATTATATAATGATCCCTTTGTTCTCTCATTTCTTGGCATCATTAATTCTCCCAAGCTTCTTGTATTATCTTGCTGGTCGTTTTTACAGAAAATAATATTTCATAACATTCTATACTTTCCCAACCATTCTCTTGATGGGCATCCTCAGTTTTCCAACCTAGCCACTACAAACAGGGCCCACAAATATTTTACATCGGTCCCTTTCCTTCTTTGATCTCCGGGGTATAACCCAGTGAAACACTGCTGGATCAAAGGGTATACAGTTTGATAACTTTTGGGCATAATTCCAGATTGCTCTCAAATGGTTGGATTATTACACTCCACCAACAAGTAATTGTCCCAATTTTCCCGCATCCTCAAAATCATCATTTTTTTCCTGTCATCTTAGCTAGTCGCAGGTGTGTGTATATCTCAGAGTTATCTTAATTTGCATTTTCTGTTAATAATGATTTGGGCACTCTTTCATATGAGTGGTAATGATTTCAATTTCATCATCTGAAATTGTCTGTTCATATCCTTTGACCATTTATCAATTGGAAATGAACGGTTTCTTATAAATTAAGTCAATTCTCTATATATTTTGGAAAAATGAACCTTTAACTTGAAGATTTTTTCCCAATTTTTGCTTCCCTTCTAATCTTTTTAATTGTTTGTTTTAAAGGCTTTTAATTTGATGTAATCAAAATTTTCTATTTTTGATCAATTTGGCTCTGTTTCTTTGTCACAAATTTCTTCCCTCTTACAAGTCTGAGATAAACTTTATTTCCTCCAATTTTTTATTATCTCGTTCTTTATTCTAAATTGGACCCATTTGATCTTATCTTGGTTCGGTGTTAAGTGTGGGTCCTTGCTAATTTCTATATTAATTTCCAGTTATCAGCGTTTTTGTCAAATAATAATTCTTATCCCAAAAGTTGGATCTTTGGGTTTGTCAAACCCTATTCTATGGTTGTATTCTTCTTAACCTAACCTGTTCCCACTGATCAATAATTTATTTCTTGAATACCAAATGGTTTTGGTGACTGCTTTTATAATAAGTTTTAGATAAATTTTGCTAATTCATTTGATTTTTTTCATTTTTCCTTATTCTCGACCTTTATTTTTATGAATTTTTTGTTATTTTTCTAGATCATTAAAATTTTTCTTGGAAGTCTATTGGGAGCCTAAATAAATGATTAGTTTGAGTCTTTCATCTTTATTATTTTGCTCACCTATCCCAAATAATTTTGTTTTTAAGTCTGACTTTATTTGTGTGGAAAGTTTTCTGTAATTTAGCTCATATAATTCCTGACTTTCCTTTGGTAGATAGATTCCTAAATATTTTATATTATCAGTATTCTTTTGGTTTCTCTTTGTAACTCGGCTGTTGGATTTTTTGTGATATAAAAATGCTGATGACTTATGGGGTTTTTTTAACCAACCAAAGTTGTGGTTATTTCTAACTTTTGCAGAATCTTGGGTTCTCTAGGTAAATCATTCATCGGCAAAAGATAATTTGGCTTCCTCATTGCCTTTATTCCTTTTCCTTTTCTCCTCTTATTCTTATGCGTTTCTAATACAATTTAAATATGGGTGATGTGGGACTTGTTTCCAGATCTTTTGGGAATGTTTGCGTTGTCTCCTTACATTAGCTGATGATTTTAAATAGATTTGCTGATTATTTTAAGGAAAAGTCCATTTTGTTCCTATTCTCAAGTGTTTTTAATAGGATGGATGTTGGTTTTATCAAATGCTTTTCCATCTATTGGGATGATCATATGGTTTTTGGTTTGCTTTTGATTAATCAATTTCTAATAGTTTTCCTAATATTGAACCATGCATTCGGTATAAAACCTTTGTCTTTATTATCTTGGAGATGATTTTCTGTTTTTTTTGCTAATATCTTATTTAAAATTTGTCAATTTCATTAGGAGATTGGTCTAATTTTTTTTCTCTGTTTTTCAAATACCTGGTTTGGTATCATACCATGTCTGTGTCATAGAAGAATTTGGTAGGACTCCTTCATTCCCTATTTTATCAAATAATTTATAGCATTGGGGAATTTTCTTTAAATGTTTGGTAAAATTCATGTAAATCCATCTGGTCCTGGGGTTTTCTTGGGGTTGTTTAATTTTTCTTTTTTTTTCTGAAATGGGACTATTCAACAATTACTTTTCCCCTCTTTAGTCTGGGAAGTCTTATTTTGGAGGTGTCATCCATTTCCTTGGGTTTCAAACTTTTGTTATAAAGTTGGGCAAAATAACTCCTTATTATTTCTCTAATTTCCTCTTCTTGGTGAAAGTTCTCCTTTTCATTTTAAGACTATAATTTCATTTCCTCCCTCCTTTTTTAATCAGATTTCAAGGCATCTATTTTTTGGCTTTTTCATAGAAAACTTTGTTTTTAAATTGTTCAATAGTTTTTTACCTTTATTTTAATTTCTCCTTTTAATTTTAAATTTCAATTTAGTATTTGATTGGGGTTTTTTTAATTTCTCTTTTTTAGTTTTTTTGTTTGCCAATTCATTAATCTTTTCTTTCTCTGTTTTTATTCAAGTAAGCCTCTAAGGATATAAATTCCCTCTTATTACCCTTTGGCTCATCCAAAATTTTGGTATGATGTCTCATCTTGTCATTATCTTAATTGAAATTATTAATTATCTATAATTTGCTCTTCACCCAATTTCTTTAAGATGAGATTGTTTAGTTTCTAATTCTTTTTTCTATTTCCCCTAACTTTTTGTTGAATGTAATTTTTATTGCATCATGATCTGAAAAATTTTCACTGTTTCTTGCATTTAATTTAAGGGTCCTTATTTAATATTGGAATTTTGAACAGGTTCATAACTTGAGAAAATATATTCCTTCTTCCATTCAATTTTCTCCAAGATCCAACACCTAATTTTCTAATATTTATTTACTTCTTTAATTTCTTTCTTATTTGTTTTGTGGTTTGTTTGTCTAATTCTGAGGTGCAAGGTTGGATCTCCTATATTACAGTTTGTTGTCTTTTCTTTTTGCCTTAACTTCTCCTTTGGAAGTTAGTGCCATACCACTTGGGCATTATTTTTAAAGAATTGCTTCGTTGTTTTCTACCTTTGAGGATGTTCCTTCCTTATCTCTTTTAATTAGTCAATTTTACTTTTGTTGATCTGAGATAAGGATGGCTAACCCTCTTTTTGACTTCACCTAGCATAATAGTTTGCTCCAGCCTTTTCTTTTACTCTGCATCCCCTGCTTTAAATGTGTTTCTTTAAAAACATTTTGGGTTCTGACGTCCAGTCTGCTATCTGCCTCCTCTTTATGGGGAGTTCATTTTCCCATTTGGTTGGAATTCTAAATCTGTATTTCTGTCCTAATAACAGTTGTTTCTTTTCTTGCCTAACCCCTTTTAAACTTTTCCCCTCTTGTATCACGATCTTATCCTCTTTAATCCCTCCCCCCCCCTTTGGTCTTTTCCCTTCCTTCCTTTCCTTTTTTTTCCTTTCCTCTCCCCGTTTTTTAATGGGGAATTTTCTCTAAAAAAATGTCAATTATTTTTCTTTGGCCAACTCGTGGGAAGTAAGATTCACACAATGTTTCCCTCTCTAAATTCCCTCAGAATGTGTTTCCTTAGCCTCTTTGTGGGATGTGGTTTTCTTTTTCCCTCCTTCCACCTTGTTCTTTCATCATCCCCATATCTACTTCCCTTTGTTATATCATCAATCCAAATTATACATTATTCTTTTTATATCACAACAAAATACAATTCCAAATTATTTTACCTTTTCTGCATCTCTTGGTTTTCTTGGAGATAAATTTTTTTTTGTTTTGGTTTTTCTTCGAAACAAATGGAATTCATTTGTTTCATTAAATTCCATCTTCTTCCCTGGAAAATTCAACAATGGGTGGTTATTCTTGGCCATCCCAAGTTCTTGTGCCGAATATCATATTCAGGCCTTCTTTCCTTTAATGAGGGCAGCCAGATCTTGGGGTCCTTTGGCACCTCAATTTAAATGGTTTTTGGCTGTTGAAAATTTTTCCTTAATCTGATAGTTCTAAAATTTTGCCACAATATTCCTTGGGTTTTATTTTGGGTTTTTTTTCAAAGGTTTCGATGTTCTTTCAATCCTTTTTACCTTCTGATTCTTTCATCTGGGCAGTTCTCTTTGATGATTTCTTGAAAATATATCACTCTTTTTCATCTAGTTTTTGGGAAGTAATAATCCTCAGTTATCTCTCAATCATTTTAAAGTCTTCGTTTTAAATAGAAAATTCGGTTTTCCGTTTGTCATTTTTGTTTTGTATGATTCTTGCTGTTCAATGATTTTTTCAATTGTTCAGTTCTAATTTTAAAATTTTTTCTTCAAACTTTTTCTTCTTTCATATGTCCAATTGGTTTTGAATTTTGTTTTGGTCTGTGGATTTTTTCCATTTCATAATTTTTTTGTAATTATTTTTTTCAATTCCGTCCTACTTTCTTGCGTGTTCTTTGTCTTTTCCATTAGGATCCTACTTTTTGCAATTTTTTTCTTTTCAATTCCAAATCCCTACTTTCTGAATTCTTTTTTTCAATTCCAAATTCTTACTTTCCGGGGTTTTTTATTTTTCCAATTCCTTTTTGTTTCCCTGCCCTTCCTGGGAATTTTTAACTTTTCAATTCTTTTAGGAAGTTTTTGCTCTTTGAAAGCTTCTCTTTCCTTTTCCCATTTTCTTCAACTCTCTTTTGGGACTTTAATGGTCTCTTCTTGAGACATTTTGTAAGGAATCTGATGCATTTTTGCTGTTTGGGTCTCTTCAGGTTTCGCCTTCTTTTTCTCTAGAAGCTTGTTTTCTTTTTCATCTTTTATTCATGTTTAAAGCCTTTGGGGTGGGTCTCCTAGGCAGGGGTTCCACTTCCTCTAGGAGGGAAGATGTAAACCGATTTCGGCTCTGAGGTATGGGGTGCTCTGGGTGGGTTTCCCTTCCCCAACAGTGGTTCAGCACTGGCCGAGCTATCAAACTGATGGGTGATTGGATTTGGTGCCCTCAGCTGAGACTAAGTGGTGAAAGGTACTGCGGCGGGCCTCTTTGGGACTTGGTTTGCAGCTGGCGCGACCACCAGGAACTCTGCCCATGTCTGCCCATTCGCCCTGGAAAAGCTCTATGGCCCAAAGGGCTCCCCTTGCGATTGGGGCTCCCGGCTCGTCCTCCTGCGGTGCGGATCCCAACCCCAAGGAAAAGCCCTTACTGGGGGTTGGGGCTCGGGGCAAGCGGACTGGCTTTCACCCTCCGTTTGGACCTCCTGGATAATTTTCTCCCGTCTGGGGTCTCCCCGGCCCCGGAACCAATCTTTTGGCGGTCAGATTTTCTTGACGGTGGGGTTCTATCTTATCTTTCAATTGGCAGTCAAGACTTTTTGAGGCTCGAATAATATTGATAAAGAGGTAAAAAGGCTTAGAAATCCTTTCTTCTCCCCATCTTGGCTCCCCCCTATTTCTTTTTCTAAGATGGGATTTTAGGATTTTCCTTCCTCTTTAATCTGGGCAAGCTATTTTTTGAAAGGTATTTTCCATTTTTTAAGTTGTCGATTTATTGCCATAAAGGTTGGGCAAAGTAATTTCTAATTTTGCTCAAATTTCCTCTTCATTGTGAAGTTCTCCCTTTTCATTTTAAGACTAAAATTTTGATTTTCCTCTTTCCTTTTTAATCAGTTTACTAAGGGTTTGTCAATTTGTTGGTTTTTAGAAAACTCTTGTTTATTAATTAATTAAGTTTTTTACTTTCAATTTTATTTTCTCCCTTTTATTTTAGACTTTCAAGTTTAGTGTTTGACGGGGTTTTTAATTTGTTCCTTTTCGCATTTTTTGAACCCAATTCTTGACCTTCTCTTTCTCTACTTTTAAGTAACCTCTAGAGATATAAACCCTTATTACCCTTTTGCATCCACATTTGATAATTCTCATTATTGTCATTTCTTGGGGTGAAGTTATTAATTATGTTATGATTTGCTGTTTGACCCAAATTCTTTAGTATCAGATTATTTATTTAATTATTTTTGGTTCTTTCCCCTTTTTGTTGATTAATTTTTTGTTGTGGTCTGAAAGGTCATTCACTTTTCTGCCTTACCATTTGGTTTGAGGGTTTTTTATGTCCTAATATGGTCTATTTTTTTATGGTTTTGACTGCTGAAAAAAAGTGTCTCCCCTTCTCCATTTGTTTTAGGGTTATCATATCCTTTTCTATTATTCTTTTACCTCTTTGACCTTTCTTTTTATTTTGTGTTTGATTTATCTAATTCTGGGGTGGGTTAGATCTCCACTATTATGTTTTGCTATCTATTTCTTCTTGCAGCTCTCTTAATTTCTTTTAAAATTTAGATGCTAACCATTGGTGCATATATTTTTTTGAATTGCTTCTTTTTATCTCCCTTTAGCGAATGGGTGCCCTTTTATCTCTTTTAATTAGATCCTTTTTTTTTTGATCTGAGATCAGGATGGCTACCCCTGTTTTGACTTCACCTGAAGCATATAGATTTTGCTCATCCTTTTACCTTTTTCTGATTCCTGCTTAGATGTGTTTCCTGTAAACAACATATTTAGGTTCTGGTTTTAATCCATTCTTAATCCCCCCTTTTGGGGGTTTCCCCATTCACATTTTCAAAATTACCAATTCTTAATTGCCATCTTGTTAACCCCTATTTTGTTTTTCCCTTCTTTCCCCCCTTTAATATTATTAAACTGGCACCTTCCTCAACCCCTCCCTTTTATATCCCTCCCACCGGTTCCTCCCCTATCCCCTCCTTTCCCTCACGTTTCTGTATTCCCCTTTGCTTACTTTTCCTTCCCTTTCCTTTTCCCTTCTCCTTTTTCAATGAGATGGGAGTTTCCCATTATTGAAATTTTAAAATTTTTCTCTTAAAGTAATTTTATGGCATAAAATACCCCTTTTTCCCTATTCTTTCTCCAGATATAATGGTTTACTTTTTTTGTGAGATAAGTCCCCACTTTCCCTTTTTCTGATCTGTCCTTTCCCCTCTTTTCAGAACAAAGGTATACATGTATTGTTTATACATCTTTACAGAAATATATTAAATTTTTTTCCTTTTTGGTTTTTCTTGGTTCTATTTGGATCAAACTTCTTGTTAAGTTCTGGTTTTCCCAAAAAAAGGTGAAATTCCTTATTTCTTGAAGACCATCTTCCCTGGAAAAGATGCTCATTTGGCTGGGTGTTATTTTTGTTGCCCGGTTCCTTGCCTTTTGGAATATCATATTCCAGGCCTTCGATCTTTTAATACGGATGCTGCTGATCTTGGGTGATCCTTTTGTTGGCCCTCTATATTTGATTGGGTTTTTTGCCCCTTGGGTATTTTTCCTTTGTCTGGGGTTTGCTTTTTTGGCCCTATATTTCGGTGTTTTGATTTTGGATCCTTTTGGGGTGTCGTGAATCCTTTCAATGTCTATTTTCCCTCTGTTTCTATGACTTCGGATTCTCTTTGATAATTTCCTGGAAAATATGTCAGGCTCTTTTTTTTCATCGTATTTTTCTGGGGTCAATGATTCTCAGGTTGTCTCTCTGCCTTTTTCCAGGTCTGTTGTTTTCCCAAATATTTACATTTTTCTCCATTGTTTGGTTTTTGGTTTGTTGTGTTCTTCGCTCCCGGTCATTCAATTCCATTTTTTCTATTCTTACAATGAAGTGTTTTCTTTCTTTTTTATATCTTTTCTAATTCAATTTGTTCTATGGAATGTTTTTCCATTTTAATTTATTCTTTAAGAGCTATTTTCTGTTTCCGTTCACTTCCTTTTTTCAAGTTTGTTTTCTTTATCCCCTCTGTCTTTAAATGGTGGAATGCTTCTCAGTCTCTCTTGCCAAGCCTCCCTCCTTTTCCATTTTCTTCAGCTCTTTAGGTTTTAATTTCTTCTTGAGATTCATCTTTCTGAGGAACAGAGTCCTCCTCCTTGGGGATTCACCTGAGATAATCTTTTAGTCTCCTCAGGGTTTAATCTGTTCTCTGTCTGTAAAAAGCTGTCAATGTTAAGTCCTTTTCTTTTGCTCAGTCGAAGAATCAGAGACAAACAGAAAGAAAAAAGGAAAAAAGCAATGGTCCTTTTTGGGGAGGGGCTGGGTGGCGTTCAGCTTCCTCAAACCCAGGGGGGCAGCAGGCACTAGCAGGATTGTGTTACGCCTGCGCTCTGAGACTCTGAGGCTGCTAGACGCTGTGGGGAGGTAACCCGGTCCCAAGGAACTCCAGCTGTTTGGGTTTATTCTTCACCCCAGTGTTTAAACTTTCTGTTGGGCTTGACCTTTGCCAGGGCGTTCATCTGTGAAGCTCTCCCCGAGACAGCTAATCATCCCAACCCCTCCGGTCTGCCGGCTTTGAGCTGCCTGCCCGGCTCTTGCCGCTGCCTGCCCTCACCTGTGCCCGATCAAAATGTCCCGCCCTGGACAAAAACAGACCTTTCCTGGTGATCTGGATGTCTTCTCTTGGTAACTTTTGTGGGTTTTTTCAGTCAGGCATTAATTCAGAGGCTTTAATTGGATGGTTCTGAGGAAAATGGGTTTACACGGGCCTCCCTCACCACCATCTTGGGGTCAATTTTTTTTTAAACAAATGATGTTTTTGTAGGAAATTAGACTGCCTTATCTCCTTATGGTCTTTTGATTCCCCATTAAGAAGGCTAATAGACAAAACTTGCTATCTTTCCCTCACAAGATTACATTAAATGTCATCTTCTTTCTGTTTGGGGGAGAGGAAGGATTATTTCTTCTGTTTTTGGTTGTTTGTCTTTCTCTTTCCAAAATCTAAATTTAGCATTAAACCTTGGAAACACATGCACTTGAACACACTACATCACATATGGATATGAAAATAATGATGTATTATCAATATGAACATAATTATATCACAGATGTGTATGGATTCACACAAGCCACATACTTGCTCTAACATCATTGATATATTTCCCTGGACATCCTACTCATACCCATATCTGGAAGCTGGACAGGGCATTTGTGCCATGATCCTCTCCTTTGTATACCTTTCATGAAGCAGGTGAATGATGTTGAAGGGGCAAGGTGTGTGCCAGAGTAACACATGAGAAGGAAGAAAGTTTTAGGATCACATACAAGCATGAAGAATGTCACTGGGAAATAGGTCCTTCTCGCACATCAGTAAGCTGAAGAGTGGCAAGGGACAAAGGATGAGGGAAAGCTCACCCCTGCAAGCCAGTGGGAAAAGGAGCAGGTGCTCAGCTTTGGCCAGCTGACCCAGACTGCTTCCTCCTCTGTGTAGGATCTTGGGCTATATCATGGGGTAGGTAAGCTGGGAAGAAAGTGTTCCCTGGAGCCTAGGCTTCATACTTCCAAAGAAAGAGATCCACCTTTCCCTGAATATCCCATCAGGTAGATTAGACACCTGAGGTACAATTCCCTTTGACAGCAGCCAAGGGAAACCTGACTCCAAAGTTCAGAGATGTCTTAGCCTTTTTACTCAGCAATTGTGCTGGGTGTTGGGCCAGGCAAGGACTCATCAGTCTATTTGGTACATGGCAGTTGTGTGGAATGCAAAGGGCATAAGAAACATGGAAGGTGGGAGGGGACTGGGAAGAATAGTGATTAATCATCCTTATCCTTAACCTTATATTTCAGGATCTGGAGGACTCCATATAGTTGAAGTTGTCCTTCTGGTCAATGAGTGTCTTTTGATACATTTCATCCATTCTCCTCTTTTTCTGAGAACTAAAAAAGCCTTCATTTTGTTCTAGGACTATGGTAAGTTAACATGGACCTTCCCATCTTTGCCTAAAGTTCTCTCTCTCTCTCTCTCTCTCTCTCTCTCTCTCTCTCTCTCTCTCTCTCTTTCTCTCTCTCTCTCTCCACAGATAATTTGACAACATTTACCCTTGCATAGCTTGTTTCAGATTTTTTTCTTCCTTTTCCCCATCCCCTCCCCTAGATGGCAAGCAATCCAATATATCTTAAACATGTGAAAATAAATGTTAAACCCAATATGTATAAACATATTTATACAATTCTCTTGATACACAAGAGAAGTCAGATCAAAAAAGAAAGTAAATGAGTAAGAAAACAAAATGCAAGCGAACAACAACAAAAAGAGTGAGAATGTTATGTTGTGATCTACATTTAGTTCCCACAGTCCTCTCTCTGGGTATAGATGGCTCTCTTTATCACAAGATCATTGGAATGGCATCAATCATCTCATTGTTGGAAAGAGTAACGACCATCGGAATTGATCATCATATAATATTTATGTTGCTGTGTACAATGATCTCCTGGTTTTGCTCATTTCACTTAGCATCAGTTCATGTAAGTTTCTCCAGGCCTCTCTAAAATCATCATCCCAATCATTTCTTATAGAACAATAATATTCTATAAATTCATATAGCATAACTTATTCAGCCATTCTTCTACTGATGTTCCAGTTTCTTGCCACTATGAAAAAGGCTGCCACAAATATTTTTGCATATGTGGGTCCCCTTCCTTCCTTTACAATTTCTTTGGGATATAGGCCCAATAGAAACACTGCTGGGTCAAAGTGTATGCACAGTTTGACAACTTATTGAACATAGTTCCAAATTTCTCTCCAGAATGGCTAGATCCATTCACAGTTCCACCAACAATGCATCAGTGCCCCAGTTTTGCCACATCCCCTCCAATATTTGTCCTTGTCTTTTCCTATCATCTTAGCCAATCTGACAGGTATGTAGTGGTATCTCAGAGTTGTCTTAATTTGCATTTCTCTGATCAATAGTGATTTAAAGTACCTTCTCATATGATTAGAAATAGTTTTAATTTCTTCATCTGAAAATTGTCTGTTCATATCCTTTGACCATTTATCAATTGGAGAATGGCTTGAATTCTTATAAATTTGAGTCAATTCTCTATATATTTTAGAAATGAGATCTTTATCAGAACCCTTAAATGTAAAAAAGATTTCCCAATTTATTGCTTCCCTTCTGATCTTGTGTGCATTAGTTTTGTTTATATAAAAACTTTTAAACTTAATATATTTTAAATTATCTATCCTGGTGTTCAATTATGAGTTCCAGTTCTTCTTTGGATACAAATTCCTTCCTTCTCCACAGATCTAAGAGGTAAACTATTCTATGTTCTTCTAATTTGCTTATAATCTCACTCTTTATGTGTAAATCATAAACCCATTTAGATCTTATCTTAGTATGTAGTATTAGGTATGGGTTGAGCCCTACTTTATTCTATACTAGTTTCCAATTTTTCTAACAGTTTTTGTTAAATAGTGAGTTCTTATCCTAAAAGCTGGGGTTTTTGGGTTTGTCAAACACTGGATTGTTATAGTTATTGAATATTTTGTTCTGTGATCCTAACCTATCAATCAACTATTGATATCAGATCAATGTTTTTGATAATCACTGCTTCATAATACCGTTATAGGTCTGGTACAGCTAGGCCACCTTCATTAGCATTTTTTCATTAATTCCCTTGAAATTATTAACATTTTATTCTTCCAGATGAACTTTGTTATTAATTTTTCTAGGTCTGTAAAATAATTTCTTGGGAGTTTGATTGGTATGGCACTAAATAACTAGATTGATTTAGGTAGTATTTTCATTTTTGTTATATTTGCTCAGCCTACCCATGAACACTTGATATTTTTCCAACTAATTAGATCTGACTTTATTTGTGTGGAAAGTGTTTTGTAGTTGTGTTCATATAGTTCCTGACTTTCCCTTGGCAGATAGATTCCCAAATATTTTATATTATCAACAATTATTTTGAATGGAATTTCTTTTTGTATCTCTTGCTGCTGGACTTTGTTGGTAATATATAAAATAACAAAACACAAGTTTTCATGTTTTTTCTTTAAATGCTTGATTAAATTTGCTTCTGTCAATATGGTTCTTCTTTTTAAAAATATAATAATTTATTTCTGCCTTATTCAGTTTCTTTTTTTGAGATTGGGTTATTTAAATTCAGTAGGTTGTCAGTTTTAGTGCCATATGCTTGGGGAAAATAGTATTTAACAATGGAATTTTTATTTTTCATTTGTTATGAATTTAACTTAAAATTTTTAATATGATAAGTTTTCCTTTTAAAATGAAATTAGCTAATTATCTATTTTTATTTAAAACTGTGTTTTCTTTATTATTTTTTGCTTTCATTTTTTAATGTACTGTTTGATTTTTTTATAGTTTATATTTTGGTGTTTAATTGTTTTTAAAATTTTGTTGGTTTTCTAATTTTTTAGCTGCATGTTCTGTTCCCTAAACTGCTTGTTTTCTCTTTTGTTGAGGACAGTATTTAGAGATAAAATTTTTCCCCTACTTTGTCAAGTACTTTGACTGCTTTCCACAATTTTTTTTATATATTGTCTTATTATTTTATTTTTTTGCTGAGGCAATTGGGATTAAGTGACTTGCCCAAGGTCACACAGCTAGGAAGTGTTAAGTGTCTGAGGCCAGATTTGAACTCAGGTCCTTCTGACTTTAGGGTTGGTGTTCTTTTTACTGCGCCACCTAGCTGCCCCTTATTATTCTATTCTTGATGAAATAATCTAGTGTTTTTATCATGATAAATGTTTTTATATTTGTTCTTTCTGCTATTCTTTCTTTAGTATTTATTTAGTCTCCAATTAATTTTTAGTAATTTCTGCACTGGTTCTTTATTGAATATATATTTGAACTGACATTTATAAAAGATGTGTTTATATTTGTGTTTTCGTACATTTGTAAAGATTTTATGCCTTAATGTATAGTCAGTTTTTGTAAATGTATGATGCACAGCAGAAAAATAATTATATACTCCTTTCTATTTCCAACTGCTCAAAGTCTATCGTGTACTTTTTCTAAAATTTTATTCAATTCATTAACATTTGGGGGGGGTGTATTTTGGTTGGATTTTTCTAATACTGAAGTGGATACATTGAGGTACCCCATTATTAAAATCAATTTTCATTTTTCCTTGTGACCCATTTGACCTTTCCTTTAAATATATAATTACTATGACATTCAGTTAATTTATGTTTTCTATTCATTATTTATTTGTGGGACTTTTTAACAAAATATAGTTTCCCTGTTTAAATCTTCTAATGGAGTTTATTTTTGTTTTTATCTTTTCTGAGATCATAATTGCAATTATTACATCTTTTAGATGAAACATTCTAACTCTTACTCAAGACCCTTATTTAAACTTTGGGTAAATCTTTGTGTTTTAAGAGTGCTTCATGCAAACAACATATTATTGAATTCTTCTTTCTAATGTCATCTTCTATATTACGGGTGACTTCATCATATTCATACTCACAGTTACAATAATTAATTTTGAATTTCCTTCATCTTCTGTTCGTATACATTTTTTCTTTATTTCCTCTCCATTTATAAAGAAGAATAGAAAGCAAGGAATGTGCTTAACTTCAGTGCCCTAGATTTGATGTTTCTGCTCCTTGTCTTTTACTTGTCCAGATCATAATCACATATTTTTATCCCTGACTCCCTTCAATTGAAACCTTTTTCACAATCTACCATCTGTAGAGTTTGTTTTGCTTATAACTATTTCACCCCTTAACCTATCCCTTTCTCTCACTTCCTCTTCTCTCCTCTCTTTTTTATTTTCTTTTCCCCTGTTGAATGAAATGTATTGTACTCAATTCTATGTATGCACATACTTACTTCATTTTATCAGTTCAGAGGAAAAGTAAAATGAAACATTTCCCATTTACCTCAGCCTTCCTCTCTGCTGTCTCCTGCTTGCAAACTTCAATTATAGGAGATAATTTCCCACACTCTGACTTTCCTTCCCATTATGCTTTTCTTTCACCCTCCTTTTTCTATTTTCTTTTAACATCATTGAAAATAGCAAAATTATTCCAAGGTTTTCTGTCTTAGACTTGCTCACTTGCAACAAATGATAGGCAGTTGCCAAAGGCATATGAATCTTACCTTCCCCTATTTGAATATAAACACATCACTGTTCAGTTCCTTATGTGTTTCCAGCTCTTTATAACTTTTTATATATCTCTTGTCTCTAATATTTTTATTTCAAAGTTTCTATTCAGTGTTTTCCTTTTCATCCAGAACCTCTGTGAATCTTCTACTTAATTAGAGGTCTATTTTTATCTTTTAAGATTATATTCAGTATTGCTGGATAAGTTATTCTTTGTTAATATTTAAATTTTATTTTTCCTCAGTTACATGTAAAACAATTTTAAAATTTGTTTTTAGAACTTTAACTTCTAGATTCTTTCCTTTTCTCCCTTCCCACCTCATTGAAGAGGCACATGTGAAGTTATGCCAAATAGTTTCATAAAGGTCATATTGAGAAAGAAAACATAAACTTTCCCCTCTTCGCTGAAAAAAAAAACTCTCAAGAAAAATTATGCTTCAACCTATATTCAAACATAATCAGTTCTTTCACAGGGTATGGTTAACATTTTTCATCATAAGTCCTTCAAAGAAGACTTGTATCATTGTACTGCTAAGAATTCCACAACACGGCTATTATTTTGTACGTTCCACTTTTCATGAACTCATGGAGGACTTCTCAGGTTTTTCTGAAAGTGTCCTGCTTATCATTTTTAAAAAATAGAATAATAGTATTTCATTATGATCACATACCACAATTTATTCAGCCATTTTCTAATTGATGGGTATCCCCTCAATTTCTGATATTTTGCTCTGAGAAAAGAGCTCCTATAAATATTTTTGTATATTCAGGTCCTTTTCCTTTTTTTTTTTAAAAAAGCTCTTTTGGCCTTCATGCTTAGAAGTGGTATTGCTAGTTCAAAAAGTATTCCGATTTTAGTTACAAATTGCTCTGTAGAATAGTTGAATCACTTCATAATTCCACCGATAATGTATTAATATCTTATTTTCCCACATTCCCTCTAACATTTCTCACTTGTCATTTTTCTGATCCATTAGCTAAATCTAGTAGGTATAAAGGCACAACTCAGAATTTTTTAAATTTGCATTTCTTCAATCAATATGAATTAGAGTGGGTTTTTTTTTTCATATGGCTATAGATTCCTTTGATTACTTCATCAGAAAACTGTTCATATCTTTTGATCATTTATCATTAGGGAATAGCTCTTAGTTTTTAACATTCTTTTTTTATTTTATTATAATAATTTTTTATTGACAGAACCCATGCCAGGGTAATTCTTTTTACAACATTATCCCTTGCACTCACTTCTGTTCCGATTTTTCCCCTCCCATTCTCCACCCCCTTCCCTAGATGGCAAGCAGTCCTATATATGTTGAATATGTCGCAGTATATCCTAGATACAATGTATATGTGCAGAACCAAACAGTTTTCTTGTTGCAGAGGGAGAACTGGATTCAGAAGGTAAAAATAAAACAAGAAAGAAGAAAAGAAAAACAAAAGTGCAAACAGTTTACATTCATTTCCCAGTGTTTTTTCTTTGGGTGTAGCTGCTTCTGTCCCTCATTGACCAATTGAAATTGAATTAGGTCTCTTTGTCTAAGAAATCCACTTCCATCAGAATACATCTTCATACAGAGTATCATTGTTGATGTATATAATGCTTTCTTGGTTCTGCTCATTTCACTTAGCATCAGTTCATGCAAGTCTCTTCAAGCCTCTCTGTATTCATCCTGCTGGTCATTTCTTACAGAACAATAATATTCCATAACATTCATATACCACAATTTACTCAACCATTCTCCAATTGATGGGCATCCATTCATTTTCCAGTTTCTAGCCACTATAAACAGGGCTGCCACAAACATTTTGGCACATACAGGTCCCTTTCCCTTCTTTAGTATCTCCTTGGGGTATAAGCCCAGTTTGATAATTCTTTGGGCATAATTCCAGATTGCTCTCCAGAATGGTTGGATTCGTTTACAACTCCACCAACAATGTATCAGTGTCCCAGTTTTCCCGCATCCCCTCCAACAATCATCACTATTTTTTCCTGTCATCTTAGCTAGTCTGACAGGTGTGTAGTGGTATCTCAGAGTTGTCTTAATTTGCATTTCTCTGATAAATAATGATTTGGAGCACTCTTTCATATGAGTGGAAATAGTTTCAATTTCATCATCTGAAAATTGTCTGTTCATATCCTTTGACCATTTATCAATTGGAGAATGGTTTGGTTTCTTATAAATTAGAGTCAATTCTCTATATATTTTGGAAATGAGGCCTTTATCAGAACCTTCAACTGTGAAAATGTTTTCCCAGTTTGTTGCTTCCTTTCTAATCTTGTTTGTATTAGTTTTGTTTGTACAGAAGCTTTTTATTTGATGTAATCAAAATTTTCTATTTTGTGATCAATAATGGTCTCTAGATCGTCTTTGGTCACAAATTTCTTCCTCCTCCACAAGTCTGAGAGATAAACTATCCTATGTTCCTCTAATTTATTTATAATCTCGTTCTTTATGTCTAAATCATGGACCCATTTTGATCTTATCTTGGTATACGGTGTTAAGTGTGGGTCCATGCCTAACTTCTGCCATAGTAGTTTCCAGTTATCCCAGCAGTTTTTGTCAAATAATGAATTCTTATCCAAAAGTTAGGATCTTTGGGTTTGTCAAACACTAGATTGCTATAGTTGAGAATAGCTCTTATTTTTTATGAATTTGATTCGGTCCTCTACGTATTTGAGAAATGAGGTCTTTATCAGAGAAATGTGCTTCAAAATTTCTTTTCACAGTTACTATTGATAACTGTATTTCCCTCTATTCTGTTTTCCCCATGACCATTTATTCTATTCTGTCTCTCCTTTCACCCTGTCCCTCCTCAAAAATGTTTTTCTTCTGACCACCTACTCCCCCAGTGTGATCTCCCTTTTATTAACCACCCTCTTCTCATATCCTATTTCCCTTGTACTTTCCTGAAGGGTAAGATAGATTTCTATACGCATATTAAATGTGTATATTATTTCTTTTTAAAGCCAATTCTGATGAGAGTAAGGTTCATCCATTCCTTTTCTCTTCCCTTTCTTCCATTCCATTGTAAACGCTTTTTCTTGACTTTTTAATGGCAAATAATTTATCCTACTCCATTTCTCCCTTTTCTCTTTTTCCAGTTCATTCCTTTCTCTGGATAAGTTATACTTGATTGTAAGTCTATATCTTTCCCTTTTGGAATAACATTTTAATTTTTCATTATTTAAAAGTAGTGGCTGCTAAATCTTGTCTTTTCTTCTTTGTGAATTCTGGTTTGTTATATTATTCTTTTTTGATCTTGAAGTTCTGGATTTTGGCTACAATTTTCCTAATTAGTTTTCATTTTGGAATTTCTTTCAGAAGTAATGGATGTGTTTTCCCCATTTTTACTTTGAATTCTAGTAATAAGAATTCTGGTCAGCTTTCATTTATTTTTTTTTGAAATGTGATAACATTTCTTTTTGGAGTGGATGGTAGTGACTTTCATGTAATTCATTGATTCTTAAATCCTCTCACAATGATCTAAGTTCCAGATGGGCAGTTTTTAACATTATATGCCTTATATTTTCTTCTATTTTTTAATCTTTTGAATTTATTTTTAATATTTCTTACTAATTTTCAAGGAATATGTTGATTGGGTAAGGTTATATTTTTTGTGCTAAGCTATTAATTGTCTTTGCTAATTTTTGCTTTACCTTTCATTTTAGTTAATGTTTTCCTCTATCTCTCATTTTATTTATAAAATTATCTAAAAACTGTTTAAAGTGAACTTTTGCTTCATTTCTTCCAGGAACTGAGTTTGAATTTGTGTCCAAGCTTTATTTTCTTTAAGGCTTTTTTGGTAGATATTTACATTCATTCTCTCCTTCTTTGATTGTATCTTTACCATTCCCATTTTATTTTCTTCAACATGGTAATGCTTTGTGAAATGAATGGGAAACCTTAATCACATGTAGTCTGCTTTTCTAGTCCTATTTAAGAAGGATTCCTTATGAAGTAGCATTACCAATCATTCTATTTCCACTGTCTACTCCCTATACCTATTTTTGTTCCATTGTTACCAACTAGGTGCTGGGCAGCTCTTCTCTCATTAGTGATGTTGGTGTCTGTGGTTGGGGCATAAACTTTAATAGACACAAGAGGCTGGAGATGAAAAAGTATAAACTTTTTAAAAGCACCCATTTTGTTTCATAGATACAATAACCACTGGCAAAATGGGACAAAAGCCACATAGTATGTGGTCATGAAGAAATGGGCAAAGGAAACTTTTTTTTAAAGTTAGTAGCTTTATCAAGACTTTCCTGTAAGCTCTCTTCTACCTCAATACTCTTGGTCTCATGACAGGAAATCCACTGACCATCACAGGGCACAAAGACTTAAATGGGTTTTTACACTTTGTTCTTTTCCCCAAATACTTTCAATCCAACAGCAACCATGAGGCTCTTTCTGCTGATTCTTATCTGTTTTTGTGGACTCACAGGATGCATGGTGGAAGGTAGGCTAATAAATTAATTTTTAGGGTGGGATAAAGATGGGATAATAGGAAGCATGGAGGTGGGAGGCAGGAAACAGAACTCTCATCTATCCCTGACCACATTAGCTATGAATAAAATACATTTTAAGGCATTTCAGGTTCCCTAACCCATGAAATGGACATGATGATTCTTACCTGCAGGGAACTTTGGCAATAATTCATAAGATGATAGACTAAATGGAAAAAAATCATTTAAAAATTAGTAACATAGATCACTTCTTGTAGATGTCTGTCCTGGTTATAAAGGAGGAAGCTGTACTAGAGAACTGTTATGGGCCAGAACTTGAAACAAGGTAATAAGTGGAATTGAGGAGACAATGGTTATCTAATTTAGCATGGTTCAGTATGATTGATTTAATCCTACAACAAATAATGATTTCCTAGTGTTTTATAATGATTGGTTTATACTCAGTGTAGAGTATAAAAGCTAGAAGCCTTAGCCAATATTCATTCAAGTGAGCCCCAAGTGAAGGAGATAGGACTTTGAAAGAGATAATAAAAGATTTGGACTTTAACACCTGATTGTACCTGTGGTGATTACTGAACTGAAAGGAAGGCTGCTCCCAGAAAGCTGAAACTGAAACAAGAGAACATTACAGAGAACATAGATGAATTACTGCCAGTCTAGTTTCACTTCTGGAAAAATAATTTCAAATTAATGTTCTAGATATTAGGTGATTTTGGGAATAGTATGATTGACAATTGAAATCATGAAGACTCAAGTTCAATCTTTCCTAACTTACTAATTGTGAGCCTGAGTAAGTCACTTAGGCTTCAATATGTCTCAATTTCCCCATCTGTAAAATGAGTAAAATAATAGCTCCTTCCTCCAAGATAGGTGTAAGGATAAAACAAGATTTTATTTATTTATAGGTGTGCATGCATATATATATATACATATATTCATATATGATGTTTATATATATATCTATATACATATAACTTCCCTATATATATATATATATATATATATATATATATATATATGTAAATGTCATCTTAACTATTATTACTGTAATTATTATTATGTTCTTATCTTAGCTATCTTGCAGTCAAATGAACGGAACTAATTTTTCCAATGGGAGATTATTTTTCCTTTTTCTTTTCTCTTTCTCCTCTTTTATCTTGGTATTGTTGATGAATCTGCAAATAAGATCTGATGCTTATGATCCTCAGAATCTGAAGGCTATACTAATGGTGCTGAAATCTTGTCAAGTCTTACTGAACTGAAGAGACTTCAACTATGGGCGAATGTATTCATTATGTAAGGGCCTGCTGGGAAAGATGGATCAATGGTAATAATGACTAATACTGACATAGTGCTTTGAGGCTTACAAATTTCTTCACAAATGCCATCACAAATAATCCTCATATTAACCCTTTGAGGTTGGTGCAATATGTAAGCTTTAATATGTACATCTTTAGAAGTCAAGCTATGAGATTGTCACATGATTTTCCTATAGTCACACAACTAATATCTATCAGAGGCAGAGTTTGAATTAAATTCACTTCAACATCTATTGCATAATTATCATATGTACAGTTTTATGGTAGGTTCTAGGAATATAAGATATGACCATCATGCTCAACGACCTTTACTCTCTCCTGAATCTAAGTCTTTATATCTTTCCCAGGCCATCACTATACCATAATCAAGATTGACCACTAGATCACAAAAAAAATTTTTTTTGGCCACACCAACTAATGATTCTATCTGATTAGAGAAAAGAGAACACATATAAATGGAAACATGGATTTTTGGAAGTAATGGAAAATATTATTATTAGAGATACACTGGGATTTTTTTCAAAAGATTATACTTATAATGAATTCCTTTCCCATTCCTGCCATTAGTCATTTTGTGAAAGAAGAATCAGAATAAAAAGAAAACACTGTGGAAAAGAATAAACAAACAAAAAAGTGAAAATAGTTTGCTTTGACCTGATTCAAGCTCTCTTGTTCTTTTTCTGGATGTGGATAGAATTTTCCATCATGAATCTTTTGGTATTGTCTTAGAATATTGTATTTCCGAGAAGAACTAAGTATGTCAAAATTGATCATTGCACAATATTGTTTTTACTTTCTAAAACTATAATTGTACATATATACATATATGTATGTATGTAAAGCACACACACATAGACACACTTCAAGATTTCTTGCTTCAGGGTAGTGAATATATAATCCATTTGATCTCACTGATCCTGGGATGGAAGTACATTTTTGCTTTCAGTGATGATGTGCTTAGAAGAATCTGAGCCAATATCTTATATCCAACAACAACCAGTAGTTGTTCTGGGAAGAAATTTTGCACAAAGATGACTGTTATCTGATTGATGTCCACATCTGGATTGGTCTATGAGTCTCCATGGAGAAAGAAAACAGAGCTCATGTTTGTTTTTTTATTATACCTAGTTGGGACCATCTATTTCTGCTACTCACTTTCTGAATGACTAGCAATATGTTTCTTCTCCTCACTGGTTTCAGTATCCCAAATGGGAAAGCCAATTCCTGCTGTGATTGAACTCTTGGGGAACTTCTGATATTTAAGTAGGCTGAAAGAGCAGAAAAGCCAGAAAGACTTCAGGGGAAAAGGCAGTATGGTGATGTACCTCTGTTCAATTCTGAGGGTCTTAGGAGGAGCAATAGGTGACTTCACTGGGGAGAGAAAGAAAAGAGGATTCTTCTAAAGTAATAGAGAGAGGAAAGATTAGATTTTTCTTTCATTGGGTTCAGAAAGAGTTCAGATTCAAAACAAATAAGCAGAAATGAAAAAAGAGAGAGTTCAGGAGGGATATGGTGACTGTTGAAAGGAGAGGGTAAAAAGAGATGGGGAGATAAGATAAGAATGTATTTTATTTAGTTCTATCTTAGATAACAGCCTTCTACAATCAGCAACACTTTCCACCAAGTGCTGCATCATCATTAACCGCTCTTATAAATCAAATATTTCTGCCACTTTGAAATCAGGGCAGGCACCTATGGAAAAATATATAAAAAACTACTAACATTGAATAATTTCATTTACTATTCACTATTCTTAAATTTCTTTTGATTTCTGTTAATCTTGATCAATAAGGGAAACATGTTGATCTTCATTCTAAATTCTTTTTAAGGATTTCCAGGGGGAAGCCAGGTGATTCAGGGGTTAGAGTGTCAAGCCCACAGTTAGAAAGACTAATCTTTGGGATTTCAAAACTGCTCTCAGATACTTACTAGCTGTGTGAACCCGGGCAAGTTAAGAACCTTCTGTTTCCTCAGTTTCCTTACTTGTAAAATGAGCAAGAGAAATAAATAACAAGTCACAATAATAGCTTTGCCAAGAACACCCCCAAAAGGGTCACGAAGACTGGGACATGACTGAAATGACAACAACAACAAAAAGGGTTTCTAAGTATAGTCACCTCTTTAGGCCAGATCATAATCTTATATTAATCATTAAAAATGAGTCTCCCTTGTGAACAAAATGCTAGATCTGCAATTATAGTCACTGAGTTCAAATCCCAACTTTGCTACAAGTGCCACAGGTATAAGTATTAAATTAATTTAAAAGGAAACTTTGCCTGTTGAACTAATGTCATCAGACCATCAGTAAGCATTTATTAAGCAACTATTTTATGCCAGGCAATGTAGTAGTCATTGAGGTTACACAAAAAAAAATGGATTGGGGCATTCTTGCACTTTGCTTGAAAATATTTCAGAAGCTAATATTTTGTCCTTAATAGTTATAAAGATGGAAATGAGTTTATTATTATTCACCATCAATTTTCCTACATTGTGAAAAATTAACTCCTGTTTCATTTTGTCTTTGTATTTCTAGTGTATACCACATTGGCTAGCATATAAGAGTTGCTTAGTAAATCTTGCGGATGGTCTGAATGATATCAATACCAATGTCAATAATACCAATACCAATAATATCAATTCAACACATAAAATTTTCTTTTCTTTTAATGAAGTGATTATAGGAGGTTTGATTTTTTCCCTTTAAAAATTCTTTTTTTTCCCTAGGTGTAGGAAGTGAAGTCATAAAAAAAAGTTTTTGTGTGAGCTGGAGCCAGCCCCTTCAAAGCAAGAGGGTGAAGAGTTATACTATTGATGAAGGCTCCATGAAAGCAGTGATGTGAGTTTCAGCTTCCAGGGAGTCCATAAAATGCGCCCCCCCCTTTTTTTTTTTTTACAAGACCAAATGCCTTATTTTGAATAGTCCCTCTTTTCCATTTCTTAAATAATTTCCTCTCCAAACTGTCTTCATTGATTCATATCAACTAACTGGGTCCCTAAGAAAGCTTTAAGAGATTGTGAGTTTGTTGCCTAATAGGAATATTATAATAACTTCTATAATAAGCTTAGCCAGGAAAGTACCCTTTATAACTTATAAAATTAGTAACATGGCGAGAAGAAATGCTTGTTGCACTTCTAGCTTTAACATCTGAGTTCAAATCTGAACTCTACTGTAAGACCTTAACAAATCTTTCCTCCATTTTTGGTTCTTAATTTTCTGATTAGTAGAATGATATAAAGTGATTTGTAAAGCTGATTAGCTGAGACCTAAGTTACCTCCAGATTTCAAACAGTGACCAAGTGAGCCTTAGAAATCAGGAATGGGGGTCTCATGGTGGGGGTTCCAGACCATCATTCAGTACTAGCCCTTTTTCTGTGAGGTCTTTGGATGTTGGTAGAGATACAGTGAGGAAATGGACCTCAATATAATTTTTAATATATTTATTGCCATTTAATCCTCTTCTCATGTTCAATGGCATCATATTGGTCATTAAGCATTGCTAATATTTATTTTAATTTGGATTGAGAATGAGATGAAAGAACTCCACCTTCACCAAAGAATGAGGTAAAAATACTTATAGATAATGAGAATTAAAGCAAAAATTGTTGGGTAGACATACACCACTCATTCGTTGTTCTTAACTTTTTATTATTAATTCATTCTACAAATATTTATTAAAAACCTACTATGAGCAAAACACTTAAGGATAATATACAAATATATTATATATGTAATATATCACATATATAATATATATATATTTCTTCTTTTTTCTTTTTTTTATTAAAGCTTTTTATTTACAAACCATATGTATGGATAGTTTTTCAACACTGACCCTTACAAAACTTTCTTTTTCAAATTTTTCCCTCCTCTCCACACCCTCCCTTAGATAGCAGGTAGTCCAGTACATGTTAAATGCTAGAATATATGTTAAATGCAATATATGTATACATATTTGTATAGTTATCTTACTGCACAAGAAAAATTGGATCAGAAAAAATAAAACCTGAGAACGAAAACAAAATGCAAGCAAACATCAACAGAAAGTGTGAAAATGCTATGTTCTGGTCTATACTCAGTTCCCACAGACCTCCCTTTGGCTTTCTTCATCACTAAACAATTGGAACTGATTTGAACCATCAGAACTGATTATTGTATAGTCTTGTTGTTGCTGTATACAATGATCTCCTGGTTCTTCTCATTTCACTTAGCATCAGTTCATGTAAATCTCTCCAGGTCTCTCTGAAAGCATCCTGTTGGTTGTTTCTTACAGAACAATAATATTCCATAACATTCATATATCACAATTTATTCAACCACCACTGATGGGCATCTACTCAGTTTCCAGTTTGTTGCCACTACAAAAAGGACTGCCACAAACATTTTTGCACGTGTGGATCCCTCTCCTTCCTTTAGTATCACTTTGGTATATAAATCCAGTAGAAACATTGCTGGATTAAAGGGTATGCACAGTTTGATAACTTTTTGAGCATAGTTCCAAATTGCTCTCCAAAATGGTCGGATCCATTCACAGGTCCACCAACAATGTATCAGTATCTCAGTTTTTTCACATTCCCTCCAATATTCATCATTATCTTTTCCTGTCATTTTAGCCAATCTGACAAGTGTGTAGTGACATCTCAGAGTTGTCTTAATTTGCATTTCTCTGATCAATAGTGATTTAAAGCACCTTTTCATTTGACTAGAAATAATTTCAATTTCTTCTGAAAATTGTCTGTTCATATCCTTTGATCATTTATCAATTGGAGAATGGCTTGAATTCTTATAGATCTGAGTTAATTCTCTATATATTTTAGAAATGAGGCCTTTATCAGAACCTTTGAATGTAAAAATGTCCCAGTTTATTGCTTCCCTTCTAATCTTGTCTGCAGTAGTTTTTGTATAAAAACTTTTTAACTTAATATAATCAAAATTTTCTATTTTGTGTTCAATAATTATCTCTAATTTTTCATTGGTCATAAATTCCTTCCTCCTCCACAGATCTGAGAGGTAACCTATCCTATGTTCTTCTAATTTGTTTATAATATCATTCTTTATGTCTAGATCATGAACCCATTTCAACCTGATATTGGTATATAGTGTTAGATGTGGATCAATGCCTAGTTTCTGCCATACTACTCTCCAATTTTCCCAGCAGTTTTTGTCAAATAGTGAGTTTTTATCCCAAAAGCTGGGGTCTTTGGGTTTGTCAAGCACTAGATTACTATAGTCATTGACTATTTTGTCCTGTGAACCTAATGTATTCCACTTATCAACTATCCTGTTTCTTAGCCAGTACCAAATGGTTTTGATAACTGCTGCTTTATAATATAATTTTAGATCCGGTACAGCAGGGCCATCTTCATTTGCTTTTTCCCCCATTAAATTCCCTTGAATTTTTTGACCTTTTGTTCTTTCAGATGAATGTTGTTGTTATTTTTTCTAGGTCAGTAAAATAGTTTCTTGGGAGTTTGATTGGCATAGCACTAAATAAATAGATTAGTTTAGTGAGTATTGTCATCTTTATTATATTCACTTGGCCTAGCCAAGAGCAGTTGATGTTTTTCCACTGTTTAGTTCTGACTTTGTTTGTGTGGAAAATGTTTTGTAGTTTTGCTTATATAGTTCCTGACTTTCCCTTGGCAGATAGATTTCAAAATATTTTATACTATCAACAGTTATTTTAAATGGAATTTCTCTTTGTATCTCTTGCTGTTGGGTTTTGTTAGTGATACATAAAAATGCTGATGATTTACGTGGATTTATTTTGTATCCTGCAACTTTGCTAAAATTGTGTATTATTTCTATTAAATTTTTTAGTTGGTTCCTTAGAATTCTCTAAGTATACCATCATATCATCTGCAAAGAGTGATAATTTGGTTTCCTTATTACCTACTCTAATTTCTTCAATCTCTTTTTCTTCTTTTATTGCTAAAGCTAGCATTTCTAATACAATATTGAATATATATATATTTACATAACAACTGCATTTAGGGTTATTATGACTCACTTCATGAGGAGCAATGTATTATAATGGATGGCATATTGATTTTGGACTTAGGAGATTTGAGTTCAATGTCCAATTCTAACCCCATTAAACTCAACAAGGTGACCAAATCTTTTCATCTCTCCAAACTTCAAATGCTCCACCTTCCAGGGATGATTGCTCCATTTTCCCCAAAAAGTAGTCCATAAGAAACTTCTTATGTTCATTCTGAAGTGAGTCCTTGGCCTGATAGAATGACAAGGAAATTAACAATTTCTTTTCCTTCCCTTTCAGTTTTATCACCCGCAAAGGATTTAAAATCTGTGCTAATCCAGAGGCCAACTGGGTAAAAAATGTCATCAATTCTGTGGATAGCAGAAGGAAAACTAGAAGGACAACAGCTTCATAGCCAATTAATAACTAGGCCACTATCAAGTCTGGGCTGACGCCATTTTTCTAGGTTGTGTGTTGGATTGGATAGGATTGACTTGTGATGAGGAATAACTTGGGTTCAAATCTTTCCTTAGAATTCTTATAGCTTTGCTATTTTAGTCAAATCATTTAACTTTGCCAAGCTTCTGTTTTTTTCATCCTTCAAATGGGGACAATATTTGTAGAATTTGCCTTACAGGATTACTTATGAAAACCAAAAGAGAGAATGTATGTTAAGTACTCTGCAAACCTAAAAATACCACATAAAAATCAGTGATTCTTACTAACACATTGTCTATTGTCGGCTTTCAAAAGAAATAAAGTGTCTGCATTCACACAAACTGTTCGGATTGTATTTACTTTTCTATGATCCTGAAGATTCTCTACTTTGATTTTTCGAGTTATTGATGTTCATCTTAGAATTGTGTTTGGAAAATATTTATTATTCAGAACAATGTTTTTGTTTATTCAGAACAACCTGGAGAAATTTATGAAGTCAGAAAAAAGAGGTTATCTTTAAGACAAATCAAGGAATAGGTTGGCAGGGAAAATGATAATATTTATCATATCACAAATCAATTTCTTAAAATGATAAATGAGAAGTGATGCTATAAATTCACATACTTTATGGTTTACAATGAATTTTCTTTATTTCTCTTTTATGAGGTAGGCTATGCAAATATTAGACATTTCTTAGATGAGGAAGTAGAATAAGTGAATTTTATCAGATTGCTCAGACCTCTTCTGCATTATCTATAGATCTGGTCCATATGTCATGAACAAATTCCTGTTAATATCTATTTCTATACATTAGCAGTGAAAGAGTAAGGGGTCAAAGAACATTGAACTAAAAATCAGGAGATCTGGTTCTAGTCCAAGGTTACTATATAACAAGATAGCTGCAAAAGTCTGTGCTAAACACTGAAGATACATTGATAATTGCAAGAAAATCTTTGCAACCAAGGGATTTATATTTTGAAGAGACAAAATGACACAAAAGGGAGATAAAGAAGGGGATGGTCACAGGGTGGTTCATTTTGTGAAGGTGTACTAAAAGAGATCTGGATGGCTGGTTTGGAGCAAGAAAAGGTAAAACTCATCTATGAGATCAGAGCATCTCACAGAGAAAGTCCAAGTTTCCAGCAAGAAGGGGCAAAGAAATGCAAAATGAATCACTCCTTGGTGTATAACCTCTAACAAATTTATCTATTCCACATAGAATCGTAAACTTGTAACAGAAGAATGTTAAATGTTAACGTCGAATCTCTCATTTCATAGAGGAGAAAATGAGGCTCAAGATTTCAATTTTCTCACCTCTATAATGAGGGTTAGATCAGATTAATTTTAAGGTCTCCTTCAGTTCTACAGTTCCATAAATTTATGATTGGTGTCATTCTAGATTTTTTTTAAATATAGGAATCTAGTTTGTGCAATGTAATTAACTATTACCAAAATATATTGCCTGTTTACTGTTAAAATAGTTGAACCGACCTTTAATTTACAGGACCTAACAAGATTTACAAATGAGTTCTATTATTTGAAAACTAATAATTCCAATATTATGTAAACTGTTTATAAACATAAGTAAAGAAAACTTTCTGTCAAATTCTTTTTACTATTTAAATATGATCTTGAGACCTAAACTAAGGAGAGCTATATCATAGAAAGAACACTATAGCTTAATATCTCTAATAAATATAGATATAAACATTTAAAATACAATATTAGCAAAAAGTACAGCAACACATAATAAAGACTATATACTCTATTACTTGGTAGAATATATACCAGGAATGTAATGTTGGTTCAATATTAAAAAAACCTATGAGCATAATATAATTTATTAGAATATATTAATAACAAAATCATAAAAATCAGATATGATTTTTAAGATATTTATTAGATATGATCTTTTGATGAAGAGTTTTCATAAGTATTAAAAGTCATGTCATTACTTTGATATAGTTATTTGCTGGGTTTTTTTTTTTTGAGTAATAATAGGCAGGTGATTTGTTTTAAAGATTAGATTTTATTTATATAATTTTCTAGGCTTATAATTTATACTAGGCATAGCTCATTCCTATCCACTCCTTATTGCTCATCCTCTGAGTTGTTCATTTCAATAAAAATAAATTTAAACAAAAACAGTAGTCACAGTGACTACTTCTGCCAATGTATATAGCAGTCTGCACCCATGGATCTTTCCTTCTATTCCAAAAAAGGGAAGGAATACTTCATTTTCTGTTCTTTGGTGATCAGGGTTGGTTATTTTTTATTGCAATCATTGTGTTTATTGTTGCTCTGGTTCTGCTTACTTCAGCTTATAGCAATTTGTAAACACTTTTCTGTGATTTTCTGAATTTTTCATGTTCACTTCACATGGAACACAAATTTTCTAGCATCTTAATATATCACAGTGATTTTCCCAATAAGTCGTTAATCAATGGCTTTCCATTTTGTTTCTAGTTTTTAATTATCTGATACCAGGCTATTTGATACCTGAGGTACAGGTGGTCTTAGATAAGAATACATATTCTTGAGGGTTGGGGGAAAGATATTTTCTTCTTTTTAATCCCTCAGTTTGTGATTATGGGTTTCTTATTTGGAAATAATTTAAAAGATCTTTTGAGATCATGATCCCCTCATTAAAATGGAATATAAATTGATATGAACTAGTAGCATTTGCCATTGATGGGGCTTGAACCCAGGACTTCTTAAGTTCAATACTTGTCTTCTCTTCACTAACACACCCTGCCTTGCATATATTAGCATTAATACTATAATAAGTGGGTAGAGGAAAAAAAGAAACCACGGGCTATAGCATTGGTGGTATTTTGAAGAGGGAGTAATGGAATGATTTTCAAGTGAATCACATTGCTCATAACTATCTGTAGAAGGAAAGAGGAAAGAGGTGTCTTTGTTTTTTAGCCTTCTTGCTTTATTTCCTTCCCTTAGCACAAGGATAAATGGTCCCCTCTTAAGAAAAGATTCTACTTTTCCATCCCATGAGTAAGGTAACATGAGCAACATTCACTTTCTTTTTTTTTTTCTTTTGCTGAGGAAATTGGGGTTCAGTTACTTGCCCAGGGTCACACAGCTAGGAAGCATTAAGAGTCTGAGACCAGATATGAACTCAGGACTTCCTGTCTTACTGGTGCTACAACATTCACTTTCAAAGAGAATCAAATGCTGTGGACACATACCTGGGCAATGGTCATTAAAGTGAACTGATTAGTGTATACATCTATGTAAGGATATTTTGAAGCTGAAGGTTTATTTTCTTGTTCTTGGGAATAACTCTTGACACAGCAATAAAATGTTCAAAGTAATTGGATGTTAGTCATTGGACAATTCAATGTAATACTTTATTAAGAGTCTTTTATTTGATAGTAATCTATTTTAGATTGTTCTTTAATGTAAATTATAGTTTTTATGTAAAATTACCTCTTGAAATCATATAGCAACCAAAGTTACTGCATACAATGCCTTTGTATATAGTTTATACAGACTTCTCTAGACTACCAAATGGGTCCAGGAAACAGAAAAAAAAACCTCCTCCATTTTCAGATGAGGAACCTGAGGTTTAGTAGGTAAAATGACTTGACCAAGATTAAAAAGCTACAAAGTGTCAGAGGTGTCATTCAAACCCAAGTTTTCTTCACTTCAACTTATCCATATCCCAATGTAAGATGCTAGAGCTGCAAAGAGAAAACAGGATACCATTCATGCTCTTTTGTAGATTGCAAACTAAAGAAAAGGATGATTTTATATTATATATATTTGTATACATATAAAATATAAATTTAATATATGTAATATATGTATATATATAACTTTATATATCCCTTTTCAATATCTCTTAGATAAATCCCTTTCCTCTTATTCTGTCATTATTTCAAAGTATTTCTAGTGCACAGCACAGTACCTGATACAAAGTAGGAACTTAATAAATGTTTATTAAATGGAACACATCTCTCTCTCTCTCTCTCTCTCTCTCTCTCTCTCTCTCTCTCTCTCTCTCTTTCTGTATCTCTCTCTTTTTTCTCTGACTCTGGCTCTCGCTCTGGCTCTGGCTGGCTCTGGCTCTGGCTGTCCCTGTGGGTGTCTCTTTCTCTTTATGGTCCCTAGCTCTAACCTAAAATCTTGTTAATTTATAAAAAGACAGTGAGAAACAATGTGACAGAAATATATCAGAAATGACATAAGACGATACTTATTTAAATTCTAGCTCCTCTATTTCTTGGGTGATCTTAAGAAATCTCTTGTGACTAATTTCCTTAGATGTAAATGAGACCTTGTAGTTTATGATTCCTGAGTTCCTATCAATCTCTTTTTTATTTTTTTAAATTACTTTTTATTGACAGTACATATGCATGGGTAATATTTTATAACATTATCCTTTGCACTCACTTCTGTTCCAACTTTTTCCTTCCCTCTCTCCACTCCCTCCCCTAGATGGCAGGCAGTCTTATACATGTTAAATATGTTGTAGTATATCCTAAATACAATATATGTGCACAGAACTGAACAGTTTTCTTATTGCACAGGAAGAATTGGATTCAGAAGGTAAAAATAACCTGAGAAGAAAAACAAAAAATGCAAACAGTTCACACTCATTTCCCAGTGTTCCTTCTCTGGGTGTAGCTGATTCTGTCCATCATTGATCAATTAGAACTGAATTAGATCTTCTCTTTGTTGAAGATATCCACTTCCATCAGAATACATTCTCATATATTGTTGCTGAAGTGTATAATGATCTACTGGTTCTGCTCATTTCACTCATGAACGATCAGTTCATGTAAGTCTTCCCAAATCTCTTTGTATCCATTCTGCTGGTCATTTCTTACAGAACAATAATATTCCATAACATTCATATACCATAATTTACCCAACCATTCTCCAACTGATAGGCATCCATTCATTTTCCAGTTTCTAGACACTACAAAAAAGGCTGCCACAAACATTTTGGCACCTACAGGTCCATTTTCCTTCTTTAGTATCTCTTTGGGATACAAGCCCAGTAGTAACACTGCTGGATCAAAGGCTATGCACAGATTGATAACTTTTTGGGCATAATTCCAGATTGCTCTCCAGAATTGTTGGATTTGTTCACAGCTCCACCAACAATGCATCAGTGTCCCAGGTTTCCCACATCCCCTCCAACATTCATTATTATTTTTTTCTTGTCATCTTAGCCAATCTGACAGGTGTGTAGTGCTATCTCAGAGTTGTCTTAATTTGTATTTCTCTGATCAATAGTGATCTGGAACACTTTCATATGAGTGGAATTAGTTTCAATTTCATCATCTGAAAATTGTGTGTTCATATCCTTTGACCATTTATCAACTGGAGAATGGCTTGGTTTCTTATAAATTAGAGTCAATTCTCTATATATTTTGGAAATGAGGCCTTTATCAGAACCTTTGACTGTAAAAATGTTTTCCCAGTTTGCTGTTTCCCTTCTAATCTTGTTTGCATTTGTTTTGTTTGTACAGAGGCCTTTTAATTTGATATAATCAAAATTTTCTATTTTGTGATCGATAATGATCTCTAGTTCATCTTTGATCACAAATTCCTTCCTCCTTCACAAGTCTAAGAGGTAAATTATCCTATGTTCCTCTAATTTATTTATAATCTTGTTCTTGATGCCTAAATTATGGACCCATTTTGATCTTATCGTGGTGTACAGTGTCAAGTGTGGGTCCATGCCTAATTTCTGCCATACTAATTTCCAGTTTTCCCAGCAGTTTTTGTCAAATAATGAATTATTATCCCAAAAGTTGGGATCTTTGGGTTTGTCAAACACTAGATTGCTATAGTTATTCACTATTTTTTTCCTGTGAACCTAACATATTCCACTGATCAACTAATCTATTTCTTAGCCAATATCAAATGATTTTGGTGACTGCTGCTTTATAATATAGTTTTAGATCAGGTACAGCTAGGCACCTTCATTTGATTATTTTTTCATTAATTCCCTTGAAATTCTCGACCTTTTGTTCTTCCATATGAATTTTGTTGTTATTTTTTCTAGGTCATTAAAATAGTTTCTTGGGAGTCTGATTGGTATAGCACTAAACAAATAGATTAGTTTAGGGAGTATTGTCATCTTTATTATATTCGCTTGGCCTATCCAAGAGCACTTAATATTTTTCCAATTATTTAAATATGACTTTGTGTGGAAAGTGTTTTGTAATTTTGCTCATATAATTCCTGACTTTCCTTTGGTAGATGGATTCCCAAATATTTTATGCTATCGACAGTTATTTTGAATGGAATTTCTCTGGCTGTTGGATTTTGTTGGTGATATACAAAAATGCTGAGGATTTATGTGGATTTATTTTGTATCCTACAACTTTGCTAAAGTTGTGAATTATTTCTAATAGCTATTTAGTAGAATCTTTGGGGTTCTCTAAGTATACCATCATATCATCTGCAAAGAGTGATAATTTGGTTTCCTCATTACCTACTCTAATTCCTTTAATCTTTTTCTCAATTCTTATTGCTGAGGCTAGTGTTTCTAATTCAATGTTGAATGATAATGGTGATAGTGGGCAACTTTGTTTCACTCCTGATCTTATTAGGAATGGTTCCAGTTTATCCTTGTTAAATATGATGCTTACTGACAGTTTGAAATATATGCTCTTGAGTATTTTAAGGAAACATACATTTATTCCTATACTCTCAAGTGTTTTTATTAGGAATGGATGTTGGATTTTATCAAATGCTTTTTCTGCATTTATTGAGATGATCATATGTTTTTTGCTAATTTTGTTGTTGATAGTCAATTATGCTAATAGTTTTCCTAATGCTGAACCAGTCCTGCATTCCTGGTATAAATCCTACTTAGTCATAGTGTATTATCCTGGGAATGATTTTCTGTAATCTTTTTGCTAATATCTTGTTTAAGATTTTAGCATCAATATTCATTAAGGAGATTGGTCTATAATTTTCTTTCTCTGTTTTCAACCTACCTGGTTTAGGTATCAGTACCATGTCTGTGTCATAAAAGGAATTTGGTAGGACTCCTTCAATCCCTATTTTTTTTTCAAATAGTTTATATAGCATTGGAGTTAATTGTTCTTTAAATGTTTGGTAGAATTCACATGTAAATCCATCTGGTCCTGGGGATTTTTTTCTTAGAGAGTTGAATAGCTTGTTCTATTTCTTTTTCTAAGATGGGAGTGTTTAACAAATTTACTTCTTCCTCTATTAATCTGGGCAAGCTATATTTTTGAAGGTATTCTTCCATTTCATTTAAGTTATCAAATTTATTGGCATAAAGCTGGGCAAAGTAGTTCCAAATTATTGGTCTAATTTCCTCTTCATTAGTGGCGAGTTCTCCCTTTTCACTTTTAAGACTAACAATTTGATTTTCCTCTTTCCTTTTTTAAATCAGATTTACTAAAGCTTTATCTATTTTGTTGGTTTTTTCATAGAACCAACTCTTAGTTTTATTAATTAAATAGTTTTTTTTTACTTTCAGTTTTATTAATCTCTCCTTTTATTTTTAGACTTTCAAGTTTAGTGTTTGACTGGGGTTTTTTAATTTGTTCCTTTTCTAGCATTTTTAGTTGCAAGCCCAATTCATTGACCTTCTCTTTCTCTATTTTATACAAGTAAGCCTGTAGAGATATAAAATTTTCCCCTTATTACCACTTTGGCTGTATCCTACACATTTTGGTATGACATCTCATTATTATCATTTTCTTGGGTGAAGTTATTAATTATGTCTATGTTTTGCTGTTTCACCCAATCATTTTTTAGTATGAGATTATTTAGTTTCCAATTATTTTTTGATCTATTTTCCCCTGGCTTTTTAGTGAATGTAATTTTTATTGCATCATAGTCTGAAAAGGATGCATTTACTATTTCTGCTTTACTGCATTTGAGTTTGAGTTTTTTATATCCTAATATATGGTCAATTTTTGTATAGATTCCATGAACTCCTTTCTGGCTCCATTTAGTTTTCTCCAAAGATCTGTCATATCTAACTTTTCTAGTATTCTGTTTACCTCTTTGACTTCTTTCTTATTTATTTTGTAGTTTGATTTATCTAATTCTGAGAGTGCAAGGTTCAGATCTCCCACTATTATAGTTTTGCTCTCTATTTATTCTTGCAGCTTTCTTAATTTCTCTTTTAAGAATTTAAATGCTGCTACAATCTTGGAATATGGTGGGGTGGGGTGGAGTTGGGGGGAGGCAATGATTTTCATTTTATTGATGGCTTCCTTGGGGTATGAGCTCAATAATTGAGTCTACTGGGTATGGCTATTTTAGCCATTTTATTTGCATAATTATAAATTGTTTTCCAAAATATTTATATCATTTCACAGTTATACCAAGAATGTATCAGTGTACCTAGCCTTCTACTTCCCTCCAACATGAGCTGTGGGCTTTTTGGGTCATTTTTGCCAATTTGTTGGGTGTGAGATGAAACTTTAGGGTTGCTTTAATTTGTATTTTCTATATTAGTGATTTGGAGCAGATTTTCAGAAGGTTGTGAATATTTCACAATTCTTTTGAGAACTTTAAAAAATATCCCTTAACCATTTACTTATTGTGGAATTGCTATTAGTCCTATACATTTATTAACTGTTTATTATATTGAAGACCAATTTTTATATTGTGTTTAAAAACATTCTGAGAAGAGATCTCTTGCCTTCACAAATTGCTAAAGGGGTACATAACATATACAAACACACATATGTATATACAGAAACATAAAGATAAATAACACATGATCTAAATGAAATTTTTTCTTATATCAGTGGTGCTTACAACAATTATGTCATCATTAGCATGGTCACAACTAAATCCTTTTGTAGTTAGTTGTGTTTTTCACTTTGAGACCAAAGGTAGGTGCCTTTGGCAAGATAGGAACAAAACAGCTACTAACATTGAATAGATTTGGTTTAGATCACCCTATATTTATGTCCCCAAATCTCTTTTTCTTTTACAGGGCAAGCTTAATCTTTAAATGAAACATGTTTTTATCTCTATATTAACCTGCATGCTATATAGAATACAAGTTCCTTAAAAGCTGGACTTATCTCATTTTTGTTTTCATAACTGCAGCTCCCACCTCATTTACTGGCATATAAGAAGTACTTAATATTTTTGATTAATTGTTTGCCCATCTTATTGGCATCAATTCAGGAGACAATGACTATCCCATTGATATCAATTCAGGTAATAGTCATCCCTTCCAGTTCAATGAGTTAATTGTAGGAGATTTAGAATTTCTTTTCTTCTTCTTTTTAAAAGTAGGTTTGGGAAGCAAAGACATAATGAAGAGTTTTTGTGTGAGCCTAAGAAGCTAGCAGTCAAACCAGTTAAGAAGTACATCATTGAAGAGGATCCAGTGAGGGCAGTGATGTGAATTAATCCACATGCTTCTGGTGAAATGAAGAAATGCTGCCCCCCTCAGGATAAATGGGTCCTCAGGAATGAACCCTTTGATGAACATGTTCCCCCACTATGCCAATCTCTCTCTAGGTAGATAGACTCATTGATTCATATCAACTGTTTTCACTATCAGTCCTGAAAAAACATATATAAGCTATAAAAGATTCTTAGACTTTAACTGTTTAATAAAGAATGTTGTATCAGAATTTGTAATGAGATCAATCAAAAAAGTAAACTAGAAATCTAATAATGTCACCAACATAGGGTGGGGAAGATTACTTAGGTCTGGGATTTGCCAACTATATGTCTTTGAGTAAGTCACCTCCCCTATTTAGGACTCAGTTTCCTAACATGTAAAATGATGGGGGTTAGATTAGTTGATCTCTAAGTTTCCTTCTTATTTAAAATCTGTGATCCTGTGATTTATATGCTCAAGAACAGACTCGTGGATGCAAGACCTTGATCAGGATTTAGAAACATTGTCCAGTTTAAGTGAGAACTCTTGGAATAAGGAAATGTATCATGGCTTGGATTTTCTGGCATAGTTATTTTTGGGGAAATATACCTTAAGATTACTTGTAATATCCCCATCATCAATAAATTATTTTCTTCAGAGCCATCAGATTTGACAGTACATATATTCACTAGAAAATTAGTTGAAGGTTGGTCCCTTGACCAAATTTGATTAAAAGATTGAAACTTTGGCATTGAGATGTGATATGAAATAACATGTTAAATCAATATAGTGACGTGTTCATGATACCTGGCACTTGATTTAACATTCATTCATTCCAGAAATATTTGTTGAGAACTTGTTATAGGTAAGGCACTGTAAGTTAGGGTAGGGTCTGTGCCTGTGGGATTCCAGATTAGGAAAAACCCTTACCCAATTCAGGTCTATATATTTCCTAAGACCCTCTTAGAGGGCTGCCTAGAGAATTGAAAGGTTAAATGATTTTTCTAATCATGTAACCACTATGTGTCATAAGCAGGGTATGCATTCAAGTTGGCTTTATATCCTCTAAAGTATATTCTTCCTCATAGGATGTAGTGAAGTTAGGTTCAAATCCTACTTTCCATATTAACTACTTCTGTGACCTTCATTTGTGCACCTTAGTTTTCCTATCTGTATAATGGGATGAATTTAATAGTTGGTCATGAGGGCATGAGAGGAACTTAGAAAGTCACGTGTGCCTTCTCTGCCATCTTGGCTCTGCCCCATGTTGAACTGAATTTTGAACTTTTATCTTCCAAAGCCAAGTTAAGTGTCTTTTACTGCACCACAGTGCCTGGTGGGCTGGTGACCTCACCTGGGAAGGTGAGCTACATATCCTCTTAAGTTCCTTTTTGCTCTAGATTTGTGTTCCTGAATTATACCAATTTGTAGAAAGTGTAGAATCTATTTATTAGTTGATGAATTTGATTCCTGGGGAAAATTCTAAAAACTGTCAGGTATCTAGAAAGATAGAGCTTGGTTGCTGCTCTCATGTATCTTATATCCTGTCAACATGAGGGATTCAAAGGGAGGAGGGAAGAATCCTAAAGAGGGAGAGCTGCATGACACAACTGGGGCCCATAAGTTTAATACTAGGAAAGGGGGTAAGGAGGGGTAAGAAAAAGAAAAGCACAATGCAGGGATATTATCATAGATACAATGAATAATTTCAGTCCAGATAATGACAATGATGAAACATCATACCAAAATTTGTGGGATGCAGCCAAAGCAGTAATAAGGGGAAATTTTATATCTTTAGAGGCTTACTTGAATAAAATAGAGAAAGAGAAGATTAATGAATTGTGCTTGCAACTTAAAAAGCTAAAAAAAAAGACCAAATTAAAAACCCCCAATCAAATACTAAACTTGAAATTCTAAAATTAAAAGAAGAAATTAATAATATCAAAAGTAAAAAAACACTATTGAATTAATAAATAAAACTAAGAATTGGTTTTATGAAAACACCAATAAAACAGATAAACCTTTGGTAAATCTGATTAGAAAAAGGAAAGAGGAAAATCAAATTGTTAGTCTTAAAAATGAAAAGGGGGAACTTTCCACTAATGAAGAGGAAATTAGAGCAATAATAAGGAGTGATTTTGCCCAACTTTATGCCAATAAATTTGATAACCTAAGTGAAATGGATGACTACCTCCAAAAATATAGGCTTCCCAGATTAACAGAGGAGGAAGTAAATTGCTTAAATAGTCCCATCTCAGAAAAAGAAATAGAACAAGCTTTTAATCAACTCCCTAAGAAAAAATCCCCAGGACCATATGGATTTACATGTGAATTCTATCAAACATTTAAAGAACAATTAACTCCAATGCTATATAAACTATTTGAAAAAATAGGGAATGAAGAAGTCCTACCAAATTCCTTTTATGATACAGACATGGTACTGATACCTAAATCAGGTAGGTTGAAAACAGAGAAAGAAAATTGTAGACCAATCTCCCTAATGAAAATTGATGCTAAAATCTTAAACAAAATATTAGCAAAAAGACTATAGTAAATCATCCCCAGGATAATACACCATGATCAAGTAGGATTTATACTAGGAATGCAGGGCTGGTTCAATATTAGAAAAACTATTAGTATAATTGACCATATTAATAACCAAATTATAAAAAAAACATATGATCATCTCAATAGATGCAGAAAAAGCATTTGATAAAATCAAACATCCATTCCTATTAAAAACACTTGAGCGTATAGGAGTAAATAGCCTTTTCCTTAAAATAATCAGTAGCATCTATTTAAAACCATCAGTAAGCATAATATGTAATGGGGATAAATTGGAACCATTACCAATAAGATCAGGAGTGAAACAAGGTTGCCCTCTATCACATTGCTATTCAATATTGTATTAAAAATGCTAGCTTTGGCAATAAGAGCTGAGAAAGAAATTAAAGGAATTAGAGTAGGTAATGAGGAAACCAAATTATCTCTCTTTGCTGATGATATGGTATACTTAGAGAACCCCAGAGATTCTACTAAAAAGCTATTAGAAATAATCCACAACTTTAGCAAAGTTGCTACATACATACAAATAAACCCACATAAGTCATCAGCATTCTTATATATCACTAACAAAATCCAACAGTTAGAGGTACAAAGAGAAATTCCATTTAAAGTAACTATTAATAGTATAAAATATTTAGTAATTGATTTGCCAAGGGAAAATCAGAAACTATATGAGCAAAATTACAAAACTCTTTCCACACAAATAAAATCAGAATTAACCAGTTGGAAAAATATTAAATGCTCTTGGATTGGGCGAGCAAATATAATAAAGATGACAATACTACTTAAATTACTCTACTTATTTAGCACTATACCAATCAGACTCCCAAAAAACTATTTTAAGGACCTAGAAAAATAACAACAAAATTCATATGGAAAAACAAAAGGTCAAGAATTTCAAGGGAATTAATGAAAAAAAAATCAAATGAAGGTGGCCTAGCTGTACCAGATCTAAAATTATAAAGCTGTGGTTACAAAAACCATTTGGTATTGGCTAAGAAATACATTAGTTGGAATAGGTTAGGTTCAAATGACAAAACATCCAATAACTTTAATAAACTAGTGTTTGACAAACCTAAAGACAACAGCTTTTGGGATAAGAACTCACTGTTTGACAAAAAATGCTGGGAAAATTGGAAACTAGCATGGCAGAAACTAGGCATTGACCCACACTTAATACCATACACCAAGATAAGATCAAAATGGGTTCATGATCTAGGCATAAGGAATAAGATTTTAAATAAATTGGAAGAGCATAGGACAGTTTACCTCTCAGACCTCTGGAAGAGGAAGGAATTTATGACCAAAAAAGAACTAGAGATCATTATTGATCACAAAATAGAAAAATTTGATTATATCAAATTGAAAAATTTTTGTACAAACAAAACTAATGCAGACAAGATTAGAAGGGAAGCAATAAACTGGGAAAACATTTTTACAGTCAGAGGTTCTGATAAAGGCCTCATTTCCAAAATATATAGAGAATTGACTCTAATTTATAAGAAATCAAACCATTCTCCAATTGATAAATGGTCAAAGGATATGAACAGACAATTCTCAGACAAAGAAATTGGAACTATTTCTAGCCATATGAAAAGATGCTCCAAGTCATTATTAATCAGAGAAATGCAAATTAAGACAATTCTGAGATACTACCACACCTGTCAGATTGGCTAGAATGAGAGGGAAAGATAATGCAGAATGTTGGAGGGGATGTGGGAAAACTGGGTCACTGATACATTTTTGGTGCAATTGTGAATACATCCAACCATTCTGGAGAGCAATTTGGAACTATGCTCAAAAAGCTATCAAACTGTGCTTACCCTTTGACCCAGCAGTATTACTACTGGGCTTATATCCCAAAGAGATTTTAAAGAAGGGAAAGGGACGTGTACGTGCAAGAATGTTTGTGGCAGCCCTCTTTGTAGTAGCCAGAAACTGGAAACTGAGTGGATGCCCATCAATTGGAAAATGGCTGAATATATTGTGGTATATGAATATTATGGAATATTATTGTTCTGTAAGAAATGACCAGCAAGATGATTTCCAAAAGGCCTGGAGAGACTTACATGAACTGATGCTGAGTGAAATGAGCAGGACCAGAAGATCATTATATACTTCAACAACAATACTATATGATGATCAATTCTGATGGACGTGGCCCTCTTCAACAATGAAATGAAACAAATCAATTCCAATAGAGCAGTAATGAACTGAACCAGCTACACCCAAGGAAAGAACTCTGGGAGATGACTATGAACCACTACATAGAATTCCCAATCCATCTATTTTTGTCCATCTGCATTTTTGATTTCCTTCACAGGCTAATTAATTGTACAGTATTTCAAAGTCTGGCTCTTTTTATACAGCAAAATAACTGTTTGGACATGTATACATATATTGTATTTAACTTACATTTTAACATATTTAACATGTATTGGTCATCCTGCCATCTGGGGGAAGGGGTAGGGGGAAGGAGGGAAAAAATTGGAACAAATGAATTTGCAACTGTCAATGCTGAAAAATTACCTATGCATATATCTTGTAAATAAAAAAGCTACAATAATAAGAAAAATGAAATAAAATTTAAAAAATCAATTTAACAATATGGGCAAGTCCTTTTATTTCTCTAAGCTTCAGGTTTGTAATTCACAGTGACTATGGGTCAATTCTTCCCCAGAACAAATCTTCAAGAAACTCTTTTTGACCATTCTGATAGCTACTAATTAGCTGCACAGTCTTGGGCAAGGTAGTCAGTGATATATAGTGTCATCAGTTTCAAAGTGGATGGAACCAGCTCTAAATCAGGTATTCCTGTTCAATCCTTCATTTTTCCAGATGAGAAAATTGAAGCCCTGAGATTCAGTCTCCTCACCTACAAAACGAAAGGATTTAGGTCAGATGATCTTTAGATGACTTTAAAAGTCTTTTGAGTTCATAATTAGCCACATTCTAGACATGTATTAGGAGGCTAAGAAACTAGATTGCATAATACAAATCACGATCATCAAAATGAGCTGCCTGTGGCCTTTTAAAATGGACTTCCTGACCCTTTTATCAAAAGGGAATCTAGAGAGCTTTTAACCCCAGGAAGCTAACTGGCCCTTCCAGGGACTGAATCTGTGCCTTTGGTCTCATTAACATAAATAACTTAAACAGTAAGACTGATCTGAATTTGAGGCAAATGAAGCTTAGCCAGCACATAATAGAACTGAAAAAAAAACCCTGAGATAGTCACCTTTTGGAACCAGATTCATGATAGTAAAGTTAGTGGACTTGGCTCTTTGTCCATCAACAGTGACTACTTGTAGGAGCTTGGATATGCTAGATTACTTCTGTAAGGATATTTGATTGACCTTTGCTTTTAACAAGACTAAGTGGTTGGGCTTGCCAAATTCCCCTCACATACAGGGTGGCACAAAGGGAAATCTGTGGTAGAAAGACTATTATTTGCCTTTGATGTCAGTGACTGGCCATGTCCATGATCTCTGTTTGTTCCCTTAGTCAGCAAACCCTGACACAGGTATCTGAAGAGTCCCCTTCCTGTAGGGAGCATGCATCCTCTGCCTGAATTTCTTTGATATTCTAATAATACCCATTATCCCAAAACAATATACAGCCCTTCTTAGGATTTTCAAAAGATTTTCCTTCCAAATGATATATGGGAACTTAATCATGGGGTTAAGATAAACAAATGGAAAGTTTGTCATTGCACACATTAACCCTCTATCATACATGAGAGTGTACAAGGAACTACTTTCTCTTGGCTGACTAATCTCTAGATCTTGCTGGATTTAGCCAGTCCTATTCTGTCTGGGCTCTATGCCAGATCCAGCCCTCTGTTTCTCACTGAGACAGATTTGGTTCGGCAAGTCTGCTTGGTAGCTAAAAACCTTGCTTATTTCCTTTAATCTTTGTATGAAAATGCTGACCTTAAAACACTTCTTTCTCTATTCTTGCTATCTTAGTGAATACTCACAGGGCTCTCAGCCCGGAGGATGCTTATAGTTAACTCCTTCAAACCTAGTCTCAGTGGTTATGAGCCTGCTGAAATTTTGTCCTTTCCGTTGTTCCTCTAAAAGGAAGAATCTTCCTTTTTCAGGTTGCTAGATTCACTTTTATTAAAGAAAAAAAATTATTAAGCTTGATTTGAAATACAAGCTTGTGTGGGGATTCTGAAATTGTCCAATCTGTAAGAAAAATCACTGAATCAGAGCTCTGAGACAATGGTACTTTATTGTAGAGTCCATGCCCCCTCTAGTAGACTTCAGAACTTCTTCATGATCTGAGATGCCCCCTTCCTCCAAGACCTTAGTTTTTCAGTGCTTGATATTCAAACAACTCAGGTCAAGAGGCCAAAAATACAGCATTTCACTGGTTGATAGAACTTGGCCTTGACTTCCTGGAGGGTCTACACAAAATACGTAATCCCACTGGTTACAAACAGACTAATGATAGATCTTGACAATCCTATCTGGACCATTCAGGAGGTCATACCAAGTTGATGAGTATATCCATGGTCTGGGCTGCTAAACATGTCAAAACATCTACATGGACCAATAGGTTGGTAGAAAGGCAGGCTGCAGGTCAGCAGGCAGGGTCACTTATTGGCCAAATATGTATGGTCATCTGCTTATACTGGATAATAGAGGGATGACAAGGGCTAAAGGGGAACTAAAATAGCTGGGAGGGGGGATTTTCCATTTAATTGAGTCATCTCCACCATGCTGGGCTTAGTTACTATAAAAAGTTAGCTTCCTATGATTAAGCAAGTGAATTTACAATCTCTTGTTCACAGCTTTTAGGCCTACTATCAAGATTTATAATTAGCACTCTGGTGTAATCATATCAAACTGATCAATGCTGAATAAATGCTGGAATAAATAATACTGGAATAAAATCGGGGTCCAAATAATTATTTATTACAAGGTTAGATGGTGGAGATACAAAAGCAAAAACAAAAACAAGCATCTCTTCCCAAAACAGACTTTAAATTGTACTCAAGGATACAACATGTATACAGGTAGACAAATATAAAGTAATTTGAGGAGGAAAAAGGAGCAGTTATGGGGAATTAGAGAACCTTTCAGGAATTGCTACCTTAGCTAGGAGAACTGGGATTCTTATGGGGAGAAGAGGAGGACATGAATTCAAGTTATGGGGGCATTTTTTTTTTGCAAATTCTGCAAATGGCACATGGAATGTCTAATTTGGAAAAGCCGTGAATTTTCTGAAGTGTATTATGCAGGAAGGGGAGTGATGAGAATTAAGGTTAGAAAGCTAGATTGGTTCAACATTTTGGAGATAGTAAACAGAATGCATAGGCTTGAGAGTGATGAGAAAGTAGAGGCAGTGAGTGAAGACAACTCTTTATAGTCATCTGGCAGTATCAGGAAAGGGAGACCATAAAATGAGAACTTGAGGTCACTACCTTCTTTCCTACTACATTGGGATGCTGTAGATATTAAACCTTTTTATCCTTTACCCTTGAATTTGTAAGTTTGCTTGAGCAAGTATACTTATTAGCCATAACTCTTGAGTCCATCCTTTAAAAGTATTTTCTTTACTTACTAGTATAGAATTTGGCTTCCATTGCTCTGGACCTGAACCAGAGCAAACTTCCAGCCATAAAATCTATGTCTCCAAAAATTATTTTCCTCTGTCTGGCATCCCCATGCTACTTCCAGCGAGGGTTCCATCAACTTAATAATTTCTGGATCAACCTTGCTTTCTCTGTTAGATCATGCTACTCCTAAGTCCTAGTCCCCAGCTTCCTTTTATGTGTGACCATCTTCCATTAGTATATACGCTCCCTAAGGCAGGAGCTGTATTTTTTTTTTCATTTGTAACCCAGGTCTTAGCACAGAGCCTGGAATATAGTAAGTACTTAATAAGTGTATATTTTAATTGTTACTTTGCCAACAAAAGATGTCTTGAATATATAGTAAATATAAGAGCAATCTCAAAAGCAATGGGTGAAGGTTCACGATCACCACAACTCAGTTAAATATTTCTATTTTTCAGTGGTTTCTTGATTTCATCTATGTGTCTTCCCTACTTCAAAAGATCAAAACCTGTGGCTTTGTAATTTTTTTCTAAATTTGTAAATTTTATTTTCTTGATTACATGTAAAAAGTGTTCTTAACATTTAATTTTTGAAATTGAGATTCTAAATTCTCCAAAAAAAACCCCAAAGACCAAAAATAATACTTCAGAAAAAAATAGAGTAAATAAAAAAGTATACTTTGATCTGCATATAGACTCAGTTAGTTCTTTCATCATAAATTCTTCAAAATTATCCCAGATTATTGTGTTGTTGAGTAGAACTAAATTATTCCAGCTGATAATAGTACAATATTGCTGTTACTATGCACAATGCTCTTCTGATTTTGCTTTCTTCACTTTGCATCAGTTCATGGAAATCTTGCCAGGATTTTCTGAAAGCATCCTACTTGATGCGGTTAGTGGCAGTACAGAGAGTTGAGGTGTGAGAATCCCTTTCTGGTTGGCACAGATTCAACGTGAAAAAATTCATGAACCCAAAATATTAATGGCAAAAAAGGAAGTTTTGTTGTTGGCACTGCAGAAGCCAGCTTTGCTAGAAAGACTGACTTTCATAATGGCAAGGTCCTGGCAGAGAAATAAAGAAGGGTTATCACTAAGAAGAGAATATCTTCACAGTGGGCAGGAGTCCTGGCACGCAGCTATGCCAAAGAGAGAGAGGTTCCTTGACAAGGCATAGTCCTGCTTTGGGCCTCTGCAAATTATGAGTTTAAAATTGCATTTTTTATAGGAAATCTGAGACTGAAGTTTCCATTGAATGAGGTTCCTTCAATGCCTCCAGGCCTAGATTTTCAGTTGAATGAGACCATTTAAGTTCCAACTACTTATTAGAAATGGTCCTGGCCTAATTTTCACCTCAATAGAGCTTGCAGCTACTTGTCACCAAGATAACAGAATGATTCCCTGAGGGGGGCCTCTCCCAGAGGAGGGTTTCTCAGATTTCACCCCCATGGCTTCCCCACCAAAGTCAGAGATGACAGTTTCAGAGTTCCCCTGTCACTACTTATCATTTCTTATAGCATAATAATATTTGTTACATTCAGACATTTGTTCAGACATTTTCCAATTGATGAACATCCCTTCAATTTCTAATTTTTTGTTACCAGAAAAAGAGCTGCTATAAATATTTTTGCACCCATATGTCCTTTTCCTTTTTTCATTTTTTAAAATCCTCTTAGGGATATAGATTTAGTGATGGTATTGTTGGGTCAAAGGACACACATAGTTTTATACCCCTTTCAATATAATTCCAAATTGATTTATCATTTTTTTGCACATTATGCCACATAATTCCTTTGGATCCTCTAGAGAAAGGATATACTAGGGCCTTCCTCTAGGCCTTTTAAAAAAGCCTTTAAATTTTTTTAAAACATTTGTCTTTAGTATCACTTAAGTTGTGCATTTTTAATTGCTCATTCTTGCTCTGTATGGTCACCAATTCCACCTTTACAATTTTACATTTGATACTATTCCTTAACCCTATCTCTTTAACACAAATCATCATAGTAACAGTCTATGTTAGTGTTCTATCATGCTCTAAAGTCATTATATCAGTTGAACATCACAATACTTCTGTGAAGTATAGATTTTATGATCTTTCTCCATTTCACAGATGAGGAAACTAAGATTTTGAGGCTTGCCCAGGGTCATAGAGCTAATAAGAAGCAGATATTGGCTTTGAAATTAGATCCTTTGACTCCAAATATATTTTTCATTCTACCCTAGCAATGAGCAAAACTCTTTGTATTTGAGAATCCTTTTGTAGCACCTTTCTAGGAGTATTTTTCTAACTCCAACTTGAATTGGTTGATTGAGTTTTTAGGTGGAAGTTACTAACTACTATTCTAAAAAGAATACTAAAAAGTATTCTAGGTAGGAAGAAGTAACTTTGAAAGGTTGGAAGTTTTATAATCCTATTGTTTATAAGCTCCCACTGGAGCTCTTCTCTTTGCTTATAAAGTAAGTAAGAGCTAATTAACTTTTAAAAGGGGCATATGATCATCTGGATAGGCAGCTAACTTTTGATATTATCGGTAGAGGGAACTACTTGGTTCCCTCTACCAATAATATTATCACTTTTCTTGTAACTTAAAATCTTAGAAAACTTCTTGGAATAAGTTGACTTGTCTGGAGTCACACAGTATGTCAAAGGTGGGACTTGAATCTAGGTCTTTTTGTCAGCAGGAATGAATCCCTTGGTGATGGTGTATAGGAAGAAGGAAATCAGGACTTAATGGAATAGGTAGAACGTTCACTAGGCCTTAATGAAACAGCAGGCTCTTAATAGGAAAGTAGGTGGGTGTGAATTCCAGGTGCATAGGATGGCAGGAGCAAAGTCCTCAGATGAAAGGTACGTCATGTTCAAGAACAGTGAATGCCATTGCTAAAATTCTAATCATAAAAAGCTTTTTTTTTTAATTAACTTGGAAACTTCTTGATTATGAGCAAGATTTGCATTGAAAAACAATGTTTTAAATTGAATTTGTACTTAGCCACTCAACTCATAATGTACTCCCTTGTTCTCATTATATTACAGGATGTTTAACATTAATGGCTTTCCTAGCCTCAGGAAGCTGGAAATTGACAAATCCAGTTTGGGCTGACTTCAGATCTGGAGGACTGACCTTATCTTGATAGCTTCAAGGGGAGACAAAAAGAGACCTTTCACTAAGCTAATAGAAAATAATAACTGATTCTCAAGGGGCTACTCCCCACCCCAGATCCCTTAAAGAGTGTGAGTATGGCTTAGGGGAATATATTTTAACTGATCCTTGTTATGTAAGGCAACTAGTGATCCAGAACAGAGCCCATTAGCAAACTGTCTAAGCAGAGTCTGAAGTGTTTACCTGTACTTTCTTTCCCTACGCCACTTGAACAAACTCATTTTTTTCCAAGCTAGTAGAAGAGAAAACAAACCACAGTCTATAACAAAATTTTTATTTTGCAAGCTGGAAAAAATGACAATGTCAATGGATTCTAGATTTAAAATTGCAAGGACCTCTCCCCCAGAGGTCATCCTGCTAATGATGATAGCTAACATTCTGTATCAGAGACTATGCTAATCATTTAAAATTATTTTTTCATTTGATTCTCCCAATAGCTCTGGAAGGTAGGTTCTAAATTATCCCCATTTTACAGATGAGGATATGAAGGTAAAAATTAAGTGACTTAGCAAGTACCTTATTTCAAATCCACTGCTCTAATAACTTCATCATCTTACTTTCTTCTTGTTTCACAAATGAGAAAATGAAGACCCGGGGAGTTTAAATGATTTACTTAGGGTCACATGGTAATTAGATTTCTAAGGTGGGATTTTGAGTACAGAGTTCTACCTACCACAGTACACTGTCTCTCCCTCCCCCCCCCCAACTATTATCATAGACATTAAATTTAGGGATCATAGATTTAGATGGTGAAGATCTTTAAGGTTTTCCAGTCCAATAATGTCATTTTGCAGATGAGGAGCCCAGTGAGGAAGGTTATACAGTAGGATTACTAGCACCATTTTACAGATGGGGAATCAAATACTCAAAGATATTAAATAACATGTTTAATGTCACACAGCTGACAGATGTCAAAGAAGGGACTTGAACTCAAATTCTCTGACTCCAGATCTAGGACATTGTCCTCTATAGACTTGTTTATTAAGCCACATAAGTTTCCAGAAGAGTCTAGTCATGATTCATTGAAAATGTTTATTGTTTTAATTCATTGAGATTTTAGGTCACATTTTAGTCATACCATGACATTATCACATGTAATCCTCATAACATAGCAGAACAGTGAGTCCTATTATTACCCCTATTTTACCAAGAGGGAAACTAAGGCCTAGAAATTTAGTGACATGCCTCAGATCAAATTCTAGTGTCTGATTATTTGAATTTGGATTTTCTTGACTTCAGACTGAGCATTCTAACCACTACATCACCTATCTGTCTCTAGGATAGAGTGACTTGCTCATAGTCCCATAGCTACTCAGTATAGGAACTAGGAATCGAACCCAGCTCTTCAGACTTGGGGTGGGAATTCATTCCTCTGCACTGACAGAATTGGGTTATGCCTACTAAATATTGGAATAGTCAGTTGACTTAATACAAATATATATCAAACAATTGTTTGAAAACAATATTCTAGCTGTTATATTTTATATAGCTGTTATATACTTTCCTTCTTTCTCCCCACAAACATTAGTATCCTGATTGTTTTTTAAATGTTTTATTTCACTAAATACCTCTCAGTTATATGTAAAAATAATTTTAACAATCATCTCTAAAATTTTGAGTTGCAAATTTTTCTCTTCCCTCATGCCCATTGACCTGCTCCTTGAGAAAGCAATTTGATATTGATTATTCATGTCAAGTCAAGCAAAACATTTTTCCATATTACCCATATTGCAAAAGAAAACAGATACACTTCTCCCCTTAAAGTAAAAAAAAGTATGCTTCAAACTGTATTTAGGATTCTTCAGTTTTCTCTTTTGAAGTGGATAGCATTTTTCATCCTGGGTCCAATTAGTTCTTTCACAATTGATCATATTTGTGACATTGCTGTTATTGTATACAATGTTCTCCTGGTTTGCTCATTTTACTTTGTACCAGTTCATGTAAGTCTTCCCAGATTTTTCTGAAACCATATCACTTATCATTTCTAACAGTACAGGAATATTCCATCACTGTCACATACCACAATTTGTTTAGCCATTCCTTAAGTGGTAAGCAAATGCTTGATTTCCAATCATTGTCATCACAAAAAGTTACTATGAGTATTTTTGTACAGATAGTTTTTTTTCCCCTTTTCTTTGATTTCCTTGGGATACCAACCTAGTATTCCAAGGATACTAGTGATATTTCTGAGTCAAAGCACATGCATAATTTTATAACAATTTGGAACTATGCCCAAATTGCTATATTTTTTTCTTAGAAACATTTATTGTTTGTTCAATTTCTTCTTTCTAGGATAAGGTTATTTTAGAATTCTATTTCTCTTCTGTTAATTGAGAAATTTATATTTTTGTAAATATTTATACATTTCATTTAATTGTCAATTTTACTGACGTAAGTTGGGCAATAAAACTAATAATTGTTTTAATTTCATCTTCATTGGTGGGTACATTCACCCTTTTCATTTTTGATACTAAGTTTTTGCCTTTACTTTTAAAAATCAAATTAACCTATGATTTCTCCTTTGATTTTTAGGGTTTTTATTTTTGTGTTCAAATGGGGGATTTAAAATTTGTTCTTTTTAAAGTTTTTTTTAGCCACATAGCCATAATCTCTCTCTCTCTCTCTCTCTCTCTCTCTCTCTCTCTCTCTCTCTCTCTCTTTCATTGATATATGCATTTAGAAACAAATTTTCTCCTTAGTATTGTTTTGGCTTCAATTCATCAATTTTGGAATATTGTCTCATTGTTGTCTTCTTTTGAAAGAGATTTTTCTAAAGCTGAGAAAGAGGTATGTAGATCATTTTCTCTCTTTGAATCAATTTAGATGTGATATTCAAATGCTGCCCATCCCATGCACCAATTTTCTTTCCATTTTAAAAGCTCTTCTGTGCCTCTTTTATGCAAGACAATTTTCCTCATTCTTACTTTGCTTTCCCCCTTCTCACAGGGCGTTCCTTTTTCTCACTATTTTTCTCTCCATGTTTTTTTTTTTTTTTACATCATCCAACCTTAATTGACTTATTCCCATGCCTTCTTCTTTATTTTTTTTTTTGTACAACTCTTCTAAATGTCCTAACAATGGCAAAGTTCTTAGAAGTTACATGTATCATCTTCCCATTTAGAAAGGTAAACAATTTAATCTTGTGTCCCTTATAATGCATCTTTCATCTTTCTCTTTTGATGTTTCTATTGTCTTATATTTGAAGGTCCAATTTTCTTTGACTCTGGTCTTTTTGTTAGAAATTCTTAGAAGTCCACTCTTTTTTCTGATAAGTGACTTGCCCAGGGTGAGCAGTCACTGTGTATATCAGAAGCAGGACCTAACGTCAGTTCTTCCTGACTTAAGTTTGGCCCGCTATGCTCAGCTGCTTCTCAGATTTTCCTGGGACTTAAACAAGGTGAGCTAGATGGAACAGAACATGGAGCACTGACACTGAAGTTAGGAAGACCTAAATTCAAATTTGGGCCTAGATTAGGTGTGTGACTCCAGGTAAGTCACTTAACTCTGTTTGCCTTAGTTTCCTTATCTGTAAGGAGCTAGAGAAGGAAATGGTAAACTGCTCCATTATTCCTGGCAAGGAAAACCCCAAATGGTGTGACAGAGTTGGACACAACTGAAATGATTGAACAAACAAGATGAAATCTCAAAGGACTTCAGAGCAGGTATCTTTATAAATGTCTGGTATTGAAGGGAAAGGATGCCTCAGTTGCAATGGGCTGGGACACAATGATGGCAAACTTTTCCTTAAACATGGAATTCTTCCATGTTAACAATCATAATCCCTTGCATTCATAGAACATATTATATTTTAAGGTACTTATACATATAATTAAAAATAACTACAAATGAAACATGAAGGAACAATATGAAAAAAGTGGTATTTAGCATATTATTAGGAATATGCTAAAGACCCTGACCCAGCAATATTTTAATCAAGGAGAAAGCTTTGAGTTGCACACTATATAGTGACTACGTTAGGACTTGTTTCAGAATAATCTTGAAAGCCAAGATAATCTGTCTTCACCCTCAGCTTTTGTTAACATTCTAGGATGGGCACAAAAGTCAAGGCATAAATATCCATTTTGGATCTTCCTCAGCTAGTATCTTCTGAAAGTCCAAAATTCTCCAGTGACCAATTGACACTTTTTTTTTGTCATCCTTGACTCAAGGAAGGACTGGGAGGCAACAAAAGTCCCATTTGTATTGTGGAATGCCACAAAAGTACTTTTCTATGGCTGGAATACTATTTGGATGATGGTGATGGGCACTGAGAACACTTAAAAACATATATGATCCCTACTCTGGGCACTGCAGTGATTGGAACACCAGTTTTAGTATTAAAGGAGACAACAACAACAATCTCCAAAAGAACAACCAACAACAGAAAAAAAAAAAACCTTAAGTAAAGTGAAGGATTCAGACTTGGTGATACTTAATTTTCCTCTGGGTCCTTTTTCTCCCCTTCTCACAGGCTTTTACCCCCATCTCCAACTCATCCCTAATGTCTGATCTCCTGCCTGTAGCTGCATCTTTCTTTCTATCCCTTTCTCAGCATGGAACAAACAGCTTTGCCTACATATTTAACAGACCTTTAAGGTGAATAGCTATTTTCTTGGTTGAAAGTTGATGAGGACAGACTGTGAGAAAATCACTTTAAGAGAAACTGCTATCTCATACTCATTACTTCTCAGCTGAGAAGAACTGGCATTCTGAGAGAACTCATTCTAAGGTTGCCATAACTCTGGTTTACAATCCAGAGGGAATGGGATAAATGAAGAGAACAGTCACTTTGAGATACATGGATAAATAACAATAGCGCATAACAAACAATAACAAACAATGGCCACCCATATTCTTGGGTGAGGTTTCTTTCTTTCTTTCTTTCTTTCTTTCTTTCTTTCTTTCTTTCTTTCTTTCTTTCTTTCTTTTTGTTTATTTTAATACAAATTGTTTTATGAATTATGATGGGAGAGAAAAATCAGAGCAAAAGGGAAAAACCATGGGAGAGATAAAAAACAGAAAAAAGAAGTGAACATAGAATGGATTGATTTACATTCAGCCTCCTTAGTTAGATTTCTGGATGCAGGTGGCATTTTCTGTTCAAAGTCTTCTGGAAGAGCTTGACTCACTGGGAAAAAACAAGTCTTTCTTAGTTGACAATCACACATTCTTGCTTTTATTGTACAATGTATTCCTGGTTCTGCTTGTTTGGCTCAGCATAAATTCATGTCAGTCTTTCCAAACTTTTATAGAAAGATTGTTCACCATGTTTCACAGAACAATAGTATTCGATTATTTCATGTACCACAACTTGTTCAGCCATTCCCTAATTGATGACCATCCATTAATTTTCCAATTCTTTGTTACCACAAAAAGAGCTGCTACAAACATTTTTGCACATGTGGGCCCTTTTCCCTCCTTTATGATTTCCTTAGGATATAGCCCCAGTAATAGCACTGCTAGGTCAAAAGGTATGCACAGTTTTATAGCTCTTGGGGCATAGTTCCAGGTTGCTCTCCAGAATGGTTGAATCATTTCACAACTCTACCAACAATGCATTAATGTCTCTTGGGTGATGTTTTCAGTCTCCTCCTACCCAATCTTAGTTAGCTGGAATAACAAACATGTGATTGAGGTTGGAATTTCATCATTATCTCCTTTGTCCACCATCTGTGGGTACTCTGTGTAGCATTGGGTATGAAATCAAGAAGACCTGAGTTCAAATCCTGCCATAAGCACTTCCTAATTATACTAACATGGGCAAGTATTGGACTCTATTTCCTCATCAGTAGAATAAGAATAATAAAAGCCTTGCTTTAGGGAGTGCTGGTAGAATCAAATGAGATGTGTCAAGTCTTTTGCAAACCTTAAAGTGAAATAAATCTCTATTATTATTGTTATTATTGTTGTTGTTGTTATCATTACTATTAATGGGAAAAGGAGAGCACAAGAAGATTGAAGAGATTGGATAATTTACAAAGTAGATAACTGGGTTCTTTTTAGAGAGTCACTTCAGGTAATTGAAGCCATAGACCAAAGAATTCTATGATCTTATAACAATCTATATTGTTTAAGGATGGACAATAGAAAGAATCTGTATTTCTGTTAACCTCTCAAGGTCTGTTGGAGAAAGGTGCATATAAATGGAATGCAATATTTCTGGGGAGATGATTCACCAGAGTTATTTTCAAATGCATTTGTCACAGGATTGTGGGAGGTAAGGAAGAAGAGATAAATAAAGCAATTATGAGAGGAGAAAAGCAAGGTGAGGAAAAAAGGGTTTTAAGGGAAACTCTGAGACATAGCTGAAAGGAAAGGAGCTTAATAAAAGAGGAGGATGGAAAGAGAGAAGAGCCATTGTATTCCCTTAAGAAGAGTTGCTGCAAATTTGAGGAAAAAAGAAATAAATAACATAAATATATAAAGCCATAAACTGGAAAATGGGAAAGAGAAAACTTCAGATGAGGAATTATAAACCAAATGTAAACTTCTTTTGTTACTGTTTTCCTATTAGATCCTGCAATAACAAAGGAATTCCAGTCATCTTTCCCAGAGGGGATGACATTTAGTGATGCGTTTCTGAAGGGATTTCTCATGTTGAGGTGAATAAATATGAAGCTGTCTGGTCAGACATCTACAGGGAGAGCATCCTATGATGATCATCAAGATTCTCAACAAGTCCCTGAACATGATTATTTTTTATTTCTCAAAGATTTGAGATCATTGGCATTGGAGAGAATGGGAGAAAGGACTGACTAATCTTTATCAGGATATCTAGGGACTAGCTCTCCTTCATGCATACTACACGTGTGACTGTGGCCAAGTTATTTTATCTTTGTGGGCCCTAGTTTCTTTAGGAGGAATGGCTAATTGATGTCCAATGTTGCTTTCATTTCAAAATTCTGTGATTCTTCAATTTGTGCAAAGGTCAACACAATATCTTTGTATGTATATGTGGGAATCTACTCAATACCAGATCCTAGAAGGGACAAAAATGAAGTCATTTAGCAACAGAGAAACAATAGAGGAACTTAGAAGAAAGGGATTTCCTGTGATCCTTTTATCTCTTGCTGATACTGACTCTTGGCAGTGTCTCAACAACTGAGTTGTCATCTCAGGTTATCTCAAAGTATGTCCAGTATTGGAAACCTTGAGATACTAGGTGTAGTCTCTGAGTCATTGATTCTTAGCTGATTCTAGAAAGTCCAAAGACTTGTGCTCATTAATGAATATTTATTGATTGACTGAATAAAAAGCATCCAAAGACAAAAGAATTAAGAAACCCATGAATAATTTTTGACAGAAACAATGTTAGAATTTTTACAGAATCTTAGAATATGATGAAATTTTGGAGACTATTCACTGTAAACTGCCTTTGATCTGAAAATTCTCTCTACATCTTAAATAAATAATCATTTAGCTTTTAGTTGTAGATCTTTAGTGAAATGAAACTCCTCTGCTGTTTCTTATGACAACCTATTTCATTTAGGAAGTTTTTCCTTATACCGACCTTTCTGTGGCTTCCACATGTTGCTTCTGCTTTTGTTTTCTGACACCAAACACATTCTTAATCCCTCTTTCATTTGGTAGTCTCTTGAATACTAGAAGACAATTATTATATAATTCCAATTATTATTCTCAAGGTGAAGCAGACAGTTTCTTTAAGTAATGTTTATATGAAATGGCCCACTGTGAAGTCATTAATCATTTTGGTCATCCTCTTTTAGACCATCTCTAACTTGTCAATGTCCTTCCTAAAATGTGTCATCCAGAATTGCACACAATATTCCTGAGCCTAAGTGGAACCATGGATAGAATGCTCAGGAAAAGCTAAGATGAAATTTGCAAAAACTTTCTACCTGCCTGATTGGATAAGTCAATTAACCTGTTTGCCTCAGTTTCAACTGTAAAATGAGAATAATAATAGCACCTACCTTCCAGAGTTGTTGTGAGGATCAAATAAGATAAAACTTGTAAAGTGTGTAGCACAGTGCCTGACATATAATGGGCACTATAGAAGTGCTATTATAATTATAATTACTTCTAATTATATTCCAGATCCAGTCTAACCAGAGCAAAATAAAGCAAATCTATCACTTACTATGTGCTGGACATCATGGATCTCAATACAACTAAAGATCACATTGTGGTTTGTATGAATGTGTGTTGCTTCTGATGCTAAATCACATTGTTGACATCCTGAGCCTTCAGTCCATTAAACTCCTATATCTCTGTTAGGTGTCCTTCTATTTAACCATAACTCTCCTATTTTGTTCTTGTGAAATTGATTTTTTTTTCATTATTAGTGTAGAATTTTACATTTATCTCTATTAAATTTCAGTTCAGGGAGTGTAGTCCATCATGTTAGCCTGTTGAGGCCTTTTTGTATCCTAATTCTGTCATACAATATATTCTCTATATCTTCTAATATTGTCCCATTAGAAATTTGTAAAACTTGCCAAAAGCTTCTTTCTCCAAATAATTGATAAACCAGTTCTTCTTTTCTCCTTCCTGACTGAAACTGTTTTCATTTTGTTCATGGATTTAAGTAGTCATAAAGTAGTACCTAATAGTGGTCCCCTTCATTGTTTTGTCTATCCTTTGGAGGATAAAACTGTCCTTGAAGTATTCTAAGAATTTTTAATTAGTTTCTTCACTCTTGATAAAGACAATTTCAGCATTTCTCTACAACTTGGTCCCAGTTTATATTTTTCAACTTTATTATTCATTATTCTTCTTACTGTACTTTATGCTCTAGCCATACTAGAACAACATAGAACTAGACAACATACCATGTTGTTCCTTATAAATGTTATTCATCTTCCATTTCTTTATGATTGTTCCTTAAGCTCAGAATTCATGAACTTCCATCTCTAAGAATCTATTATTTTCTTAAAAATTTTCCTCAAGTATAGTAATACTGCTTCTATAGCAGCTCCTCCTGAACCCCCAAACTGTTAATGTCTTTCTCCTAAAAGTTATGCTGTATTTTTATGTGTATTTTGCATATAGCCATTTATTTAATATTGTTTCCTGATAGGATATAAACTTCTTGAGGGTAAGGACTGATAAATTTTTTTTTTGCATTCCCAGCACTTAGTGTACCTGGAACATAATATGCAATTTATATTGATTGATTGATTGTTTAGATAATAAAATTCCTTAAAAATCATGCTTTTGTTTCAAGCTGATGATACTTTCCGAATTTTTTGTCCATTTCCCTTTTCTGTTCTTGAGTGGGCAATTATATACCCCAACAATGATTCTGTTTCTCCTTGCATTGATTCCCAACCCACTGGTTAACAATCTACACTAAGATTGAGAAAAAATAATAAATTTCACAAGAAAAAAATAGGAGAGTCGTTATTAAATAGGTCACCTAAAAGAGATACAGTTTAGTGGATTGCAGGCTCAGTATGTCAACAATATGATTTAACAACAGAAGTACACGCAATCTCTTAACAATTGTTAATCAGTAGCAATAATGCTAGAGGTCTATAAGAGATAACCAGGCAAATCTTAATTTACAGTAATTATTTAATCATTGTTGTTACTTCTTTTCCATGTTCATGTCCCAGTCAATTAATTTGTTTCTTAGGAGAATAAACTGATCTGATGCTGAAAAACAATAGTGTTGTTTCTTGAAGAATAGAATAACAACACTAACAACAATAGCAACAGTAGCTTACAGTCTTCAAAAGCATTTTACACATATTGTCTCATGTTATCCCCACCAACCCTGGAAAGTACGTTACTACTTTTTTTCTTCTTCAACAGTTTCACCTCCTTTAATAAAGATACTTTAAAAAGGTCATAGTGTTCCACTGTTTTTTTTAATAATTATAACTTTTTATTGCCAGAACCCATGCCTGGGTAATTTTTTGCAACATTATCCCTTGCACTCACTTCTGTTCCGATTTTTCCCCTCCCTCCCTCGACCCCCTCCCCTAGATGGCAAGCAGTCCTATACATGTTAAATATGCCACAGTATATCCTAGATACAACATATGTGTGCAGAAGTAGGTTATTACTTAAGGAGAAACTAGATGGTTCAGTGTATAAAGTGCTAAAGTTTGGGAAGACCTAAAATCAAATCTTACCATAGTACTCTAGCTCTGTAATCCTGGGCAAGTCACTTAAATTCTCATATCAGTTTCTTCGTCCCTACCATCTCAGGATGAAATGAGATAAAGTGCTTTGCAAGCCTTAAAGCATACATGAATGATTTGTTGTTATTGTTCAGACATATCACTTGGGTCTAACTCTTCATGACCCCATTTGGGATTTTCTTGGCAAATATGTGGAGGTTTACCATTTTCTTCTTCAGCTCATTTTACAAATGAGAAAACTAAGACAAAGTAGGTTAAGTGACTTATCCAGGATCACACAGTAAATGTCTGAGGCTGGATTTGAATTCAGAAAGATGTATCTTCCTGACTTCAGGTCTAGCACTCTATCTACCGTGCTTTCGAGATAATTATCTATTATTATATTAAATATTTTATTATCCCAGTAGAATGTAAACTACTTGAGGGAAGAGACTGTTTTCCTTTCTTGTTTTATCAGTATACCAGTGCCTAGTACATCATTAGCTCTCAATAACTTGATCAACTTGAATTTTACATACAACGAAATTTGGATTATGGGGATATTTGTCATTCATGCATTCCATAAACATTTATTAACAACAGATTATATGTCAGGCACTGTACTAAGTGCTGGTAATATAAAGGTCTTAGAACTGTTATGTCCTTAAATTTTTTAGCTGTATCTAAACAATGAATTCAGAATGATATTAGTGCAAAGGAGGAAGGGGTAGGAATGAAATTTCATAAATCTATGGGTTTTTTTTTTTGAAGGACCATAGCCCAATGGAATCAAGTGATGGCCTCAGAGTCAGGAAAAACTGGGTTTTCATCTCACCTTTGACACTTACTAGCAGGGTAATCCTGATAAGATCATTCAAACCTTCTGGGTGTCAATGTTCTTCTTATTTGTGAAAGGATGGTAGCTCTGGAGTTCTTGTGACGCTCAAACGAGACACCATATTTATATTGTCTCCCAGTTCCTTAAGGGTCAAATATAAAATGCTGTTTGATTTGTAAAGTTCTTTATTATCTGGTCCTTTACTATTTTCTTTCTTTCTTATTTTGCCTGAGACAGTTGGGGTTAAGTGACTTGTCCAGGGTCACATAGCTAAGAAGTGTTAAGTGTCTGAGGCTAAATTCAAACTCAGGTCCTCTTGACTTCAGTGGATTGTGGTCTATCCACTGGGCCACCTAGCTGTCCTCTTTACTACTTTTCTAGTCTTCTTGCCCTGCTTCTTCCCCTGCTTCACATATTCTATATTTCAAATCCAGTGGTGACTCACGTCTTCTTTCTATTTCCCAGATTCCAAGTATTTTCACTGGCTACTCTCCATTGTTGGAGTTCACCTCCCTCACTTCTGCAAGAATTCTTTTACCTGTCTCCTTAATGTTAGTGTCTGCTCTCTGTTAATTATCTCCATTTTATTCTCACAAACCTCACTTGAATCTAATTCGTACACAAGTAAAGACATCATCTTCATGATATTATTGGTCCTATTCAAGAATGATGGATGAACAAAAACAACACACATGAATATGTGCATAAGTAGATGCACATATATGAATATAAAAACATGCAATCAACTACATACAAATAAGATATATATATATTTATTTGTATATATTACAAATTACTTCACATATGTTATATATATATCTTATTCGTGCATAGTTAATGTATTTTGTTTTTCTCATTGGATCATTTAGGAATGATTTTTTACCTTTCTCTGAGTTTATCTAATCATATTATCTGTATATCTATATCTATAGCTATATCTATATATATATCTATATAATTCTCTGTATTAGTACTACAGAGGCAACTCAACCGATCCTGACACAACAGGCTGTCCTGGCTGACATGGCACACTGCCAGTGTCCTTGCTCCACTGCTCAAGAACCCCGCCCAGATGCTCCAGGGGAGCTTCAGGTAACCAGAATTTTTCACACAGCTTCTCTCCATCTGACTCCTTTGTCTCTTCCTGACAAGGAAGGAAAGTTTGTCATGGATTAATTCCTGAGGAGTTCTTTTAGTTTATGTATCCAAAACTGGAGTTACAGGTCCTTAAATATTGGGCACAGGACATATCCTGTATTTTCTCTCCAAAGAAATCTGTGTTATAATTGCTGATACATCTGCTGCCATGTCAACATTGAGGCTCTTCATCTATATATTTAAAAATATGGTGCCTCTATAGCAGCTTTTACTGATGAACTCAGAGAGGACCAGATGGCTGAGGCAGAAGGGCTTAAAAGGCCTCCATAAAAAAATATCCAAGATGCAATTGACTTGGAAAAAAACCAGCAAGCTCTCATTGCTAAGCATCACTACCTCTTTAATGACCAGGGGAGCAATATTTTCACGACATTAGAAATCTCTTACTGTGAGAGGGTGCACAATACATGCATACTGATCTGAAGAACCACCTGGACTAACACATCTCAAAGCAGAACATGTGATGCAAGGATCAAGAACGTATGATCTTATGGGTGGAGAACCGGGTGATGAAGAGCATCTCTGATCAACAGGAAAAGGAAACAATTGCAAGGAGCAAGAATACATGAGTTCATAGGTGGAGAACCAAGTGGTGAAGACCATTTCTACTCAAGAGGAAAAGGAGACAATTTCAAGGAGCAAGTATGCATGATCTCATGGGTGGAGAACAATGTGGTAAAGAGCATCTTTGATCAACAGGAAAAGGAAACAATTGCAAGGAGCAAGAACATATGATCTCATGGGTGAAGAACCACATGGTGAAGAGTATCTCTGCTCAATAGGAGAAGGATACAATTGCAAGGAGTACGAACACATGTTCTTATGGATGAAGATCCATGTAGTGAAGAGCATTTCTGAAAACAGAAAAAGGAAACAATTGCCAAGTGCATCAGACCTGAAGTTACTAGTAATGTATCCCTCAGTACTTAGCACAGTGCCTAGCACATAGAAGGTCCTTAATAAATATTTGTTGACTTAGTTTATGAAAGACAGTAAGCTTCTGATATGCAATTCTATCTATAAGATTCTATGTAAGTAGGAATTCTGTAGATGCTAAGCAGTTTTTAGCCAGTAGTGATGTGTTGCCCAGTTTGCATTGAGCAAAACGTTCATGCTGCTTAAGGATAACCTTCTGTTTTTTGAAGTGTGGTGTTCCCAGCCTTGATGTTGGGAAAGATTGAAAGCAAAAGTGAAAAGTTATGACAGAGGATGAGATGGATAGATAGTGTCAAGGAAGCAACAAACATACTTAGAAAGACTTTGGGACATTAGTAGAGAGTAGAAGGACCTGGGATGCAAGGAACCATGGGGTTCCAAAGAGACAGACATGATTGGATGAGTTGATAATAATAATAACAACATTTTACAGTGAGTCCTGAACTTAAATTATAAAATTCTCTGATTTTATAAACATATAGAATGTTTGATTTAGACTTTTATTCACTTCTTCTTCAAGTCAGCAGCATCTAGACCTGTTCATCATTCTCCATGTATGACATGATCTTCCCAGACCATGATGGGACCATCTTCTCATTCAAGACAGTGTGAGTCTCAACACAACTTACTTTTCTAGCTTTTCTTGCTCATTTATCAGTTACTATTGTGAGATGATAGTACACTAAAACAATTTTTTGAAAAACACAAGCTACCCCTTGTGGTAGCTTGCCCTATCCCCTTCACTTAAGCAGCTGATATTTTCAGCCTAGTAGTAAATTATCACTATTTAATTTGCAGTAATTAAATTTGACCTGTTATTTAACCCTATTCACCACATATTTAGTTAAAGCTTTGCTCTGACATAGGCCTTTCCCTCCAATCCTGCAGCTCTCTTCATAGTCCTTTACCCACACTATGCTCAAGGTTTCCCCTCGGGCCTTTATAGAAGCTGTTATGTCTGCCTGAAAGATTTTCCCTCACACTCTCTCTTCATTTAAATCTAACTTATCCTATAGAGTTTCCTATGAGCTCAGTCCCAGTTGCAGCAGCCTATGTTGAACTCTCCCTTCCCTGAACTCTGCTACATTTATATGCAGTACCCTATTTAGAATTTATACTGATCTCTCCCCACACTATAGCTCTTTAGGGAAGGACATATAAACACATAAAGGATTATTCCATGGAAAAGGGGTAAAATTTATCTTATTTCTCCCAAACAAACAAACAGATCAAGGAGCAATAAGAAATGCAAGACAGAAGAGTTAGACTTTAGGTAAAGTCAACAAGCTAGTCAGGCAAAAAGTATTTATTAAACAGTTATCATGTGCCCAGTACTGTGCTAAGTATTAGTGATACAAAGAGAGGCAAAAATCAACTTCGTCCTTAAGGAGTTTCATATTAATGGAAGAGACAATTTGTAAATAATTAGGGACATGTAAGATATAAGCAGAGTAGATGGAAGGTAATGTGAAAGAAAGAGGTATGACTCTGCTGTTCTTTGCTTGCATTGTTGTTTTTCTTCCCAGGTTATTTTTACCTTCTTTCTAAATTCGATTTTTTCTTGTGCAACAAGATAACTGTATAAATATGTATACACATATTGTATTTAACATATACTTTAACATGTTTAACATGTATTGGTCTCTCTGCCATCTAGGGGAGGAGGTGGAGGGAAGGAGGGGAAAAGTTGGAACAAAGTGTTTGCAAGGATCAATGTTGAAAAATTATCCATGCATATATTCTGTCAATAAAAAGCTATAATAACAAAAAAAGAGGCAGGAAGGGAGGAAGAAACTTAAAGGACTTTTTCCAGAGGGGAAATTTTTAGCTTAGTTCTGATGGAAACAGAGGAGCTAAAAGATGGTTGTGAGAGGGCTGAAAATTCCAGTTATGATGGACTCCTATAGTAAAGACAAAGATTCAGGAGGTGGAAAGTTCTCTTTGAGGAGATGCAGATGGACAATAGCTGGATTTCTGACTTTGTGGAGGGTAGTAAAGTATAAGAAGGTTGGAAAAGTAACGGGGGAAATATGGATATGGTTTCAATATCATATGAAGGGATTAGGGAGGCACTGGAGCCCACTGGAGAGAGAGTGTCATGGTCAAACATAAACTTTAGAAACAAATCACCTTTGAATGTAAACATAGGATGAATCAGAAAGGGAAGAATTTGAGGCAAGGAGACCATATGGTAAACTATTACAATCTACCAAGAGTAAAAAGATGAGGGCTTAGACCTGGTATAGGTTTCTGAGATGAAGAGAAGGATCCCCATATGAGAGAATTTGTGAAAGGTGAAGTTATCACAGAGAGGACTAGGCTATCTTCCTTATGGTAGGCAAAGGTCTTCTTTGTGCTGGAGTTCTTCAAGCAACAACCAGTTAGCCACCTTTGGGGTATGTTGTAGAGATTCTTATGCAAGTCCCATATGAACTAGATGGATTCTAAGAATATGAGATTCAAAAACTTCAGCTGGTTTCTAATTATTTCATGTCCACATATTTTGTTTTTCCAACTACATTACAAGCTCTAAGAAAGCAAAGACCATGTCTCGGCTTCTTTTGTAACTCTACCCCAGCAAACCCCTGGACTCATGTACCCAGCACAGAGTAGAGTAAATACATATTTCTTGGTTGGCTGATTGAAGTCTTCCTAAAGCTATGCTCCAGCTGTTTCAGTAATTGCCTAGAGTGGTAGGACAATACTTACACATCACTATAAAAATGCTTTTGTTAATGGTTTAGGAGACCTGAAAACATGATGTATTTTTAAATTCTTGCCAGATGAATATAGTGCAGATACATGAGTAGGATGGGAAAGCTGGCTGAAATAAGGATGGTAGATGGATATGTGAAAAGATCTATAGTATCCCAGATAACCTGAAGTTTTCATTATTCTCAACTCTTCCTTTTGGGAAGACAAACTATTTCCTCCTCCTCCCCTCTTATAGAAAAGTTGAGAAGACTTCCTTGGACATATTGAGTTTGAAATGCCTATGGGACATCATCCGGCTGGAGATGTCTACTAAGTAAAAAAGGATTTGGAAATATAATTTAGGAAAGAGATGAAGGCTTTCAAATTGGTCTTCATCTGCATAGCGATAATAGTGAAATCCAGAGACACTAAAGAGATAACTTAAAGAAATAGTAATAATAGCTAGCTAATATTTATATGATGCCTACTGTGTGGCAAGCAACATAGTAGATGCTTTGCAAATATTCTTTCATATGACCCTTGCAACAAACCACAAGTTGGATTCTTTTTTATCTCCATTTTACAGGAAACTGAGGCAATTAATGCTTAGTGACATATGCAAACACACAACCAATAAATTTCTCAGGCTGCATTTGAACTCAGGTCTTCTTGATTTCAACCCCTACCTGAAATCTATTCATTGGCCCGCCTAGCTATACAGAGATGACAAGAGAGTCCCGGGACAGAGTCCTGGAACTCACTGAGTCAGAGTGAGTTGGACATGTGTGAGAACACATGTGAGAACAGTATCTTAACCCCCTGCCCTAATGCAAGTTAAGCTAGTTTTTTTTTTCTTAAAATGATATTGAACATGCCAGAGACTTAGTTTACTCAGAGGGCTGTTGACATCACTTTCTCATCACCTGAGCATGAACAGCCATGAAGAGTTCCAAGCACCCTATCTGATACTTGGCTGGTGAATCATGATGGACATCTCAGACAAGTTGTTGCACTTAGTTGATTGCATTCTGTTATCCTTTATATCCATTTTTTTTAAAAAAAAAAATCTTCCTTCTGCCATGGCTCTGTGAATATTATTTTGTTAATTGTCAAGTGATCTACAAGAAACTCAATTTACTCCCATATTGAATTTATACTAAGGGGCTATTCTGAGTCAAGACCAGTCCAGAATAGCATGGATGATGATTTTGCAGAGGAGGATGGGAAATGCTGATCAGCTAGAAGAATCACAGCAGAGTACTGTCACAATTACTTGGTAAAGTGCCTCAAAAGGAGGAGGAGGTTAACAGTGTGAAATGCTTCAGAGTCCAAGAAGGCTGAGGATTGAGAAACAATTACTGGATTTAGTAATAATGGGATCACTAAAGACCTTGGAAAGAGACATTTTAGAAAAGTATTTGTGATAGAGGTCAGATTGCAAAGTTTTAAGAGAAAATAGAGGCAATAAATAATAGTTTTTTAAAAGAAATTTGGCTTTTAAATGGAGAAAAGATTCTGGTTGATAGCTTGAAAGGATGGTGGGATGAATTAAGAAGATTTTTATGGGGCTTTTGGACATTTTTTAAATACTAGAGAAGAAACCAGTTGATAAGGAGAAATTAAAAATTAGAAATAAAGAGAAGTTTGAAGGGGAAAGCTCTTAGAAAAGGCGTGGGGGCCCCAGAATATAATAGAAGTGATGGTACTGACAAAAACTAAGGGATTAATTTCTTTCAGTGGAGAGTTACTGTTGAGGTTACTTGTAGTGTCCCAAAAGTATAGAACCGGAGAGAAGAGGAAGATCACTCACAATGGATAGACTCAATTTTTTTGTTAGAATAGAAGCCAGGAAGATTTGTGTTCAAGTTCTGCTTCTGATATGTGTCAATTGAGTGACAACTTAAACATTCAGTGTTCTTGACAACTTTCTAAGGGTATAAATTGCAGAGAAGATTTTGATAGAGAGCATTTTCTCATCTGAGAGGGAATCCCAATGATATCACAAGTCTAGTTCCTATCTTTATAAATAGTAATTTAATTGCATTTTATATGTCAGAACTTTCCCATAAATCATTGAATTACTATTATTTTGGAGGAATGGAAAACAATCATCATTTATATTCTCTCAAAAAAGAAACCAGAAGGCACAAAAAATTAGCAGTTCCAAGTCTACCAGTAGAGTCTCCAAGTTTTCTTTGCAAAATGAGGGAGTGGATAAAATAGATCCTATACTGTAACTGCAATATTGATGATGAACATAAGCAAAAAGAGATGGCCACAAAGGTAATTGCAATTGATACAGTAATATTTATTTCAAAGGATGAAAAAATTTGGTTTTGTGAAGACCTCCTCTCAACCAGGGGTTCTTAAATTTGGATCCACAAATTCATGAAGAGATTTTTATCTATGAAATTGTATGGGGAAAATACATCTTTGTTTAACATCCAGCTGAAACTTAGCATTTCCTTCTTTCTTAAAGTCATTATTCTGAGAGGCTTTACCATACCACAAAAATGGCTAAGAACTGCTTCTCTAAACCAAGTCATTGACATTTAATTTCTTCAATGGCAAAGTGAGTATAGAGGAAACTGAAAGATATGACAGAAAATATACCAAGATATAAAAGAGACCAGAAATTAGTGGACCACTTAAAAGCCTCAAGTTTGTTTATCATGAATATTTTTCTGCAAGAAAAAAGTTAGATCAAACTAGATATGGTGAATATTAAGTAACATCATAAAAAATATTGACAGAAAAGGTTAGTTCCTGATGAATTACTACTGAATCAGTGTTCACATGAATTCATATTCAAAACAAAGGATGAAATCAATACAAAGCTAGAAAACATTTAAGTGAAAAGACATTGTATAGACTTTCAAATAGCTTTAATCCAAACTGTTAAAAACAAGTTTTTGAAGGAAAATGGTAAGTGGATAAAGGAAATAGTAATGATTCTGATTTCCCTGAGAAATTCAACTGATGAAAAAAATAGTTGCCATGATGCAGAGGCTCAGAACTCTCAAATCTCGTTGTTAAGTGGACATACTTGAACTTAAAGACAAGAATATTTATCATGTTGCAAAATGTAATGGATGAATATGGGGTAAGATTGCAGGTATATTCATCTCATGAAACAGAAACAAAGAGTTTAAGGAAAAACAAACTTGTACAAAATTTGTTGTAATTGAAGCTTTAAAGAGAGTCAGGAATAAGAAGGGAGATTATTCCAGGCATCGGGGGACAGCTTATGTGAAGACAAGAGGAAATAATAATAAGTAGATGAGTTTGGCTGGAGTAGGGTATGTGAAAAGAATGTATGTGTACTTAGCTTAGAAAGAGAGAGTTTAGCCACACAGATTGTAAAGGGAGTTTATAATTTATTTTAGATGAAATGGTGAGCCATTGGAGCATATTAAACATGAGCGCAATGTGACCCAGTCTGTGCCTTAGGGATATACATTTAGCAGCTGCAATGGAGGATGGACTAGGCAGGGCAAAGGCTAGATGAACGGATACCAATGAATAGAGTAAAATTTGAGGTTCCTTAATCATACTTTTTCAATCATTCACCCTTCATGAACAACTGTGGATGCTAATTATAGCTACCATTTATTTTCTTCAGTTCCATTTCATTCTATTTATTTATTGGTTTTTAATGGTTTTTTATCTTTCCAAATACTTATGCAGAGATAGTTTTCAACAGTCACCTTCATCAAGTCTTGTGTTCCATTTCCTTCCCTCTCTTCCTCCCTTCCCCACTTCCTAAGACAGCAAGCAATCTGATATAGGTTAAACATGTGCGATTCATCTAAGCATATTTCCATATTTGTCATGCTGAGCAAAATTAATCAGCTCAAAAAGGGGAAAAAATGAACAAACAACAACAAAAAAGGTGAAAATACTACACTTTGATCCATATTCAGTCTCCATAGTTCTCTCTCTGGATGTGGATACCTCTTTCCAAGAGAAGATATTGGAACTACCTTCAATCACCTCACTGCTGAAAATAGTCAAGTCCATCACAATTACTTATCACATAATCTTGTTATTACTGTGTACAATGTTCTTTTGGTCCTGCTCACTTCACTTCACATTAGTTCATTTAAGTCTTTCCAGGATTTTTCTTAGCTAGCATTTATATAACTTTTCACAAATGATATTTGTGTAATATTTCCACAAATAATATCTTATTTGCTCCTCTTAACAGTCCTAGGAAATAGATGCTATTATTATCCCTATTTTACAAATGGAAAAGCTGAGACAAGTGACTTGCCCAAGGTCCAGTTTTCCTGACCCCAGGTCCAACGCTTTATTCACTGTGAGATCTAACTACTATAATTATTGTTGTAACCTATGGCTGGACAATGTGATTTTCCCCTGCATGAAATTACTTGATTTTTAAAGAGGAACAAAGAAGTGACCTTGGTCTCTTTAAACCTTAACAAATGGATTTATTTGCCAAATCAATAATTCTACACTCATGCACAAATCCTTCAGATTTTAAAAAAAGTAAATATGGATAAGGAACAAGTATTTATTAAGAACCTCTTAAATGTAGACATTTGCTAAGTGATTTACAAATTTTACTTCATTTGATCTCCACAACTGTGGAAAGGAAGTACTATTATCACTGTCATTTTATAGTTGAGGAAAAGGAGGCAAATAGAGTTTAAGTGACTTATCCAGGGTCACCTGACTTGTGTTTGAGACCAGATCTAAATTCAAGTCTTACTGACTCTAGTCTCTGTATTCTTTACTCTTTGCCAACTAAATGGCTTTAATATGGAAAAGGAGATAATTTAAATGAATTACTAGGGATAATGAATTTGTAATTTTTCCCATTGTCAGCTATGGCAAAAAGACTTTCATAATAAAACATTTAGCCTTTTCAACATTTTTTCATATTCTTTAGAAATTTTATTTATTCTATATACTACTCACATCCATCCTATTTCCCTGCACCACCCTGACACTGACCAATGGTGGATAGAAAGGTAGATGTGAGGTCAGAAAGAACAGGGTTTATATTCTTAACTCTGACAATTTACTGACCATGAGCTTGTTACATAACTTCAGAGGACCCCAGGACCCTCATAGTAACTGGTAGAAGGAGGTATAGATGATACAGAAATATAGATCAGCTTGTGATATCTAAAACCCTTACATATTGAGGTCTATACTTCACTTCCTCCTGATCCAAGCCATCATTGTAACAAGTACATACATTTGTTCTTAAAAGACTTTATTAAGACCATTTGATTGAATAATACATTCTAAGATATTTAACAAAATGAATTTAATTTATATATAAAATGAAATTTCTTTTTCTTCATTAATTAAATTCAAATTAATAGGTATTTTAGGGCTTACAGTATGCAGAGCACTGTGTAAAGCTCCAGGGGGCAGATTGATAAATAATCGTTGGTACTGCCCTCATATAGCTATCTGCCATCTTTATTTGCCATGTCAACTACTAAAAATTGACTTGATGGCATGGACAATTGTGGTTTAAATGTACCCGTTGACCCTGAAATTTGGATGGAAGAGACAAATAAAGAAGATCCATCAATATTTGTGATTTAAACAGAAATCCCATCTTCACCCAAGGGGGCATTGGAACAGTGATTCATATGTGTTTTGAACCCAATTGCCTATCCCTTGCTTCAAGACAACTGAGAAAAGGGGATTTATAACAACATCTGTCTATATTCCAAGCTGAGCTACACAATGTATTTCTCATAGCAGGTTGGTTCTACACTATTTCTTTCAAGAGACAATTCCTTGCTTTCTGCTAGAAGGGATTGCTTCTTTCTGCAGTAATAATCAGGAGAAGGCAAAACGCTGAGGGTTTGGGGATATGTCAGAAAATTAGATATTTTTAATAACAGCTTTTTATTTTTCAAAATAAATGAAAGTTTTCAATATTCACCCTTAGGAAACCTTGTGTTCCAATTTTTTTCTCCATTCTTCTCCCCTATCCTCCCCTCCTAGACAACAAATAGTCCAATATAGGCTAAATATGTGTAATTCTTCTAAATGTATTTCCATATTTGTCCTGTGCAAGAGAAATCAGATCAAAAGGGAAGAAACGTGAGAAAGAAAACAACAAAAAGGTGAAAATACCATGCTTTTATCCACATTCAGATTCTCTCTCTGGAGATGGATGGCACTTTCCATCACAAGTCTATTGGAATTGCGTTGAATCATCTCATTGTTGAAAGGAGCCTAGTCCATCATAGTTGATCATCAAGTAATTTTATTGCTGCTATGTATGATGTTCTCTTGGTTCTATTCACTTAGCATCAGTTCATGTAAATCTCTCTAGGTGTTTTTGAAATTAGCTTGCTGATCATTTCTTATAGAATAACAATATTCATTACATTCATATGCCATAACTTGTTCAGCCATTCCCCAATTGATAAACATCCGGCACTCAGTTTCCAGTTCCTTGCCACTACAAAAGGACTGCTTTTTGCACACATGGGCTCTTTTCCCTATTTAATGATTGTCTTTGTGATGTAGATCCAATGGAGATACTGCTGGATCAAAGTGTATGCACAATTTCATACTTTAGGAAGTCAATTTGTTGGATAAACCAATAAGTAAATAGTGAAGCAGTTTTCCTTTTTTCTCCAGGTTATATTTACAATTGAATCTAGTCTCATGGATGGATAGATGGATGTTAGTGTGATATCACAAGGTTACAGATCTATAACCAGAAGACAACCTCATGGTCCTTAGTCCAATCCCCTAAGATAAAGAAACTTGGGTCCAAAGAGTTTAAATTACTTGTCCAATTAGAAAGTAGCAGAGTGGGGATGTGAACCCAGGCCCTATGATTCTAAGTTCACTTTCCTTTCTGCTATGCCATGCTCAAAATGGTGTTAACTTCATATTTACTGCCCCAGTCACTCCATTCTTCCCTTCTCTTCCCTTCCCTTCTCTTCCCTTCCCTTCTTTCTCTAATTATCTCTTTCTTTTCTCTCCCTCTTTTTCTCCTCCCCTTACACCTTCTCTTTTTCTTTCCCTGTCTCTTCTCTCTTTTCACTTCTTTCTCCCTGCTGTCTCTCTTTCTCTGTACTTCTCTTTCCATATTGACACCCCCTCATTTGCTCTCACTCTTTTTCTGGTCCTCTTTCTGGCTTTCTTTCTTTCTTTCTCTTATCTCTGTGCTTTTCTCTCTTTTCCTCTGTCTCCATCTCTGTCTTTTTTATTCCCTTTCTCTCTTTCTCCATCTTTCTATTGATATCCACTGATCTACTTTATTTCTGTCTCTGCTGGTATGCCTGTCTATCTTTCTCCCTCTCCTGTATATAAGTATTTTCATTTTTTCACACCTTATTATGGCATTGGGTTCTTCAGAGAACTCTATGTCACTGAAGTTCAGTCACAGCAAGGCCTCATCATGATTAAAAGACTTGAGGTACAGGCCTGACAATAGACTGTATGTTGTTTTTTGAGGAATAATCTTATTCAGTTTGCAGAGTTTTATCAGTCACATGTTTGGCTATTAGGAGCTGACTTCTTTAGTTAAAGTAATTTATGAAAATCCTCTATTAGGGCATAAGGGCATAGTTAGATGTTACAGTGGATAGAGCAGAGGGACTGGAATTAGAAAGATCTGAGATTTAATATAGCCTCAAACACTTATTAGATGTTGGTCTCTGAGCAAATCACTTAATATCTGTTTGCCTTAGTTCCTTCATCTATAAAATGGGGGTTATAATACCAATTATGTCCCAGGGCAATTTCAAAGATCACATGAGAGATAACATTTGTAAAGTCTTAGTTAGCAAGGTGCCTGGCACATAGTAGGTGCTCTATTAATACCAGCTCTTATTATCTACATCACAAATGCATATATTCCTTGAAACATTAATATATTGATCTATCAACCTGGAGAGATCTACCGCTATGGGTGCTTTGGTAGCTTTTTCAGCCCTCTCATCCTTTTTAATTTGGCCTGCCTTAACATGTTCTCTTTTCTGTTCACTTTGAGAACAGAACTGTCAAATTACCAGCCCTTGAGAAAGAACTTTCAGATGGTTTTGCAGAGTGGGGGAAAATGGGAAGTTAACAGTCTGACAAGAAGAGCTCACTGCTGTTCCAAGATTTACAGTCCAATTTGGTGGCTGAAATTGGTCTGACTACAGTTTGACAGACTTCAATCTGGCATTAGAAGAGTGTTCTGAGGTATTCTGGCTGGAGACAAGTATGCCGGGCCCAACCTTGCTCTGTGTTACACAAATCACCTGGTCTTATGGTACTTTGTTTGGGGCTGGGGGGAGGATATCAAGGAAGTCCTTGAAGGAGAGAAGTGTTCTATGAATTTCAGACCTAAGTACTAACAGCTCCTAAATCTACTTTGTTTGTACATCTAATAAACACCAAACAGTTGTTTCCATATGTTGTCTCCCTTATTATACTGTGAGATCTTTGAGGTCAGGAATTATTTTTATTTGTATTTCTTTGCATTCCCAGTGCTTAGCATAGTGTCTGTGATATAGATGGCATTTAATAAATATGTGTTGGCTTGTTGGTATTTTCCTATGTTTCTCTAAGAGCATTACAGAGGTTTAACTATATATGTTTGTATAAATTTTATTTTTCTTCCTTTCCCAATTAGGGTGGGGGGAAGGAGAGGTGTGAGGGAGAGAATATAAATTTAAAAGTAAAGTTAAATTGAATCAAAACAATTTAAAAAGGCACATCACAATAGATTTCCAGGAAGGTACTCACTGATATGTTCAAATCCCTTCAGAAATGTGTGTGCAAACCATGTGTGTGTGTGACAAGTGTATATCATACATCCCCAATGTTCCTTCTCCTTCCCTTTGTTGGAGCTTCAATAGGAATTTTCTGCCTCCATAGGCTTGTTACTGATGTAACTGTCAGAATCAGGAAAGACGTGCTAGGAAGATATCTGGGACTGTTATTTATTGTTCAATGTACTTGTTCAAGTGTTGGATGGGACCCTAATAGCAGCAATTTCTTGATTCAGGTTTGATGATGGGGAAGAAATGTGGCAATAGGAAGGCACTGAATAGTTAACAAAAAGAGGTTTACTTTGCCCTGATTCTGTGTCTTTATGGCTGCTCTCATTTCCATGAGGAGACACATCTGATCAGCAGGGTAGGACTTGATGAAAAGCATGGTGATTCCCATGGTCTTAGGTACTCACCAAATCCGAGAGGTCTAGAATCCATGTGTCTGGGACTTTTTATGTCTTGTAATAACTTGGGAGCTGCATCAACCAATCAGGTTTTGAGGAGAGTTTTGTGATTTTGTAGAGAAAACTAATCCCTGCTAGAAGGGTTGAACCTATCTCATATTGAGAGGGGATAAAGGAGGAAACTAAGTGAAATATGGGCTACTTAGATCCAAGGACACTTTGTCTCCTTTTGGGGGAACAGCTGATCTCTGGCATGGAAGGGAATGAGGTGGGAACCGCCACCATCATCATCACTACAACTAGCATCTATAAAACACTTTAAGTTTTACAAAGCACTTTCTAAATATTATCTCATTTTATTCTCATGACAGCCCTAGGAGGTAAGTGCTAATGTTATCTGCATTTTCCAGTTGGGGAAAATGAGGCAGTCAGAATCTAAATGACTCTTCATATAGCTTGTTAGTATCTGAGAATGGATTTGAACTCCCACATCAATCGTCTGTCCTTTGTCCTGCTTAGCTGCCTAAGAGATGAAGGTTAAACTCCTTAATTTGACATTTGAGATAATGCATTGTCTGGTCTTAAACCAAACTTTCTAGTCTTATTCATTTCATATTGACAAAATACCTAGTGCAATGCTTCGACCATGGCAGTAGCCACTCAATACCTACTATTAGTAGTTAATTTGTGCTAAGAATCTCACTAGATGTAAGTGTTGTTAAGTCATTTTAAAATTGATTCTTCTTGGCCACTTTTAAGGTTTGCTTGGCAAAGATGCTAGATTGGATTGCCATATCCATTTGCAGTTCATTTTACATATAAGGAAATCGAGGTAAACAGGATTAAGTGATTTGTCTGCAGTCACACAGCTAGTAAGTGTCTGAGGTCAAATTTGAACTTATGGATGTATTCCTGATTCCAGGACTGGCAGCTGCCCCTAGATATTATGAGCAGATAAAAAAGAAATAAATGAAATCATACTTGCTATCCTCTTAGGATTTCATAATCATGTTAGAGGTACTCAATCTGCACTCATATGAAAGGTGAAATCAAGTACAAAAACTGGCTTCTGGATTCATTCTTAGCTATTTTTATGCTGAAGTAAGGAGAGATTGAAACAGTCAGCAATCAAGCTACAGGGTTTGATGATTTATTGTTGAAAGGCTAGAGAGGTTCTTCATTGGAGGATATCCACTGCAGTATCCCCGGTCTACCATTTGGTGAGAGAACAGTGCTCTAAGAAAGCAATGGCCTTTCAAACCAGGGAGCACTGCATTGCATCAATCAGAAGGTATTGAATTTATCAGTTTTCTCTCTGGATTTCTTTATTCAGAACATGTCAGAAAACTTAAGCCTAGGGAAGAGCAGCTTATCACTTAGTACTAATAATCTGGCTGTTCTCAGATTGAATTCAATGTCAAGGAAATGAAATTCAAGAGCAAAGCAAAAGGTAAACAGAATGAGACAGAATTCCTCCCCTCCTCCACAAGATACACTATAGGCTCCTAAAAGCATGTATAAGTGGAATATTAAATCACCTCCCCACACATGAAACCTTTCAATGTGCAGCAAGAAATAATCAGAAAGACTAAATGCCAGCTCTATATTCAGTCTTCCTTCTTCCCTCACCTACTTCTCCTTGCCTCCAAATCCAACCTATTATGTTAAGGCAGGCACTTATCTATGAATAAGAGTTGACATAATAACTTGTTGCAGAGGCTGATGGGGAAAAAGCACTAGCAAAAATAGTAAGTAATTCTTTGATGAATACTTTAGTTGCCAAGTACCCCCTTTAGAAATTGGTATAACTTAGGAGTATTCCTTTGCATAAGGCATTGATTCTTCCTTTCTCCCTGGGAGAAACTCTCTTTCCCTGTTCTTTTACATGTGATTCTGAGAAGGTTTGTATGTTGTACTTTGTATGGCTTCTTAAACAGATCCTTTCTTTTCTTGTGATTCTAATCATTGACCAAATCCCTTCCCCCTGATTAAAAACTAAGATTCTATACCAGTAAAGCTCTTCTGGCTAGTGATGGCAGACTGGATGCCATATTGGAAAAAAGGTCTGGTCAGCTCCTTTTAGAAAATGTTTTTGTTTCTTATATGCCAGTGGTCCCTTAGTTCTGTAATTTTTGGAATTTAGAATAAATCTGTAGGGATGGAACACTTGGAATTAATAGTGCTCCCAAAGAACTTATTTTAATAATGTGCTGTTTACAGCATGATCAAAGTTTCATGAAGCCATAGAGTAAGAGCTAGAAGGGACTTTGGAGATTATTTCACCTTCTTTTCTTTTAATCAAATTGGCTTGCTAAGTAATGTCTTTTGGAAAATGTTCTATCTCGCACTTTCATCTTTATTTAGGCCATGCCCCATATTTAGAATATATTCCTTCCTCAAACCCAACTTTGCAGTATTTTTGAGATAACCTTCAACTGGAGGCCTTTCCTAATCTCTTTAGTTGTTTACTTCCTTGATATCTAATCTCTCTATCTCCCTACTTCCCTCTTTTCTTCCCTCCCTCCTTCTCTCTTTTTCTGCCTCTGTTTCTCTCTGTTTCTGTCTCTCTCTTTGTCTGTCTCTGTCTTTGTCTCTGTCTCTGTGTGTGTGTGTGTGTGTGTGTGTGTCTTTTTTATTTCTACTAACATTTGTTCAATGTTCTCCTTGCCCCAGGAGAATATACAGTCATTGAAGACAGGGGCTATTTCATTTTTATCTTTATAGTCCTAGTGTCTTCTACATAGCAGATGTTTAATAAAATGTGTTGAATTAAATAAAAATAAAATGAATGTAATCCAACCCACTAAACCCAGGAGAAGAAATCTAGGACCTGATAGAGTGGTCTCATACTCCTAGGATTATAAAGAGGGACTTTTAATTTTCTTGATTTTCTTTATAGTGCTGATAGGTTTGATGAGGGTACTCAATAAAAGGTTGGTCCCTGTGACTTCTGGGTGCTTGATTAGAAGAAAAGCCTGATGCTACACACTCATTTGGTGTTAATTAATACCAAGAATAAGAAGAAAGAAGGCAAGTGAGATAACAAGCCTGGCCTGAGTTCACATAAATATTTGAACTTGTAATAAATGCAGCCATCATCACCTAAGCAAAATAAATTAGACTGGAACAATCAGGAAAGCTCTTAATGGTGTGATATACATCAATGAACCCAGGTCAATGTACAAGGCAGGTTGATTATGGCATTGAATGCATTCAGCACATCGCACATAAGAATTTCTAAGGCCTTAGAAACTGAGAATTTATGTTAATTATATCTCGAAAATTCCCTGGCCAGATAAGCAACGGTTATTATTGATACTAGTTTTTATGGATGGGTGAACTTAAGTAAAAAATGATTAATTGAAATCCAGAATTCTAATGCCTAGTAGGCTTCATGTATGCATGTATGTATATGGAAATACATGTATATTTATGTACATAAATACATACATACATGTATATATGTATATTTATATGTATAATGCTTTAATAGCTAAGCTAGGATTCACAAAAACATACTGAATCATAACATCCTTAAAAGTGAAAAAAACCCAAGAGGAAATTAAGTCCAACCTATATGTGAAGAGGAATTCATTTTACAAATCCTTGACAATCACATAAATCTTAAATTAAGACCTTAGTGAGGCTTCTAATGCATTCTTGAATAATTCTAATCATTGGTAGTTTTTCCTCATGTGGAACCTCAATGTCTCTCTCAACAAGTTCTGCCTATTTATTATTCCTATTTTCCACCTCTATAGCCAAGCAGAACAAGTCTAATCCCTCTTTCACTTGATAGTCCTTCAAATACTTAAGGACAACTGTTTCAAGCCCCCTTGTTAGCCCCTTTCAGGCAGAATATTTCTAGCCCATTCAATTTATCTTCATGTAACTTGGCCTTGAGTCTACTCAATGTCCAGGTTATCCTCATTGGAAATAGTCCATTTTATCAATGTTACATCAAAATTGAATATAAATGTTCTGGTCCTGATTTGGTCAGGATAGCATACAATGGCACTATCACTTCCCCTGCTTTGATCATAAGGACTGCCTTAACGTAGCTTGGGATTTTATTATGTTTTTTTTTTTTTTTTTGGTGGCCATCTCACTTTTTAAGTTTGCAATGCACACTTATCCACTAGCCATTTTCATCCATTAATACTTGTGAAATTCAGTCTGGAACTTCAATATAAGACTTTGTTTTTATTTCTATTAATTTTTGTCTCATTAGATGCAGTTCAGCACTTCAGCCTGCTGAGGTCTTTTTAGATACTAATTCTGTCATTCAATGCATGAATTTTTCCTACCAGATTTTTTGTCATCTGCAAATTTAATAAATGTTATTTATGCCTTCATCCAAATCATTGATAAAAATGTTAATGTGCATAGAGTGAGCAAAGATGTGCACAGAGTGGGACATACCACTGGGGAACTCCTTTAAAGTTGTTTTCCAATGATGATTACTCTTTGGGTCAGGATTTTTAAATGTATACTATTATGCTATAGCCTAGACTCTATTTTTTTCATCTGATTCATACAAAAATTATATTATCTTTTTTCAAGTCTGTTTTCAAGATGCCAAATCCAACATTCTTGATCATGGTCTCAGTTCCTAAGTTTTTTTTCTTGATTAATATTTCCTATGGGACATTTAGATATAGATGGATTAAGATTAAGTTTTTCATAAGTTCAAGGCAAAAATGATGGATATTGACCAAATCACAAGATCAATTCCATGTTGATCTCTCTACTACCTTGCTGGCTGAGACTGATACTTTTAAGAAGAATCCTAATCAAGGACTTTGGAATCATGTTATGTATAAATGTATTCACTCTTTTTGGAGGACTTTTTTTGGAGGACAAAACTTTCACTTTCCAAACCAGGACATGTGCATTCAACTTATCAGCCACTTATTATTACTCTGAACTAAATGAGCATTACTTCCCCTGCCTGTTGAAGTAGCTCATTCTGTATTTCTGTTGCTAACTATAGCTGGTCTATCCCTGGTTGTTTTCTAAGAGACTGAATGACATCAAACTTGAGAGTTGGGAAAGTGGCCAAGTCACCTTTCAAGGGCACAGTCAATTCAGCCAAAGGACAACTGAAATTTGATTTAAGCTGGGCCATCAAAGTTCAACAAGAAGTTGCATGCAAGGTGAATAAATGACATTAAAAAGCCCCACTAAAATAGACTTATTGAATTTGAAGATTAGAGGAAAAATCAATTGGAGATAGGCCAGGCCTGGGAATGGTGAAGGCACTTTCTACGAATCTATGGCTGTCTGGGAATAGTTGAGAAGTTGAGAGGCATCCAAGAGGTATATCAGGAACTGTGCTCAATCCCCAGGAAATGCCTTGCAGAAGGTTGTTCCTGTTCTAAGTTTAGAGACACAAGTTTTTAGGATGGGGGAGTAGGGAGCCCTCTGTGTCTGAATGCCTTTGCCATGAGCAATGTCAATTCCATTGTCAGGAGAACATCACAGAAGATTAAATGTTCCTAAACATCAGAGTTTCTGATTTCTTGATGCATTTTCTTAAGAATTCTGCCCTGATTAGATTTCCTATGAGTTTTGTTTGTTAGGTCCTAAGAGTCTAACTCATAGAGTCACACCCCTTTCTTCATCAATCTATAAGGAGGAAAAAACCTGTCATTCTTTGGACACCTACGTGTGAAGAAGAAAACACCATAACCCAATGTAAATGTACTCAATGAACCTGGAGAAATAGTCCCTCACCTTCTGCATTTGTTTTCATTCAATCTCCTCATTCCCACCTCTCTCACCTATATTTTCAGACTGAAATGATGTAAGTCTTATCAAGATTGGAGATTATACTTCTGACTAGGACAATGGCCAGCAGGGGTATCTAGGCAATGGTTTAAAATAAAAGAAAGCTTTTGGGGTAGATTGGCTTCCTTTCCTCATTCTCTTCAGTTATGTAGAGTAATAAGCTTGGAGATTAGAAAGGTATGATCTTTGGAAAGGGGTTAAACTTTAAAGTTCTTAGAGATAAACACATATGTACAAATTGTGGTTTGGCAGGTAACAAAGTGAACAAGATTGAATGGTTTTGACCAGTCTAAGTAATTAGGTTGATATTCCTGTTTTCTGGATGTTGGAGTAGTTGGAGGTCTTTGGAAGGTGAAATTCTAGAAAACATTATTAGGAGAAAAGGATAGAACTAGACAGATGCAAAATAGGTAGCTTCCTGTTGTCAGGACATAAGAATACGAGTAGCATGGGGTAAAAGGGATGATTTTTAATATTATTGTTTATGATTGCACATCCTTTTTAACATCACACAATTCTGATCTTCATGCCTGGTCGGCATTTATCTTGTGACAAATCAAATTGTATATATTACAAGTGAAAGCTTCATGAACTCAAGGAATGTAATTTCCTAATCTTGTAAGGGGGCACTGTGACACAACCAATAGAAAGAGCACTGGGCTTAGGGTTAGAGGATCTAGATACAAATTTTGAAAGTGATACTTGTATCTTTGTGAAGCTTCCCTTCTCTGGACTTTAATTTATTTTTCTAAATAGTGAAGGTATTGAAATACAGGAAGCAGCATGTACAGAGGAGAGGCTGTAATCAGGATCTGGATTGGAATCCCACTTCTGCCACTTTGCAATTGTTACTGTAAATGCATAAACTACTTAAACTCTTTGGGCCTCATTTTAGCCATAAAACGGCACTGCTGTGAAAATCAAATTAGAACATAGGTCAAATACTTTGTAAACTTGCAAGAGATCATCTTAGATCCATAACTGCTTCCTTTTGCTCTTGCTAGGAAGTAGTCAGACAGTGCAAGGACTGAGTTCTGTAATCAATTGCCACTAAGCATATTCTCGTTTCACAAAGGAAAAAAAAGTATACTTTCTCATAGACAGAACTTCTGCTCTCTTTCCTTTCCCCAAATGCTCCTGTGCTTTTTAGAAAATGGTGAAATTAGCAATTATCTGCTCCTTATTGAGACAGAAAATTCTGATCAAACTTGTTTGTTTTCTTCCATGATTTCAGCAAAGAAGGACAGTTTTTCATGCTCTATAGGGCTTCCTCAGACTTCTGAAGCTGGCCTAATTATTCTCCCAATTTGGATGAGGTGGCTGTGACCAAGAGGGAGGTTAAGTGCTTTGCTCAAAGGCACACAGCTAAGTCCTTGAAAATATTCTTCTGGTTCCAGAATGAGGAGCTTAGTGGGGAGTGTTAAGTCTGCTTTCCTTTCTAACATGTCTGGGGGAAAGGATGCGGTTGTACAAGGGGCTGGCGTTATTTTGAAGCTGTGGGGGATTGAATCAGAGGGCAGAATTTCAGTTTTCCGCGTTTTGTCAGGAGATGGGAAAATAGGGTGCAGAAATTCACTGCATGAATGCATGGCTTATGTAAGGTGAGGCAAGAGCAGAGAGGGCAAGGCCGAGGGGGGGGGAGGGGAGAGCGGGCGCGTGCTGCCTCTGCAGTGCAGATCGGAGCTTGGCAAGCCCAGCCCAGAATAGCGCACCGGCAGTGATGCTGCAGTGCGGGTACCAGCCGGAGAGCTGGGCTCGGGAGGATGGAGGATGGAGGACGGGGTGGGGGAGGAGAATTTGGAGAAGCTTGGAAAGCAGGGGGCGGAGTGCGAGGGGTAGCGGGGAGGGAGAAGGAATGGGGCAGAAATGCCTGGTCGAGCATCAGAGTGCTTGGGGGTGGTGATGGGAATGGGGGCATTTGAGAAGGTGCATCACGGGAATGAAGAGGGAAAGAGGCAGAGGCCAGGAAAAAAGAAAGGAAAAGGAAAACAAAAGCCTCAGGCCTCAATACTCGGATGCTGCAATGGGGGAGATTTAAAGGAGCTACATTTGGGGATGTGATGTAGACTTTCGCAGCATTCTGGTGGAAGGGGTTTCTCTGCTGTGTTTGGTTTCATTTCATTTTTTCTCCATCCACATCTATTTTCCCTTTCATCTTTCCATCTCAAAATTAAACCAACTCTCCCCCTTTTCTTCTGAGTTTCCACATTCTTTCTTATTTTAAAGGCAAATACTCATAAGGGCAAGTAGCTTTTCAGTGGCCCAAGGAGATCTGTAATCTCATGGGACTTTATTATTCTTGTAAACCCTCTGGATGTCACCTGGTAGACAAGATTTTGCCTGGCCTGCTCCTCCCAGGAAGATATAATTTTACACTGCCTGACTTGGGCTAATTCTTTCTTTCAGAATATTGCAATCGGGATGATACCATCTCCTTTCTATCTATATATACTGAAGAAAATCTATGTGTAGTGTCAGTGGGTAGAGGGGAGAGAGAGGTCAGTAGGAACTAGATTAAAGAATACAATATTCTGGCTGCTAGTGCCCTTTAGTGCATTCACTTCCCTGCATTACTGATCTCAGAATCTGTGGGACTCCAATTCCCCACCATTTTGGATCAAGTTAAAAACAAGCTTTTATTAAGTGTCCACTTTATGCAAGGCCCTAGACGCTATGGTGGGTATACAAAGATAGAAATGAAATGATTTCTACCCTCAAGAAGCTTACTTATATTCTATTGGGAAGAAAACTTGCTCATATATTTATTCACACACATATAATCACATATGCACATATATTGTATATGTGTGTGTGCACATATGGATGTGTGTATATAGTCGTTGTCCCCATCATATATGTATATGTTTATATATATACATATGTATGACATATAATCATCTAAATGTGTGTATAGTTACACGCAAACACATATAGACAAAGATTGGAATCATGACATCACTGATGTAAGGAATTGTAGTGAGATCCTCTACCAATGCAGGTGGGTATCTTCCTTGCAACTGGTCATGAAAGAGTGGCTTAGACATTGAGCTGGAGAAGGGAATGGCTATCCACTCCAGTATGAAGGAAATCCCAATACAAGTCCATGAAGAGTTGACTGGGTTGAAAGGATCCAACAACAACAAATAGCATTGAGAGGCTAAATGACTTACTTGTAAGGGATTTTTCCCAGGGCATACAATTGCTATATGACACACCTGAATCCAAGTGTGAAAGAGATGTGCAAATCTTCAATTGCTATATCATTGCTACTTCTTGTCATTTGTAGACCTCATGTCAAATATCTGTCATGGAATACCATCTTTCCTGTATACATAAACAAATACAAAATATAAGGATTACACTTAAGACAATCCCAGGCAAAGAACCTCTGTCTTCCAATTCCAATTCCAATTTTCTCTGTAATTTAAAGAATTTGTGAGCTGCTTAGGACACTGAGAAGTTAATGATTTAACCAGGATCATACAGCCAGTTTCTGTCAAAGGTAGCACTTAAACCCAGATTTTCTTGACTCAGAGGCCAGCTTGCTTTCTATTCAACCTCCCCTTCTCTCAGTGACAGCTAATGATGCATATACAATATAACTTTCTCCTTATAGAATATAAAGTCTTAATTGCAGAGATCATTTCATTGTTGGTCCTCCTATTCCCAGCACCTTCTGCAGTGTTTGATATCTATGAGGTGCTTCACTCTTGCTTGTTAGATTGATTCATTCCCTCTGATCTCTCTCTCTTGCATAAAGTGAGGTGTGCCTGTGTCAAAAGCACTCCTTTGGTAGAATTTTGGCCTCTTTCTGATCAAGGCTCCTGCTGAGTTTCAAGCACTCTCAGCAAATGAAGTGACCAGAAAACAAAGGCTAATTTGTCAGCTTGGATTTGTGAATTCTTGCAGCATCTAAAAGAAATTGTCTGAGAAATATTTCCTTTTTATACATACACTGCAGCATAGAAAACAGAGAGAAAAAAAAGCCCTGAATTCTGCAGGTACCTCAAAACAGACTCAGGAAAGCAGTCCTTCCTTCCAAAGGCTTTTGGCTTTGGCTTTTGCTCCTAGACCTTGATGGTTTAATTCAACATGGAAAAATGCTGTTATTTTTTTCACTTAATTTCTTTTATATCAGGGCCACAGTTAGGCACTCTCTCATGCTTATTGTCATCAGCCATCTTAACAATACTCAGTTCTATCCAGGGAAATAAACCTTTAAGGAGAAAAGTAGGAAATAGGAATAATGGTACTTTAAATCATTTGGATCTTTGGGGAAAACTATCCACAAGAGTATCAATGATCCTGACAATGACATACCTAGGTAATTTTAGTTCAGAAATGTTATCTGAATAATAATTGACCTATGTGCACATTCTCCTAGGAGCACAGAACATTGAATTAATTTTTAAATCCCAGCAAGGAATCATTTATCCAGATCCTCAGGGTTCATGAGGCATAAGGGTCCCTTACAATAAATCTGTGAGCCTACGATATGGTGGTAAAATGGTTAGAGCTTTCAACCTGGGAATGAGAAAGATCCTAGTTAAAAACCAGCCTTAGATACTTACCACCTGGATGCCCATGGATTTCAGACTCAGTTTTTTCATCTGTGAAATGAGGGAGGGATTTAAGCTGTGTGGTCTCTAAGATTTCTCATTATGAGAGCAGTCTGGAGTATAATATGGAATAAATATTCTGATGAAAAAGGATCTTGATGGGATAAAAGCCCCATCCATTTTCCATTTCCAAGTATTCATTTTAGAGGGAGAGGAAGAGGACAGGCTTAGGAAAAAATAATCATTCCTTTCTTTGTATCCCAGGGAAGTGGTTCTTAACTTGGGGGTCTACAAATCCTTAATAAATTCAAAGAAATCCTTGAACTCATTTAGGAAAAAAAATCACTAACCTTTAATTGAAATATAGCATTTAAGAAGGGATTCATGAACTTTATCAGATTGCTAAAAAAGTCTGCGACAAAAATAGGTTAAGAACCATGGTAGCAGAGTGTAGTAGATTCCGAATACCTCATAATATTTGCATCATACTATTACTCTAGCTGGCAGACTCCATTTATGCTTTGAAATGGTGCCACATTAATTGATTGAACACTTTCCTATCAAATAAAGCAAAGGCCTTCACATCCTGTCTCTTGGTATCTTTTTCAGTTCTAGAAGGCAAGGAGAAGGTCAAATTATATGACACTCTCCTCCCTGCCCCATCCACTATGGGAGAAATTCCAACCAAGCCAGGCTAAATGATTTTCCCTAGTTTATGCCAGCTTATCAAGATTGTCAACTAGATAGGGCACTTAGGGGCATTGCTATTTGCCAGCTTTGTAGTTCCACTTTGATTCTGACCTTCAATCTAAATAATTCGAGCCTTCTTATCTATCTAAACTAGTAAAATCTAGGACGCCCTACTACAGAATTAGAAGGAAGCTGTCAGATCCAGAGCATGCAGAAATGACACTATAAAACCCAGAAAGAAGGTAACCACAATCAGAGTGTGTCATAGAGAGCACTTGATGATCTGATTTTTTTTGAAACAGGAATAATGACTCCCAATACTCTCTTCCTGGCAACAAAATAACCCCGGAATGAAATATCCAATTCAGCTCATTCCCTGATGGGAACTAATAGATCACCCTAAGGCAATAGCAGCTGCTGCTAGAGCATCACTCAGAACTGTTTCCATCCTCCTCCTGCACAAGCCCCAGCATCCCCTCCCTCCTCATCTCAGCTGCACTAAATATAGCTCCCTCTGAGTGTGTGTTCTATATTTAGTGCCTTGAAAGTCAGAGTTCAGCACATAACTCATCAGGCCATTAGTCATTTTTCCATGCAAGGATCTGATATAGAAATCCATCTTCCTGGCTCGTGCATTTCCCACCAGGGGCTGCAGTGACGCTGAGAGAAAGAACTGCTAAGCCTGAATAGATTTCTCATCATGCTGGTGGTGTCTAGGAATGTAGGCAGGCAGGGGGCTGCATGACTGGTGAGCCACAGGGACTGAGCCAGACAGCTGAATGCTATTTCCCTATGGACCTGTGAAAGGAGGAGGGAGTGCAGGAGAAACTGGAGAAAGCAAGAGAGATTCCATTTGTCCTTCTGGATCCTTATTCCTTTTTAATGATCTCCTTTGCTCTTTAACGTCCACCATAAGTGTTGTAAAATCTACTGTGAGCCTCAGCTTTAGGCCGGGTAATGGTGCATCTTTTGGATCGTAGAGGTTGAAGAGAATGGCAGTACATTATGGTAGTATGTAAATGGCTTATTTGGAGACCCCCAGCTCCTGTACTAGGCAAGCCATGACCTACTCAGGGACACCAGTTTTGCTCTCTGAAGTCAGTAGTTCCCACTGCATCCCCATGCTGCAAAAATCCCAAATCTTGTTTTCTAACCCAAATACTGTTACCAAAGCAGGGAGCAAGCTTCTACTTCATTGACAGAGATGCTGTTCCCGAAGCTTGGGAGAAGCAGTGAGATTTATATTGACTTTCCTAGATCTTCGCCTCTTGGAACTTAGGATTTGTTTGTGAGATAGTATCTGGTCTGTAGGATTGTCCTGCAAAGAAATCAGTCACCTGAGTGCTCATCTTGTGCAGAGTACAAAGAACTCTTCCTCTGAGAAGTTTACAATCTTGAACAGTGTCAATTAAATGGCACTGATGTTATTTATCATTTGATCTCGAAGAAGATCAGTGACATCAGGAGGGTGATATCTTGACTTGCAAGTAAATTGGATTTAAGTGAGGCAGTGCTGGTACTGATAATTGGTACTATAAGAATACTGATAAGGAAGAGTTGTAACTTGCCATAGGCGTTTCCCCACACAAGAACGACTAGCAATAATACTCAAACTAGATGTAGAGGGTACCTTAGAAACCATTGAATCCAAACCCCTTATTTTAGAGACAGGGAAATTATAGTTACAGAGGGGTTAACTAACTTATACAGCTATTAAGTATCTAAAGCAATCTATGAATTCAAGTTTTCCTGGCTCCCAACTCTCAGCACCATGCTGTTTCTCGAGAACAGCATCTTATGATTTGCAAAGCACTTAATAGCTATGATCCCCATCAAACCTTGCATGCCTTTCACCAATGCTATAAGGGAAGTGCTGTTATTATAGTTAATTTTACACATGTGTGGAGAGATAGCATAGCATAGCACAGCAAATAGAGAGCTGGTCTCAAAACCAGGAGGTGCAGGGTTTATGCCCTACTTCTGATACATATTGGCTGCCTAACCCTGGCAATTCTTTAGTGCTCTGGGTACCTTTAATAAGAGTATGCCATATAGGAAAGATACAAAGAAAGAGAGACTTTCTTCCTATAGGAGTTTCCTATCACCATGATTTTAGGTCAAAGCTTTATTACTACCAATGAGAAAACTGAGGTTTAGAGAGACTATGGCTTGCCCCAGGATATATAACTATTGTCAGAGATGGGATGTCCTCATGACTTCAAAACCAACATATCCTCTACATACGTACTCCTTTTCAAGGATGCTAACCAAGAATGAAAGAAAAAGAGGATTAAATCTCTTGTTTCTACCAAGTATGGATAGGAAGAATTTCAGTAACTTGCCTAAAGTCAACAAACATTGATTAAATCCCTACTATATACCAGGCACTGTACACTATGTTTGTCATTCTGTGGGGACCAAAAACTGGTCTTTATGCTATTTATGCAGGCTGGTCAGCATCCTAGAAGACAAAAATAAATGAAGCTCAAGAAATGCCTCTCTATTCTTCAGGAATGTTCCATTTTTTTTTTTTTGTTTTAATGAAGGATATAGAAACACAAGGACAAAACAACACACACTAGAGGATCTTGACCTATCCCCAAGAGAATAGGATTTGGAATAATGTAAGATGGAAAGAAGAGACAAGGAAGGACCACTAAACACTTGGAGCTAAGTGATAGTCATGAGATCCTTTCCATACAGTGTGTATATATGCTGAAGTAGCATATGTTTATCTCCCAAGGGGTGAGGATGTAAATCCATAGATGTTATTAGGAGAGTGATCCAGGAAAGGATGAGAAAAAAGGGGCAATGAGTAGGAAGTGGTCAGTGACTTCCGCTGAAGGAAAATGAGGTAACTATTTATCAGATACCTGAGCAAAAAGAAATAAAAAAGACTTTGAATTGAAAATGAAAAGGTAAGAAGAGAGAAATAAAGAAGCCTTGTCTCTTACTAGAGTGTGCCTTCAGGATGAAACAGAGAATCTTTCCAGCTGTGTCAAACCAAAATGACTCCTATCCACTTCTGGGAGGCACAAATGCTACTTCCAAAGAAAGAATTACAAAGGATTATGAAGTCCTGAATGAGAAAATGAAGACATTAAGGATCCATGTGGTATTTATTCACATCATTGTTACTGATTCCATGAAAGGACTTGAGAAGAGAAATGCTGATTTAGGGAGCGAGTAATCCAGTAAGAAGTTGGTATCTGGGGACAGGTTTGGAATTCTATCAAATAGATTAAAATATAAGAAAGATGATCTTCTTAGGAGTGGAATGCTAACAATATTTGTGATAATAAAATAATGAGATAATAAGAATAGAATTGATATAACAAGGTGTTTAATATGTATATCTCATTTGATCCTCACAACTCTTAAAGGAAGGAGCTATTATACCCATCTTAAAGATGAGGAAATGAGATTGAGAGGGTCACTTGACTTGCCCAAGGTCACATAATCAATAAATATCTGAAGCATAATTCCAACTCAAGTCTTCCAGACTCCAGGTTAATCACTTGCGTCATCTAGTTATAATAATAACTAGCATTTATATAATGCTTTAAGAGTTATTTCTTTACATTTTATTTCAGGGAATTCTGATAATAACCTTGTGAAATAGATGCTGTTATGGTCCCAATTTTACAGATAAGAAAACTGAGTCTGTGAAAGTTTGAATAACTTGTTTAAGACTGGTAACTATCTGAGGCAAGATTCAAATTCAATTTGAACATTATTTATCAAATCACTTAACTGACTAATTAGGATTCCTAAAATGTATCTGCGTGGTCTTTAAACTTAAATTGGAAATTTAGTTTACAAACATTTATTAAATGCTTACAATGTGTCAGGTATAGCACTAAGCACCGGAGATTCAAAGAAAGGTGAAAAAAGAGAATCTGCTCTACAAGAAAGAAATGTATATTTTATGGGAGAGACAACATTGTTATTTTTTTCAGGCAAGTCCAACTTTCCATGATCACATTTGGAGTTTTCTTGGCAAAGATACTAGATGGCTTGCCATTTCCTCTTCTGGCTCATTTTACAAACAAGATTAAGTGACTTATCCAGGATCACATAGCTAATAAGTGTCTGAACAGATTTGAACTCAGGTATTCCTGACTCCAAGCTTGGTGCTCTATCCACCACAGCTCCTAGCAACCTAGACAACATGTAAATAATAGCAAAGAGAGAAAAATTCCTAGGAATATCTACAAAAAAGCTATTTACTATAGAAAGTAGCTACAACACAGAGAATGAAAAGCAGTACCAGTGCTTAATAATTCACAGAAGGCAAATTTAAGAATTAAAATTCAGCAATAAAAATGATGACCTCATGTTTCTATACACAAATTTACAAAGAATGAGTAGCAAACCAAGTGAACCTGAAATTCTAATTTGAAGAGGGAAATTGAAACTCATTGGTATTGCTGAGATGTGGTGGGACATCACCCATGATTGATATGCTGTTCAGAAAAGTGTACCTTATTTAAAACAATGTAGAACAAATATTAGAAGCAAAATGGTGGTGAGGAAGAGGGAGCAGAGTAACATAGCATGGTAAGAAAGCAAAGAACAAAAGCCAGGAAGCATGGCTCAGCATATATGGATAAAGAAGCAGAGGCAGATAGTGAAATGATGTTAAAATCTATTAGTGACCATTTAGGAAGAATATTCATTAATACAGCCTGACACAATGACATTATACAATAATCATGGAGGACTTGGATTATCTGGAAATCTGATGAAACTCTGGCAAAAGCAGAGCAGTAATGATTCTAATTTTAATCATAGTTTCACCTTTAAAATGGGGAGGAAATTACAAGGTAGAGATTATATTCTGAATCTGATCCCAATCACCACTGAGGAACTGGTTGCTGACGTCTAAATTTTGTTACCCTTGGAAGAGAAATGGGAATTCTAACTCGAAATTTGTGATAGACAAGTTGAACACAGTCTGAACTGTATTTTAGATTCTAGGAAATCAAAGAGTTCAGAGAAAGCTAAAATAGGAGGCTATGGCCTAAAATTTTCTGGGGAAAGTCAAAATAAAAGAAATGATAACCTCTCAAGAATAAAATTCTGAAGACACAAAAAAAACATGATGAGTAAATGTGGTAACTATTAATGTGAAAGACACAAATTCATTCATCATATCTGATTTTTTAAAAGATGTCCAGAAAATAAAAGTTAGTTCAAATAGAGAAGTATGGTATGGTCTTATAAGAATAAGATGAGGAGCGTTACATTTTAGAATGATCTAAGGCTGATGAGGAATGTCAAGGACAATGAACCCTATATTGGGAATATGAGGAAGTTTCAAAGTTTTATGGCTCTGTTGGAATATGAGAGTGGGATACTGATGATACAAAAAAAGAAAGAATTTCTCAATCCTTATTTCTTTTATATGTCTCTGCCAAGGAGAGTAATTACTGATTAGCAAAGGATAGAATAAGATACTTTAATAAGTAGGGTAGGAAATAATGAAAGCCTTGATGTATTCAAATCACCAGAACCAGATAAACTAAATTTTAGAATATGGAAAGACCTAGGAAATATCAGTGGAGTCATTCTCAGTGATGTTTGAAAGGTCATGGAGAGGTGGATTAAAAGTGAAATGCAAATAGTTCAGTTTTTTTTTTTAAAGAAAAAATTTGAATCTGCAAACTTGAAGGCAGTCAATGACTTTGATTGGCAAAATTAAAGAACAACAGGCCAAAGGCAGTGATCATATAACCCAAAAAGTAATAGTCACTAAATGCCAGGATTGCTTTGTCAACAATATCTCATGCCAGACTAACCTCATTTCCCTTTTGATAAGTAGATCTGGCCAATGGTGTCAATATAGCTTATAGTTATTGGTAAAATATTTGATGTAACTTTTCATACTGTTCTTGTCAGCTTCATCCACACTATGGCCTCCAACACCTTTACCTTCTAAATTATCTCTTAAGCTATCACTCCTGTAATAGCTGCACTCTCTTACCTCATGTTGACCACTTGATGGACTAATTCAGTTCTATATTATCCTCTTTTAAGTTCCTTATTCCCTTATCAGATCATTGGTTGGGTCATAACAAGTCCCAAAATTGGATCATTCCTACCAACTGGGGTCTTTGCTCCTATACAGGTTATACAAAATAAAGTGGGAGAAAATCATGAGACCATTTTGATAAGTTTTGTTACAAATTTATGTTATATAACCCCACTTGGTCCTGGTAGGAGATCTTTTTATACCTGCCTAATTAACTCATTATTCCTCTTATTATAATGAGAATCATTTTCAATGACAGACACCATTGTAAGTTAATTGTAAGGTAATTTTTTCCTAAACCTTTTCATCCCACCTCAAACCTCCTATGGCTTCTCCTTTATCCCCTCAACACTTATCTGAGAATTTTAACTCGTATTTTACAGAAAATGAGGCCATTCACTAAAACCTCCCTCATCTCACATCACCCAGATGCTTTCCACTATAGTTATTTTCTCTTTCCCTCCTGTTTCACATAATGAGGTGGTCCCTTCTCCTTGAGACTGCAAATGCTACCTGTATAAGTGATTCTATTCTATACCATCTGTTGTAGCACATTGCCTGCTCTCTTAACCCAACTCTCTCATTTATCTTCAACATTTTCTTATGGAGGATCTGATTGTTTATTTGCTGATTGACAAGATAAGACAACTTTGAAGGCCTGGGTGGATTTTGGTGGGACTTTAGTACAGAACATCAAGTATGATGAGAGCAAAGTGAATTTGGGTGGATTTGATGGACAGATCCAAAGAATGGTCATTAATTGTTTGAATTTAACTGGTAAGGAGGTTTCTAGATCAATGCTTCAGAAATCTCTGCTTAGCCTTTTGATGCTTTAAAGATTTATTAATGACTTGAATAGATGACATGGGTTGATGTATCAAACTAGAGAGTCAGGAAAGTTGTGATCCCTGCTCAACTTTTCTCTGCTCTCATATTTGATGTGAAGTTTATGTACAATTTTAGGCATCATATTTTATTGATAAGTTGTAGAATATCCAGGGAAGAGCAACAAAAATGACAAAGAGCTTTGAGTCCATGCCACATAGAATTATGGGAAGAAACAGGGATGCATGAGAAAAGATTTAGGAGACCATGATGGATGAAAGTTGCATGATAGGAGACCATGATAGGTGGAATTTGCAGAGATTGGCAGTTATTATAAGAAAAATATTCTGAGATAGATCATCTAATTTTAATAGCTTTAATTTTTAGGATATATTAAAATATATTGACCTGAAATCTACCTTTGTGAGTGAATCTTCTCTCTTCTACATGATTTAAAAAAATATTTGAAAATAGCTGTCATATCATTCTGTCTTCTATTTTTAGATTAAGCACATCAATTTCCTTCACCCAATCTCTGCATTAAATAGCGTACAGGTTGCCCTTATTAATGTTTTGATACTTCATTAAGTTTTGCAATCTTATCAATGTGGATTCTCTCTTCAGTGGTTCAGTTTACAATTTATTCATACTTTATCATTTAGGACTATTGGTGTGTGTGTGTGTGTGTGTGTGTGTGTGTAAAATAAACATATAAATCAAACATTTACTGATAATTAATTACAATTTTTTGACCTTTAAATTCAATTATGTGACCTCTTGATCCAAAGTTTAGGAAGCTTTGTTTTACTGGATATTCTCCAACATACCAGTGTAAGACTTTTCTGATCATAAATCTTTGTGGTAGCATCCTTTATGCTATCTCTTATGACTCTTTCCATTTCCCTTTGTGTAAATTGCAATCATACTGGAAGAAAACTGATATTAAAAATGGATATTTATTTCAGGAAGTAGCTTAGGTTTTTAAAAGCAATGTGTCATTTCCTAGAGGTGAACCTATCTGATTTTCTCATCAAGGTGATATGTTGGATAGGGTACAGCATGTTAGGGAGACAAGAGTTCAAATCCAGCCTCAGACACTTACAAACAGACATTGGGCAAGTCATTTAACTTTTACCCACATCTATTTCTTTGTCTATAAAATAGGAATAATAACAGCATCTGAAAGGGTTGTGAAGATAAAATGAGATATTGTAAAGTATTTTGCAAATTTTGAAGTGATATGTAACTTAACTATTGTTATTAACACTGTTATTGTTATTGTTATTACAATAATAGTCATTATTCATTCACTATGAATAATTAAGCTGAAATTGTTTTTGCATTTGTAGCTCTCATCTAAGAGATTGAAGTTTTCAGGTCTTGATACAATAAGTACAACATGATGAGCAAATTAGAATATACAGAGAACTTTATCTTTAGGAAGATATTTTGTGTTGAATAGCCAACATTATAAAGACAGACACTTGTGAGGAACACATGTATCCTTCTTTTATGTTTTATTTTATATTAAAGATCAAAGAGCCTTCAAAATATCTTCATATTTTCCAAGGAAGTTGGAAAGATTTTAACATTTGTTTGAGAGACTTATTGAAAGAAAGACTTAAAGGTGGCATTTCTCTCTATGAAATGATTTTTTAAAAAATATCAAACAATAAACACAGCTGGATATTATATTCCTTGCATCCTTCAGTAAACAATGTTACTGTAAAGACATAATCTTCCATAAAAATCCTTTATGAAAGCTTGCCAGTTCCAAGTTCATGCTTCCATTAAATCTTAGACATACTTGTGAATTATTCTCATAGATGTTGTTAAAATGGTCTGTACATTGATATTTATGTTGGTATAAAAAACATTTGTTTTCTGTAACAAAAAAGTCATGATTTTCCCAAACATTTGTTATCTTTTCATCTTTTTAGATGTTTTGGGAATCAACTACTTAATGTCTTTAAAGTTGAATTGTTTTCTTTCAGACTTCTCCTTTGTTTAGTTGATCCAGTTCAATTTCTTTTTCCATTTCCTTTTTCTTTAGTGTAAATTCTACCTCTCCATAAAATACATTGGATTCTCTGATGTTAGAGTTCAGAAATGGTGGCTCCACCTGTCATGGATTAAGAAGAGCATTGATTTTAAGACACTGACATATTTTCAATTTTTTTTCCTGTTTTGTTTTCTTCTTTACAGGTTTATCATTAAATGTTTTTGCAATGATTTGATTTAAGTGAATATTTCATCAAGTTTTCTTTGGTAAACTTTTTATTTATCCCATACTTTGGACTGTTTTATGAAATGAGACTTCATAAAAATAATATTTTAATGTATTTCTCCATAAGATTTTAAAATCAGTGTTGCCCTTGACTACTGTTTGTCAAGGAGATTTGGCTTTTCTTGAATGGGGCAATTTTTACACTATTTTGGTTTCATTCTTATGATTTCAACCAATTAAACTTCATTAGGAAATAGTGATAATATGTGCCAATATCTATTGTTAATATAATTTATCATTTTCCCATTTTGTGTCAATAGCCAATTTAAATATCAGTTTGGAGTTGCTGCAGTTGCTTGTCACATCTTTTTAAAAAAAATTTCTAATAAATTCTACACTAGTGTTTTATCATGCCAGAAAATTACACAGAATTTTGAATGGCTGTTTGCTTCACCAAATTTTTGACTAAAAGCTAATGCAGATTTATCATGCTAAAAAAGCTTCAAGTATGGCTGTAGCAATAGATTGTATCCACATTTGAAGCCTAGTTTGGAAAGATGTTTATCATTATTTTGCTTATTTAAATACTTGCAGGCAAATTACTTGGTAATTAATTCCTTTGCCATGGCAACCCATTAACAAAACAGAACAGTTGTCAGTGGATGTGGCCTCCATTTACCTTTATAATGGTTACAGAGTAATGGGGAAATAAAAGGGAAGAGGGTACACAGAATGACTATTTGTAAACTATTTATAAATCTTAAGTTATAGCTGATAATTCTAAACATAAGATTCTAATCCAGTTACTAGTCCAATCTGACCCAATGCAATAAGAATTCATTACACACCTATAATATGCTAGGCATTGGGCTAGGTATTGGGGATTTGGAGACAAAATCACAAAAAAAATCCCAAAAAGCTTTTGGAATACAACAACTAATGTCAATACCAGAGTACTGGCTGCATCATGCATAGCTTATTGTTCTTCCTAAAAATGAAGCAATGTAACTAGAAGGCAAAAGTAAGTTGAGGTGGAATGAAAAGATGACTTGATGGCTCTTGTAGAGGCAAATCAAGGATTGGCAGAGTTGGTGTTATAAAATGTCCAATGTCTTACCGTCTTGTTTTGTAGTGCTCATGATAAACACTTACAAAAAGTCTGCCAGCAAGACAATTGTAGACCACATACTTATCTTTTTGAAGAGCATGAAAGAGTAGAACATTTTTTGAAAGGTGCCTATATGAGTTAAGTCAACATATACTCATTAAATTCAATGCAGAGATCTGAATAGGGGAGGACACTGAGAATATGTCAGTTATTTATGCTTATGAACAAGAAATGAATGGCAAAGGACAATATCAAGAAATATAAATTAATACAAAACAACACATCAATATGACATGTAGAATTAATTTTCTTTAAAAAGAGTGTTAGAAAGTACTGGACAGGAAAGCCATTAAATGAAATAATAGAAAGTGAATTTGATTAAATTCTGACAGTGACCTTCTTTCTAATCTGGGAGGAATGTTGAAACTGACTTATTGCAGACAAAATCATGATCGATAATAGTTTCTCAATTTCATTCCTCAAACATGACTTCCCAAACTCAGTCTAATACTTCAGAGGTTGTCAAAGTAGACTACAAAAACATCATTATCTTTATATTAATGTGGTTAAAGATTATTTTTTGAATTTTTTTTTGCTAGCAATGTGACACCATTGACACATGTTACAATTGAACTTATTAAAATTCTCAGGTTTTTATTTTCATATTTTTTTTGTGAAATTGCTCTAATATTGTATTTTTGACACTTTGAACTTAACTTTATACTTAGTTCTATGAAATTTCATCTTATATTTGATAAGCATCTCATTCTTTTCTTTTCTCATTATTCTCATTTGTAAAGATCTTTTTGAAACTTAATTCTGTCATATCATGTGTTAGCTATTAGCTGTCCTGGTTTTTGTATCCTGTAGATACAGGAAGTATTCCATCATTGCCTTCATCCAAGCTATTGATAAAAAATATGCAATAAAAGTCCCAGGATGGAATCCTATAGTCCATTAGAAGCCTCCTTCCTGTTTGAGATTTATTGATCAATACTCTTTGAGTAAATTTGTTACAGTGTACATCTCTTTGCATTATTTTTCCAATATACATCCATAGATTTCATCAGCAAAGATTTTGTGAAAGGTTTCTTTCTTTATAAAAACATTTTACTTGGTATCTTTTATTTTATCACATTTTCAAATATGTTCCTCTACTTATTCAAAAAAGTATCCTTGGTTACAAAGAATAAAACAGAAAAGGAAAAAAAAATTACCCATAAAATTGGCCAATATATCTAATGGTATACTAAGTTTCTCGCTCTGTATCTTACTTCTGCAAAGCGGGGAGAGAGGTTCATTTTCTCATCTCTTCTTTGGAGACAATCTTGATTGACATAATTATACAACTTTCACTGTTGTATTCATTGTATTCTTTTCACTTTGGATCAGTTCAAATAAGTCTTCCTATACTCTCTATTTTTCATAATCTTTTTTATGCTGTCATAATAGTAATCCATTATATGAATGTATCATAATTTGCTAACCATTTCTCATTGTAGACATCTACTTTGTTGCCAGTTCTTTGTATGATAAAATTGCTAAATTACTCAAAAAATTGCTGCTTTAATATTTTGGTGTATATGATATCTTTTCTTCTTCATTCAAGAGTAATTCTAGGGATGAGCACTGGAAGACAGATGCCTAGCAGTGAGATCTGCTTAAAAAACATGCACATTTAATAATTTTCTTCAATTTACAAGTTGTTTCTAGAATGTTCGAACCAATTCACAGCTCCACCAAAAATGCATTAGTATAACTGCCTTTATTCAATTCTACATTTATTTGCACATTGTTATTTCTACATTTAATTATTTTTGCCAATTTTCTGGGTGTAAGATGAACATGAAGATATTTCTCAAATGATTTTCTGTAACCTAGGTATACTGATTCTATGCAATTCCTGTGAAAAGCAGGGCCAAGACATTGTAGGAGAATAAGAGAAGGCTTTAGTACTAGTGGAACAAATTACCTTGGCTATAGGTTGCTTACACATGTGCCTTTCCTGGATTTGGAGAGAAATTTCACCTTTCCAATTTATTACCTGTGCAACCTTTGAGGAAGCTACTTAATACATCTTGGGCTTCAGTTTTTTCATCTGCAAAATGGGGAGAGATCAGATTATATCATCTCTAAATTGCCTTTCAGCTCCTATGATAGTTTTTCCCCCTATTGTCTAAATTCTTATTGGACTCTGCATTGCAAAAAATTTTGAAGCACAGAATTTTAGGATTGGAAGAGACTAAAGAGTTCACTTAGTTTTACCTGGCTCCCCTGCCCATTTCACAGGTGAAGAAACTGAAAGTGAAATGACTTGCTAAACTAGAGATCTAGAAAAGTCTGCACACTCTTGGGCCTGTTTTCAAGTGCTCTTTTTGTTACACCATATTTATTCTCACACATAGATCATAGATCTGGAACTGGAAAGAGCATCTTGTTTAATCCCTTCATTTTTCCAATGAGAAAACCAAGGCCCAAGTGAGTGTCTAAGATCACGAGAGGTAGTATCATGATTTGAATCAAGATTCTCTTATTTCAGAGATAGTCTGTTCTCTCTCCATTGTACCAAATAACCCGATTGTTTCATGTCTATTGGGTCTATCTTCTCAACTAGCTTATCCTTCATATGTTAGGATCATGACTAATTTTTGTTGTTGTTCAATCATTTCAGTCTGTCTGACTCTCTGTGATCCCATTTGGGGTTTTCTTGGCAGAGATGCTAGAGTGGTTTGCCATTTTCCACTCCAGTTCATTAATGAAGAAGCTGAGAAACACAGAGTTACATGACTTGCCCAAACGCTAATAAGTGTCTGAGGTCAGATATGAATCCACGAAGATGAGCTTCTTGATTCCAAGCCCAGTGCTCTATCCACTGTACCACCTAACTTGTTCAATGCCCAAGACTAACAAGTTCCCTCTCACAGTTCTAGGTAAACAGAAGATGCTCAATAAATAAAAACTCATTGATAAATTGGCTTAATGCCCGGATCAAGGATCAATCTGTAGGTTCAAACAAGATCAACAGTCAGCAACAAGTCAAATGTTGGCTTCCCTGACTTGAAACTAGGAAGCTCTCACCCCAGGAACGGCAGGCAGAGAATGTTACCCTTGTCACAACAACCCTTCTCTTCCTTTCTCACTATTTTCTCAACTCTTTGAGATTCTTGGCCCCTCACTCTATTATCTTTTGCCTGGATCCCTGTGACTGTTGAAGAGGCCTCAGACATGAATTCCACATGGCAGCAGAATCCAGGAAAGACAGGCCCTTTTCTAGAATGTCAGCTGCTCCAACCTGTCAGGATTTTGCTGACAAGCCTGTCTTGCTATGTGGGCTGCATTGGTATTTTAAGCATCCCAAATGTGCACTCAGAAAGCACGCCAACCATTCTGGGCAAAGCAAGCTGCTGCTGCTTTCTGTAGGAGTCGATTCAGGTATTTACAGTATTCCACCTGGGGCTCAGGAATCCTTACTCCACAAAACCCCAAACCTGTACAGATCACAGAATCTGGTTGCTAGAGTGCATGAATAGAATGAATTAAGATAAATAGTACTTAGAGGGAGCAGGAACACATTGTCACCTAGCAGGACGAGAGGGAAATGTAGAGGGTGTGAGAACAACAAAATGTGTAATAAGGGCAGGGGCTGAGGAACAGAAATCAAAGATTTTAGCTGCATGAACAATTAATAGTTCCATTAAGCTACATTAGGTGTTCTGGGTACACATTACTAATGCTCTTTGGTCCAAAAATTCCCAGCAATAAAGTGTGTGAATTCAAGATGTCTATTATGAACATACTGCAAAAAAGACATTCTGTGCTGTATTTCGTGTGCAAAAGTGACAAAAGTCAGCCCCTTTCAGGAGGATATGCTTTTGGTTTTTTTTTTTTTTTCCTGCAATAATAAATGCTGAAAATCAATTAATTGGTCAACAAGAATGTATAGGTATCTATGTTTTCATTATGCAAAGCTAGAATTTTAGGGAATATGTTGAAAAGAAATATGTCCCTGTCCTCAAGGAGTTTACAATCTATTTGAAGAAAAGACACACACAAAAGAACAATACAAGACAATATTTGCTTAGTAACTTTTTGTTAATAATCAAGTATTTTGTAGCTTCAGTTAACTTTATTATTGGAAATGATGTCCTTTTTTTTGTTGTTTTTGCTAAGGCAATTTGGGGTTAACTTACCCAGGGTCACACAGGTAAGACCTATTAAGTTCCTGAGGCTGGATTTGAATTCAGGTCCTCCTGATGTCAGGGCCATTTCTCTATCCACTGAGCCATCTAGCTGCCCTGAATGATCTCCTTTTTTACAAATAAAGTTTTAAGATACATAATTTTTCAAAGGCTATTCAGTAAGAATTGGATATAAGCTAAATACTTGTAACTAGAAAATATTTGGGATAAAGTAATGAAATACTGCTATGCCATGAGAAACAATGAATAGGAAGAATTCAAAGAACATTTGGTGACTGCAAAGTGATTATAAGCAGAACCAAGAAAATAATGTACATAACTACAAAACATATATGCACACATATATATTTATATATGTGTTCATGTATATTAACTTTTCCTACTATAGATTTTTTTCCTTCCATCTCTACCCAAGCAAACCCTTCTCATGCAATAAAAAGACCACCATCAACTTGTAATGATTGTAATTATCCAGAAGAGAGAGAGAAGCATCTCTTTCCCTTCTTTGAAGAGATGAGGACCAATGAGTATAAAACATTGTTTAGACCACTGAACTTAGTTGCTCTATTAATTTTGATGAATTCCTTTTTTTCATTTTTGCTTTAATTCTTTGTTACAGGATATTGTTGTCTGAATGGGAGAGGAGGAAGGAAATGATTGAAAATAAAATTGACATGAAAACAAAAAAAGTTCTCAATCCTTTAGATGATGATTTGTTTAGGTTGTGTCTGAGTCCTTGTGATATTTGGAATTGTCTTGGCAATGATGTTGGAGTGATTTTTCATTTCTTTTTCCAACTCATTTTGCAAATAAGGAAACTGAGACAAACTGAGTTAAGTGATTTGCCCAGGGTCACCCAGCTAATCAGTATTTGAGGTTGGAGTTGAACTCAGGTCTTCTTGATTAGAGTCCTGGTTCTCCTTCCATTGCGCCAACTAGCTACCCACTTACGATTATACAATTAGTATTGTACAGAGGCAGTACTCAAAAATCAGACTTTCTGGCTTCCAGTTCAATGTTCTTAGCTCTATTCTACATTGCTACCTCTTTGACTATTCCTGGTGTACCTTGTTGGGGGCATAGGGCAGTCTCTGGCTAAGATGAGTAGATAAACAATTGATTCCACAGGACAGAAGCTTACAATTCTAGAGTTGAATCACCTCACTTGGAACAGACAGGAATTAACCAGAATCCTCAATAAGGGTGCATGCAGAAGGGTTCAGGGATATTTGATGCATATCAGTCAAAGGACTGACAGAGGGAGAGGACAATGCTTGGGTAAATTGTTCAGTGAATAGGTTTTCTAATCATTTAAGATGTTATTAGGACTCTTCTTAGCCTCCCATGAGCTTACACATCTTTTTGGTTTTCCACCTGCAGTTTCCTTCAGAAGTGAGATTGGTAGCTAAATTCCCATGGGAAAAGGAACAGAGCAGCATTCCTTACCAAGTTCAATGACTGTATCTAGATTCTTTTGAATGAAAAAATAAAAGCCAGTTAATCAGTTTTCTGATCAAGTCCTACAACTAGCATTGTGATCTCTCAGCATTTTCTCTGGCCCCAAGACTTTTCAATACCACTTCTCTCCAAAGGATCTCAGTGAAACTTACCCAGATTCATACTCTTGTCTCCAAAAAAGTTTTTTTTTTCTTTCTCTATTCTCTTGATGCTCCCATTCCACCTTCTATCACCAGGATAATATTTTCTATTCATAGATCTCAGCCTTTTAACTCTTGCTCACAAATATTCAAAGCCTCATTTTTGCCCACCAAAAGAAGACTGGAGCCAAGTTATGGAGAGCTTTAAATGACAGACTGGGTATTTTTTATTTCACCCAAGAGTACAAGTAATTATTGAGGATTTTTGAGCAAGGAGTAATGTGAACAGATCTGAGACTGTGAAAGATTATTATTTTCTCTGTAACAATTATATTAATAGTCATAAAATAATTATTTATGCATGTATACATAAACACAGGCATATATGTAAACATACATAGGCACATGTGTGTATGTATATATATATATGTATATATATACATACAGATATATATATATATTGTGTTCATGTATGTTAGTCTTCCCTGATACACATTTTTTTTCCTTCCATCTCTATCCAGGCAAATCCTTCTCATCCTACTTCCTTTGTGCTATCTGGATACTCCTTCTTTACTAACAGATCTCCTTTCATCTAGGATTCTTTTTTTTTCACATTACTTCTATCATCTAACCATGGAAACTTGTATCTCTAAAAAATAATTGCATCCCTAGATACGTTCTCTAGTATTATTGCTTCTCTAAAATGACTATGTTTATTATTATTATTATTATTTTACTTTTTTGTATCCTTAGCACTTAGCACATAATGCTTAATAAATAAATACCCGAGGAAATTCCATTGTAGCCAGTGTGCAAGGAAGAGAAAGAAATAGGAGTAGAATTGCCTATCTTCATTGAAAGTACTGCCAAACTGATATATGTCTAAAACAACAGGAATCTGACTCTCATTAAATGAATAGAAAGCTATATCTCTTGTCCATTCCACTTTATACTTTGTAGAACAATATTTTTGGATAAAGAGGGTTCTGACCTAGAACTGTGATACAATCTCCTTCTTAGTCTCATGACTTTTCTGAGGCATTAATATTCCTACTGACTGTAAGGTGGACAATAGGGAAGCTATTCCCTATTCAAAGACCTAGGTGGTAATCATATGTCAAAGATGATGTCAAGGAGCATGGAGCTGGGGATATAATAAATCATAAGATATCAGTCATTAACTATGACATTATCAAGAAAGGTGAAGAGTTAGAAATATTCTCTCCCATTTGCTTCTTCTGTCCATTCATAAGGATACCACCCTTACTCTAGCCCTTATTTTCACATACCTGGAATAGATTAGTCTTTTATCAGGGCTTGCTCTTTTTAAGCTTTTATCTATCCAATCTGCCTTCCACACAGCTAAGATAAATTTGTTAAGGCACAAGTCTGACCATGTCTGTCATTCTCTTGCTCCAAAACTTTTAGTGGCTCCCCACTGAAAAAATTACAAACTCCTTGAGCTGACATTTAAAACTTTCTGTAATTAGTGTCCTTTTTAGTTTTTCACTTTTACTTTATATTACTCTCCTTCACTAATCCTGGACTGGATAGCCAGTGCTTGGCCAAATTTTAGCACATGAATCAGGGTTTCCTATTCCCTGAATTATAAACCCATCAAAAACAAATATGCAGCCTGGAAGATCATAGATATTTCAGAGGACCAGCAAGTGGTTGCTGGATTGTCAAGGCAATAACAAAGGTTCATGACATCATGAAGGGATGGGGAAGGGTAGGCAGGTTGGCTTGTAGGCTCATAAACCTTTTCTTCCATAAGAAAACAGACTAAAAAAGGAAAGAGTTTTATCCAAAATAAATTTTTCATTGGTGACAGTATGTTCCATCATTTGGCATCACATAAAAAGTTATTAGTATGACTCCCTGAGAAGCAATTACTCTTTCTTTCAAAAGCATTAAAAAAGTTAACATTAGAGAATTACTTACTTTGAAAGGAACTTGCCGAACACCTGCTGTGGAGAGAGTTGTATGTGAATTATTTGCTTCTTGCTGTTTTCTACCTACTAAGTACATTTTCAGACAAGTGGAATGCTTACTGCTTAAAACTTTGCATCTGATCCAGTGGCAGAACCTAAAAATTAACCCAACATAGGAAGGACCATCTGGTCCAAGATTTTCTTGTCTCCAAGTTATCCTGGAAGAAAATGATTCTGCTGTTTAGATGGGGACTTAGGATTCTCTTAGTTCATGAAAATGTCTTCCTAATTGAAAGGAAACTGTTCATATGGAGAAGAAAATGGTTCACAGTGTCTTAGGCAGCATTTTTGAACATTTGAATTGTATCTGCCCCATTAAATGTGTTCCTCAACAGTCATGTCTTTTGTTAGATTGAGGGATGATCTTTAAGCTTAACTGGAGAATTGCTTTATATGAATGAAGAATAAATGGATGATTTATACACCAAAGAGGCTGGCTTCTGTTTTCCCATTTATTATCCTACTTGTTTAAGTGTTGGTTGATTGGGATAGTCTTCACCTTTTATCCCATCTCTGTCATCTCTTGATTTATATTCACATCAATTGAAATAGTCATATAGATACTTAATAGTCCAAAGATACTTAGCCCTTTATAGTTTACAAAACTGCTGATGATCTCACTTCATTAATTGATGAGATAAATTCTGTAAAATTCATATTTCCTCATTTTGTAGAAGAGAAAACCATTCTATACTGTTTCTCAGCCATGTGTACTCCTGTATTCAAGGCCTATCTTTTGGAATCATCTCTTCTAAGAATCTTTCTTGCTGGCTCCTTTTCATCACAATCACAATCTTTGTATTTCCTCACCTCATCCCTTCTGCACACTTTATTACTTTGAGGATGTATGCGTTATCTTTAATCGTAGGCACTCCCTATACCAGTGCTGAAGGTAAGCCTTTTATGCTGTGGTCAAAAGAATTCATTACCTGTCATCCAACTCTTTGGTAATGAGTCTCTTCATATGTAGAGAGAAATTATTATTAATAATCAATGATTTGGGGAGATCTAGAATTCTCCTCCTTCTTTTAAAGTCATTATTTCAAGGCTCAGCCTCTGAAGGACTGAACTAATGACAGTATATAGGATTAACATCCTCCTCAATCTAGGTATTGCTTTCCATCCAACTTTCAAGGAATTTAATCTAATTTTAAAATAATAATTCAATCTAAGTTAAATATAAAATTTAATTTAATTAAGGAATTCTAAGGTGAAACTCCAAGTCCGCTGTGTTTTGCTCAGGTTTGGGAATGGGGAAATACAGATCCTTTGTCTAGATTTCCTGAGGTTGGAAGTCATTTGGTAGTGGATGGCATGATCAAAGTTATATTCTCCCAGTCTTTTATTGGGATAGTTTTCCATCTCTCTCTCTCATTCTCATTGCTTGTTAACCAATCAGAGTTGATTGACCCATTTTTCTAAGGGAATATAAATTGTGAGTCCATTGTCATGAATCATCTCTGGTCCAAGCGAGATGACCAAATGACCATTCCCTTTTTAAAAAAATAAAATGCTAGCATTATTAATAATATAAAGTACCCAGAAACTATCTCTTGGATTTTTTAAATATCACAATAGCACTGCATATTTATTGTACCTTATGTCCACCAATACAATTTAAGCTTTCTAAGAGTTAGGACTGTGGTTGTTTTGTTCTTTGTATCCCTCGAGGCTAGCATAATACCTCATTGGTAATAATTATTCAATAAAGACTTGTTGAATTAAACTCATTATATTTAAAGTATTAGATTGTACTAATTTACTGTGAGGATTAAAATTATCCTACTTATAATAAAAGAGACTGAGGCAGGACTCTGAATCGATGGCACTTTATCAAAAGGTTCATAATCCCTCAGAATTTCCTCATTATCTGCAGTGTCTTCTTCCAGGACTTTATTTTTAGAGGGCTAGATGTCCAGTCATTGAAGAACAGCTATACCAAATACAGAATAATTCAACTGATTGACATATGATGCATAAGCTAAAATAAGCAAGATTCCTTGCTTCATCCAACTTGTGACCTTGTCTATATATTATTTTGCTTGTCCACACAAGATGGACAGGCTTTTCCTTACACTGGACAGGAGGAAATGCTTCAAGCTGTCACAGTCAGTGACCTAAGTGGCCATAAGATAGTTACCTGCTCCTAATGGTCAAGGGATTGGTCCAGAGGTACAAAAATATTTGGAGAACTTTCCATCTTTGTCACCTCTGCCACACAGGGCTTGGTCACCAGGACAAGGAAAAGCAAGGGTGGAGTGCCTTTAGTTAATTTCTTATAGGTAAGCACGTAAACTTAGGATCTGTGGCCCAGAGTTCTGAGGCCTTATATACAGAGCTATATGAGTCTATCATATTGATTAATACTGATTGGAATAGAGTAGGCATCCAAATAAATCATCTCTCGCATGACATATAAAGGTCTGCAGGATTTTCACTTTTTTTTTCCCCTGGGAGGAAAAAAACTTTGTCCTCATTCTTCATCTCCCCAAATGGGAGATTAAGTAGAGCTCTGCTCAACTATTATTCAATAAATTCATTTGCACATGAAGTAAATAAGGATCTTTTTTTTTCAGACCTTAGACAAGGTAGACCTCTGGCACATTTGAAATGACAGGTAGGTTCTTAGTATAAATAATGAATTCTATTAAAGTGATTTCTCTGACTGTCCCCTATGACTTGCTTCTCTCTGCTCATCTCTACCTACTGGCTTCCCTTCCTTCTTTTGAATTCCAACTTAAGTCTCATGTTCTCCTAATATCCTTTTTTAATTCTTCTTAATTCTAGTGCCTTTCCTCTTTTAATGATTTTTTTTATTTATCCTGTTTGTAATTTTTACAAATGTGTTTGCTTCTCCTTTCCCTAATTAGATTGCGAGTTCCTTGAGCATGGTAACTGTTTTCAGCCTCTTTTTATATTCTCAGAACTTAACCAAATGCCAGGCATATAACAGGTACATAACAAATGTTTAATGACTCACTGACTAATCCAATTTTTTTAATAATATCAAATAATAATAGCATTTATGTAGCACCTACTAGATGCCCATCTCTGTGTTAAGTGCTTTACAAATGTTATTTTATTTGATTTTCAAAATTATAATTGTGTAAAATATAGTAATTGACTCTGCCTGATTGAAATAATGATTGCAAAACAGAATAATTACAAGTTTCACCTGATCCATTAATTAAGACACCAATCAAGACCTGACTACATGCAAGTCTCCATATCCATGACTATGAAGGCAAGCTTGTGAATATAGTGCCTGGTATATAGTAGGAACAATAAATCCTTGTTGATTGATTTAATGCTTAATCAAAATTCATGGACATTTTTCGAACATAATTCCAAATTGTTTTTTAGTTCCTCTCTCCTGCTTTTATCTGGCTATATGTTTTTATGTCTTTTTTTCACTCTCAGTCAGATAGATTTCTTCCTTTTCCTCTTCTCCTTTAGCTAGTGCTATTTTTTCTTTTTAAAATTTAATTATTGTGTCCTTTTGAAAAAGTATTTCTTTTCCTCACTTCATTTATCTTCTCTTTCTGTTTAGTCTAGACTCTCATTGTGTGATTCATGACCACAATAATTATTAGATATCTTTTCTTTATTTTATATAATCAAAGCTTCCAGGGTGGATGTCTATTCTGGATTCTACCCTCTAGCAGCTTTTTGCCATGGCCTTTTAGAGCTTACCCCATGTGTCATTGTGTCCTTTTCCATTGTGCCTCAGTTATTGTCAGTTATTGTCAATTATTGCAGATGTCAGAGAGGACCTTTCTCCTTCTTTCCTTCCAGCTCCAACACAAATCTATACTTTTGTTGACCTTTTCTCCTCTAGATTTGCCTGAGAATTTCTGTTCTGAATCTGTTATTCCACTCCTCCAGATACCAGTCTTTCCACAGAGGTTTTACTTCCCCATCTCCCAGGACAAGCTTAATTTTCAGGAATCAAACATCCCTTAGGCCTCATCCAGTATAAACTCCTCATTCCCCATTCATACCTATAGGAGCATTCATCAGAAAGACCCCTTGCTGCCTCCCAAGTGGGTTCTCTTTCCTTTCTTCCCCTGTTCAATTTTTTCCTCAGTCTTCATTCACTCTTCAATACACTATGTAGAGTAGTTTCATATTTGCAGGATAAATCAGCCTGGGCTACATCCTGAATACCATCCTGAGCACATTATTACATTTTTTTCATCCTTTTTCTAGTGGGTATAGAATAGCTTTTCATTATTCAAATATGCTTTATTTTGTTGCAGAAATTATTGCTTCTGAATTGAATTATTAATTTTAGTCTATATCTTTCTTGAAATTTGAAGTCTTGAGTTTTTCCTGGAAGCAATACTGTAAATTCTTTCAATTGGAATTTATTTTTTTTTTTTTATATTCAGAAGTACTGGAGAGTTGTCTTCTATTATTTCCTTCATTATAGTGTTAATGATTTCTTCCTATCCCGTTCTTCTGGGAGAGCTATGATCCATTGATACTCTATGCATTCTGTCTTTGCTAATATAGTCACCAGATTTTCTTTTAACATTCTGAGTTTTTTCCTCTTTTCTTTTAAATCGTCTTTCATTTTATTTGTATTCCCAATCTTATTTTCTCATTTGTTTCTTTGGTGATTCCTCCCTTTGCGGATTACATTTTTTTTATTCTGCTCATTATTTCTGTTTTGTAGGACATAAATTTTGCTCTCATTTCTCGTTTTAAACCAGTCAGCAAAAGTGTATTATAGCTCCAAATTTAATTTCCACAGAGTGTTTTGTCTCATCAAGTATAACATAATTTTCCTTCATTTTGCAATATTTGTTCATAGATGCCTAAACTCCTTTCTAGATCTGAAAGTCACATTTCCTCCAAGCACTCTTTTTCCCATTGATTTATCTGTTTATGTTCAAGGTTTTTGAGATTTCTACTTCTTTGCATCTTTGGTACTTTCAAGTCTTTCCCTTCATCCCATATTTTCCTTATTGCTCTTTTGACTCCCTCCTCTATGATTAATGTTTCCTTAGCGATTAGATCTAAAAGCATCTCAGCTTCCTCCTTCCATGAGCAATTCAATGTTTATCAGTCTTGATCTCTGCTCCAACTGACTTTTGGGTAGTCAGAACTGACTTCAGTTGAATGTTGTGTTCTTCCCTTGTTGTTTGTTCTTCACTATGGAGGAGTATTAGTACCTCAGGAAAGTGAACTCATGACATGCAAAAGAATTGGATTTAATTGAGGGAGGGCTGTGCAAGGTCATCTGCCTCACTTTTCCCTCCAGAGCCATCTGAGTCCAGTGGCAAGATATAGATCAAGATGACTAGAGATGACTCTGGATGAAATGAGAGACTCTGGCCTTTTTAAGCTGAGGTCTTCAATGGGTCTCAGTTTGATGGAAGCTGCACCCATTCAGTGATGAAGACTAAGTAGCAGTTGAGGCAAAGAATCTCCTCTTTCACCTAGTTCAAATAAACAAATAAAGGAACGAATGAATCTGGGAAGGAAGACCCTTAGGGTTTCTGGGCAAAACAGAAACGACTGCTATTTACATTTGATCTGAGTCAATAAAGACCCAAACAGTGACCAAAAGAATCTTGGCCTAGGACCTATAAGTGGCCAAGTAGAATTAGATTGGTTTTGGTTTAAGGCCTAATCCTTAAAAAAATAAATCTAGCCAGTAAACCCCAATTTATTTTGGGAAGGATCAGAGATGCAAAAGAGAAAAAAAAATGATTTTAATAATATCTGTAGGTACCACTACATACCTCTCAGATTGGCTAAGATGACAGGAAAAGATAATGAAGAATGTTGGAGGGGATGTGGGAAAACTGGGATATTAATACATTGTTGGTGGAACTCTGAACAGATCCAACCATTCTGGAGAGCAATTTGGAAGTTATTGGGAGATGAGCTCCGTAGACAGTGGGGCATTTGGATTGTTGGGTAGGCCATTCCCACATCTGGGACCTGATGTATTTTTTGCAAAGGCCCCATTTGCAAATGTTACCATCTCTACCCTGGATGCCACCCCACTTTTATTTGTTTCTTCCAGACTTACAAGCTATGAATTTCTAACTATTCCTTCAGCCTCAGGATCATGGGACATTCCACATCTCCTAGATGCCACTGTTGCTGTCTTCAGATCTAGCACTTCCCCTCCTGGCCTGAACCCCCTTTGAACATAGTGACAATTCTATGACCCTTATTAGTTTGAAGCAACTATAGAAGATGAGACCTTCGTCCCTTTGCCCCAAATGAATTTGGGAGGACTGTTTGAGGGGAGAACTGATGTAAATTGTGTCCCCTTTAATCTTTGGAGGGACCCTGATATAAACTGTGACCACCTTTTGGGGGAGGGGTCAGAAAGGAACTTTGGGGGAAGGGTTCCTAACTTTGAAACCCTCCTGGTCTCTGGGAGGGGTATGCTCACCAGACAACTCCCAGATAAGTAATCTCATTCAATTAGAAATCATGGCCTGGGGCATAGTCAAAGTCCTCTATTGAGTTGCTCAAACTGTTTCCCGTTTCCAGGCCAAAACTAACCCCCTATAACCAAGGGTTTGTCAACCCATCTTTGCTAACTCCTATCATGAGTTTGCCAGCTAAGAAAGCTATCTTCTTAGCACACTGTTTTCTTATTGTATAAACCCATTCTTGCCACAAACCTCTCTTGCCTATATTTATTGGGGTTTGTGAATTTTTTGGTAAAACCTGCCAGGCCAAAAAGGATTCCATTGCTGTTAGGGGATCTCTTACCCTCGATTCTCATACCTTAGCATCTTCAAAAATGAAATGATTCAGAGCAGTTCCAATTGTTTAGTGATGAAGAGAATCATTTACACCCAGAGAGAAGACTGTGGGAACGGAGTTTGGTTCACAATGTAGCATTTTCACTCTTTTTGTTATTGTTTGCTTGCATTTTATTTTGCTTCTCATCTTTTTTTTTTTTTTTTTCTGGTTTGAGTTGAGCAGCAAGATAATTGTATAAATATGTATGTATATATTCGATTTAACATATATTTCTACCATGTTTAATATATATTGGACTACTTGCCATCCAGGGGAAGAAGTTGAGGGAAGGGGGGGGGTGGAATTGAAACACATTGCAAGAGCCAATGTTGAATAATCGTCCACGCATATGTTTTGAAAAACAAAAAAAAAAGTTTAATAAAGGAAAAAAAATCTGTAGGTAAAGTATGATACCTTATGTAGATAGATGAAGGGAAGAAGGGATGGAAGAAGGGAGAGACCAAAGCAAACAAGGAAGGAAGGAAGAAAAAAGGAAGAAAGAAAAGGAGGAGAGAAGCCAAGAGCTAGAATTTCTAAGGAATTCTATGGAAGGAGGGAAAGAGAATCCCAGAGTAAGAATAGGTTTTGATGCTTACCTATATCATGTCCTTGGTCTACTAGTGCAATTGGTGATATGGGAATCTGGGGAGGGGTATCAATGTAGGGAGAGATAGAAACAGTTCCTGCTTTTTTAAGCCTTCTTTGGATCCTTGGTATCATAGACTATTGAAATAGTTGAAGTTTCTTTATCTTGGGTGTATCATTTCTGTTTTGGGGAAGTTTGAGAGATTGTATGGATCAAAGAAAATGTCTAGTATGTCTGTTCACATGGCCTGGAACTCCATAATTCCAAATTTACATACAGAGCCTTTGAAGCAAATAACAGCTCCACCAACCGTGTACTAGTGTTATTGCTTCCCCAAAACTTCTCCAATATTTCCTACTTGTATCTTTTGTTGGTTTTACCAATAACATTTGCCTCATGTGAAATGAATTTCAGAATTATAATTAATAATTTTCTTTTTCTTAGTGAGTTGAAACATTTTTTACTATGAAAATTGGCATGAAATTATCTTGTTAAAATTTTTCTATTTAGGTCCAATTTATTTACTGGGAAATTGGTCTTGGTACTTTATATCTATATTAATTCCCTATCTTTTGGATATCAGATTTTTTATCAGTAATATTTGATATTTGGGATTTTTCTCATTCTACTTTTTCTATCAAGTTCTTTTTATTCCTGTTGTTTTCAAATTTTATATATTCAAAATTAACTCTAAAACATGCATGTTCTCCTCTATCTCTTGTTCAATTAAGAATTTTTCTAGGCTTAAGTGTGATAATTACCTCATATTATTTCCTGGTTACTTTTTTGTGTTATAACCATTTATATTCATGTCTTACTTGACTTCATTCTTATATATGTTGTAAAATGTTGGTCTAAACCTAATTTCTGCTCAATTGTTTTACATTTTTTAAAAAGCAGTTTATTCTCAAAAAAGCTTTTCACTTTTTAATGGGTGTTTGGCTTAAAAAGAAAACTTCTGTTTTTAATGCATCTAGTTTTTGCTTATCAAATAGCCCGACTGATATATTTTCTGATTTTTTTTTAATTTCCAAATGTTTTTTGATGATCACAGTTTTATAACATGATTTGAGGTTTGGCAATGACTATATACCCTTTTCTTTTATGGTTTCATTTCATCATTTCTTTTTTTTTTCTTTTTTTTTTTTTAATAACTTTTTATTGCCAGAACCCACGCCAGGGTAATTTTTTACAACATCATCCCTTGCACTCACTTCTGATCTAATTTTTCCCCTCCCTCCTTCCACCCCCTCCCCCAGATGGCAAGCAGTCCTATACATGTTAAAGAGGTTACATTATATATTAGATACAATATATGTGTGCAGAACTGAACATTTCTCTTGTTGCTCAGGGAGAATTGGATTCAGAAGGTATAAATAATCCGGGAGGAAAAACAAAAATGCAAGCAGGTTACATTCATTTCTTAGTATTCTTTCTTTGGATGTAGCTGCTTCTGTCCATTCTTGATCAATTGAAACTGAGTTAAATCTTCTCTTTGTCGAAGAAATCCACTTCCATCAGAATACATCCTCATACATTACCGTTATTGAGGTATATAATGATCTCCTGGTTCTACTCATTTCACTCAGCATCAGTTCATTAAGTATCAAATCCTCTCTGTATTCATCCTGCTGGCCATTTGTTTAAGAACAATAATATTCCAAACATTCTATCCCAAATTTACTCAACCATTCTCAATTGATGGGCATCCATTCATTTCCAGTTTCCCATACAAACAGGGTCCACAAACATTTTGGCACATCAAGTCCCTTTCTCTTCTTTAGTATCTTTTTGGGGTATAAGCCCAGTAGAAACACTCTGGATCAAAAGGATATGCACGTTTGTAACTTTTGGGCATGTTCAAGTTGTCTCAGAATGGCTGGATGTTTCACAATTCCACCAACAATGTATCAGTGTCCCTGTTTTCCCAATCCCCTCCAACATTCCCGTTATCTTTCCCTGTCATTTAGCCAATCCGGGTGTGGATGATATCTCAGAGTTTCTTAATTTCATTTCTCATTAATAATGATTTGTAGCATATTTTCATATGGCTAGAAATAGTTTTAATTTCTTCATCTGAGCTGTCTGTTCATTCCTTTGACCATTTATCAATTGGAGAATGGCTTGATTTTTATAAATTAGGTCAATTCTCTATATATTTTTAAATGACCTTTATCAGAACCTTTGACTTAAACATGTTTCCCCATTATTGTTTCCTTCAATCTTGCCTGCATTGTTTTTTTTGTACAAAACTTTTCAATTTTATAATCAAAATTTTTCTATTTTGTAGTCAATAGTGATCTCTTGTTCTTCTTTGGTCTAAATTCCTTCCTCTTTTCCCGGTTGAGGTAAACTATCCTATGCTCTTCCAATTTATTTATAATCTCATTCTTTATGCCCAGATCATGAACCCATTTTGACCTTATCTTGGTATACTGTGTTAAGTGTGGGTCAATGCCTAGTTTCTGCCATACTAATTTCCAATTTTCCCAGCAATTTTTGTCAAATAATGCATTCTTATCCCCAAAACTGGGGTTCTGGGGTTTGTTGAACTCTAGATAATTAAAGTTATTGGCTGTTTTGTCCTTTGAACCTAACCTATTCCATTGATCAACTAGTCTGTTTCTTAGCCAATACCAGATGCTTTTAGTAACTGCTGCTTTATAATAAAATTTTAGATCTGGTACAGCTAAGCCACTTTCATTTGATTTTTTTTTTCATTAATTCCCTTGAAATTCTTGACCTTTTGTTTTTCCATATGAACTTTGTTGTTATTTTTTCTAGGTCATCAAAATAATTTTTGGGGAGTCTGATTGGTATAGCGCTAAATAAACAGATTAGTTTAGGTAGTATTGTCATCTTTATTATATTTGCTTGCCCAATCCAAGAGCAGTTAATATTTTTCCAGTTAGTTAGATCAGACTTAATTTGTGTGGAAAGTGTTTTGTAGTTTTGCTCATAAAGTTTCTGATTTTCCCTTGGCAGATAGATTCCTAAATATTTTATATTATCAGTAGTTACTTTAAATGGAATTTCTCTTTGTAACTCTGACTGTTGGACTTTTTTAGTGATGTATAAGAATGCTGATGACTTATGTGAGTTTATTTTATAACCAGCAACTTTGCTAAAGTTATGGATTATTTCTAATAACTTTTTAGTAGAATCTCTGGGGTTCTCTAAGTATACCATCATATCATAAGCAAAGAGTGATAATTTGGTTTCCTCATTGCCTATTCTTATTCCTTTAATCTCTTTCTCAACTCTTATTGCCAAAACTGGCATTTCTAATACAATATTAAATAGTAATGGTGATAGTGGGCAATCTTGTTTCACTCCTGATCTTATTGGGAATGGTTGCAGTTTATCCCCATTACATGTGATGCTTACTGCTGATTTTAAATAGATGCTACTGATTATTTTAAGGAAAAGTCCATTTATTCCTATACTCTCAAGTGTTTTTTAATAGGAATGGATGTTGGATTTTATCAAATGCTTTTTCTGCATCTATTGAGATTATCATATGGTTTTTGTTATGTTGGTTATTAATATGGCCAATTATACTGATAGTTTTCCTAATATTGAACCAGCCCTGCATTCCTGGTATAAATACTACTTGATTGTGGTGTATTATCCTGGGGATGATTTTCTGTAGTCTTTTTGCTAATATTTTATTTAAGATTTTAGCATCAATATTCATTAGGGAGATTGGTCTATAGTTTTCTTTCTCTGTTTTCAACCTACCTGGTTTAGGTATCAGTATCATGTCTGTGTCATAAAAGGAATTTGGTAGGACTCCATTTTTTCAATATTTTTTCAAATAGTTTATAAAGCATTGGGACTAATTGTTCTTTGAATGGTAGAATTCACATGTAAATCCATCTGGTCCTGGAGATTTTTTTTTAGGGAGTTGATTAATAGCTTGTTCTATTTCTTTTTCTGAAATGGGACTATTTAAGCAATTTACTTCCTCCTCTGATAATCTGGGAAGCCTATATTTTTGAGGTAGTCATCCATTTCACTTAGGTTATCAAATTTATTGGCATAAAGATGGGTAAAGTAACCCCTTATTATTTCTTTAATTTCCTTTTCATTGGTGGAAAGTTCTCCCTTTTCATTTTTAAGACTACTACTTTGATTTTCCTCTCTCCTTTTTCTAATCAGATTTACCAAAGGTTTATCAATTTTATTGTTTTTTTCATAAAACCAACTCTTATTTTTATTTATTATTTCAATAGTTTTTTTTTACTTTCAATATTATTAATTTCTCCTTTTAATTTTAGAAGTTCAAGTTTAGTAATTGATTGGGGGTTTTTAATTTGGTCTTTTTTTAGCTTTTTAAGTTGCAAGCTCAATTCATTGACCTTCTCTTTCTCTATTTTATTCAAGTAAGCTCTAAAGATATAAAATTTCCCCTTATTACTGTTTTGGCTGCATCCCACAAACTTTGGTATGATGTCTCACCGTTGTCATTATCTTGAGTGAAATTATTAATTGTGTCTATAATTTGCTGTTTTTACCCAATCATTTTTTAAGATGAGATTATTTAGTTTCCAATTACTTTTTGGTCTATTTATACCTAACTTTTTGTTGAATGTAGTTTTTATTGCATTGTGATCTGAAAAGAAAGCATTTACTATTTCTGCCTTCCTGCATTTAATTTTGAGGTCTTTATGTCCTAATGCATGATCAATTTTTGTGTAGGTTCCTTGAACTACTGAGAAGAAAGTATACTCCTTTCTGTCACCATTCAGTTTTCTTCTAATATTCTATTTATCTTTTAATTTCTTTCTTATTTGTGTTTTGATTTGATTTATCTAAATCTGAGAGTGCAAGACTGAGATCTCCCGCTATTATAGTTTTGCTGTCTATTTCTTCTCACAACTCTCTTAACTTCTCCTTTAGGAAGTTAGATGTTATACCACTTGGTGCATATATGTTGAATACTGATAGTGCTTCATTGTCTATAGTCCTTTTTAGCAAGATATAGTTTCCTTCCTTATCTCTTTTAATTAAATCGATTTTTGCTTTTGCCTGATCTGAGATAAGGATGGCTACCCCTGCTTTTTTTACTTCACCTGAAGCATAATAGATTCTGCTCCAGCCTTTTACTTTCACTCTGTATGTATCTCCCTGTTTTAAATGGGTTTCTTGTAAACAACATATTGTAGGGTTCTAACTTTTGATCTAGTCTGCTATCTGCCTCCTCTTTATGGGAGAGTTTATCCCATTCACATTTATGGTTAAAATTACTAATTCTGTATTTCCTGCCATCCTAATATCCCCAGATTATGCTTTTCTTTTTCTTGCCCTCCTTCCCCCCTTCCCTAGTATTAAATCATTTCATCATTTGTTTTGTGTTTTTTGTTGGAATCTTTACAAAGTGTTAAGACATTGGAGTTAATTTAATCTTAGAAAGAGTTTTGGGCCAGAACTTGAACTAGGTACTAAGTGGAACTGATTGGACAATGCTTGTGTTCTCACCTTTAGAGAGCTCATAAGTATCTAAGTACTCAGTGGAGTTCACACCTTTGGGAGAGTTCAAGGCTAGTATGAAATCCGAATTCACACCTCCCTTAGAACCAGAGAGCACTCTGGGAGATAACCCAGAATCCCTCTCCCTCCAGAAGGCAGCGTTAACCTTTGGGAGATCACATAAATAGAGGGAGCTCTTGGAGCTTGGGACAGACTGGAGATTGAGAAGCCACGAGTCGGAGCTGACTGGAGGCTGAAGAAAGCAGAGGCAGAAGCCAAGGACAAAGCTGCAAGATCTCTTGGAGCCAGGCAGAGAGATAGGCCTCAACTAATCAGGCTAATTTGTAAGGAGAAATAAATGCTTGCATTTTTACCAGCTGGCTGCGATATTTGGAGTAATTATTTATTCCAACTGATACTAAGGATGCCTTCAGGAAAACCTTCACAGTTTTTATATCTTTTGTTCTTCCAAAAAATTATATCATTTTTTATTTAGTAAAAAAAAAAAAAATAACACAACTTGTCAATTTTGAAGTAGTGCTAAACATGTAAATAAATGTAGGCATTATTGTAGTTTGTATTACATTGACATGGTTTGATCTTTTAAGCAGTAAATTGCTCTCCAAATATTTGTTTTTATTTCTGAAGAATATTTTATATTTGTTTTTGTATTAAATTAGTTGTGTAATTTGTAGGTACATTTTTAGGGTCCTTTGCATTTCAGAATTGTTTTCAAATCTTATTTATCTTAAAATATAAATATAGTTTTCATATGCATTTGTAATACATTCCTCTCACTACTGTCTCCAAACAACAAAAAGATTAAAAAAAAGAGTCTATTAATACAGATTTCCATATTATCCATACCTCCCAAATGATGTTCTTCTGCCTTTTAAAATTCATCACCTCTCTGGTAAGGGAGAATGGTATGTTTCATCTTGATTTTTCTGAACTCCTAGTTAAAAATGGATTGATAAGATTTCTTAAATCTTTCAAAGTTGTTTTCTTCTATTGTTGTTGTCACTCTATGTATGATTTTTCTACTTCCACTCATTTCACTTTCAATTTATTTACTGTTTCCTCTGAAACTATTTTGCCATTTCTTATGGCCTAAACAATATTCCATGACAATCACACACCAAAATTTTGTTCACAATTTCCTAATAGGACAACTTTTTATGCTTTTTAGTTTTTAACAAAAATGGAAGCTATGCTTGTCAAAGGTTTACAATTTTTGTAATGAATCTATTGAAATAGTTACTGGATTTTTTTGTTATTTTGTTATTTATATAATTATTTGTATTCTTCTGTTGTACCTCTTTTGTATAATATCTACAGTTAAGATTGATACCATATATAGACAGATGGAGGGAAGAAGGAAGGGAAGAAGGGAAAGAACAAAGCAAACAAGGAAGGAAGGAAGGAAAAAAGGAAGAAAGAAAAAGAGGAAAGAAGCCTGGAGCTAGAATTTCTAAGGAATTCTATGGAAGGAGGGAAAGAGAATCCCAGAGTAAGAATAGGTTTTGATGTTTACCTGTATCATGTATTTTTACCTTTTTCTAGGTGATTTTGCTTTTTAGAATCAGAGCATCTTCAACTCTCTCCCAATCTTTCTTTTGAGCTAACTAAATACTGATGTCAATCTTAAACATATGATATACATTTCCATGTAAAAAACCTAAAAATTTTTCCATTTAAGTTCCTTGAAAATGATCTTTGATATTGACTCTTACATATTAAATTTTCTATTTAATTCAGGTTTGGTTGAAAGAAAGTCCTGCAAATCTGAGTTAGTTGAATGTTCATTTTTTCCCACTCTATATTATAGATAATTTTGGTGAATATGATATTTTTGGGCTCAGGTCTAGTTCTTTTGATTGCCGGTGTATGTGATTCCATGATCTGTATTCTTTTATTGTGGCTACTGATAAGTCTGGTACAATTCTAACTGTAGATCCAAAGTATTTGAATTTTTTTCTTATTTCTTGAAAAGTCTTCTTTTTGCAAAATTTGGCAATAATATTTCTATGTGTTTTTCACAAAGGATCTCTTTGAAGTGGTGATTGGCAGGATTTTTTTAATTTGTTTGTTGTTTCTACCTTCCCCTCATTTTCTATCACTCCAGAACAATTTTCTTGGATTATTTCTTGCATTATTGTGTCAAGGTTTTCTTTTTTGGTCATAGTTTTCAGGTATTCCAGTGATTCTTATATTTTACCTTCTTGATCTGTTTTTCACATTTATTGTTTTTCTTATAAAATGTTTCACATTTTGTTCTATATTTTCATTCTTTATATTTTGTTTTGGTATTTCTTGGTTTGTTATAGTTTTACTGACTTCCCCTTGCCCAATTCTACTTTTCTTTTCTTTTTTCTTTCCTTTTTTTTTTTTTTTTTTTTTTTTTTTTTTTTTTTTTTTTTTTTTTTTTTTTTTTTTTTGGCTGAGGCAATTGAGGTTAAGTGATTTGCCCAGGGTCACACAGCTAGGCAGTGTTAAGTGTTTAAGGCCAAATTTGAAATCAGGTCCTCCTGACTTCAGAACGGGTGCTGTATCCACTGCACCATCTAGCTATCCCCAATTCTAATTTTCAAAGAATTATTTGTGTCTTTAAGACTGTATCTCCTTTTCTAGTTGGTTAACTATTTTTTTTTCAAAATCTTGTTTTTCTTGGATATATTTTATTATTTTATTTTTGCCTCAGAATTTCTCATTTGTTTTTTAAATTCTTTTTTGAGTTCTTCTATATATTCTCTCTGGGCAGGGAGTCATTTCATGGTATTCTTTGTGCTAGAAGAAGATTTTTTTTCACTTCAGTGTCCTCCTCTGAAGATGAGCCCCAGTCTTCCTTATTCCCATATTAGTGTAAACTCCTCTAATTGTGAGCTGGGGGAGAATGGTGCCTCTAACTTCAATTTAGCTTTCCCCTCTGACCTGGAACACTAAACTAAGAGTTCTATCCTGCAAGTGCCCATAGACAGTAGTGTCTCTGCCTCACTGCCCCTGCACTCCTAGTGTGCTGGCTCCTTTTCACCCAGGTTCATGAAGCACAACTGGGCCCAGTGAGTCTAATCAGCCCATATTCCCTCAGTCTTTCCCAGCTCGGACCCCCAACTCAGCAAGTTGTCTGGGAAGTAAAAGTTTATGTGGTTCCTGCTGAGGCTCCCACCAAACATAACTTGCCCAAGGGGTCCCCACTTGTTGTTTCTGCAGAGATAGCCTGGAGGTATCTGAACTTTACATGGATAAATCCTAGGCCCAGGGTCTTTTTTTCTGGTCTTCTTAAGTTGTTCCAGTCTTCCAATCCTGCCCCAAGTCTTTTTAAGTTTTCACTAGCCTATGTTCTCCCTGAGGCATAAATTTGTTCTGTTTGTGGGGAAAATCTGCAGAGCTTGAATTTTATTGACCTACTCCCATTTTCCCAGAGACCTCTTCTATACCACTGTTTTATGAGCATTTCAGAGCTCTGGAGTTATTCATAAGGGCACTTGAGTAGGTGTGGGTGACTAGTTGACTCGCTGCTTTAGGAGGACTAACTGGCTAATGAAGTAGAGTCAGTTTTCAACCTTCATCAATTACATTTTTCCGTATATAATCCTCTCTGCAATTTATTTTCTTTGGTGTCTGGACTGAGGTTGTGAAAAGCCTGTTGAAGAGAAACTGGTATCATTCCCTATGAGTTCTGACTTTGAAGATATCAGCTTCAAAGATAACAACTTTGATGTATCTAGATACATCTAAATGTATGATTTTATTGGTTTGGAGAACTCTTGGAGAGGAAATATTCTCTACCCATGCAGACCAGCAAACAGAATATTACAATATTGTCTGGAGATCTGACTTGCCCAGTATCACATAGCCAAAACATACTATATGTTTGATGTAGAATTAAACTTTTCTGACTCTGAAGCTAAGGTTATTTACTATACCATGATTGCCTACAAATTGTTTCTAAATTGATAAAAATAAATAATAATAACAACATCTAATTACCACTAACCTACTACTCATATTTATATAGTACTTTAAAATTTATCAAGTACTTATTTTTCTCCCCACAATGACCTTGTGAAGTGAGTAGCACAAAGATTAGTAATATTTTACAGATTGGGAAACCGAATCTTAGAAGGCAAAGGAAGTTAATCAGTATGACTAAGCTACTAAAAATCATAAAGCTACAGGGAAGCAGTCAGAATTCCTAAGGCCAGGTTCCTGGGTGCTCTTAGATGTACTTTATATGTATTGGCCTCACTTCAAAGTCCTGAAATAGCTGGAGTCCAGTTCTCTAGCCAGAAATAAGAGGCTGTGAAAAATCTGCTGCTGAATTTGAAGTGAGTTGTAAACACCAGTGGTCTGTCTGAGAGAAGCTGGGGCAACTTCACTGGGATTCCCTTCTCTTCAGCACCAGGAAAAAGGTCAACTTCTCACTTTTGTCAAACAAATATAGGCAATTTTGGTATCATGAGAACTTTATAGAATGTAGTTTTTCATTAGCACTTTCCTGTCCCAATTCAATTAATTTATTAATTTGATCTTTCTATTTATTTAAAAATTCTGATTAATATATATATATATATATATATATATATATATATATATATATATATCAAACATTTCTGGATAGCCCAAGTAGCTTTCTCTCCACAATTGGATCAATGATAGAGAATGCCAGTTTGGGTAACATTCCCTCCTTATACTTTTTTATCTCTTTCCTAAAAAAGAAGGTTAGTAACATTACATTGTCTGTTCTCTGAAGGTCAAGGTTGTTCATTCAAGTCATCCAAAATTTGGTTTTCTTTTAGTGTTTTTCTTTGAATGGCAACACAATAAAATTGAACATAATAGATCTTTCCAAGCAAAATTATTGAACTTAAAAGCTTAGATGTGAAAAGAAATCTAAGAATTATAGCTTTTATTAAGGAATATGATAAAGAAAATCTGTATAGGACATACCTCAATGTAAAGAGCTGAAAATTTCAGTTGATGCACTGAGGTTGGACAACCAAGCACTTAAGGCTAATTACCGATTGGACAATACTCTATTAGCATATGCTTGGAAAATGGGCCTTCCCACTATTCCATGCTGCTTCAATCTTTTGGTGTATACAGAGAATTGTGGGAAGGATTAGGGGGTGGAGTAAGACAAGCCAGAGTCACTTTGTGGTCATTTAGATGAGACCAAGAACTTTTGTTTATCCTGACTCTTGCCAATTCTAAGCACCCTATCCAGGGTGCTAACTTGGTCTTCACACCTCAAGAAATCACAGTCAATGAAAAAACATTTATTAAGCAATAGTCATGTTGTAGACACTTTCCTAAATGTTAAGGATACAAAGAAAGGCAAAAGATAGATCCTGCTCTCAAAGATCTCACGTTAATGGGGAAGACAGCAAGCAAACAATTATTAACAAACAAAACAGTTACAGGATAAATTGATAAGCTTAGAGGGAAGGCACTAAAATTAAGGAAGACTAGGAAAGGTTTCTTTATAGAAGATGGGACTTTAGCTGAGGCTTGAAAGAAGCCAGGCAGCTAGGAGATAGTTATGAGTAAAGAGAAAGAGTTCTGGAAATGGAAGAGAGCCAGTTAACATATTATGAATCTGCAAATGATCTTAGATTAGGAACAGCAAGGACACCCTTGTCACTGGATCACATGGAAGAGAATAAAGTATAAGAATACTGGAAAAGTAATCTAGGCTAATTATTACAGACTTTGAAAACCTGGGGATATTTGGAAGCCATTAGAATTTACTGTATAATGAATGACATAGTTAAGTCTATGATTTAGGAAAATCAATCAGACAGCCAAGTGGAGGATGAACAAGAATGGTGAGACACTGGAGGAAGGAAGACCAACCAGCAAGCAACTGCAATTTTCTAGGAGCAAGTGATGATACAGAAAAATTGCCCAGAAATATTGGAATTCATTATTGATGTTATCCTGTTCTCTTGTTTCTGTTCACTTGAACCTGCATCAATTCATGCAAATCTCATGTTTTTCATATTAATAATTTCTCACAGTATAATAATAATAAGAATATTCTCAAAAAGTTAATTGTGCACACAAACCACCCTCCTGAAACAGCAGCTCTTTTTAATCTGAAGAACTTTCAATTTAATAAAACTATCAAATGTCAGAATAGTGACAGAGGGGTAGACTTTGGCTCAATATTAGCTACATGCCGAGAGTAAATTCTCTTAATATCAGACAGTACTTCCAAACAATTACAGTTATCTCTAAACTTTGTAAGGGTTATCAAGAGGAAGATTTATGGCTTGTCCTGCTTACCCAATAGAGTAGAGTTAGAATGAGCAGATAAGTGTTATGGTGAAGCAGATTTGGCTTTGATATGGGGCAAAACTTCCCAATATTCTGAGCTTTCCAAAAGCGGAGTAGGTTGCTTTAGGAGCTGATTGTGTCCCCTTTACTAAAGTCCTTCAAATGCATGTCAGATGGCCACTCGATGGAATTTCTTTTACAGGGAGGGGTTAATGAGATAGTATAAAAATGTCTTCCAATTCTGATACTGTGATGCCATTCTGTGATGGCTTATTCTTTCTAGAAGCAACAGCAATGCAATGATAGAGAAAGTTGGGGAAGGAGTTTAAGAGACAGCAGAATTGAGTAAACTTTGAGTAAGGGGTATGCTGTGGGTGGAATTAGAATTGGTTTGATAAGCTAGATGAGAATGCATTCAGCAAGACACTTGATGCAGTGGAGAGAGTTCTTGCTGAAGAGTTAGAGAACTTGGAGAATCAAATATTAGCTATGATACTTATTATCTCCTTGACATCAATTTCCATTTCTACTAAAATTGGGTTGAACCAGATAGTCTCTCAATCAATGATGTCTTTCCTTATCACTTGTGTATGTGCTGTGAGATGAAGTAATTGCCACTCTTTCTATTCCACATGTAGATAATTATTTACATGCTATCTTTCTCATTGGTTGAGAGACAGCAGGGACTTTTTTTGTATTTCTTTATATTCATAGTGTTTATTATAGTGCCAACTTCTTGTTGTTCACTTGCTTTAGTTGTGTTCAATTCTTGACAACCTCCTTTAAAAATTTCTTGACAAAGATGCTGGAGAAATGAGGAAACTGAGGGAAACAAAGTTTAATGACTTTCCCAAGATCACATAGTTAGTAATTATCTAAGGATAGTTTTGAACTCATGAAATAAATCTTATTGATTTCAGCCTCAGCAGTCTATCTACTGTATCACCTAGCTGTCCATCTTAGGGAAAGTACATTATCTTTTTAAAAAATAGATCCAAATCTTCAAAAGCTCCTCTTACCTTTTTAGGGGTGTATGTGTGAAGAGGTTATTGCTCTTCTGCCCCATTCCATGCCCAATGTTCTATTCTATTCACTAATGGAAAATGAATGACTGTGGAAAAACACAACTGACCCAATGTGTGTATAGAATAAAAAAGCAGGTCTGCATGACCAACCAGAGAATCCAACTCTACCCTACCCTGAGAGCAAAGACCAGCTTTTCTGGTTGATCAGGATTCTAATATGTAAACCATTGTCCAGAGAAAACTGGGATTCTATTCTTAGCCCATGTCCTTAGGACCTCTGTGTATTTGGTGTTGGACCAGGATTGTGTGGACCTTGTCCTTATTCTAAAGGACTCTTTTGTTTTTGAAAGGCAGGCAGAGAAAGGCAGGGTTGTCTGATAGTGAGAGCATCCTGTGGTCATAAGACAAATCTCTTCATATATAGTGTGTGTATGTATGTGTGTGTATATATATATATATATATATATTATACATATTTCTTCAATCTACCTAATAGTAAATATATAATAAATAAATAGCAAATAAATAATATATATATATATATATATATATATACACACACATATATTTCAGTGTGTCTGTTTCTGTGTGTGTGTGTGTGTATATATATATATATATATATATATATATATATATTTCTTCAATCTACTTCTACCTAATAGTAAATATATAATAAATAAATAAATAGTAAATAAATAATATATATATACATATATTTCAGTGCGTCTGTTTCTGTGTGTGTGTATATATGTATATATATATAATATACATAGGCATATATATATTTATATAGAAATCTACATCTATCTATCCATCCATCTATCTATCTATCTATCTGGGTATGTGTGTATGAACATGTATTTCTGAAATTCAAGATATTCCTCTCACCTGACTTTTAGCACAATCTGTGTATTGTCAGTAAATAGTTCTCTAAGTCACTGGCAGGAGAGGTAAGAGTTTTTATATCTAAAAAACACTTTTGTCTTTGGGACAAAAGGATCCAATAACCTTTTTAAATCTCTATTACTTTTTAATTTCTTTCATTTGGTTTCTGGTTTATTTTTCTAATTTAATCAAGGCTAGATTTATATTACATTTTGGTTTCAAATTTTTCCCTTGCCTTTCTCTTTAATTCTCCTTAGAAGTTGGCCCATTTCCAATGTGTAAAGTAGTAATTAATTGATTTGGCTTCCTGGTGTTGAGTAAATCCCTTTTGCAATGTAAGTTACCCCTTATCCCCTCTTTTAATTAAGTTAAATTTTTACTTTCTAATCCCAATATGGATTTGGTTCCCCTGACTTCCCTGAAGCATAATAAAATTTTCCCAAAGCCTTAATTTACAAAGCAAATCCCCGAGATTTTTCTGTAAACAAATTTTTTAGGTTTTCTTGAAACCCTTGAAAGCCAATTGTTCTGGGGGTTCATCCATTTAAGACATTTACTTAGAATTAAATTGGGTTTTCTGCCATCCAATAACCTAAATCTGCTTATTAAATCTTCCTTCCCAACTTTTCCCCTTTTTAAAAATTTAATTCTTTCAGTACATTTTAAATTATCCCTCCCCCTTTAAGCTTTTCCTTCCTTCCTATTATCTTTTCTCCCTTTCCTCTTTTTTTTTTTTTTTTTTTTTTTTTTTTTTTTATTTAATAGCCTTTTAATTTAGGATATATACATGGTAACTTTACAGCATTAACATTGCCAAACCTCTGTTCCAATTCACCTCTTACCCCCCCCCCCTCCCTAAATGCAGGATGACCAGTAGATGTTAAATATATTAAAAATATAACTTAGATACACAATAAGTATACATGACCAAACATTATTTTGCTGTACAAAAGAATCAGACTCTGAATTGTTGTACAATTAGCTTGTGAAAAATCAAAAATGCAGGTGTGCATAAATAAGGGATTGGAATTCAATGTATGGTTTTAGTCATCTCCAGAGTTCTTTTCTGGGTATAGCTAGTTCAGTTCATTACTGCTCCATTAGAAATGATTTGGTTGATCTCGTTGCGAGGATGGCTGATCCATCAGGAACTGGTCATCATCTAGTATTGTTGTGAAGTATATAATGATCTCCTGGTCCTGCTATTTCACTAGCATCAGTTCTGTAAGTCTCTCAGGCCTTTCTGAAATCATCCTGTTGGTCATTTCTTACAGAACAGTAATATTCCATAATTTTATATACCAAATTTATTCAGCCATTCTCCAACTGATGGACATCCATTCAGTTTCCAGTTTCTAACCACTACAAAAGGGCTGCCACAAACATTCGTGCACATACAGGTCCCTTTCCTTCTTTATAATCTTTGGGATATAATCCCAGTAGTAACACTGCTGGATCAAGGGTATGCACAGTTTGATAACTTTTTGAGCATAGATCCAAACTACTCTCCAAAATGGTTGGATTCGTTCAAACTCCACCAACAATGAATCAATGTCCAGTTTTCCCACATCCCTCCAACAATCATCATTATTTTTCCTGTCATCTAGCCAATCTGACAGGTGTGTAGTATCTTAGAGTTGTCTTTAATTTGCATTTCTTGATTAATAATGACTTGGAGCATCTTTCATATGACTAGAAATAGTTTCAATTTCCTTCATCTGAGAATTGTTCTTTCATATCCTTGACCATTTTTCAATTGGAGAATGGCTTGATTTTTTAAATAGAGTTAATTCTCTATATTTTGAAATGAGGCCTTTATCAGAACCTTTGACTGTAAAAATATTTTCCCAGTTTATTGCTTCCCTTCTAATCTTGTCTGCATTAGTTTTGTTTGTAACAAAAACTTTTCAGTTTGTATAATCGAAATTTTCTATTTTGTGATCAGTAATGATCTCTAGTTCTGCTTTTGTCATAAAGACCTTCCCCTTCCACAGGTCTAGAGGTAAACTATCCTATGTTCCTCTAATTTATTAATAATTTCATTCTTATGCCTAGGTCATGAACCCATTTTGACCTTATCTTGGTGTACAAAGTTAAGTATGGATCAATCCTAGTTTCTGCCATATTAGTTTCCAATTTCCCAGCAATTTTATCAAACAGTAAGTTCTTCCCAAAGCTGGGATCTTTGGGTTGTCAAAGACTAGGTTGCTATATTTGTTGACTGTTTTATCCCTTGAACCAATCTATTCCACTGATCAACTAATCTATTCCTAGCCAATACCAAATAGTTTTGGTAACTGCTGCTCTATAATATATTTTAGATCTGGTACAGCTAAGCCACCATCATTTGATTTTTTTCATTAATTCCTTGAAATTTTGACCTTTGTTTTTCCATATGAACTTTGTTGTTATTTTTCTAGGTCATTAAAATAGTTTTTGGGAGTCTGATTGGTATAGCCTAAATAAATAGATTAGTTTAGGTAATATTGTCATCTTTATTATATTTGCTCGCCCTATCCAAGAGCATTTAATATTTTTCCAATTGGTTAGATCAGACTTAATTTGTGTTAAAAGTGGTCTGTAATTTTGCTCATAAAGTTTCTGAATTTTCCCTTGCAGATAGATTCTAAATATTTTATATTATCAGTAGTTACTTTAAATGGAATTTCTTTTAAACTCTGACTGTTGGATTTTGTTAGTATATATAAGAATGTTGATGACTTATGGGTTTATTTTATAACCAAACTTTGCTAAGTTGTGATTATTTCAATAACTTTTAGAGAATCTCGGGGTTCTCTAAATACCATCATGTCATCGGCAAAGAGTGATAATTTGGCTCCTCATTGCCTATTCTTATTCCTTTAATCTCTTTCTCAGCTCTTATTGCTATAGCTAGTTCTAATACAATATTAAATATAATTGTGATATGGGCAACCTTGTTTCCCTCCAGATCTTAATTGGAATGGTTGCAGTTTGTCTCCATTACATATGATGCTTACTGATGGTTTTAAAAGTGCTGATTATTTTAAGGAAAGTCCATTTATTCCTATACTCTCAAGTGTTTTTAATAGGAATGGATGTTGGATTTTATCAAATGCTTTTTCTGCATCTATTGAGATGATCATATGGTTTTGTTAGTTTGCTTATTGATATAGTCAATTATGCTAATAGTTTTCCTAATATTGAACCAGCCCCATTCCTGGGTTATAATCCTACTTGATCATAGTGTATTATCTTGGAGATGATTTTCTGTAGTCTTTTTGCTAATATCTTATTTAAGATTTTAGCATCAATATTCATTAGGAGATTGGTCTATAATTTTCTTTCTGTTTTTCAGCCACCTGGTTTAGGTATCAGTACCATGTCTGTGTCATAGAAGGAATTTGGTAGGACTCCTTCATTCCCTATTTTATCAAATAATTTATATAGCATTGGGAATTGTTCTTTAAATTTTGGTAAAATTCACATGTAAATCCATCTGGTCCTGGGGATTTTTCTTAGGAGTTGTTTAATTGCCTGTTCTTTTCTTTTTCTGAAATGGACTATTCAACAATTTACTTCTTCCTCTGTTAGTCTGGAAGTCTGTATTTTTGGAGGTAGTCATCCATTTCACTTAGGGTTATCAAATTTATTGGCATAAAGTTGAGCAAAATAATTCCTATTATTTTCTAATTTCCTCTTCATTGGTGGAAAGTTCTCCCTTTTCATTTTTAAGACTACTAATTTCATTTTCCTCCCTCCTTTTCTAATCAGATTTGCAAAGGCTTATCTATTTTATTGGCTTTTCATAGAACCAACTTTAGTTTTATTAATTAGTTCAATAGTTTTTTACTTTCAATATTTTTAATTTCTCCTTTTAATTTTAGAATTTCCAATTTAGTATTTGATTGGGGGTTTTAATTTGGTCTTTTTTAGTTTTTTAGTTGCAAGCCCAATTCATTAATCTTTTTCTTTCTCTGTTTTATTCAAGTAAGCCTCTAAGGATATAAAATTCCTCTTATTACCGCTTTGGTGCATCCTAAAATTTTGGTATGATGTCTCATCATTGTCATTATCTTGAGTGAAATTATTAATTGTATCTATAATTTGCTGCTTCACCCAATCATTTTTTAAGATGAGATTGTTTAGTTTCAATTACTTTTTTGTTCATTTCCCCAACTTTTTGTTGAATGTTTTTATTGCATCATGATCTGAAAGAAAGCATTTACTATTTCTGCTTTCTTGCATTTAATTTTAGGTCTTTATGTCCTAATATATGGTCAGTTTTTGAATAGGTTCCATGAACTGAGAAGAAAGTATATTCCCTTCTATTCCATTCAATTTTCCAAAGATCCAATATACCTAAATTTTCTAATATTCTATTTACTTTAATTTTTCTTATTTGTTTTCTGGTTTGATTTGTCTAATTTGAGAGTGCAAGGTTGAGATCTCCTACTATTACAGTTTTTGTTGTTCATTTCTTCTTGCAACTCTCTTAACTTCTCCTTTAGGAAGTTGAGTGCCATACCACTTGGTGCATATATGTTTAATATTGATATTGCTTCGTTGTTTATTTACCCTTTAGCAGGATGAGTTACCTTCTTATCTCTTTAATTAGATCTTTTACTTTTGTTGATCTGAGATAAGGATGGCTACCCTCTTTTTGACTTCACCTGAAGCATAATAGATTTTGCTCCAGCCTTTTACTTTTACTCTATAGCATCCCCTGCTTTTAGATGTTTTTGTAAACAACATATTGTGGGTTCTGACTTTTGATCCAGTCTGCTATCTGCCTCCTCTTTATGGGGGAGTTCATCCCATTTACATTTACGGTTAGAATTACTAAATCTGTATTTCCTGCCATCCTAATAACCCCAGATTGTGCTTTACTTAATCTTCCCTCCCCCAACCCTCTTTCCCTTTTAAACTTATGTACTCTTGTATCACGATATTATCCTCTTTATAATCCCTCCCTCCCCCTTTGAGTCTTTCCCCTCCTTCCCTTATTACTCTTTTCTTTTCCTTTCCTCTCCCGTTTTAATGGAGGCAGAGAATTTTCTTAAAACAAATGTCAATTATTTTTTCTTTTGAGCCAACTCTGATGAGAGTAAGATTCACAATGTTCTCCCTCTCTAAATTCCCTCAGATATGATAAGTTTCCTTAGCCTCTTTTGTGGGATGTGGTTTCCTCTTTATCCCTCCTTCCCACCTTATTCTGCCATCATCCCTTTCCATATCTACTTCCCTTTTTATGTTATATCAGTACAATCAAATTATACATGTTTCTTTTGTATATCCACAACAGAAATACAATTCTCAAGAGTTATTTTACCTTTTCTGCATCTCTTGGGTTCTATTCTTGGAGATCAAATTTTTTGTTTAGTTCTGGTTTTTCTTCAGAAACAAATGGAATTCATTTGTTTCATTAAATGTCCATCTTCTTCCCTGGAAGAAAATCTCAGTAGTTGGGTAGTTTATTCTTGGCTGCATCTCAAGTTCTTGTGCCTTTCGGAATATCATATTCCAGGCCCTTCTTTCCTTTAATGTAGAGGCAGCCAGATCTTGGGTGATCCTTATTGTGGCACCTCGGTATTTAAATGGTTTTTGGTTGCTTGTAAAATTTTTTCCTTAATCTTATAGTTTGAAATTTTACAATATTCCTTGGGTTTTTATTTTGGGTTCCTTTCAGAAGGTGTTCATGAATTTTTCAATGCCTATTTTACCTTCTGATTCTATTACATCTGGGCAGTTCTCTTTGATGATTTCTTGTAAAATAGTATCTAGGCTCTTTTTTCATCATAGTTTTAGAAAGTCCAATAATCCCAGATTATCTCTCCAGATCTATTTTCCAAGTCTGTCGTTTTGTGAGTAGATAATTCGTGGTTTTCCAGTTTGTCATTTTTTTTTGCTTGACTATTCTTGCTGTCTCAATGAATCATTAGTTTCAATTTGTTCAGTTCTAATTTTTAAAGAATTATTTTTCTTCAGTTTTTTACTTCTTTCTGTATATGTCCAATTGAGTTTTCAAATGTATTTTTGGTCTGTGGAATTTTTCCATTTCATAATTTTTTTTTTAATTATATTCTTTTTCCAATTCACAGATCCTACTTTCTGCGTGTTCTTTGTCTTTTCCAATTCCACGGATCCTACTTTCTTGGGAGTTCTTTGTCTTTCCAATTCACAAATCCTACTTTCTAGTGAATTCTTTATTTTTTCCAATTCACAATTTTACTTTCCTGAGATTTTTTATTTTCCAATTCGTATTTCCAGGAAGTTGTTGCTCTCTTGTAAGGCTTCTCTTTCCTTTCCCCATTTATCTTCTAACCTCTTTTAGGACTTTTAATGGTCTCTTCTATGAGAGCATTATGTAAAGGAGGACAGTCTGATGCATTTTGCTGTTTGAGGGTCTCTTCAGGTTTGCTGACCGCTCTTTTTCCTAGAAGCTGTCGATTGTTCTTTTCATCTTTTTATTCATGTTTAAGCCTTTAGGTAGTCTCCTAGGCAAGGGGTTACAGCCTCTGCAGAGGGAAAGATGAAACCGATTTCTGGCTCCAGGTATGGGAGTGCTCTGGGTGAGAGTTTTCCTTCCCCCAACAGGAAGTGGATTCAGCACTGGCCGAGCTATCAAACTGCTTAGGGCTGATTGGATTACGATTGCCCTCGGCTAGAGACTAAGGGTGAAAGTGTCACTGCCCCAGGCCAGAGCCTCTTTGGGACTGTGAGTATTAGCAGCTGACCGCAGACCGCCACAAACCTGCCCAGAGTCTCTGCCTGATGCAAATCGGCCCTGGAAACTCTATGGCCCCAAGCCGAGCTCCCCACCGCGCAGATTGGAGGCTAACCGGCTGCGCCCTCCTGCGTGCAGGATCACAACTCCCAAGGAGAAGCCCGTACTGCGGGTTGGGGCTGCGCTTTGCTGAGATCTGTGCTTTCACCCTCGGTTTGAGACCTCCTGGAACCTAATTTCTCCCAGTTCGCCGATCTCCCCCTGGCCCCGGAACCAACCTTTTTGGTAGACTGCGATTTTCTTCGGCGGTGGGTTGTTCTCTTCTTATCTTTTCAATTGTAGCAGTCAAGACTATTTTTGAGGCTCGATATAATATTGATAAAGAGGGTAAGAGAAGAGCTTAGAAAGTCGCGTGTGACTTCTCCGCCATCTTGGCTCCGCCCCCCATCCCTCAATTCTCATAGAAATTTGTTAATAGTATGCACTATCTTTTTTAAAATTAAAAAAATAGTTCAAATTCTCTTTCTTTTTTGTGTCCCTCTTTACCTACTGAGAATACAAGCAATATACTATTAATTATGTATTTGAAATCATGCCAAACATATTTCTATGTTATCTATATTGACAAAAGGCAAGAAAACAACAATGTGAGAAAATTATACTTCAATTTGCATGAAGAATTCATCAGTTCTTCCTCTGGAGATGGATAGCCCTTTATATCATTAGTCCTTTGGAATTTTCTTAGAACATTGTATTGACCAAAGCAACTAAATCTTTCATGATTGTCATGATACTGTGTTTTACACTATTGCTGTTAACTGTGTACAAAACCTCCTGATTCTGCTCATTTCACTCTGCATTAGTTCATGTGGATCTCATGTTTTTCTAAAACCATTCCTCTGACCATTTCTTAGAGCACCAGAATACTCTATCACAACCATATACCACAATTTGTTTAGTCATTCCCCACTTGATCAGTAGCTTTTCAATTTACAGTTCTCTGCCACCAGAAAAAGAACTGCTATAGCATGACAAATATGGAAATATGTTTAGAAGAAAGGAATATATTTAGCCTATATTATGGATTGTTTGCTGTCTAGGGAAGGGGAGGAGAGGAGAAGAGTGGGAAAATTTGGAACACAAGTTTTTGCAAAGATCAATTTTGTAAACTATCTTTGTATGTATTTGGGAAAATAAAAAGCTATTTAAAAATAAATTGTCCTAAATTGAGGAGAAACTATTTAGTTCAACTTTTTTGAGTCTCTTTTATGATGTTTACCTTTTTATGCTTCTCTTGAATCTTTGTGTAAAAATCAACATTTCTGTTCAGCACTGTTTCTTTTTTATTAGAATACTTGAAAATCCTTATCTCATTAAATGTCCATTTTCTCCCCCCTTCCCACCCCGAAGGATTATACTGCTTTTATTGGAAGATTACCCTTGATTATGATTCTAGTTGTCTGTCTTATGGAATACCACATTCCAAGGTTCTGCTCCTTTATTATAATATTATAAATATATAACTATATATATATATATATAATATTATATATAACATATATATAAAATATAATATATATATATTATATATATAATATAATATTATAATAACTGCTAAGTCTTGTGTGATCTTGATTGTAGGTCCCCAATATTTAAATAGTCTTGTTTTAGCTACTTTACAATTGTTTCTCTCCAATTTGGTAAATCTGGAATTTGGTTGGGACTTTTCATTTTGGGATCTCCTGTAGGAGCTGATCAGTTAATTCTCTCAATTTCTATTTTGCCCTCTAGTTCCTTCAAAATTTATTGAAAGATAATGTCTAATGTTTTTTTTTTTAATCATAGTTTATAGGTAGCCCAATAATTTTTAAATTTATCTTTCCTCAATCTATCTTCCTGGTCAGTTCCTTGCCTTGCCTTGATGCATTTTAGATATTTTTCTGCTGAGCTTTATACAGTAGCCTTAATCCAACTTCCTAGTGTTATAGAGGTGGAGGATGAGTTTCAGAGAGGTGAAGAATTAAGAAGCAGCTTGTTGTTCCATAATAGTTTAAAGGTTACAAAGCTTTTTCCTCCTAACAATACTGTGAGGTAGGTAGTGCAAACTGAAATTTATATGTGTGAAGTCATTTGCCCAAAGTCACACAATTAGGTGTATCAGAACTTGAACTAGAATTCAGTTTGCTTGAGTCCTGTTAAGTGGATTTTCCACTGTGCTATTGGTTTCACACTTTTCAAAGTATGAGAACATCTTTTTAAAAAGCAAATATGTGAACACATACAATATGTATATATATATATGTATATTATGAATATATATGTATATATATATATATATACCTGTATGTATATATGTATATTGTATGTGTGTGTATACACTCAAAAACTCTATCCTAGAGTATCTAGATTATTAGCATTTATAATTTAGAAAATATGTGACCATGGAGAGTTACTATGATTTTAATAAAATCTCCAATTAATTAATCTCAAAATAATCTATTTGAAAAATATGTTAATTCATAAATATGAAGAACCATTTTTAATTGTCTGCAGAAAGCAAATTTGTCTATTACTTAAGTTTTTTTGGAACTAAATGAATATCAAAAAAGGAAATTCTTATTGGGGATATGAATTCCAAGGTAATCTCCAATAAATAAGTCAAATACTACTCCACCTCCACTCTAGGTCATAATCTTACAAATTAGAAAGTAGAAACTGCCTCAACTATTCTTGCCTTTCCTTTGACAGAGGACATTGCCCTTTGGGAATTCTGATCCAAGAATAGACTATAGAAACATTATCTTCCCCTTGGATCCAGCAATTGAAAAAAAAAAATCTGGATGCTCCAGAATGGGGTAAATATAATTTGTGCATATGTACTCCATTTCTTTTTTCCAAATGCATTCATGACTCTTCACCTCTTTATTGCTATAGATCTATTTCAGGTTAATGCATCTCTCTACTTAGGACTTTGATACTTGTAAACACTTTAACAACTATTTCAGACTACTTTTTCTGGATAAAGATGTACTGTCCCTATTTAAGGAGGCTAGATGACTCAAAGGAAAGGTAATGTGATAGGAAACCTTTCATCTACCATAAATCATTGACTCGAATCCTACCTCTATTGATGCCAGCCTAAATCACCTCTTCCTTATGGGAACTTTATAACTATAATAATAGCAAGAATGCTTTACATTTGTACAATGTCATATTTTACAAAGTATTTTATATACATGAATTATTGAGTTGAATCTGCAATTCAATTCACCAAGAATTTAATTAATGCCCAGTACATGCCAGAGACTGAAATAGGCACTGTGAACAATAACAGGAAAGAAAATAAAAACAGATCCTACCTTTAAGGAGCTTATGTTCACAACTCCATGAGGCAGATAGATCAGATATCAGTATATTATAGGAGCATAGATTTGGAACTGGAAACATTTTCAAGTTTTAGAGGTACTTACCATCTACATGGCTGTTAGCTCAACATTTGTCCTAAAGGAGAAAAGTGTGAGGCAGTTAGATGTCACAGTGGAGAGACCACTGGTCCCAAAGTCAAGAGGACATGAGTTCAAATGCGGCTTCAGACACTTAACACTTACTAGCAGTGTGACCCTGGGCAAGTCACTTAACATCAATTGCCTTGCCAAAAAAGGGGAAAAATAGGAAAGTATATGTTGTAGAGAAATTTAATTTTTAAATTTAAGCTAAGGAGATTGTCATAGGGAATGTATTAAAAGAGAACACCAAAGTATTAGGTCTTCAGGAAGAACTTCCCGAAGGAGGGGATTCCTAGCATAAAAATTCTGATTCTTAGCAAAATTACCATCAATTATTTTTAAATCAGTTTTTATCATCAACTAGGACAGGCTAGCTGAGCTTCCATGGGCTTCTCATTTGTCAGAACTTTAATCTAGCAACCAAGATTCCTGAGAGTACCTGGGGATGCTGCCCATTCAGCACTATTGATCCCCTGAAAAAAGGATCTGTTAGATGCAGTTCCATCAAGTCAATAGGCTTTAGTAATAAGAACTAGATAGCAAGAAAATATAATTCTGGTGGTTCAAAAGTCTTGTATGGTTTTCCTAGAGCCATACAATAAGTTTCTGGAACAGAACAAAATTTATACCCAAGGGGCTGGTCCTTTTCATTACCTATAGTTGTCATAGTAATATACATATATAAATGCATCCATCATCATCATCATCATCATCATCATCATCATCGTTATCATCATCATCATTGTGTCTATTCCTATTTCTCCTTTCTCTCTGTCTGTCTCTCTGTCTCTCTGTGTCTCTCTGTCTCTCTCTGTGTCTCTGTCTCTTTCTCTGTTTCTCTCTGTCTCTGTGTCTGTCTGTCTGTGTCTGTGTCTGTGTCTGTCTGTCTGTCTGTCTGTCTCTCTCTCTCTCTCCCCCTTGATCATAGCTTCTCATGTAGTGTTGTTTCTCCCATTAGAATATAAGTTCCTTGAGGTCAGGGACTATTTTTGTTTTTATATCCTGTTTCAACAATTTTTGATAAATAGTAAGCATAATAAATGCTAGTTCTTTCATCCTTCCTTTCTTTTGTTTTTTGTTTTGCAAGGTAATTGGTTATTAAGTAACTTGCCTAGGGTTATATAGCTAGTAAGTATAAAGTGTCTGAGGTCAGATTTGAGCTTTCTTTCTTTTTCTTTCTTTCTTTCTTTCTTTCTTTCTTTCTTTCTTTCTTTCTTTCTTTCTTTCTTTCTTTCTTTCTTTCTTTCTTTCTTTCTTCTTTCTTTTCCTTCCTTCCTCCCTTCCTTTCTCTCTTTTCCGTCCTTCCTTCCTTCCTTCCTCCCCCCTCTCATTCTCTCTCTCTTTTCTTTCCTCATTCCTTTCTCTCTTTCTCACACATTGAAAATGTCTTTCATGTTCAGCTCTCAGTCTCGTTTTATTTTTAGTTTTATTTTAACACATAGTTGAAGTAGTTAATATTGAATCGTTAAAAGGTCTCTAGGCTAAAGGTGACATGTACATCTTCTGTCTTATATCCTAGATTTTGCAGCTGTCATTATTTGTAATTAAAGAGGTGCTAAAATTTCTTTATAGGTCAGATGTAGGCAAACCTGAAACCCTGGCAAATATACAGCTCAGATTTTGATGGTGAGGAATCATAAACTCTTCAAGTTCAAAGGGACATTTGAGATCATAAGATCACAGGGCTAGAAGAGATGATAAATATTACACAGTTTGGCTGCTTTATTTGATAGATGATAAACTGAGACTCAGAAATGAGATGACTTGTTGTAGGTCATCCAATTGATAAATAGCAGCCAATGAGTCTAGAATTCTGGCTTTCTGGCTCTAGATATCCCAGAAGTTAGGATATAAACCAAATACAGAATTATATGCAGGTGGACTTTATGATTCTATGTCCTTTGTTGAGGGCACTGAGATAGTCTTCTTGCTCCCAAATTATCTGTCTCATCAGGCTATTGTAGAATATAAACTGAGCCTTTCAAAAAGATTGATTGATTAATCTTACACTCCAAGATTCTCATATTTGAATGCATATTCCCCTGGATTACATTAAGTTAGTATTAGTTATTAACACCTTACTATGAAATAGGTTGCAGATTCTGCAAATTATTATATTTGTAGGAAGCATTCAAAAATTATGCTTTACGTGAAATGACATTATTGAATGAATGCAATACTCTGAGACAGAAGAAGTGAGTTTTGATGAAAGAAGCCTAGGCAGATTGATTTAAAGTGTGTGCATTGCTTAGAAGGGCAGATCTATGAAAGGCACATCAGCGGGTTCCCTAGTGATCCAGAGAGTACTGGAAGAGTAGTAAGTATGGCTTATGAGCAGATAACTGACCCAGAAAATAGGAACTGAAAGTAAGGATGGAAGGCCTCCCAAGATAGCCTTTGTTTGCTTCTGAATCTTGATGGAGGCCCAAACTTAATACTGATATCAATGATACTGAGACTGTCTTCACTTTGTTACCTGTTATTTTGGAATTTCATGGGATGTTTTTGTATCCCCAAAGGCAACACAATATCAGAGGAAAGTGTATGAATACCAGGTGGTGAATCCTAGTTCTTCCATTTATTGATTTTGTCACAGGGGACACATCCCTTCAGCTCTCTAAATCTCAGTATCTCCCATTTAAAAGTGAGGACAATAATACTTGCACAAAGCATGTGCAGTTATTGGGGGTGGATTGTTGTAAACTATAATGTTATAAAATGTGTTAGTTTATTAGAACATATATGCAAAGATTGTTTAAAATAATGACAGATACACTAACAACTAACCACAATACATGTATCTAAATGTATAATCTCTAGTTATTTAAGTGATGTAACAATTACTCACAATATTTTTGGAACACTGCTTTTGAAGATAATTTAGGAGCCATGTGGGAAAAATCAATCATTTTCCCCTTTATAGTCACATTTCATGTGTGCTTTATTAATTTTTTAATAAATTATTTAAATTTTATTTTATTATTATATTATAAATTTATAAAAAATCAATAAATTAATTTATTAATTATTTAATGCCAGGCATTAAACAGTTGCTCTGATGTGAAATAAGAAGATCTGAGTTTGAGATCCACTATTATCACTTATATGGTCTTGGACAACTTCCTTCAGTTTCCCCAGGCTCATATTTTTTTTTTACCTATGAAGTGAGAGGATTGGATTAAATAATTGCAGTCCCATCCTTCTCTAAATTTCTGATCCCATGGTTTTAAATCATTTTACCTTTTTTGACCTCAAATTTCTCATTTTTAAAATGAGGAAGATGGATATTTAATAATCAATTAATGAATGGTATTAATCTATCAATTAATATAACACATTTAATTTAATTATAATATGTATTAGAATAATTTACTAAAATGTTTAACTCATCATTCTATTCAGTAAGGTCAAATGTTACATCTGAATATTATATGTCAGTAATTCTTTTTGCCTGAAGCACAAAACATTTAAGAGAACTCAGATGAGCCAACACCAAGGTCCTGGATCTGGTTCATCACTCAGGTGATGCTATCAGGACCGTGGCCCGAAATTTGTCTAATATTACTGATAGTCTAAATCAGAATAATATTACTTTTAGAGTAAATCTGCCAGTCATTGAGTTTTGGGATCTTACATTATTTATTTAAGCTGGATACAGTTGACAAGTGAATAAAGTGATAGACTTGTAATCAAGACCCGAGTTTGAATTTTACATTGGATAGTTACAACTATGTAATCCTAGAAAAGTCACATAACTTCAGCTGTATAAATGGAATCATTATAGCACTTATTGAGGTGTTATGAGGACCAAATGAGATAACATATGATATACCTTGCAAACCTTAAAATCTCATATAAAAGCTTCACAAAAGATAATTTGTAAAATATTACTGTACCAGTGGTCATTTATTTGCCAAAGTACAGATATGACCAGTAAAAGAGCTACTTCTGTCAGGAAATACATCATAAGAAGTGTTTATGAGTAAGAAAGATGGAGTTGATTCCATGTTAAAGCACTAAGACAACAGCAAAGTTTAGATTTCCCTTCTCCTGGAAGGTGCAGAAACATATTAGCAACAGTTCTCATTAGGTTGATTGTTTCTCCCAAATCAGCGAATCAATCAACAGGAATTTGTTGAATGACTACTCGAAACAGGACATTACCTCACATTTTTTATAACATTTTAAAGTTCCCAGTATCAGTTCATCAATAAACTTTTGTTAAGCACCTACTGTGTATGAGACACTATGTTAAATGCTTGGGAATATAAAGTCAAAAGACAGTTCCTTCTCTACAAGATCTTATAGTCTAATTGGGGAAACCAATTAGAAAAAAACAACACACATACTTGTGTACATATATATATATAATATACATCTAAATTCTCACATATATGAAAATATATAATAATAAGCAGAGGAAAGACACTTGCATTTATATTAATAGGTTACTATCCCAATTAATCTATTGTGTAAGTAGGAAAAGTCTTAATATTTCCATTGCACAATTGGGGACACATAGGCTGAGGGACTTTTACAGAGTCACACTATTAAGTTTGGACTTAGAGACTTGAAATCAGATTGCATAACTCCAATAATGCTATTAATAATTGACATTTGTGTAGTGATTAAAGATTAGATAAGCATGTTCACATATTATCTTAGAGAGCCATGCGATGGATAGAGTTGGAAAGATTTGAGTTCAAGTCTCTGCCCTCTCCCAAGATATATACTGCCTTTATAACCTTAAGCAATTCATTGATTGACATAACTTAATCCTTAATGTTCTGGTCTAGGCAATTGTCTAAGGTGCTAAGTTTCAAGGAAGGTATTGCCTGAATTGATGTAGGAAGTTTCCCCATCTGGAAATTCCCTATATCAATGAAATTACATAGGTCCAGTACCTATTTCCATTTCTCCATTCAACAATACTGCTAGATAAGTACTATCATTTTGTAAATGAGAAAGTAAGATTCAAAGAGGTTAAATGGCTCCCCTCAAAAGTAAAAGTGTGAGGCAGGATTTGACCATAACTCTTTGGGGCACTAAAGTCTTTTGCTTTTTCTACTGCACTAGCCTACCTTTTAAACTATAAGCTGATGCTGAAGACAATAATATTTATACATTGCTTTAAGGTATGCAAATCACCTTACATGAATTATTTTATTTGATCCTCACAACAACCTATAGAAAATCCCAGGGTAAAGGGTGAGAAAACACATTTTTTGTTCAGAGATCTAGAAATAGAAGAAGTATTAGAAGCCACTGCTCATATTTTGAAAAAAAATACAGTGTTTTTTTCATTGTGCCCAGATTCCCAAGGGTTGAGGAGTGACTAGATGATGAGCAGTGATAGTGGTGAGTTGCAGATATATGACAAATAGTTCAAGGGGATAACAAGGTTAAGAGAAATGATTTTTGCTTTTGCTTTTTGGCTTAGAAATCATGAATATATTTGAAGGCAGTGGGAGAAGAACCTAAAAATAGGGATAAAATTTTGAAAATATGAGAGAAAATAGGAAAAGTTCTCAAAGGATACAGAAGGGAAAGAATTAAAGGAATCCATAGAGGGGTTCAGAAGGAAGCAAAAGAACTACTCAAGCCCTGACATTTTAGCCAAGGAGGAGAAGATGGGGAAAATATATTGAAGTTTTGAAGTATGAAATAGGAAAGATAAAGGAGCTCATAATAGCTAACTTTGAATTTTTTCCAAATTGTCTTATTTCTGTTAAAATAATAGAAAAGGTCATCTACTGATCTTACTAAGAGCTAGAAAATGACCCCAGAAACATCCTCCCCAAAACCATGCTGTGATTTTTCTTTTCATCCTGTTCCCAGATGAATTATGCTCTTAAAAAAGTGACATGTACTGGAAATGAAACCTGGAGTCAGGGTTCATAAGTCATGAATTGAGTCAGAGGAAGGAATCCAAGTGCTGTGTGTGCTACTTTTTAGATATGTGACCTTGGTCAAGTCCCAATTTCCTTGAGGTTCAGTTTCCTCATATTTGAAATGGAGGATAATGATGTTTGCTCTTCTTGTTTCAATGGACTGTTGTAAGGAAAACAATTTATAAAACTAGAAAGCAGCCTATGGAGATGAGTTATTATTATATGTAAAATCAATAATGCCATAACCACCCTGAAAACCATGATGACAGTGACTTTATCATGAAGGAATTAACACAAAGTCTCTTTGATTAAAAGTACTAGGAGGAAAGAGGTCATGGAAGTAGGAGGGATGGAAGAATGAAAGGAAAAATCAATAGAATAGCTAGAGGCTGTATATACTGGCCAGGAACACCCCCAAAACATCCATCACAGCATCATGCTCTGCAGGGTTTATCTATTGAATATGCTACTCTTTTAAAAGAGCAGGGATTCATGAGTTTGCCAAGCATACAAAGGAATTCACCTAGGAGAAAACTTGCTGTAATTAAAGGGCAAAAACAATTTTAAAAAATTTTTTGTTTCTTTTTTGCAGAACAAAATTAAAAAGAAATCTAAGGAAGTTTAATATTCAAGAGAGTCATATTAGAAATGTGAATCAAAAGCTTGTGAGCTCAGTCTTTGTGCAATCCAAAGCTACCCAAATTTCTCCCATTATTCCACAACATTTACATACTGCTATTATTTAACTCGTGAGCCTGCCATTTTTCAATTGGAGAATGGCTTGATTTTTTATAAATTAGAGTTAATTCTTTATATATTTTGGAAATGAGGCCGTTATCAGAACCTTTGACTGTAAAAATATTTTCCCAGTTTATTGCTTCCCTTCTAATCTTATCTGCATTAGTTTTGTTTGTACAAAAACTTTTCAGTTTGGTATAATCGAAATTTTCTATTTTGTGATTAGTAATGATCTCTAGTTCTTCTTTGGTCCTAAAGATCTTCCCCTTCCACAGGTCTGAGAGGTAAACTATCCTATGTTCCTCTAATTTATTAATAATTTCATTCTTTATGCCTAGGTCATGAACCCATTTTGACCTTATCTTGGTGTACGGTGTTAAGTGTGGATCAATGCCTAGTTTCTGCCATATTAGTTTCCAATTTTCCCAGCAATTTTTATCAAACACTAAGTTCTTATCCCAAAAGCTGGGGTCTTTGGGTTTGTCAAAGACTAGGTTGCTATATTTGTTGACTGTTTTATCCCTTGAACCTAGCCTATTCCACTGATCAACTAATCTATTCCTTAGCCAATACCAAATAGTTTTGGTAACTGCTGCTCTATAATATAATTTTAGATCTGGTACAGATCTAGGATATGAACAGACAATTCTCAGATGAAGAAATTGAAACTATTTCTAGTCATATGAAAAGATGCTCCAAATCATTATTAATCAGAGAAATGCAAATTAAGACAACTCTAAGATACCACTACACACCTGTCAGATTGGCTAAGATGACAGGAAAAAATAATGATGATTGTTGGAGGGGATGCGGGAAAACTGGAACATTGATGCATTGTTGGTGGAGTTGTGAACGAATCCAACCATTCTGGAGAGTAGTTTGGAACTATGCTCAAAAAGTTATCAAACTGTGCATACCCTTTGATCCAGCAGTGTTACTACTGGGATTATATCCTAAAGAGATAATAAAGAAGGGAAAGGGACCTGTATGTGCACGAATGTTTGTGGCAGCCCTTTTTGTAGTGGCTAGAAACTGGAAATGAATGGATGTCCATCAGTTGGAGAATGGCTGAATAAATTGTGGTATATGAATATTATGGAATATTACTGTTCTGTAAGAAATGACCAACAGGATGATTTCAGAAAAGCCTGGAGAGACTTACACGAGCTGATGCTGAGTGAAATGAGCAGGACCAGGAGATTATTATATACTTCAACAACAATACTATATGATGACCAGTTCTGATGGACCTGGCCATCCTCAGCAATGAGATCAACCAAATCATTTCCAATGGAGCAGTAATGAACTGAACCAGCTATGCCCAGAGAAAGAACTCTGGGAGATGACTAAAAACCATTACATTGAATTCCCAATTCCTATATTTATGCCCACCTGCATTTTTGATTTCCTTCACAAGCTAATTGTACAATATTTCAGAGTCTGATTCTTTTTGTACAGCAAAATAACGGTTTGGTCATGTATACTTATTGTGTATCTAATTTATATTTTAATGTACTTAACATCTACTGGTCATCCTGCCATCTGGGGGAGGGGGTGGGGGGTAAGAGGTGAAAAATTGGAACAAGAAGTTTGGCAATTGTTAATGCTGTAAAGTTACCCATGCATATAACTTGTAAATAAAAGGCTATTAAATTAAAAAAAAAAAAAAACTCTTGAGCCTGCTTTAAATTTCAGTCATTTGTATTTTCCCATTTTTATTTGTCCTATCCTCTCCATTAGAATGCAAGCTTCTTCAAGTCAGGGGCCATGGCTTCTTCATCTATAACTTCATAGAGCCAATCAGTGTTGCTACTTAACTGTTCTAAATCAGCTTTGCAGATGAGCTATTGGCATGCTTCCTCTGTGTTCTTTGATAACTCTTCATCCTCCTGCTGACCCTTTAGGTCACTGTGCTTCTGGAACATTTTCTCTTTTCTCTCTATGTTCTTTCTCTTGGCACTCCATTTCATTTCCATAATTTCAACCACAATCTATAAGCAAGTGATTCCCAAATCTAAATATACAACCTTGACCTCTCTTTAGCTCTAGCCTCTGCACTTAGACTTCATTTTATTTTTCTCCCATGAAGATCTCATCTAAATCTTCAACTTGAATGATTTAGTTATACAGATAATTTCCAAATCTCTATTTGTAGTCTTAACCTGTCTTCCAAGCTCCAGTTCCTCATTTCTATCTGCCTAATGACATTTCTTCCTAGATACTCCAGTATCACCTCAGATTCAATATGTTACAAATTGAACTCTTAATTTTACCCTCAAAATTGATTATACATACAAACCCACGCACACATAAACACACACAGGTACACCTTTTAGTCATATCTCATGATCATATTTGACTCTTCTCTCTCCTTGTCTGGTTCCAAATCTCATAATTATATTTGACTCTTCTCTCTCCTTGCCTCTCACACCCAATTAGTTTACAAATTCTATTGCTTTAATTACTGTAATTTTTCTCATACATGTCTTGTAGGATCTTAGATCTACAGAGTGAAGGAATCTTAAAGGTCAACCACCTGAATCAGAGGAAGGTTAAATGTCTTAGCTAGGATCACACAGCAAGTAAGTGCCTAAGGTGGGATTTGAACTCTGATATTTTAACAATAGTATATTATTCACTACACTATGTTATCTCTCATTAGCTATTGTCTACTTCTCTCTATTCTTTCTTCTGATCAGGCTGTCATCATCTCTGTCTTGGATTCTTCTCATATCCTCATAATTCATTTTCTTAGTGTCCTATTTCTTCTTTTTGTCTCCTATACCAGTCCATACCAAAGGGGGAGAGGAGGGACCAAGTATTTATTAAGTTCCTACTATGTGTCAGACAGTGTGCTAAGTGCTTTACAAATATGATCGCATTTGATAATGATATTCTGGACAGTGGTGCCAACTTAACCTTAATGAATATATATCACATGTTATTCAACAAACCTTCAGAAGCTTCACATTGTCTATTAAATGAAATCCAAACCTGTTGATCTGTAATTCAAAGTCCCCCTTGACTTAATCAGTAGTAGGTTAAATAGCAATAGTAGTTCTCAAAGTCCATCTGCATTGGTCATACCTATATTAGTGGAATCTTTGACACATTGAAGCCTGGGTAAATGATCAAGAAAAGAGACTATATACTTAACCTCCATAAATAACATTATGAGTCACATCATGAAGAGCTTTGCATATTTTTCATTTTCTCATAGCATGCTCTAAGCTGTTGTGCTAATGAGCCCAGCTTGTCTTACAGTGACTGTGACTCAATCTGCAAAAGAAGTCTGTGTGGTCAGTGGCAAACCCAAAGCCATGCCTAATTCCAAACTGTGAGATTCCAGAATAGATCAAGTTGGCTTACTTGGTTCAAGGACCTGTGAGGACAGCCCTGAGTCTGTGCTTCCCATCAAAAATATGGACCCAGTTGGTAGCTACTAGACCTATTTTGTGTTCTTTTCTCTAAGAAAAATAGCTTTATTTAAGGTAATACTTCATCTTTTATCCTCTTGTCTCTTTTAAATTCAATTCAATATTTAATACTATCAGAGAGAACAATTGTTCCTTTGAAAATAAGGATGTAACAGAGTAGAAAGAAGTTTCCCAACTTGGCCTTAATTTGACTGCTCATGAGTACCTTCCAGAGAAGTTAATCCCTCTGTCATGTGATTCAATCAATAAGTATTAACTAAGTTCCAGGTACTAGAGCTACTGAGACAAAATAAATATAGTCTCTGTTTTCAAAAAGCATTCATTCTGCCTTCTATTAGGATGTCTGTGTGTATGTGTTTAAGTATATATGTGTATATATATATATATTGCATATGCATGTGTCTTATGTATTAGGATTTGTGTATGTTTATATGCCTGCTATATTATGCATGTATATGCATGTGTTTGTGTGTATTAAGTATATATGGGTACATTGTACACATGCCTGTTGTGTACAATGTGTATATGTATGCATATGTACTGTGTCATGTGAGTATTGTATGAGGGTGTGTGTGCATCAGGTGTTCATATATGTGTATTGGATAGAAACACATAGATCTTTTGCTTGATTCGTTTTCAGCCTAAATATACAGTCACTAGGTGAGAACTGCTTTGTTCTATCCTTTTCTCAAGTTGCTGACTAATGATACATGCCTTCATATTTGAGGAGAGAGTAAGGGTGAGAAAGTGGTGGTTAATCACTCCTGAGTCTTTAGTAAGCATGCTTTTTTGGGGTTTGCTTTGTAAATTTTCAGCCTAAAGAAAAATTGAGAAATGCTCTGATTTTGCCTTTGATGTCTGCTAGCTCTACACCCTTTCTCTGTTTTTTTGCTTCTTTTCATCATCCATTCTCTTCCCATATTGGTCCTCCTCTTCTTGGACTACCTAGTCCTAGACAACATTGTCTCGTCCTAGATTTGTGTCCCTATGAAGTATCCCATCCTTCAATTCTTTCCCTTTGTATCCTTGGTGTTTACCCTTAAGGAGCACAGATTTCATACCTAAAAAAAGATTTTTAGGGATCAGTTAGCCCATACCCTTCATTTTCCAGATAAGGAAACTGAGACTCAGAGGTGAAGCATCTTTCCAAATCACATAGGCAGAAAAAAGCAAAGGTGAGATTTATCTATTCATGACCTATTACTAATATTACTAACAACATTACTAATTATTACTATATAATAATAATACATGTATAATATATAATACCTATGTAATAAGTAATTACTACTACCTATTACTAATAGCAATAACAATAACTATCATTTATGGAGCGATTTAAGACTAGCAAAGCACTTTACATATGTTAGCTTTAATTCATGTGATCTTCCCAACAATCCTGTGAAATAAGTGGTGTTATTCTCTTCATTTTATCTATGTTAAATCTGAGACAAAGGTTAAGTGGCTTGACCAAGGTCATAAAGTTGGTAAGTGTCTATCCCACTTGCTATTCGCTTCTCCATCTAACTGCCTATTCTTTTTTTTTTTTTTTTTTTTTTCCTTTGTTATCCTTCAGAATTCTGTTCTCTGCCAGGGAAAGCAGGACTTAAGTTCACAAAAGAGATTCTTGACTATGTATTAATTTAATAAAAAAAATCATTACATGCTCTTTACATGTAAGAAAGCACAGTGGCAATTTAAAGTTGAATATGTCATAGTCCTTCCCTAAAAAAAGTTTACAATCTAATTAGAAAGAAAATATTCATACTGGGAGTTTCAGTATTCTAGAGAGTGTGATAAATATCTAAGTGTTCAGGATGACTCCTGGGTATGATTTGGATCTCATATGACCCCAGAACATCTTCCTCATTCACTTAATACAGTATTTAAAACTCTCTTCACTGCTCTTACTCTTTTGGCTTGAAATCTCTTCACTACTTAAAATCCCTTTTAAAATATAGATATTTTAGCTAAAGGTTGCAACACATAAAACTTCAGGGTTTTAGCTTTTTCTGAAGTAGAAATAGAAATCACTTCATGCATCCATGTTTGCATAAGATTGACCCTAATTGTTTGGGCTCAAGTAATGGGTTTTGATAGCAACCAAAAGACCCAGAACATAGTGCCCAGAAGTCCTAGAATGGGTAGGTTATGTGCATATGTGTGTTGTGTGCATATAGTTAGAAAGATAGCTAGTTAGATGGATAGCTAGGTAAGAATACCTATAATTTCTAACTCAGAGGTTCGTTGTTAAAGCTCCAATGAGATTGTACATAATAAAACACTATATAAATGTCAGTTGTTATTACTATTTTTATCATTCTCCTCCTTCAAAGTGCAGAGTAGGACAAGCTTGCTAAGGATTACTTTAGTAGTGAAATAGCTAGTCATCCTTGCAATACCAGCAAATAACACCCCAAAGCTACATTCATCATACTAGTCAATTAATTTTAGTTATTCTTGATAGGTCATTAATCTCTATAGATCTTCCTCCAGCTTGCCAAATTCTAGCTTCCTTTTCCTAAAGAAATGTGCTGATGTATCTGAATGCTTAATTCAAAAACAAAAGGAACAGATCTTCATTCAGATGGGGACACAAAATTGTTCACAAAAGAACCTGATTGAGGACTGTTACCACTGATTTATATTCTGGGGAAGCAGTGGTGGGTCTTGGCCCTTGTTTGGCCTTAATGGTGATTAAGAATGGTTTAATGCATGTGTGTTGGCAAGGCGAGGAATTTCAGAAGATGCATTTTCACATAGATTTTTCCTTCAGAATACTATTCAGGCAGGCAAGCAGTCCATAAACATTTATTATGTACCTACTATGTGCCAGGTACTATGCCAAGTGCTGGGTATGCAAAAAGGAGACAAATGGCAATCTCTATTCCCAAGGAGCTCATGGTTAAATTGGAAGACAAAATATAAGCAACTATGTACAAGCAAGATATATACAAGATTAATATACAAAAATAATAATTAAGAGAAAGAAAGCACTAATATTAAAAGAGCTTGAGAAAACTTGATTTCTAAATATGGCAACATATTTGGTGAGAAAAAGTCCATTGGAACTTGCCTGAATCATCTCTCTGTTGAAAAGAGCCACGTCTGTCAGAAGTGATGATCATATAATCTTACTGTTGCTGTGTCGTATTCTCCCTCACTTAACATCAGTTCATGTAAGTATTTCCAGGTCTCTCTGAAATCATTCTGCTGATCATTTCTTAGAGAGCAATAATATTCCATAACATTCATATACCATAATCTATTCAGCCATTCTCTAACTGATGGAAATCCACTCACTTTCCAGTTTCTTGCCACTAAAATATAGGTCCTTTTCCCTTTTTTATGATCTCTTTAGGATATAGACCCAGTAGGGATACTGCTGGATCAAAGGGTATGCAGTTTGATAGCTCTTTGAGTATACTTCCAAATTGCTCTCTAGAATGGTTGGATCATTCACAACTTCACCAACAATGTATTAGTGTCCCAGTTTTCCCACATTCCACCCAACATTTATCATTATCTTTTTAGACTAGGAGTTTTTAACATAGAATCTGTGAACTTTTTTTTAAAATTGATAAATGGATACCTATATATAATATTGTGATAACTATATCTAGATTCTCTGTGCACACATATTATATATGTATAAGCATGTAATATACACAGATACATACAATATGAAAAACTGAAGTACAGAGACATTATATAATTTGCTCATGAGTCACCCAGTTGGTTTATATTTGAGATAAAGTTTAAGTTCAGGGTGACACCAAATCCAATACTCTATATACTATACCATGCTGCTAGCATTCTTTTCTTTTTTATGATTATGATGTAATCATTTTTAATTGTCACTCATAGTCTTCACATTGTCAACATAAACTTTACGGTAGACTTGCTAGTAAAATAAACCAAAGCTTTCTTCTTTCCCATCTTCCTTTTTCCCCTTCCAACCTCTCACATTTAAAAAGCCCTGTAAAATTATCAAGTATGAAGCAGTTACATCTAAATTAAATAAATTAAAATTCTTAGAACATTTGCCCTTTACCAAAAATTTATAATCATGTGATCCTCAGAGCAATCCAGGGAGGTAGGTTCTATCATTATCCCTTTGCAGAATAGTACACTGGGGTAAACAGAACTTTCTTTTTTTATTTTTATTTTTTGTTAAAGCTTTTTATTTTCCAAACATTTTTTCAATATGGATAATTTTTCAACATTGACCCTTGCAAACTCTTATGTTCCAAATTTCCCTCCTTCCCTCCACCTCTTCCCCTAGATGACAAGTAATTCAATATATGCTAAACATGTTAAAATACATATAAATCCGATATATGTATATATATTTATGCAGTTATCTTGCAGAACAGGAAAAATCAGATCAAAAAGGGTAAAAATGAGAAAGAAGACAAAATGCAAGCAAGCAAACAATAATAAAAAGAGTGAAAATGTTATGTTGTGATCCACTCTCAGTTCCCACAGTCTTCTCTCTGGATGTAAATGGTTCTCTTCATCACAAGATCATTGGAACTGGCCTGAATCAACTCATTGTTTCTTTTTTTAAATAGCTTTTTATTTACAAGATATATGCATGGGTAATTTTTCAGCATTGACCCTTGCAAAATCTTCTGTTCCAACTTTTCTCCTCCTTCTCCCCACCCCCTCCCCTAGATAGCAGGTAGACCCATACCTGTTAAATACAATATATGTTTACATATCCAATATAGTTATTTTGCTGCACAAGAAGAATCAGACTTTGAAATAATGTAAAAATAACCTGAGAAGGAAATAAAAAATACAAGCAGACAAAAACAGAGGGATTGAAAATGTTATGTTGTGGTTCACACTCATTTCCCAGAGTTCTCTCACTGGGTGTACTTGGTTCTCTTCATTATTGAACAAATGGAACTGATTTGGTTCATCTCATTGTTGAAAAGAGCCATGTCCGTCAGAATTGATCATTGTATAATCTTGTTATTGCTGTGTACAATGACCTCTTGATTCTGTCCATTTCATTTACTAGCATTCTTTTCTAAGGTGTAATTTGAAACCCACTCTGTTCTTTTAATCCTGATATTCTTTCAGTGTCTTCCTTTATGTTCTTTTTGAGAAGAGAGAGGTCTTTAAAATTCTTGACCTTGTTTGTGTACCAATGGAATATATAGACTATCTGTACTTTATAATGCAATCTATAATGCAATCTTGCTAGACATTTTGCTCACTTTATTTTCTGGCCATGTATTTCTTTGATGACATCTTTTATAGTGCTTTGCCTGCATACTATTTTCACTGATTATATCTTGTAACCTGCCTTGGTCAAGTTTGCATTTCTTCAATTCCCTTTGAAATTGAACATTTTTGATATTCATGGGTCATTCTGTAACATAGAGCTACACAGAACCACCAGAAGAATACTAGGATTAAAACAATAGACCTTTGCTTTGTGGGAATGGCTGAAATCATTCAAAACACTAGTATTTCCCAAAGACAATTCAATTCATTATCCTTCTCTTCTTTAATTATGGCTTATGATCATTGTTCATTTGAAATGATTGTTCAAGATATATAGGCTGATATAACATCTCTATGGGCTGTTCATACAACTGCACGTCCTAATTAGAACCATTAGTCATTTTTGATACACTTATATTTTATTATGTGGATAGTGTAAATTCTTTTGAGTGATTATATATCTCATTTACATATCATTATAAGATAGAAAATGAAGGAGAAAGAAGATATGAAGGGAGCAGAAGGAAGAAGAGTAAGAGAAGATGGAGGAAGAGCAAAATTAAGAAATGGTTTGCAACAAGAAATATCTAAAGCATCTTGGCATTCAGATGGAAAGAGATTCTGTGTTCAACATCCTCCATCATGGTGTCTAAAACTGTTGGTGAGTTTATATGACCTTGTTTTATGCCATCTTCTTGATATTTATAATTAGAGGTGATCAAATTTTTTATTTTCATATTTTTTGAAGAAAACTTGCAAATGCTAGTTTTAATTTTTTTTAATTTATTTTTTCTTTTTATTTAATAGCCTTTTATTTACAGGTTATATGCATGGGTAACTTTACAGCATTAACAATTGCCAAACCTCTTGTTCCAATTTTTCAGCTCTTACCTCCACCCCCTCCCCCAGATGGCAGGATAACCAGTAGATGTTAAATATATTAAAATATAAATTAGATACACAATACGTATACATGACCAAACCGTTATTTTGCTGTACAAAAAGAATCAGACTCTGAAATATTGTACAATTAGCTTGTGAAGGAAATCAAAAATGCAGGTGGGCATAAATATAGGGATTGGGAATTCAATGTAATGGTTTTAGTCATCTCCCAGAGTTCTTTCTTCATGCGTAGCTGGTTCAGTTCATTACTGCTCCACTGGAAATGATTTGGTTGATCTCGTTGCTGAGGATGGCCAGGTCCATCAGAACTGGTCATCATATAGTATTGTTGTTGAAGTATATAATGATCTCCTGGTCCTGCTCATTTCACTCAGCATCAGTTCGTGTAAGTCTCCAGGCCTTTCTGAAATCATCCTGTTGGTCATTTTTTACAGAACAATAATATTCCATAATATTCATATACCACAATTTATTCAGCCATTCTCCAACTGATGGGCATCCATTCAGTTTCCAGTTTCTAGCCACTACAAAAAGGGCTGCCACAAACATTCGTGCACATACAGGTCCCTTTCCCTTTTTTCTAATCTCTTTGGGATATAAGCCCAGTAGTAACACTGCTGGATCAAAGGGTATGCACAGTTTGATAACTTTTTGAGCATAGTTCTTAACTACTCTCCAGAATGGTTGGATTCGTTCACAACTCCACCAACAATAAATGCTAGTTTTTAACATATGCATGGGAAACACTTGTAGAAGGAGAGCCATTAAGTTTGCCTTTTTGTCCTACCAAGTTAAATGGTATTTCTTTGTTTATATAGCCCACAATTAGTTTAGTGAGCTATGGTATACTGTATACTTTCCATCAATTATATTCCTCTAATAATGTGATCTGCTATATAATATTTTTTTTGGCAACAGCCTGCCCATTCTACTTAAACCTTCATCAAGGATATCCTTGATATTTAAGTAGCTTGTTCAATTAAGGATTGTCAATAGAGGGGAAAACTGGCATATGAATCAGTAGTTAATATTTCCTGTTATCTTTTTGTTTTTTAAATTAAGCCAGTAAATTTTCCCAACTATTTCATATGCTCTCCTCTAACAGATATTTTGATAATGAGACTTTTCAAACTCTCAAATGTTATTATCTTTAGGATAATGTCTTCTGTATGTACTTGGTCTACTCTAGCTGTTCTTCCTACTATTCTTTTCTTTAGTGCTACTTCTACCTCATCATACAGTTTATTGGGACTGGGAAGTTACAGATTGAATGTGATGGGTTTTTTTTGCCAGTGATTAGAAAAGAATTTGTTACAGAACAAAGTTCAAATTCTATAATTTGGCACTGAAGTCTCTCTCTGATTATGATACCACCACTCATCACCACCACCAGTACTAATACTGCATCATCTTTATCTTCCTTCTATCTTTTATTTTTCCTTTTTCATCTTCTGTTTTATTTTTCATCCTCTTCTTTGCTATTTAAACTTCCTGTGTCAGATTATCCAGCAATGTGATGTTAAGGATCCAGTTAGGTGGTTTTGTTGTTCTTGATGTCTAAAAAAAGCTTACTAAAATAATAATTGCAGATCTTTTCCATTTTCTTTTATCATTTGTCCTTTCATTTTAGTTTTTTATTTAGAAGTTATATGCCTGGGGTAATTTTATAACATTGACAATTGCCTAACCTTTTGTTCCAATTTTTCCCCTCCTACCCCCCCTCCCTACCCCAGATGGAGGTTAAATCATATTAAATTATTAAAAGTATAAATCAAATACAAAATAATATATGTCCAAAAGTTATTTTGCTGAACAAAAATTGGACTCTGAAAAGAGTGTACAATTACCTGGGAAATAAAAATGCAGGTGGACAAAATAGAAGATTAGAATTCTATTAATTGTTCTTAGTCATCTCCCAGAGTTCTTTTGCTAATTGCTGGTTAATTCATTTCCCTTCATTGGAACTGGTTTAGTTCATCTCATTGCTGAAGATGGGGTCCATAAATTGATCATCATATAGTATTGTTGTTAACCCAAAGTCTCCTGGTCCTCTCATTTCCTCCAGCATGGTTCTTAAGTCTCTCCTGGCCTTTCAAATCATCCTGTTGGTCATTTCTTCGTAATTTTATAATATTCATATACCACAATTTATTCAGCCATTCTCCATTTGATGGGCATCCACTAAGTTTCCAGTTTCTGGCCACTACAAAGAGGGCTGCCACAAACATTCTTGCACATACAGGTCCCTTTCCCTTCTTTAAAATCTCTTTGGGATATATATAAGCCCAATAGTAACACTGCGATATTGAAGGGTATGCATAGTTTGGTAACTTTTTGAGCATAGTTCCAAATTGCTCTCCAGAATAACTGGATGTATTCACAATTCCACCAACATTGTGTCAATGTCCCTGTTTTCCCACATCCCCTCCAACATTGCACATTATCTTTCCCTGTCATTCTAGCCAATCTGACAGGTGTGTAGTGGTATCTCAGAGTTGTCTTAATTTGCATTTCTCTGATTAATAATGACTTGGAGCATCTTTTCATATGGCTAGAAATAGTTTCATTTTCTTCAGCTGAGAGCTGTCTGTTCATATCCTTTGACCATTTATCAACTGGAGAATGGCTTTATTTCTTATAAATTAGAGCCAATTCTCTCTCTATTTTGGAAATGAGGTCTTTATCAGAACCTTTGACTGTAAAAATGTTTTCCCAATTTATTGCTTCCCTTCTAATCTTGTCTGCATTAGTTTTGTTTGTACAAAAACTTTTCAATTTGATATAATCAAAATTTTCTATTTTGTGATCACTAATGATGTCCTTTCATTTTCCTTCTTACATGTCCTTGGGTTTTGTTTAAGGTTTTGCCAAACTTTCTTTAAACTGGTTTTAGCTTCCATTGATTTTCTCAACTAATTATTGGTGGTAATCAACCATTATCCTTCTTTGTTAGAAATCACAAATGAATTTGTGTTCTAAAATGTTGCTGCCTTTGGTTGCTATTTCTCTGTGCTTATAAGTCAAATGTTTGTTAAGATGACTTCTACATATTCTTGATTTTTTTGTGTAAAGTTTTATATCTATTAAATTTTATATAAGATTATTATAATTGATGTTAATATAATTTCTTTATTTTAAAGACTAGGCTTCTTTTCACCCAGGATAGAAAGAAAATTACCACTCATAAGTCTGGTTCTACTATTAATTTGCTTAGGAGTACTGACCTGATCAGTTTCTGAGTAGCACTAATTTTCCCTTTTATTGGCAACTGAGTGCCCCATCTTCCTCCTTTACATTTAGAATCAAATGAAAGTTAGTAACTAGGTAAAAATAAACAAACAACTGTGTGAATTTTAGCACTCTCTGCCCTCTTTATTACATTTCTTTGATTATCACTACAAAAGTGGAAGGGGCCATTTTGAATTTTTCTTTGCTTCATCAGTTGCCACAAGAATTGGCACATGATAATGAGAGATAATGAGGCTGACAATTTCATGTAACTCTGCCTCACTTAAATCCAATTTATGCACAAATCAAAGAGAATCAGAGAATTTTGAACTAGGGTTATTCTTAGAAAATATCTTGTCTAATTTCCTCTATTTTGCATATGGAGAAACTAAGGCCTACAGATGTTGAGTGAATTCACAAAGGTCTCATAAGTCTTAAGGAGAAGAACTGCAGTTCAAACTTATTAAGTTCAAATTTAGGGTTCTTTCCATTGTACCAAATTACCTATCATCTATCATACTGACATCTAAATATTTGATTCTCAATAAGTATTTAGGGAGTTCAAAGATACATTTCTCATTATAAATAAACTAGATCCTTGATGCTGTTAGCTGTCTTGCAGTTTCAAATTATTCAGCCTGGCGGAGCAAAAGCAATTCAAGTTTCTGGTGTCAAGTACTTTGTCATCTGTGCTACCTATTAATTGGCCACTCAGACACGGAAGGCCACATTATCCTCAGGCAAGATTCTAAGAATTAAGGAAATTGGAGCTCTTCAGCTGGGACAATGTCTATATACATCAAGCTGGCTTGACTATTTCAATGAAATAAAGACTTAAATAGGCAAGACAATTTTTTTCTCTAACTTTGCATAATACCAAATAGCTGATTTAACTGAATTTGTAACTTTCCAGTTGGCTGTGTAACTGTGGTGACAAAATCCAATCAAATAACAATCTTCATTTTTGGTCTCTATAATAACAAATAATCAGTTTAAGGGGTTGACTTACCACAAAATCAATTTCTTTCTAACTTAGAGTGGCCAGATCAACCAAGTGACTCTGAATTCTTGGTAACAAAGCATAAATCTTTTAAGCAAACATCTCTTAAACACCAGAACAACAGAGATTTTTTTTTAACATGACAATATATTTCCAAAAGGTTCTTCAAATTATTATCGCTATTATATAAATGTGACAGAGTAAAGACTCTGATTACAGAGATTTATTCTTTTTTTTTTTTTTTAACAAACCCATTAAGGAGGTCTGATAATACAAGTTGACAAAAAATATCATAATGAATTTACCTATTTGGAGATGCATCAACAAACAGTGGGCAAAGCACCAGTTCTCAAAAATTATCAGCTGATGTAATTGATTTAGCTTTCAGGAGAGCAGCAGCTTCTCACCAGGGCATATTGACATCCTAAAGCATATACTCACACACAATGCAACAAATTATGAGATAATGGTACTGATTGATCATCAGTAGAACAAAAAAAAAATGAGGAAAAAAGCAGTGCCTACCTGAATATCTTATTTTTTATATAAGAGATCTCATTTATAGCTAACAAATATTATAAATATGATATGGTGGGAACAATGGAGATAGCAAGTGAAATGTATGCATCCTTTTTGACTATATTCCTTTAAAGAGGCAGCAGCAGACTATAAATAACTGATTTGGGGCTGTAAAAGACCTTAGAAGCCATTTAGTCTAACCACTTCATTTTACAAACTAGGAAACTTGAGGCCCAGGGAGGTGAATTGTTTTGTCTAGTGTCATACAGTTAGTTATCTAGTCTCTGATTGAATACTTCCAATAAGAGTTGTCCATTAAAAAGAAGCTGAGGAGCTTATTTAGACTACACCCTGTTTTTGACTTCTAAGTCCATGGCAGGCAAAAATTAAAGATACTACTGGGCCACAAATGATCCTTTTACTTCTGATCATTTGGAAGGGTTTGAATTTGAAGTTGAGGGACCTGAATTCAAATCCCTCACCTTTAACTTGTTATTGTCAATCATATTATAGTAGATTTTCTTGAATTGGTTGGAGGATTGCAATATGGGACTAAAGACAGTAAGCAAACTAGTAAAATAAACAATGTACTGAAAAATAGGAGACAGTTTTATGTTTATCTCTACCAAGAGTTCATTGTGTGACCTCAGATAAATCACTTTAATTCCTTAGTTCTTAATTTTCTTCTCTGTTAAGATGAAGGGGTTAGCCTAAATCACAGGGTCTTCGCTTGGGAATTCATAAACTTGGAAAGGGAAATTTCTATGTTCAATTTCATGAACTTCTAACAGAAGTTTAAATTTTTAAGAATTATTTTAAAAAAGTTATTCTGGGGCAGGTAGGTGGTACGATGGATAGAGTACCAGTGCTGGAGTCAGGAGAACTGGAGTTCAAATCCAGCCTCACATTTGATACTTATTAGTTGTGTGACTTTTTGCAAGTAACTTAACCCTACATGTGTCACCAAAAAATATCCTGAGATGGGGTCCCTAGAATTCTCTACACACTGTTAAAGGGATCCATGCCACAAACAAGACTAAGAGTCCCTGGGTTAGATGAACTCAAAGATTCTTTTTAGCTGTAAAATTTTGCTTCTGAATCCCATAAGATTACAGCCTTCGATCTGGAAAAGATTTTGGAGGTCATCTATGTCAACCCCCTCATTTAGAGATGAGAAAATTGAAATCTGGAATGGTTGGGATGTGGCCAAGTCCCATTCCAACTTCCTTTAGATTCCTTTCAGTACTAAACATTCATGATATACTACTCAATCTCCTATCTGAGAACTTCATTATATAGGTTCGTTGAGAATTTGATAAAATAATACATGATGTATATCTTTAAGTTATTAAATACATTCAGAGACTAAACACACAATATTGTGCAAAATCCAACTTTATCCATGTAAACTAATTACCCTAGTATATTAAATAGAGGTTAGTAAAGTCAAATTAATAAGCATTTACTAATTACCGACTATGTACTAAGGTACAAAGAAAAACAAAATAAAATATTTGCTCTCAAGAAGTCCAGACTCTAATACCTAGACCACATATCAACAACTATGTACCTACAAATTATATATAGGATGAATTGGCAATAATCAATACAGAGAAGGCTCCTGCTTCCCAGGATGCTATGACATATAACGAGATAAACAATTTTTTTAATAATGGAAGGAACGAAATAATGGAGGGGGGGGAATAGATGGAAAAAACTTGGAAATACGTCCATTTAGGAATTTCAAACAACTTAAGTATTTCTAGTTGGTACAGAATGTAAAATATTATGATTTAATTATTCTTTCTTCACTCAAACTAATTGGAGAAATAAGTATATCTAACCTGGAATAAAACAATTGCGGTGGTTAGCTGTCAATAAGCATTTGAAAAACTTTCACATGAAAGAAGAATTAAATTAATTCTGTTTGATGCCTGAAGCAAAACTAAATGTCATAGATAGAAATTAGAGAGACAGATTTTAATTTGATTACAAGGAAAACTGACTTAGAGCTATCTCACAGTACAGTGGGTTGCCTTGAGTGCTAATGGGTTCCTAATGATTAGAAGTTTCTAAGCTAAGACTGTTGAGAATACTATGGAGGAGGATTTTGGGGGGGAGCAAATAGAGGTCAAATAAAGTCAGATAAGTTGGAACTTTGATGTTCCTTTCAACTGTGAGACTCATCAAAATTTGCAACGGCCCTAACTCTCTGTCCACTGACTCCTCCTGCCAACTTGTAGCTTATTTTGCTTTTATCATGAGGCTTTCTGGACATAAAGTGCTCCTTATGCAATCTAATGACCTCAAGAAATAGAGGGCCATCTCTCTAAGATAAGAAACAAAAAAATCAACAAAATGAGGGAAACTCAGTTATCCATAAAATTAAGACAAATGTATTTACTTGGTTCTGGTGGACATGGAGAATTGGATTGAGGAAAAATAATTTTTAATAATTCCCCCAATTTTTAACTTTACTTCACATGTGTACACTGAGCCAATCCAACTCATGTAATGTTTGTTCTATGTATCATTTCATTTACTCCAAGAAAGAGAAAAGAGGATGTTTTTCTAAAGTCTATTCTTTTGTTCACAAGTATTGTTGAGTGATAAAAGGTTCTGATAATTACTGCCAAAATTGTCTTGGTTCATTTTTGCCCTTCTTCCTTCCAAACATTTTTTCATTACTGAAACATCAGTAGAACATGAATGTCCTTGTTAAATCTCTCTGATCAATTTAAAATTTCTTCAACATATTAATTGAGGAATTTACATGCCCATCCAACCTTTCAATTTTCAGTCATAAATAGAATGCACTATAGCTTATCTTCATAATTACTTGAAGATGTAGCGGTTAACCTACATTCTCTCTTTCCTATTATTGTTTTTCCTTTAGTTTTGTTATTCCTCTCTAAAGGAATTAACTATATGATATGTCATCTTTTTTTTGACATCAAACCAGACACAAGAACAGAGATAGAAACAATGAAACAGGGGAAGGGATTTTTGTAAGATAGAGAAGGGAAAAAAGCTGAAAATCAACCTCATCTATTTGATAATTTGATAATTAAATCTCAATATATTAGAACTCAGGGGTGAGTTCACAAAGCAGTTTCCTTAAAATGATCCTATATAGCAAGTAGTACAAATATTAGTATTAACTCTACTTCACAGATCAGACATACAGGCTCACAAATGTTAAAATGATTGACTAAAATTTGGCAAGTATCAGAACCAGGATTGAAATCCAAGTTTCCTGAAATCACATTCAGTAATTCTCTCCTATATCACTATTGTCTTCTAAGACTGACTTGTCTACATATATACATTTTTGTATAGAAAAATGCAGGAAATGTCCGTGAAACCTTTTAAACATCCAAGTTATTTATTCCAAAATACTTCTTATTTTCCATTGGAAAAATTATTTGCTGCAAAGACAACATAACAAATCTTTGTCCATGAGGTTTTCTTGGCAAAAATGACAGTAATGTGTCATTTTCTCCTCCAGTGGATTAGAGTAAACGGAACTTAAATGACTTGACAGGGTCACATATCTACTATCTGGGGTAGGACTTGAAGTCAGACTTTGTTGTTCTAAGTCCAGCACTCTACCCACTGAGCTATCTAGCTGCCCCTACCTGTATGTATACAAACAGATTTATTTATATAGGCATATATATTTTCTATATGCATACATGCAAATGTGCCATTTATATATGCATATGTATATATATGTATGCATACATATATCCATATATAAAAGTCTATATGTCTATATCTATCCATTTATTTAGGATGATATAGATATAAATAGCTGTGTATGTATACATACATACATGTATGCACACACACACATACATATACACATATTAGATAGAAGGATAGAGAGATAGCTGATAAATGGATGGATGATGGATGGATAGAGGCAGTTAGGTGGTGCAGTGGATAGAGTGCTGGGAATGGAACCAGGAAGACTCATCTTCATGAGTTCCTATTCAGATCCAGAGATATACTAGCTGTGTGAACCTGGAAAATCACTTAACCCTATATACATACAAAATATTTTATATAAATATATTATCCAAAAAGATTGTTAGGGGATGAGAATATTGGCTTATCTCCAATAAGATTAATTTAAATATGTGTAAATGTATTCTTAGGGGTAGTTGGGTAGCATGATAGAGTGCCAGGCTTAGAGTCAAGAAGACTCATTTTTGTGAGTTCAAATCCAGCTTCAGACACTTACTAGCTATGTGATCCTGGACACAGTACTTAACCTTTTTTGCTTCAGTTTTCTTAACTGGAAAATGAGCGCACATGATAATAATCATAAAAGTGATTACTAGTATTTATATTGTACACAATTAGGGTTTGCAAAAAATAGTACATGTCTCATTTGCCCCCTAGCAATAACCTTGTGAAGTAAGGAATATTATTGTCCTCATTTAACAGATGAAGAAATTGAAACAGTGACTTGCCCAGGGTCATGCAGCTAATTAGTATTTAAAATTTGGTTTGAACTCAAGTTTTTCTGACTCCCAGTCCATTGGCATAATTAAGTGGACAACCTTTATACTTCATTGGTATCCTTTTAATGCAAATACAATGAATTGAAGACACCCCTCCCCCCCCCCCCCCCCCCCCCCCCCCCCCCCCCCCCCCGCCCAGAATGTTGATTGGATTCCCTGTGTTGAAATTGTAAGGATAATATGAAAGAGAGTCACAAATAATATACATTATTATTCATTATTATTGTTGTTTGGCCTTTATGTTAAAAGAGGACCAAAATGGCATTTTAATGTTGGGGTCTATGTAGCATGACCAGATATACCTGATTATACCATTATGATCTCAAAAGACTCTACCCAAGCTCAGGCACAAATATGATTATTTGAGAGGGAAATGTCTAAATTTGTGCATTTCACATTTCTTTTGTGCTAGCATGATTCTTTTTTGTTTGTTTGTTTGTTTATAGGGCACAGCATCTTCTTTGATATAGGCACACCATATTAAATAGTCTTGTGCCATCATGTCAATATCTTCCATGTTTAACAATTGACACCAAAGTTCTTCAGAAAGACCCTGAGTTTTTGTATTGCTTCTCATCTCCATGAGAGCATTTGCTTTGTGTGAGTTCTCTAATCCGTGTCATTGGAGGGAACATCTGTGTTGAAGAGATGATAGATACAGTAATAAGTTGTAATGGGGTGAAGTCTTCTGACAAATAGTATTATCCATAACACAAAAACGGGATGCTTTCCTCCCATCAAGTTAGGTATCTGCAAATAAAAGACGGGTAAGCATTTCTTGTCTATGTTATGGAAGACATTCTTAGACACAAACTAGACTAGTTGAGTCTAAGGTCATATGTGAGATTCTGTGTTTCTGTGATCAAACAAAGGTTTCCAGTTTTTAGACTCTAAATATTCTGATTTCTGAAACTATGATGAATTAACCCCTCACTCTCATGACAAGTTCGATAAAAATAGTTGGGTTGTTGATGAAATCATATTTCATCCTACTATTCAAATTCAACCTCAGACACTTACTAGCTGTGTGACTATGAGCAAGTCATTTAATCCTATTTGCTTCATCTGTAAATTAAGTTAGAGAAGGAAATGGAAAACCACTCTAATATCTTTGTTAAGAAAATGCTAAATGGGATCAACAAGAGTTGGACATAGTTGAATATCAACAAAGCCTGACTTTCAAAGGCCTCCATATCTTGCTTCACTTTCCCTTTCCAGTTCAATTTCTTAACCCACTTTACTATTTTTCACTTTGTCAACAATTCTGCAAGTAACTCACCTTCTATCAACTTCCTCACTATTTCTAACTTATGGTTTTTTCCCCCCTCTAGTCATACTGACATAGATTTCTAGTTGGAAGGGAAATTAATAGACATCAGATCCCAACAATTTATTTTAATGATGAAATAGATTTAGAAATGTCTATTGATTTCCTTAAGGCCACACAACTAGTAAATATCTGAGGTGATCTTCCTGGTTCCAAATCTAGTTCCTTCTCCATTGTACCATGCTGCCTCTCTATGTCTATTATCAGTATACCTGAAATGTTCTGTACTGCTCCTCTACCCTTCCTTTAATCTCTGCCTTTTGAGATAGTGCTCATTCTTCAAGGCTCAACTCCAAAGTCATTTCTTCCATGAAGCTTTACCTAACGCTCCAGTTGGACATGATTCCTTTTTGTATTTTGTCTTGCTATCTCTTGCACATTTATCAAATTATTTCATATCAAATTTAATTTCATATCACGGTATCACCATTGACAAAGTCCTATTCTGAGTCTTCATGTGGTATAGTGTTGGTTCTGGTTTCTTGAAAGTTAATGCAAATGGTGCACAGTCACTCATAGTTCTAAGATGAAAAGGCTTCTAATAGGGACATGATAGCAGACTATTGATTTTCCACCAGATAAGTGATCAATAAGAGGACAACTAAGTACAAAAAGATTCTTCACCCAAAACTAGGCAGCAGTGATTAATGAAAAAAACTAGGAATAGAACCTCAGTTCTTTGAAAGCCCTTTCACTTTGGTTGTGATGGTACAAGTATGGTGGAAAAGGAAGCAAGAGTTTATGAGTCACATGGTATTTAGATCATATATTATCTGTTAATATTCTTAACAAGGTACAATAAAATGAAAACAAAACAAAAAGAACAAGATTTTCAGTCTCCCCTTTTAGAGGCAAATAAAGAAATAAATGATGACTGAATCACTCAAAGGCAAAAAGAAACATTTTCTATGATATTTTATTCCTATAAAACAAAAAGTTAAGAATTTGAAAGGAATTAATGAAAAGAAAAGCAAATGAAGATGGCCTAGCTGTGCCAGATCTAAAACTTTATTACAAAGCAGCAATCATCAAAACCTTTTGGTACTGGCTAAGAAATAGAAAAGTTGATCAGTGGAATAGGTTAGGTTCACAGAACAAAATAGTCAATGACTATAGCAATCTAGTATTTGACAAACCCAAAGACCCCAACTTTTGTGATAAGAATTCACTATTTGACAAAAACTGCTGGGAAAACTGGAAACTAGATGGCAGAAAGTAGATATAGACCCACACTTAACACTGTATACCAAGATAAGGATGAAATGAGTTCATGAACTAGACATAAAAAATGATATTATAAACAAATTTGAAAAACATAGGATAGGTTACCTCTCAGACCTGTGGAGGAGGAAGGATTTTGTGACCAAAGAAGAACTAGAGATCATTATTGATCACAAAATAGAAAATTTTGATTATATCAGGTTAAAAAGTTTTCGTACAAACAAACTAATGCAGGCAAGATTAGAAGGGAAGCAATCAACTGGAAAAACATTTTTACAGTCAAAGGTTCTGATAAAGGCCTCATTTCAAAAATATATAGAGAATTGACTTAAATTTATAATTGTTCAAGCCATTCTCCAATTGATAAATGGTCAAAGAATATGAACAGATAATTTTCAGATGAAGAAATTGAAACTATTTGTAGTCACATGAAAAGGTGCTTCAAATCTATTGATCAGAGAAATGCAAATGAAGACAACCCTGAGATACCACCACACATCTCTCAGTTTGGCTAAAATGACAGGAAAAGATAATGATGAATGTGGGAAGGGATTTGGGAAAACTGGGACACTGATACATTGTTGGTGGAACTGTGAATGGATCCAACCATTCTGGAGAACAATTTGGAACTATGATCAAAAAGTCATCAAACTATGCATACTCTTTGATCCAGCAGTGTTTCTACTGGGATTATATCCCAGAGAGATCTTAAAGGAGGGAAAAGAAACCACATGTGCCAAAATGTTTGTGGCAACCCTTTTTGTAGTGGAAAGAAACTGGAAACTGAGTGGATGCCCATCATTTGGAGAATGGCTAAATAAATTATGGTATATGAATGCTATGGAATACTATATTGTTCTGTAAGAAACGACCAACAGGAAAATTTCAGAGAGGCCTGGAGAGATTTACATGAACTGATTTTAAGTGAAATGAGCAGAACCAGGAAATCATTATACACAGCAATAACAAGACTATACAATGATCAATTCTGATGGACGTGGCTCTCATCAACAGTGAGATGATTCAAACCACTTCCACTTGTTCAGTGATGAAGAGAGCCATCTATAGCCAGAGAGAGAACCATGGGAACAGAGGGTGGATCGTAACATAGCATTTCTACTCTCTCTCTTGTTATTTGCTTGCATTTTGTTTTCTTAGTTTTCTCTTTCTTCTTTCTTGATCTGATTTTTCTTGTGCAGCAAGATAGCTGTATAAAGATGTATACATATATTGGATTTAACATGTATTTTAACATATTTGCCATGTATTGGACTACCTGCCAGCTAGCTGAGTGGGTGGAGAGGAATGGAAAATTTGGAACAAAATGTTTTGCAAGGGTCAATGTTGAAAAATTACCCATGCATTTGTTTTGTAAATAAAAAGCTTTAATACAAAAAGAAAGAAAGAAAGGGAAAAGGACCCACATGTGCAAAAATGTTTGTGGCAGCCCTTTTTGTGGTGGCCAGGAAATGGAAACTGAGTGGATGCACATCAGGTGGAGAATAGCTGAATAAATTATGGTATAAGAATGTTATGGAATATTATTTTTCTGTAAAATGATTTCAGAGAAACCTGGGGAGACTTACATGAACTGATGCTAAGGGAAGTTGGTAGAACCAAGAGAGAATTGTATATAGCAACAAGATTATATGATGACCAACTCTGATGGATGTGGTTCTTTTCAACAGTGAGGTCATTCAGGCCAATTCCAATAGACTTAGGATGGAGAGAGTCATTTGCACCCAGAAAGAGGACTGTGAGGACTAAACGTGGACCACAACATATTATCTTCACTATTTTTTGCTTGTTTTATGCTTTCTTTCTCACTGATCAAATTTTTCTTGTGCAGCATGATATGGAAATATGTTTAGAAGAATTACATATGTTTAACATATATTGGATTACTTGCTGTCAAGGGGAGGTAGTGGGGGAAGAGAAGGAGAAAAATTTAGAACATAATATTTTATAATGATGGATGTTGAAAACTATCTTTGCATATATTTTGAAAATAAAAAGCTATTATTAAAAAAAATTAAAAAATAAAATGATAGCAGAACCACCATAACTATACTTTCTCAAGTCAGTAACTAATATATTATGTAATGGATTGTTCATGGCTGGGTCCACATTTACAAAATAAAAGTAGATTTACCTGAATTGATGAGAATACATTCTGTCCTCATCTTTACCTCATTGAGTTTCTCTCTTCCCTCCAGACATGTCAAACATAGTTTTCTTAATAATAACAATAAAAGGAAATAGATTACTTATATACCTTTGTAGTCTTTGTGCTACTTATCAATCATGTTTTACACATGAAAAATGAAATGTTATCAGGGTCATGTTAAAGTGTGTTGATTTTATTGTGAGAACAAGATACAGCAAATGGAGAGTTCATGTTGTTGGTCATTGGTCTTTCTAAGGTAGATTATCTAAGGAAAGTTATGAAGGTTATATTCCAAGGCTTCAGGGCTTATAGAAGGACACGAACAAAAATCAATATTGTAAGAAGGTATGATGATAAATAAATTTACATCAGTGAAAGAAATACCTGCACAGATGAAATTACAGATGCCTCAAATTGCCTAAAGAATTATAATATTTTGTGTGAACATACACACATTTTTCCTTTTGAAAGTCTATATCTCCTTATGGGAACAGACAAATTATTTTGTTTCCTGTACAGAAACAAAAAACCCAATAATTATATGGTTTCATTAAAGAACACAATAAAACAGCTTTTCTATCTGGTAAAATCTTCTATAGCAGCAGTTCTTAAAGTGTGATATAGACAACTCAAGGTATCCTCAAGACTTTTTTAGGTAGTTTGTGGGTTCAACATTATTTTCATGATAATACTAAAGTTCTTTAATTTTAAAAGAGTCAATATAAATTAATATAACTTACATAAACAAAAACTTTTGGGCATCCTCAATAATTTTTAAAATATAAAAGGATTCTGATATCAAAGTATTGAAAAACTACTTTTCTAAAATAATATAAAATGTTATTTGGACTGGAAAATTAAACAATTCCTAATGGGATAATGGGAAAAATAGAAAATGAAATATTTGAACTTAAATCTAGAGGCCAAAATGAACCAATGGATGAAAGTAATACTTACAAATACCGTGGTCTGCTTCGGGCAAGACAAATTAAGTATTAAGCAATCAAAAAGAAAGTTGTGGCTGCATATATAAAAAGATCTTCTAGCATCTTGAAATCACAGCTCAAAGGGATGAATACATCAAAGTAATTGGCAATCTATGCAATACAAATTTTAACATATTCTTTCAGAACTATAAAATCAACTATAACAAGTTGGGATACTATCTGAATTAAAGAAATCATAATATTTTGTAACATATGTACAAATCTTATTAATATATGAGGAAACTGAAGTTAAATGACATTACCCGGATCATACAGCAAGTGTTTTAAAGCTAGATTTGAACTTAGTTTATCCTTACTCCAGAACTGGCACTCTGTCCACTGCCTCAGTTATCTGTTTATTTATTTTCATGAACTAACTAATGAGAAATCCCCATGTCACTACAGATCCAGACCACAAAAATATCCTTAAGAATGCAGCAAATAACTGTATGAAATGAACTGGAACTTTTTATATTTACATCATATTTATATATTTATTTATATTTATAAAATAAAATGTTGCCTACAAGATCATTTTAATCCTTAAGACAAATTTAGAATATTTAATAAATGCTACCATTCCAAAGATATAATTTTAAATTTCTTGCAATTAAAAACTTTCAAAATATAGATACAAAGAAACAGAAATTAAAATCATGTGGGAACAGGATGAGGTCTAAATCAACCCTGTCACCCTGTTTGCTATTCTAGGAGCTGGTCACCATTTCAGATCACCAGATGGGTAATGAGGTAATGAATTTCTGGGTCCCAGAAATTTTCAGGATTTGTTTTCTGTTTTTTAATGTTATTATCAATACTGATAAAACTACTAGATCCTGATAGTGGGAAAATGTTAAATAAGCATAATTTTCTTTGTTACTTGTTCATGTCTAGCCTTCTAATTCTATTATTAGACTCACTAGATAGGTACTTTATAAGGATTGCTTCCCCTATGGCACAGAACACCCAACTAAAGGCATTTTTCAAGTCTCAGTGAAAACTTATGGTAAGAATCCTACCACAAAGGTAGAGGCATTGTGGGAAGAATGAAAGCCTTTATCCAAGAGACCTCCAAGGACAGGGAAAGGAATTTTGGAATATTCTTCAACTCCATGCCTAAGGCAAAATCTTTTTCCTACAAAATGTATACCTCTTACTTTCAGACTTCAGGGTCTCCATAAGACTGTATATGTATTTGAAGCCAAAAATGAGATCCTCTCTTCAAGTCTTATTCTTTTGGCTTTGATCAAAGATCTCTTAGTCCAGTATTTGCCCAACTCTTTTTGGGGGAACTAAAACAATTATGCAATATTAAAGAGTTGGGGCAGATTCTTAACACTGCAGATGGTTAATTGTTTATTTTCAGAAAGGGGTGTTTTATGGGCCTTGGAATTTGGCAATTGCAATGGGTATTACATAGGATTGATCAAGAAGGCATGTGGATAAATATTGCTTACAGGTATGGCCTTGTTACAAATGGTAACCTGACTTCCAGTAAAATAAGAATTCAGAAATAGGTTCAAGTTGAAGGAACAATATCACAGAGCTAAATTGAATGACATGTCTTTCTTCCTGAAACCCTGAAGTTTCCCTCACTAATATATTTTCAGGAAACTAGCCTTCATAACAATGGCATTGTGTTTCTCACATTTTCATTTTGAGAAAGGAAGACCCTCAAGTAGATAACCTGTCCAGATTGGAACAGCAAATTTAATCTCTAAAGTTGTCATAATTAGCTGATGTTGCTTCCACATGATGGAGAAGGACCAAATAAACATTAGAAAAAAAAATTTAGATTGTGATACCATGGAACTACGAAGCTTTTAAAAACTTTCTTTTCACCCAGAAGATAACCCCCACTCCCTTATCTTTTTTTCCATGTGTCCTTAACCAACTCCAATCATACTCTTTATTTTTAATGGTAGTAAGTTTATTTATTTTTTAATACACATTACTTTATGAATCATGTTAGGAGAGAAAAATCAGAGAAAATGGAAAAACCATGGGAGAGATTTAAAAAAATAAAAAAGAAGCAAACATAGCATATGTTGATTTACATTCAGTTTACTTAGTTCTTTTTCTGAATGCAGATGACATTTTCTGCCCAAAATCTTTTGGTATTGCTTTGGAACTTAAGAGTGTCTCGAGAAGAACCAAGTCTTTCATAGTTTATTACCACATATTCTTGCTGTTATTGTATACAGTGTATGCCTGGTTCTGCTTGTTTCGCTCAGCATGAGTTCATGTAAATCTTTATGGGCCTTTCTAAAATCAGCTTCTTCATAATTTTTAATAGAACAATAATATTTTATTACTTTCATATATCACAACTTGTTCAGCATCTATACATTTTCCATTTCTTTGTTACCACAAAAACATTTTTGCACATGTGAGTTATTTTTTCTTCCTTATAATTTCTTTGGGATATAGATCCAGTAATGGTACTACTGGGTCAAAGGATATGTACTGTTTTATAACCCTTTGGGAACAGTTCTAGATCATTAGTATGTCTCCATTTTCCAACATCCTCTCCAACATTTATCATTATCTTTTCCTATCATCTTAACCAATCTGAGAGATGTGAAGTGGTATCTCAGAGTTGTGTTAATTTGCATTTCTCTAATCAATAGTGATTTAGAGCATTTTTTCATATAACTACAAATGACTTCAATTTCATCATCTGCAAATTGTCTGTTCATATCCTTTGACCATTTATCAAGTTGGGAATGACTTGTATTTTCATAAATTCCGCACAGTTCTTTATATATTTTAGAAACAAGACCTTTATCAGAAATACTAGCTAGATTTTTCCCCCAGCTTTATACTTCCTTTTAATTTTGTCTCTGTTGATTTTGTTTGTGCAAAACCTTTTTAATTTAATGTTCTCAAAGTTGTCTGTTTTGCCTTTTTTTTAATGTTCTCTAGTTCTTCTTTGGTCATAAATCCTTCCCTTCTCCAAAGATCTGATAGGTAAATTATACCTTGTTCTACTAATTTGTTTATGGTATCCACCTTTATATCCAAATCTTTTATCCATTTTGATTTATTTTAGTATGGGGTATAAGATGTATGTCTATGCCAAGTTTCTGACATTATTTTCTGTTTTTCCCAGCAATTTTTGTCATATAGTGAGTTCTTATTCCAGAAGCTGAAGTTTTGGGAGTTTATGAAATGCTATATTGCTATAGGTCTTCATTATTGTGTTGTGTGTATCTAATCTTTTCCACTGTTCCACCACTTTTTTTTCTTACTCAGTACCAAATGATTTTGATGACTGCTGCTTTAAAATATAGTTTTAGGTTTGATACTGCTAAGCCACCATCCTTTGTAATTTTTTTCATTAATTCCTTTGATATTCTTAACCTTTTGTATTCCAGATGGATTCTGTTATTATTTTTTTTAGTCCTATAAAAAAATGTTTTGGTAGTTTGGTATGGCACTGAACAAGTAGATCAATTTAGGCAGAACTGTCATTTTTATCATATTAGCTCAGCCTACCCATAAAGAATTTACTTTTTTCTAACTGTTTAGATCTGATTTTATTCGTGTGAGAAGTAGATTTTAATCGTTTTCATATAGTTCTTGGGTTTGTCTTGGCAGACATACCCCTCCAGTCTTACTCTTACCATTTTCTTCCTTTACTTCTACTGACTAGCTACTAAACTAAATATGGGAAAGTCATACCAGTGTGCTGATTAGAAACCCAAGAAATTTCTCATCTAACTTCAAATGAGTCCTCAATATAGCAAGGTAATCTTTTTTATTTTTCCATACTCGCTTCCCTATCTTACTTTATATAGAAGCTGTTATATATATATATATATATATATATATATATATGGAGATGAGACATGGTAAATGCCTCTACAATGTTGTAGTCCCTATTTTCTCAATATCTATAGCTACTAAAGACTTGGATTTTTAAAAATCTCAATACTTAAATGATTGATACTTCAAATCAGACATGAATAAATTGTTTTATCAATGAAAATGATGGTAAGGAATATGCATTACAGAATAGATGACCATCAATTAGGGAATGGCTGAATAAGCTGTGGTATATGAATGGAAAATTATTTTTCTATAAGAAATGATGAAAAGGCTGATTTCAGAAAAGCCTGGAAAGACTTACATGAACTGATGCTAAGAGAATGAGCTGAACCAGGAACACATTGCATATAGCAGCAGCAAGATTGTGTGATGATCAATCATGAAAGACTTACCACTTTTCAGCAATTCAGTGATCCAAGGAAATTCCAATAAACTTTTGATGGAAAATGACATCCACATTCAGAGAGAAAACTATGGAGACTGGATATGGATTAAAGCATGCTGTTTTCACCTTTTCTTCTTTTTTTTTTTCTTTCTCTTGGTTTTCCCTTTTATTTTGATTTTTCTCTCCCAACATGACTCACATGTAAAAAAGAATGTATATTTATAACTTAAAAAATAGAAAGAAAGCTCAAAAAAGAATATGCATTACCATTTATCTTGCTTTTGCTCTCTAAAAACTACTAGGTCACCAGTCCCTTTTAGCTGACTTGCTGTGCAAGTGTTGTTTCTCCCAGCTGTAATGTGAACTCCATGAAATCTAAAATGTCTTTTTTTTTATTCATAGCCCCAGTTGTTTGCACATAAGTACTTAATTTAGACCTTCCCCAAGCTCAGCTTTTCATAGAGCTAATTATCATTTCTCTTTCAACCACCTCTTTTTCAAATTTTCCTATTTCTCTTGAAGGTTCCATCTTTCTTCTAGTATTCCACAATAATGATTATCTTTCATCTCTTTTTCTATCCCTAGAGCTTAGCACAGTGCTTGGCACATAGTAGGCATTTAAAAAATGCTTATTGTCTGACTGACAATTAGATTCCAAAATTTGTTATTTCTACCACTTTTACTATGCTTTCTTTCTAGTAATATAGTTTTTAATCTTAGTTTAGCTTCTCATAACTCCCTCCTAACAGGTCCTTCTTTCTCTCAAGGCTCTCCATAGTCCAATTTATCCTTAGCATAGTTAGAAAAGTAATTTTCCTCACACACAGATCTAACCATGTGATTCCCCTACTCAGCAAACTCTAGTGGCTCTCTATTGCCTCTTAGAACAAATATAAACTAATCTGCTCAGCTTTTTAAACTTCATTATACATCTCTCCTCCATCTATCTTATTATCCAGATAAACTGGCATTCTCATTGCAGCCTACCCCCATCTCCATGTCCATGCCAAGCATGAATTCCCTTGAGATATCTGCTTCAAAGATTTTATCTCTTTCTTTAAGACAGCTCGATAACCTCATTCTATATGGAGCTTTTCCTGGTAATCCTAACTGCTAATTGCCCACCCCCTGCCCCATAAACTTGAATTCAATTCCCTTGTATTATATTTAATTTATAGATATCTACTGTATATTAGCTAACTTTCATGATGTAATGTAAGCTCCTTGAGAGTAGAGATTGTTTCACTCTTTGTTTGTTTGTTTGTTTATCAGCACCTAGGACAGACCTGGCATAGAGCAGGTGCTTAATAAATGCTTGGTGCTGAATTAAATTGAAGCAATCATTTCAGTTCATGGACCATATTTTTTTATTTAATAGCCTTTTATTTACAGGATATATGCATGGGTAACTTTACAGCATTAACAATTGTCAAACCTCTTGTTCCAATTTTTCCCCTCCTTCCCCCCACCCCCTCCCCCAGATGGCAGGATGACCAGTAGATGTTAAGTACATTAAAATATAAATTAGATACACAATAAGTATACATGACCAAAACGTTATTTTGCTGTAGAAAAAGAATCAGACTCTGAAATATTGTACAATTAGCTTGTGAAGGAAATCAAAAATGCATGTGGGCATAAATATAGGGATTGGGAATTCAATGTAATGGTTTTTAGTAATCTCCCAGAGTTCTTTCTCTGGGCATAGCTGGTTCAGTTCATTACTGTTCCATTGGAAATGATTTGGTTGATCTCGTTGCTAAGGATGGCCAGGTCCATCAGAACTGGTCATCATATAGTATTGTTGTTGAAGTATATAATGATCTCCTGGTCCTGCTCATTTCACTCAGCATCAGTTCGTGTAAGTCTCTCCAGGCCTTTCTGAAATCATCCTGTTCATGGACCATATTTTTTAATGAGTTATTTCATACATTCAGTATAACAATGAAACTTTAATAGACTTTTATTTGTGTGTGTGTGTGATATTCTGATATTTTTCCACTGTCAACTTTCATAAACTTTAATCATAGATATAGTAACAGTTATTTCCCCCCTCTTTTTTCTTAAAATTCTATAAAGTTTCAAAAAAAGAACAAGAAATCCTCTTCCCTTTACCTACCTCCTCTTTGACTATTGACTTACCCATCTCAAGTATTACCTCCTTTATCCTGTTCTGTAATACCATTTCATCCTATCCCATAATATGGACCCCAAAGCATTTATTAAATAACTATTGTGTAAAAGACATGAAGATAAAACAGAAAATTATATTTTCCTTCAATGAGTTAATACTCTTCTGAGGGGAATCTTAAAGTTGCCCCGATTTCACTCAGTAGTGATCTCCCCCCCCCCCGTCAGAAATAATATTATATTATTTAGAAACTTTTATCTTATCTTATGCTCTTAACACTTAACATTGTTTAAAATGGTTATATGTTTTATCCTCCCATACTAGACCATGAAGGCAAAGACTATTTTTATCTAAATTTTATAGCCCTAATACCTAATACAATGCTCAGTACATAAGAATTGTCTGGTATAGAAAAAAAAAAGTCTTGAATGGAGACAGAAGAGATCTAAATTCATCTCTTACCTCTGATATTTATTAACTATGTGACTCTGGACAAGTCCTTTAACCAATCTGACCCTCAATTCCCCAAATTCTAAAATGGGCACAATAATAGTTGACAACTATCTCACTACAACACAACACTCACAAGGTTGTTTTGAGGCTCCAGTGAGTTAATAAATCTGATTGTAATATAGTTAAAATGCAGGTAAAAGTATTATGAAAACCTCAAAGTGATAAGTAGATGTGATTTATAATTATTATTATAGTTGCTGAATTTGTTGAAGCCTACTTTTCCCCATCCAGGACTGGAACTATGACTCAAATTCTAGGTTCTAGTGTAGAAAAACTGTGTTTGATCTGAGAGCCTAAATATAACTCTTATGTGGAATTAAGATTTGAGGAGGAGTGTTAATATGACAGTGAAATGTGGACTGGTGCTACAACAGCAAATCTGGATTTAAAAAAAAAAGTTTTCCAGATCATTATAGGTAGAAATTTATCTAGGCCTGACTAACCCAATCAAGACTCCTAATTTGGAAAAGTTCACTATAGTAATATGAGGATAGAGTGATTGCCTAGCATTGGAAATGAACACAAAAGCCCTCAGGCACATTCCATACTCTTCAAACTCCTCCCAGTCTGTACATATTTCTTGTACTATCTAAGTAATATCTAAGTTCAAGATATCACTAAAGTCCTACATTTTCCATAAAACCTTCTGTCAACATTCTCATACTTTTTGAAAAATCTTTCCCTAGTCTTCAATAGTACTTAATCTAAACTATATTCACAAGTTGGAAGAGTCCTTGGAACTCATCCAAATTCTTGCCCTACTGTGGGCCAAAATTTATTTTTGCAACTTTTACCCATTGATCCTCATTCTGGCCCCTGGAACCGAGAGAAGAAGTATAATCCCTTTCAGATGACAGCCCTTCAAATACTTGAAGACATTATTTTCCACTAAAGCCTTCTCTTCTTTAGGCTGAACATTCCTTATTCCTTCCATTATTCTTTATGTAAATGTGATTTCAAAGTCTCTTATCAACTTATTCACTTTTCTCTGAATGTTTTCCAATTTGCCAGTCTTTGAGGCACCCATGTGATCTAACCGAAACTATAGCAATATCATAACATCCCTCATTCTGTACTCGTTTGTATTCTAAACATTTTTAATTATTTTCCCTTGTTTCATGAGTGTGAGTTCTGCCTTCCAGTAGATTGTAAAGTTCTCTAACCTCGGACATCCATGTCTTATATTTCTTTATATGTTCCCTACAAAGCTTCAGGTAATGGAAAGTTTATTTAATGAATCTTGATAAATCAGTTTTTACTTGACATTTTCACAGGTTTCTAAGACTAATAACTTATAATTATAGAGTGCCTTAAGGTTTGCCTCATAATAATCCCAGGAGGGTGGGTAGTACAAATATTCTTATTTCCATTTTGTTATTTGTCTTTCTTTTCAGAGAGGACCATTGACATCATGGGGTGATTTTATAACTTACATGTGATTTGGATTTAAGTAAGACAGAGTTTCACAGTCATACACCTTACTCTGTCTTCCAGAGTCATTGAACTCCAATGGCAAAACAAAAATCAAGATTACTGGTATGTGTTAGGATTCAGTGGATGACCTTGGCATCTTCAATGTCTGATCAAACTTTAAGTGCTCCACAGTATCTGCTTCAGGGTCTTTTGTGGCCATTGGAATAAATCATTCTTATGTCCCCATTCTACCAGAAGTTTTTATATACTTGGGGTAGACATCTGCCTAGATCATCAATGGGTTTGAAACCTATTAGTTGCTCTCAGTCTGGTTCAATCCATCTAATGAGATTGTTTTACTCGTATGTGGCTACTACACTATGGTTTCTTGGAGGCACAGGTGAGAATTGGGTGACATGGATACCAAAAATAGATGAGTAGACCTTGAAAGGATTCAGCAAACTCTCACACCAGAGATGCTAGTTCTTCCTGGACACCTCATACACCTTTACAGATGAGAAAACTCAAGTTTAAATAAAACAAATGGCTTAGCCCCTAATGACAGAGCTATTTTGTGAGAGATCAGCACTCCTTCTAGGCAGACTATATTCCAAGTTGAGTATTGTTTCCCCTACCCTGTGCTACTTTTGCAAACCAAAGAATAATGTCAAAATCACCCCATGAGATGTTTTGGGACAGAACTGTGATAACAACACAGCACATTCTGGCCAGCAGACCAGATACCCTGGTGTTTTATAAACTGAATAAAACAGTGGAGTGTATTGATACTGCTGTCTTGCTAAGTACAAACATCCTAGGAACATCCGCAGGCAAGATAAACAAGACATGACTCTGGTAGGGAAGCTAAAACAAATCTGGAGAGCCAGGGGTAAGGTAAAGTCAGTTATCATCTCAATGAACAGAATGATTCTGGAAGCCCAAATTAAATAGCTTTATTGAAAAATAAAATAGCTTTTATTGAACCTGGAACAAGGAATTCCTTGTTCTGAGATCATTTCTGAAAGTGTTCCTTCTTTTATTTTTATGCCTACCTTTTTATGCTTTACCTTTTCCTACCTCTACCACCTAAACATATTTTAAAAGTATATTTTTTAAAAAAGTATATTTTATTAATATCTTTTATTTTTATAATATTTTTCTTCCCCTAGGAAAAAAATTAATTATATTTTAAAAGAAATACAAACCTTTCTTTTTCTGGTAGGATTCTGATTTAGCCCCAATCCACCAGTCTGGCCAAACAAACCTATCCCCTGTCCCTAGTCACACTGAAATCATTAACCATGGGTCTCACTAGAATAAACAGCAGACCAGGATATTTTGTAACCACATTATATGGCTACTAAATGATGGTTACCACAAAGCATGACACAGAAATCAGCCAATAAGAAAGCAGCACTAACAGGATACAGAACAGGACATTGGACTGTGAACTACAATCAATCTTTTCCCTTACACGGTACCTGTGCAGGTTCCTCTTGTTTGCTGTCCTTAAATGAACCTGTTCTAGTTATAATATCATTACTATTATGTCTAAGTTAGCTTTCTAGAGGATCTCTGGCCTTGGTCTTTAGGTGGAGAAGTGATGAAGGCAGTAGAGCCACCACTCTCCTGGTGGAGAGTGCCATGGTTTCTCTTGCTTTCTTAAAAGTCCCAGTTAAAATCTTGCCTACTACAAGAGACCTCTCCTGGTCTCCCTTTTAATAACTGTTCTGTCTTGTATTTCCTGTATGAAGCATATTTGGATCGCATGATATCTCTTTTATTTATACAAATGTTTCCCATAGACCTCTCCTTCCCAAAGATCATTCCTATAACAAAGAACAAATAAGAGAAAACAAATTCAGCAAAATAATCAATGCATTGAAAAAAGCTGACATTACTTGTATAAAATGTTCTATATTCACACTACCACCTTTAAAAAGGCTTCTTATATCTTTTATTCAAGGCCAAATGTCTGGGTCTAGACATTATACATTCAGAACATTCTTTTTTTTTTTTTTTTTTTTTAAATAGCTTTTTATTTACAAGATATACTCATGGGTGATTTTTCAGCATTGACAATTGCAAAACCTTTTGTATGTATATATATATATATATATATATATATATATATATATATATATATTTATACACACACACGCATTTACCCATATGTAAACATATATTTAAAACAATATGAGTATGGCTGACATATAATGTTGATTTCTTTCTTGATAGAATCTTTAAGTTTAACTTTGTCTAAGATCAATGATTACTAGCCCTATATTTTATTCTTATAAATTCTATTCTTGATCGTTGTGGTAGTGTTTGTGTACAAATATTCTTATTCAAATAATTCTTTAATATGGTCAAAGAAAATGACCAAGCAGTTTTCAAAGGAAAAAGTAATAAATGGTTTACAAATATTATATGTTTTATTTACATAACAATTCTTGGTGGGAAGGAGGTTCATTTGTTGTTCCCATATTATAAATGATGAAATGGAGACAGATTTACTTAGATTTACACATCTAATCAGAATGTGAACTCAGGTCTTCTGAATTGCAACTGTAGCCCCATAGCAGCACCTATCAAAAGCAGCACCTATCAAAATTGCAACTGTAGCCCCATAGCAGCACCTATCAAAAGCAATTAATAACCAGATGTGCCAATGAGACAACTAACCCTTACATATCCAGAAGCAGCTTTTCTCCCTGTGACTACATAGCCCATTATTTCTTTCTTGTATCATACTTACCCTTTTCTATTTCCCAGAATCAAAGGGGACTGTACAAGATAATTCTAGTGAACATGTTTGCTAGCCATTGGCTGAGGAACTCTGACTCTACTGTGGCCAGTGGCTAGCTCTGTCTCTCCCCTGTATTGTGAGTATGTGTGTTTCATTCTAAGCAATCTCCAGGGAATTATTCAAGCTCTTCTAATTCCAGGGAATACATTTATATTATTTAATTCATTGAGAGTGACTTATTTTTTGGAGGAGATATCCAGTAGCAACTTGATGATGCATGACTAAAGTTCAGAAAAGAAAATAAGATGTGTGGATTCAAATTTTTTGATAGCAATGATACCTAAGATTCGGGAGCTATTTCAATCTACAATTGGAAACAGAGATGATAGTTCATAACTGGTAAGTGAGAAAGACTTATGATAAAGAAGGAATTGAATGATGGTGCAGCAAAAAAGGTTGAAGTGTGATCACTTAGTTAAAAAAGAAAACTGGGACAGTTGTATAATAGTTTGGTTCAAAAGAGAGAGCATTCCTGGAGTCAGAAAGTGCCTAAGTTCCAGCCCAACCTCAGACCAGCAGTAGGATGCTGGGCAAGATGCTTATCTCTGACTGCCTTAATTTCTTCACTTACAAAATGGGATAATAATACCTTCTATCTCTTAGGGTTGTGTAAGATCAAATGAAATAATTTTAAAACATTTAACATAGGTTCTGGCAGATAATAGGACTTTAATAAAAATGCTTGTTTCCTTCCTTTAACAGAAACCAAGAGAGGAGAAAATACATAAAAAAATGAAGTGGTAAAGATTATTTTAAAATTGTTTTCCAATTATCAATCATATATATTTTTTGCTACAAAATATTCTCCCAATGGAAGAAAAGAAAAACTAAATCTTTTAAATAAATAAATATAGTAAAGCAAATTAAATTTCTATGTTGACTCTATGTAACAATGTATATTACTATCTGCATATTCATCTATCACTTCTATATTAGAAGCCAGGTAACATTCTTCTGCAATTATGACGATAATATTACATTCTTAGATCTTCTAAAATTATTAATTTTTGTAATATTGATTTTATAACATAAGTTGCTAACCAAGTTCTGCTCACTTCAATTAACTCTGGTCTATATATGTCTTCCTAGGTTTCTCTAAAACTATATCATTCTTCATTTCTTACAGCTCAAAAGCATTCCGATACAGTCACACATTCAATTGATGTGTTCAGACATTCTCCAAAATTGGATAGTCCTTAGTTTCCAGTTCCTTGACACCACAAAAAGAGTTGTGATAAATATATATATTTAATTTTTTCCTTTTTCTTTTATCTCCTTGGAGTATAGACTTATTGGTGGTATAGTTAGATCAAATGATATTTGAACTTAATTACTATATGGACACAGTTCTAAATTGGTTTCCAAAGTGGCTAGACAAATTCATAGCCCAACTACCAATGTATATGCTTCCCAAGTTAGTTGTTTTTCGTTGGAAGATAACTTATATGTTCTTTTATTTTTTCAATCTTCTGATTTTATTTAATATCGTTCTTTCACAGAGCCATTGATTGCTATTTCATCTGTTAATAATATCCTTTTTTTTCTCCTCTAAAATATTACTTCCATTATCATACCATCCCCTACTCCAATCTATTGCTATTTTCTGGCTCATTTTCTATTACTTATATACCAAAGTCTTCCCTTACTTTAAAAATCCTAGGAATATATATACAAATAAACAAGTTAGTTTCTATCCTCAAGAGCTTTCATTCTAATATAGGAAGACACAATCATCCTCATCACAATTGGCAATAATTAGCATTTATATAGCACTTAAATGTTTACAATTGAGGATAGAGACTAACTCAATTCTTATCTATATTTTACAAAGAAGGAAATTGAGGCAAATAAGGGTTAAGGGATTTGCCCAGAGTTGTAACTACTAAGTGCCTGAGCCTGAATTGAAACTAAGGTCCTCCTGATCCCAAATCTGTCTTTTTCTCAACTTCAACATGTCATTTCATGGACCCTGGTCCCTTACCAATACATCTTGTATCTTTTTAATTTATTTCTCCATATACCTGAGTATATATTTCCCCTTCTTTTATGTAACAAAAGGCTCTCTACAATCTAGAATGGCTCTACTTTTCCAGACTTGTCTAACATTATCCCACTCCATATTTTGTGCACTAACTTCCCCCTCCCAATAAATTACTTACCATCTGCCATGCATACCCTATACTTTCCTGATTTTTCATATTTATCATTCTGGGGATGTCCTCCATGACTTTTACCTGCTGAATTCTGAGCTAGCCTTCAAAGCCTAACTCATGACCTCTTTAAGACATGGCTCATTTCCATCATAATCCATCCTGTCCCCCGATTAATGTGGATCTTCTTCCTCAAATGTCTAACAGTTCCTGTTGTTTATTTTTGTTTACATCTCTAATGTACTTACCATTGTAATGTCAGAGAAACCGAGGCAGGAGAGAAATTAGAGAGTTTTTAATATTTTATTAATTGGAGAGCATAATTGACTGGACAGGACTCTCGTCTCAAAGTAGCCAGTGATGAATGTGAATTCTTAATGACATATATAGCCACAAGACTCAGCTACAGGGGTAGACCAAGATAGGGGTGGAGTCAGAACACTGAGAGTGGGAAGTTACATACAAAAAAGGGGACAGAAGTGGAAAAACTTCTTCACAGACCCATCTGGCTCTGTCAGGATGGGGGGAGGCCATAAATTCTTACTAAAAGCCAGAGTCAGTATGTCTGAATAAACAGAAGTAAAGATGTCAATGAGGTATCCTGGATAGTCTTATCTCTTGGAATATTTTAGAGGGATAGTGTAAATTCTTGAGGATGGAAAGAGTTAGGGGTGGAAGTCTGATCTCCTTATCTTGAGTCTTTGACAAGTTATAACTTTAGAGCAAATGGTCCTCAGTATTAATGTACCAGAGTGGGGTTTTACAACTAAGAAGATGAGGCAGAACAGTTAAGGAAACTGAGATAGAACTCAGTCAGGACTAGTGCAGGAAAACTGAGTCAGGACAGTTAAAGAGAACTGTGGCACAACACTATATTATTTCCTTTATAGCTTTTCATTTACATACCATTTTACCTTCCTCTTTCCTCCATCTGTCCTCCCTCTCTTCCTATCTATAGTGCTCTCTCTGCATGTAGTAGCTACTTGATAATCAAAGTTTTGGTTGTGTATATAGTACTCCATTTGCCTCACATTACTTTTTTCTCCAGGAATCTCAGCTTTTCTGACTCTTGACTGGATTGTCCCATGTTTTGAGAGGTTTTCAGTATCATTTATGCAGAAGCCCACAGCAGAACCAATATATGCACCATCTTACTGAAACCACAAAGGACAGCTAGGTGACTCAGAGAAGGTTTGATTTCCCAGAGCGTTTTTCCATGGAATGCTGCCTAATTAGTTCAATGTCTGAGTCTGTCAACAATAGATGCCCACCAGGTCTGACTGCAGCCCAACAGTTAAAGAAAGAGCGGCCTCAGAGAGACAGAAACATTATTTATAAGTACTACCTACACTACAATATATATGGAGAACCAAATTATTTCTGCTCTGGGAACAAACCACACAAGAAGCCATTGCTACAGGTTAAGAGAAAAGAAGTCAGAATGAATATTGTCTTTCTTTATCAATAATAGCAAAGTGTTTCATCCCACCAAATACTCACCCTTTATTTACTTTTTTGCATATTATATATGCATGTGCATCCTGTGTATGTGTATACATATTCTATTCTCTGATAAAATATAAACTCCTTTAGGCCAAGAACTGTCAAATTTTGAACTTTCCATCTCTTGTCCCTGGTACATGGTGTCTAGAATATAATAAGAATTTAAGAAATACATATTGATGTATTCATATTCAAAATCCATTATTTGACATCAACAATGTTTCAACATATTTAAAAACACATCTTTGTATATAAAACATGTTGTAACATATTGAACATAAGGGAAACACAAAGATTATATAGGATGCAGACTCTATCCCTAGTGATTTTCAATCTAATAGGAAATATATATATACATATAAATATATATGTACATATATATGAAATATTTTTATATACATACATTTACATATATTCAAACACATACATATATACACTAGATAGGAAAGAAGCAAGGAAGGGAAGGAAGGAGAAAGGGAAGGAAGGAATGGAGAGAGAAAAGGAGGGAGGGAAGAAAGTAAGTAGAAGACAGAGAGAAAGAGGAAGGAAGAAAGGAAGGAAGGAAGGAAGGAAGGAAGGAAGGGAGAAAGGAAGGGAAAATGGGAGGAAGGGGAGGGAAGGGGGAAGAAAGAATGGAAGGGAAAGAGGAAGGGAGGGAGGGAGGAAAGGGAAGGAGAGGAGGAAGAAAGGAAGGGAAAGAAGAAAGGAGAGAGGGAGGGAGGGAGGAAGAAAGGAAGGAAGGAAGGAAGGAAGGAAGGAAGGAAGGAAGGAAGGAAGGAAGGAAGGAACAATGAATGACAGAATGAATTTAAAATATCTAGAATAGGTAATGTTTGAAGAGATTTTTTGGAGGTATAATTGGATAAATTTGTCAACTTATTAGAAGAGAAGTGAGGTAGAGGAAGATTTAAAGTTGATTCCTAAATTTTCAAGAGGAGTGATTAATTAAATGGCCATTAAATAGAGAAGGAATATTAGGAACAGTTTTAGAGAATAAAATGACTCCCATGAGGAAATATTGTCTAGGCATAGGAGATGGTCTGTAGGAATACATGAGACTAAAAAGGATGAGAATGGTGAACAACCAGTAGGTCATTTTGATCACTATATGAAATACACGAAGGGAATAGTTTCACATAATGTTGGAAAGGTAGATTGGGGCCAAATTGTTGAGTGCCTTAAAAGAGTTTATATTTTATCTTGTAGGCAATAGGGGATCACTGAGAATTTCTGAGGAAGGAGTGTGCCATGGTTTGAACTATGGAGCAGGATAATTATTTATCTCAGTGTATTTGCTTTCTGAAAAGCTTTGAAGGAAGTTTTTTTTTTTTTTTTTTTTTTTTTAAGTATAAACATCCCCCATGACAGAGAATAAGGGGAGTTTCTTTGTATAATGGGAAAGGAAGAGTGTTGCCTCTACCTCCTGAGATTTGATTTTCTCTCATGTCTTTGCCTGCTTCCTTGGTATCTCCTTAACACATCCATTTCCCATGTGGCCAGATGTTAGGCTTGACAGTTGTTAAATTTCCTGTTGTGTGCAGGAGTGACTCAGAAGAGAGCAGGTCATTCTGCATATTAAATAAGGACCCAGCCTGCAGACATTTAAATGATAGCCCCAGTTTAATGATCTCTTCTCTTTCCATGGAGTCACCATCTGCTTACCTTTTCCCCTGGAACACAATCCCAGAACTGGGCTGCTTAGCAGGTGTATGTTTGTATTTTCTGAGCTTTGATAACTTTGATGTATATGGTTCTATGATAACTCTAGCCTGGAGGGGGAGGAGCTGGGCCCTTGATCACTCTATTTCTAAATTATATTTTCCTTAGAATGGCCCAATTGCTGCATTAGGATTCAGGGAAAATAGGTGGTTACAAATGCAAACTTTCTACCCAGAAGTCTGACCTCTCCTCTTCCTTTCCAAAGCATCTGATTGTAATTGGAAGCAGCACTGAGAAAAGCAAAGACCAAAGACCATAAAAGATTACATTAGATCCTTGGCCCTCATCATAGCTCAAATTCCAATTTCCCCTGATACCTGTTAGTGAGCTCAATAACTCATTTTACAATGTGAGAAATGAGTATCTTAAATCATCTTAAGAAGAGAAAACCCAATTCCTATCATATTGGAATATTCAATATATATATCCAAACATATAAGGATTCATCTGCAGAATATTTCTCAATATCATCATTATTGGGATGTGTCTACACACATGAAATTGGGAAGTTTTTTTTTTTTAAGATTGAATCCATTGATAGTATTTTATAACTTCAGAGTTAGAGGAGAATTCAGAGATTACCTAGTCTAGGGTTCTTATTCTTGTTTGTGTCATAGAATATGGTGAAGCCCATGGGCCCCTTCTCAAAATTGTATCTGTTGTCTATGTTTACTATTCAGAAAAATGCTAAATTTTAGTTAAAGTTTATTGAAAATCAAAAATTTTTCTCCTTTCAAGTTTTTGGACCTCACGGAATCTATTAACAGTCAGCTAATAAACATTTATCAAGCACCTACTATGTGCCAGATACTATGATAAATGATGGTGAATACAAAGAACAACATAAGTCAGTCCCAGTTCTCAAAGAATTTCTATTCCAATGCAAGCAACTGTGTTTAAACAAGCTCTATGCAGGATTACTAGGTGATAATTAACGGAGGGAAGGCACTACTAGTAAGAGGAGCTAAGAAAGGTTCCTGTAGAAGATAGGTTCTTAGCTGGGACTTGAAGAAAGCCAGGGAAGCCAGGAGGTGGAAATGAGGAAGAACGCCATTCCAGGTATGGGATACTGCCAACCAAGAAGCTGGGTTAATAACCCTTAATTGAATCCAACTCATATTCGAGCAGAAATTTACCTTAAATCACAATGCCAACATTAGTCCACATCTATCAAATGACTGATTTAAATTTTTTTTACATAAGTTAATTGGCAGATAGATTGCTTGTCTAGATTACCCAGCCAATTCAATCATAAATAATCAAGCCCATTAAGAATATGACAGCTGTTTAAAATAGTAATAGTAGTAGTAGTAGTAGCAGCAGCAATAGCAACAGAGATCATAATGATTGTTCCAGCTTCTATTTAGCTTTCTCTTTTCACTGAAGTCTTACAGTACATTGATGCGTTGGGCCCAGAACGTAATCAGATGGGTGTTTTGGCATTGCTATTGCTAATTCCCCAGTAATGGATAAGAGGATGTTCTCTTCCAAAGAGAGCGCTAAGATCTATGACCTTTCCCTTTATACTTCTTTCCCTTCTTTCTTATTCTTCAGCAAACACAGCCTTAGCCAACCAGTAAGAGTGAAAAAGTACTATATTTAAGAGGAGACTGGAGGTACATGCTTCAAACAGGGTTTTTTGGATCAGCCTTTCATTACATGAACTAAATAATTTATTAACCAAACTCTTACAAGTTCCAGTTTATATTGGGCTGACTCATACCTTTAGCCCTGATGCTACGAGTCTTTTGTCCTTTTTACATAGTTAAAATTCAATTCTAAGATCTATTATATTTAGTTCTACTCTTTCTTATACTCTTGGTTCAAGTTAAAGTTATCTGTCTTTTAGCCCTCTTAATCATTGAGAATCTCTGTGGAACAATATTGACCACAAAAACAATCAAACATTTTCATATTAAGAAAAAGCAAAAAAGGAGTTTATTATGATCTCTAGAGAAAGGGCATCTTGCATCTGACAAGGTGTTTGTTAGTAAAGGAGTGCAAAGCAAAAACTGCAAAACACAAGATTGAATGGCCTGAAAGTGGAAATCCTCGCTTCTTCTTCCATTGTTTGGGTGAGTCCAAGTTTACATTCTAAAAACAGAAATCTATCCCAGAAACAAAAGAAAAAATTAAATGCTACAGAAGTAATGGGAAACTGGGAGGGGGGACGGACTAACAACTGCAGCTTTTTAGCTACAGCTCAATTTGTTATTATAAAGTCTCAAGTCACAATTAGGGTATAATTTAAAGTCATATTCCCATGGCCCATATTCTTCACTCTGTTCATCCCACATAGACCCAAAGTCCTTTACAAGTATTTTCCAGTTCTACCTATTAGTTTAAATGCAATATTATTGTTTTCAGTCATGCAAATCCTGCCTGCCACAGTATTCATTTCTTCTGGTTTCTAACTCCCAGGAATTTCTCTGGGAGAAATCAAAGAAACTAGGCCCTTCTCTTCCCTGGGCATATAGCTTTTGTTCAGTTACCCCAAGATGCCCACTTCTACTCTGTTTTCCAGTTTTCAAAGTTTTTCCAATACTCACACCTTTTATCTATCCAAGTTCTATTTCTCTCAGCTAGTTTTTCTCTTTCCTGGACATATAACTCATGTTCAGTTACTCCAATAAGCCAATTTTTTTCTCTAATCTTCAGTTTCAAAATTTTTCCAATAACCACTCCTTTCCTCCATCCAATTTCTCTGAGAGGTGACATATTTTTTTCCCCAGATTTCCAACCCTCCATCATTTCTACTTTCTTTTCATTATTACCCCTAACCCTTCAGAGTCACAAACCTTCAACCCAATGATTATCTAATCAATCTCCTCACCTAAATTGCCTCAATCCTCTCCTAGGCTAGCAATATATTTACATATTGCTGAAGCTGGAGAAGGAAATGTCAAACCATTGCACTATCTTTGCCAAGGAAACCCCATATAGGGTCATGAAAAGTTAGACATGACTGAAATGACTGAACAACAACAACAAAGCCTAATTAGAATTTTATATATATATATATATATATATATATATATATATATATATATATATATATATATTAACTCAAGTCCTGACACTCTGATTCTTTCATCACCGGTGGAAATCAATGTCTGGCACCTCTGTGAAGAATAGTCTAGAGTTGATGAGAACAAAAGAGGAGAGAAATTCCAAGATTTTCTAGCTTCTAGCTTTGAGTCAGATGTTCAATATCACTGCAAGGAGCAAAAAAATTGAAGGAAAAAAATTGGACATGAGAGGAGCAGGAGATCTCTGTCATATTCCTAACCCCAACTTGATATATGAGACCTTGGAAGAGTTTTCCCTTTGGGTAAGATCTAAGATAATCTCTCTTGGTTGAACTGAGCTATCTTGCTCCCAATGAGAGAGCTCCTTCAATATTTACTGACTGGTCTATATTCCCCTATGTATCCTTTCTTTGATTTCAATTTTGCCATTGACTTTGATAAATGGGTTTCTTTGCTGTTTACTATATTTGTTCATTGTAGAATAGGCATCTGATGGGAAAGGGATCAAGCCTTGGATATAGTCTGTTTCTTTCCCCATTTATTTTTCCCATTAATGAATAGCCATACCTTTTTGCTTGAATCTTAAAATTATTTCTCCTAAACTAAGAATATTTAAGGGAGCATCTTGGTATAACTATAGCCTGGCATTCCCTCTTTCTGAGATGAGCAAAATGGCCAGGCTCTGGCACAAAACGTCTCCTTTTCTTTCTGCAGGAATTAAAGTACCCTTTCGAAAAGGGGTGAGAAAGAGATGCTTAGACACACTACATACTCTTTAACTTGTCCAGGGATGAGGATATCTATGAGATAAGGAGAAGTTTTACCTCCTATGCATGTAGCTACTATCACAAGAAGTACAATATTAATGGTACTATATTGTTCTCCAATTAGTTCATGCAAGCCTGCCTTCTCAAGTAGACTCTTAAGTTCATCAGCAGTGAAAATAGTGCTTGAAAATTCTTTTGCTTTTCTGCAGTGATTGGCACAGTTTGGAGCCAAGACACCCACTAAATAATTGAATTATTTCCTTTTAAGAGGAAAAGCGAGAACTGCAGGAGTCATTTTTTTTTTTTTTTGTATAGTCCACACAGTTTACAAGAGAAATACTGAAGGGAAAGAGTATACTTCCTCTGTTGCTGTCTTTTTCTTCACACCCATTCTGTCTTAATTTCATTAAGGATGGTGGCAGTTGTCCCTCAGTTGGGGTTGAGACCCTTCTAGCCATTAAACTGCTGAACCCTTTGGGCCCAATTTCATTATTTGTAAATCAATAGACTGCAATTTCTTTTAGAGCTGGTATTGCAGTATCTTTTATCTTTATGTTATTAGTGTTTACAATAGTGCTTTTGCTCATCTGGGAGTGACAGGAAGTCCTATAATTTCATTTTAGAAGAGAACTTGTGTGGAAATTTTCTTTGTCATATCAGAAATATGCAGCATAATCTTACAACAGAGATTTTTAATCTGGGGTCTGTGAACTCCTTAACAAATTCCTAACAAGGAGTGCTTGCTGTGTGCCAGGCACTGTGCTGAATTCTGGGAATTCAAAGAAAATTAAAAGACATTCTCTACCTTTGAGAAGCATACAGCTTAATGGAGGAGATGTCTTATAAAAAACTTAAGCAGCACATTTTGATAAATGTATTTAATTTAAATTGGTTTTCTTTATACTCCTTTGTATTTTATAATATTCATTTAAAAGTGTTATTCTGTGGATCAAAGCATAGTATTTTTTACCTTTTTGTTGTGCTTTGTTTACTTGTTTGTTTTCTCTTGTAATTTTTTTCCCTTTTGACCTGATTTTTTAAATTTTTCTTTCACAGCATGACAATTATGAAAACATATTTTAAAAAACTGCATGTTTAACATATATAAGATTGCTGTCTTGGAGGATGAAAGAGAGAAATATTTGGAACACAATGTTTTGCAAAGGTAGATACTGAAAACTATTTTTGCATGTATTTGAAAAAATAAAATACAATTTTGTAAAGGGCTTAAACTCTGAATAGGTGCACTGGAATCAGACAACCATGCACTTAAGGCTAATTACCTATTGGACAATACTTTATTAGCATATGCTTGGAAAATGGCCCTTCTCACTATTCCATGCTGGCTCAATCTTTTGGTGTACACAGACAATCATAGGTGGGATTAGAGGTGGAGTAAGACAAAACAGAGTCACTTTGGAGGAGGAGAGGAGAAGGGAGATTGGTCAATGGAGAGTATGTGGCAGTTTTGTTGATCCCCTTCACTTCTCCCACTAAAGACCATGGACTTTTGCTTATCCTGACTCTGGCTGACTCTAAAGCCTCCAGGAAGCTAACCCGGACTTCACACAATTTTTTAAAAAGTGCTATTCTGAGAGGAAATCCAAGAGGGAAAAAAGAAGAAATTTTAAAAAAGAAAGCTTAGGAATCCTTATCTCAGAAATTGCTTAGGAACATTGAATGTTAAATGACTTTTTTAAGGTCCTACAGTCAGTGTGTGTCAGAAGCAAGACTTGAATCCAGACCTTCCTGACTGATTTTTGGTTTATCTCTTCCTAGGCCATTTCTCTCTGGCTTTGTACATAGTAAGAACTCAATGCTCATTTCTGGATTTGTGGAGGTATGAGATCATAGGTCAACCTCAGAAGGCTATTACATGGAATAATGTTTACAAATTACTTCTAATTGTCCAGAAACCCTTTACTTTTCTCTATTGAAGAAAGTATGGCAAAAAAATCTGACCTAGAAAGGATGGGTTTATCTAAGGCTACACAACTTGGTTCAGAAAGATTCAAATTTAGAACCCAGGTCTCCTGACTTCCAGACTCATAGTTCACTTCTGGACACCAGTACTCCAGCAAGCAACAGGGACCAGCAAGCACTTAGCAAAATGGCTTCAGCTCACATTAAGCATTCATTAGTTATTTGTTGAGGTGGATTTATAACAAAGGGCATAAACTACTTGGCCCCAAACCAGGTAGTCAGTTGATTCGTAGCTTACCTTCATCACTCTCTTTGCAGACCAGCTATCATACTTCAGGAAGGCATTTCCCCCTTTACTCTATTTGGCACCTCTCATCATGGGACTTTATCTGTCCTTTCTTACCATGATGTTCTCATACAAGCTCTGCCAGCCTCTCTCCAGCTGTGTGCTTCAGCATTTTTCATTAACCTTGCCTTTTCATGGGGACTGTCTAGTCAGCCAATCAGTAAGTAGTATTTGTCGCAGTATCCAGCTGGGTCCCTCCCATCCTCCACCCTGGATCTGGGACTGAACCCGTGCTGCAGTGTCTGAAATATTAATGGTTTCTTTTGTGAAGGACAACACACCGAGTCCCTTTGTTGCAAATTAAAATCTCCAGCAGGAAGAAAGGGAAGGAAGATAGAAAAGTCCCTGTTCAGGAGTTAGATAAATTAGGATACTCTTTAAGCAAGAAAAAAGAGTATCCTTTTTCTTGCTTACTCTGGTTCATTCTAAAAAGATGCCACAGTTGAAACCCTGTAAGCCTAAAGTTATAACTAATCAGACATTTAATTAATATTAATGATTAATAATTCAATAAGCATTTATTAAGTACCCACTATGTTAGATAATATAGAGAATCAAATGTTTTAACAGATATAAAATTCTTGCAAACCTTAGGATGCAAAAAGGTAACTATTATTATTAATAATTAGTATAATGATTATACAATATGGCTACAAATGTGAAAGTTCCTGCCCTCAGGGAGCTTACATTCTTACTAACTAATAAACAAGTTTTGTCAGAGCTTTCCCTGTGAGTCTCCATGTAAATTGAATTTTTCAGGCTTCTCTGAAAGTCTGATCAGAACCTCAATATTTTCTTTTATAGAGGGCACATAGAATGATGACAGATTTCTCTGGTTTTGCTGTTGCTTCCATTTTGCTTCTGGAATCTTTTGGAAAGAGAAAACAGAAAGAACAGTACAAGACAAAAAAAAAATAATAAAAATAATGACTCCCTGGCAAAAGAAAGAGGAAAGACCATTGGATAAAGTGGAGAAAGATGCCAAAAAGAAAGAGTTAAATTGGAAAAAAGAATGAATTAAATAAGACTGGGAAGAAGGAGATTTGAGAAAAGGGAAAAAACTGACTAGTTGCAAAATAGTGAATTTTTTTATTTAGTAATTTGTTTATTCTGTTTATGGTTTATATCATTGTACCAAGTGATAGATACCAAAGATGACTTGAGGTGGGGTTGGGATGGAGGTAGAGAAATTATAACGTTTCCCACATCTATGATTATCGTTTGTCAAAAAATCCTGTGCTATATAGAGAAATGGTCCTGTTCCCAAGGCCCATTTTCCAACCACAAATAAGGGCACACGAATGCCTTCTTACAAGAGAAGCATTTCTCAGAGAACCAGCTTAGTAAGGCAGCTATCCTAAGAAATATCTCCTATGTGCCTTTCTATGTCCTCTCTCCTTCCATCTTTCCAAAACAGAACTTTAGTGGGATGACCTCAAGTACTGATGGTGATAAGAACTCCCTTGCTTGTCACCCCAGAATTCCTAGCTGATCACAATTGTCAAGTTCTCGCTTTGATCTTTTCCCTGTATGTTATCTTAATCAACTATATTTTTTTTATCCCCCAAGTCTGATTCCCATTTGTTCTTTTCACACACACACACACACACACACCATTTTTATCAGGCATAATAATTCATCTCTTTCTCCCAAAGACAGGAATTATTATTATTTTCTCTATTCAAACCCCTGAGCCTCCCCTGATTTCCTTTCTATCCTCATCACTACCACAGCACACAATTCAAATACCCCATTGTGGTGCAACATGGCAAGAAGACATTCTTAGTTAGGAGAGAAAGATGGGGAAAAGTTTGATTCAACTAGATGATGATTGGATATGATCTTTATCTTCCCCCACCTAGAACCCTCTGCCCCTTCTTTCTGCTTATGCTATAGTTCTTAATATTAATTGTTCGCAGATAATGGCAGGTCCTCCATAAAAATAGACTCATAAAAAATAGCATAGGGAACAGCTGTAATGCATACATGATATAATACAGGAAGCCATTAGCAGACATATAAGATGGTCTCCAACCAAAGCATCAACAATGAGCAAGAAGAGTTAATGAAATCTATGGGTTTAATTAGAATGGTGGTATTAGGCAGAAAGACCAAATAGGCTGATGTAGCAGTAACACTCAGAAAGGGAAAGAGAGAAGACCAGTTCCTTCTGCTGGAGCTCCTGCTGGTCTGCTGATGAATAGATATGCTTTGAATTCCCCCCAGTTCCTTGTCTCTCCAGCCAGCTTTGCTATGTGACATTCTAAACATTTTCAAATTCACAGTCATAGTCTGTCATCCGACACATTATGAACTTCCACTGACGATCCCTGTAGGGAGAGAGAAAAAGGTGGAAGGGAGATGTCAAAGACAGGGTAGGCTACTTCACAAAAGGGGCAAATGAAATGAAGACAAATTCTTTAGGAGCCAGTGATGACTGACCTTCTGATCAAAGAGAGTATAGAGGGACTATGGGAAGTAAGCAATAGTAATAGGTTACATTTATACAGAAACTTGAGAACACTTTTGAACTTCAAATGTAATAGATTTAAGTATTGTTTATATTACACTGTGGGAAACAGGCTCATAGAACCTGAGTCATAACTGAAGCTCATAGAACCTGAGTCATAAACTGGCTCAGAGAAACTGAGTCATAACTGAGGCTCACAGAACCTTGGTCATAACTTGTCTAAGTCACATACCAATTTAAACGACAAACTTTGTTCAATATATGTGGATTATAGCTTTAAATCAGGTAGGTTTTAGAAGATTTTGATAATATCCTAGAGCAAAACCTCTGAAACTTTTTCCTCTTTCTACTCCCTTTTCATTTGAGAAATTTTTATATGACCCCAGTTATATATATTCATTTCCTGAGAGGAAAAAAAAAAACTAAAGCTCATTGAACCTTCCTCCTCTGGGGAAGGGGCAACAGTAAAATGTATTTCACTAAAATTTTGCCCATTTTAAAACACTGGATAAATGTGAACTATTATTATTCACCTTAGCAGAACTATATTCTCTTTTCCCACTTCCCTCAACCAAAATCATGCGAACTCTTCTATTTCAGCACAGAACATCATTGAAAGCCTACTGGCTATGATATTTGGCCCTACCATATATGTAGCCATGGAACCCTGGAATTTGTAACCTTAATATAACTTCTGTTGGTGTTATTATATTATGATAATTTCAACAAAGCAGTTAGGGAGAAAGTTCTCAGGACATTGGTTATTATTTTCCCTGCCACAAAGGTCAGGGAAAAGGATAAAATTCAGATTACTCAACACATCACCAAAGAAATTTTCTACTGCTCTGTGGGGTGGGTGTCCAATCCTGGTACTGCCCCTCTTTAGTCCCTTCAATCTGCAGAGGGATGCTCCCTTTCCAAGAATTATCTCTTTCTTCCCTAGATGGGACTCCTGACCCTGATTGCAGACAGCCCTTCATATCATTTGAATGGGAAAGTGGAGGTGGGAAAGGATAACTATCAATATCCTTTCAGCCTTTGTATAAACCATACAAATGGCTCATAGCAGTCCTCCTCATTCCATCCCCTGCTCTAAGGTTATTCATTTAGAACAATTTGGAGACCTGGCCAAAGCTATTGAGAGCCTGGGTGGCCCACTATTGATTGGACTTGGCTCTTGCAAATGTCACTGTAAGGGATGACTTGTTTTTGGTTGGAGATTAATCAGTTGGTTGTAAGTGCATTTATCAGGCATGGTTGTGTTAAGACGGTGGGTATCTGGGATACCAAAAATTAAAAACAAACACGGTCCCAAGCCTGGGCATTCACACTACTGCTTCAAGAGGCTGTTAATTTGTGTTGGGCAATGTTCAGAGGCAGTCTTAAAAGGCATTCCAGGGGCTCTGTTCCCAGTGTTTCTTTAAAGGAAAACAAGAAGCAGTTTTCATCTAGAGACCAAGAATATGCCAAGTGCATTACATTTAGGAAATATTTCTCAACCTGGAGTCTCTGAAAGGTTGCCATAGGGATAGAAGAGAAGAATGGCAGAATTCTAAATCTTGATTGGTGGGTACAGTAACATACTTCAGGGTATGGGAGAGTTTCATTGTGAACAAACTCAAAGTCATCATATCTCACTTATTCAGCACCAGGCAAGTAATCTTTTTTTTTAATTATTGTAGTTTTTATTTACAAAACATATGCATGGGTAATTTTTCAGCATTGACCCTTGTGAAACCTTCTGTTTCAACTTTTGCCCTCCTTCCCTCCACTTCCTCCCCTAGATGGCAGGCAGTCCAATACATGTTAAATATGTTAAAGTATATGTTAAATACAATATATGTATACAGTTATCTTGCTGCACAAGAAAAATTGGATCTAGAAAGAATGTAAAAGTAACCTGAGAAGAAAAACAAAAATGCAAGCAAACAATAACAGAAAGAGTAGAAATGCTATGTTGTGGCCTTCACTCATTTCCCAGAGTTCTTTCATTGAGTGTAGTTGATTCTCTTCATTACTTAACCATTGGAACTGATTTGGATCATCTCATTATTGAAGAGAGCCACTTTCATGAGATTTGATCATCATATAGTATTATTGTTGAAGTGTATGATGATCTCCTGGTTCTGCTCATTTCACTCAGCATCAGTACATGTAAGTCTCTCCAGGCCTCTCTGAAATCATCCTGTTGGTCATTTCTTACAGAACAATAATATTCCATAATATTCATATACCACAATTTATTCAGCCATTCTCCAATTGATGGACATCCATTCAACTTCCAATTTCTAGCCACTACAAAAAGGGCTCAGACAGGTAATCTTAACTGAAGTTTACTCCTTTAAGTGACAGTACATTTTGTTAACAATGGAAATCTTTCTAAAATATAATCATACATTCACCTACTATCTTAAATAAAATGAAACTTTGACTTTTTCTTTATGTATCCAAGTCTTTATTATGTGGATGGGATTCTGGATTTAGTGGCTCCCTTCTACTTGCTGCTTTTCATCCAAGACACTCCATCTCATGACACTAAGTATTGGAGATGAGTACCCCAAAACCCCATGCATGGAATATTCTTTTTCATCTTCCTTCAAGTCTTAGCTAAAATGCTACTGTCTTCAAAAAGTCTTTCCTAGTCTTTAATATGAGTGTCTTTCCTCTGAGTTTAATCTCCAGGTTATCTCATATGTGTCTTATTTGTATATGGTTGTTTACATGGTGTTTCCCTCTTTCCTATTTGAATGTATGCTCTTTGAGGATAGAGATGCCTTTTGCTTTTCTTTGTATTCCCAGCACAATGCTTGACAAATTAGAAGCACTTAATAATTGTTGTTGACTTGGTTCTTGGATTTAAAGCTAGATTTAAATGTCATCTCATCCTAACCCTCATTTACAAATGAGGAAACTGAGTTTCAGACAAGCTTGGTTGCTTTCCCTGGTAGTGATCCATAGAGATGAGATCAGAACTTGATTGTTCTAATTTTAAATCCAGTGTTCATTCCAATATACTTCATCAGTTATTACGTTGTGTTATAATGCAGTAATGATTTCAGAAGCTTTAGAGGTACTAAGTGGTTCTAGTCTGCAGTCTTTTTTGGATTTTCTGTTTAATAATATTTGAACTTCTACCTTATAGTTAGGTTATTAGCTTCCATTTTTCTTTGATATCTGTATGCCTGCCTCTGGCAATATACTCTTGGATTTTGGAGCTACTCTGGGTTGGGAAACTAGATAACTAAAGTTGGTAGGGTTGTGTTTCAAAGAACAAAGAAGTTTTGAGTAAAGGGGTTCTCATGGGTAAAGTGTATTTTTTAGCGCAAAGATTTTGTGGCATACTTTGGCAGCTGGGTCAGAGCATGCTTAGGTTCTAATTTTCTAATAACCTCGACCCACCAATTGGGAAAGTAATTGGAAATTATAGAAGGAAGGCCATGATAACTTTTACTTATTATAAAAGTTTGAGAGTTATCATAGTAAGACTGGTACACATTTGATGACCTGGTCTAAAACTATCCCACCTTGGTTAGTTACTTCAACAGAATAACTTGATTCTTTTTGCTTGAGTGGCTTCAGCTGAACAAATGTTTCTAGGTAAGTTCCTTACCAGGCTGGAGAATAAAATGGGAGTTATTGTATTTATTGTATAGTGACATTCCCATGTGGCCCACCCTCCCCTTTCCCTTCTCCACTCAAAGGGAAACTCTGCTTACCTTTCTACTGCTGAGAAAGTAGTTGTTGCTCCCCGCATATAGTATTCATAATTGTAGGAAATCATGTCTATCTCTTCACCATAGTGGCCTGGGTATTCAGTTGTCAACCTGGTGAGAAGAGGGAGAGCAAGAAGAAGAGAGAGGGAGACAGCAGATAGACAGAAACAGAGACACAAACAGAGACAGAGACAGAGAGAAAGAGAGAGAGAAACACACACACAGAAGAGACAGAAACAGATAGAGAGAAACAAACAGAAACATACAGAGAGACAGAGAGCAAACACAAAGAGAGATACACAGAGTGAAACAGAAAGACAAAGAGACAGAGATAGGCAGAGAGAGAGAAAGAGGGGGAGTGACAGAGAGACAGATAAAGGAAAGGAAGGAGGAAGAAAATGAAAATATTGGTATTATTCTGGCAGGAAAATCAATATCATCTATAAAGGAATATGTTGAGTCAGGGAGGTATGAATATTGTCTATTGTAGGCCAGGCAAATTATCATGGAAGCACCAAGAAGAGTTAAGGGGGAGATGCCCTCCCTGCATTCTATCAAATTACAATTGAAAGATATAAATTATTTCACAGGTGATCAGGTGATAACAATGGATGGAACTCTAATTGGTATCATGGAGTCCTGAGTTCCAATTCTGCCTAAGATACTTTCTGTGTAATTCTGGGACAAGTCGCTTTACCTCTCTCATCTTCAGCTTCTTCATGTATAAATTAGGGCTTATAATAGCACCTACTTTATAGAATTGTTTTTAAAATATATGAAATCACATTTAAAATGTAAAGTTTTGCATAAACGTATATGATTATATTTCTGTAAATGTATGGGGTATGAAGTGTAAGTTAGCTACTATTATTGTAGGTGTTCCTCCTTACCCACTAACAATTTTTCTCTTATTTTCTAGGCTAGTCCATGTAGTCCATAGTATTCCCGAGCCCCATCCTAGGGATCTGAGTCCATTTGTATCTATCCAGAGAGAAAGCTTGAGGTCCAAAGTCTTGTGGTTCCTCTCTGAGTTGTTATCAATTTCAAGGACAACTCATTCATGGTATGCTTATAAGGAATCTTTCAGAAAAGAGCTGACCCAGACCAGAGTGTTCCCTGTAGATTAAACTGGATCCCTAAATTCTGTATCTGCACTCTAAAGTTGTCCAGGAGTTAATCTGCTCTCCAAAGTGGCAAAAATTTTATCTGTCATAAATGATGACTAGGCCATTGTACTATGAAGAGATAAAGAGTCTTATCTATATTGTCCAACTGACTTCAGCAGAAGAGGTGAGTTATGAAACCTACAGGGCTAGTTAGATGGCTCAGAGAGTTTAGTCAGGAAAATCTGATTTCAAATCTAACCTCAGACACTCATTAGCTGAGTGACCACAGGCAAGTCACTTAACCCTAAACTATTCCAGTATCATTGCCAAGAAAACTCCATGAAGGTATTCCATGGAATCAAGAAGAGTTAGACAGACATAACTAAATGACTAAATTGCAAATGTATGAAATTTCAAAGAAATAGAATATTCTAATTGGCAGGGATTTTATAAATCATGTTATCTAAACTCTCATTTTGCAGATTAAGAAAATGAGTTGAGTCCCAGAGAAATCAAGGTAGTTGCTAAAGGTCACACAGCTAGTTAGTGAATGAACTGGACTTTATATCTCTTGACTTCCTTCTCTCTGCTATGCCATGATGCTTTTATTTTTCTGCATTTTATCTCTGTTTAAGACATTACAATCCCTTTGTCAGGCAGCCAAGCCCAAGTGGATATGCACTGCATGTGTTTCCACTTATTGCGGTCATGGTGGGAAATCAAGCTCAGCCAAGTTGAGAAATCCATTCAATCTTTTCATTTCCAAATGGACTCAGACCTTCTGGGGTTTGGCTTTGTTTGCTATGAGCTAAGCAAGGCTTCCTCTTTCTAATGAAAAACAACAGTTCTTATGAAATACAAAGTTGATGCCAAATATGGATCATTAAAACAGACCCTGCTAATTTTATGATCTCTGATGATTCCGAGAGATTAGATAGAGTTTACCTCTTATGGTTAAAAAAAAAAAAAGTGGTGCTATTGATGGTGATGGCTGTGGTGGTTTTAATGGTATTGTGGGGGATGGTAGTAGTCGTGGTTTTGGTGGTGGTGATGTTGATGGTGCCACTGATGGTGGTGGTGATGGTGATATTGATGATGGTATTGGTGGTGATGATGGTGGTGATGGTAGTGGTGATATTGATGGTGGTATTGGAGGTGGTGATGGTGTTGATGGTTGATGATGATATTGGTGGTGATGGTGGTGATAATGTTGATGGTGGTATTGGTGGCAGTGATGTTGATGGTGGTATTGGTGGCAGTGATGTTGATGGTGGTATTGAGGGTGTTGATGGTGCTGATGGTGATGGTGGTATTGGTAGTGGTGATGGTGTGATGGTTGTGATGATGTAAGTGGGGATAGAAGTGGTGATAATGGGAATGATTCAGAAGACAAGAAAAGTAAGAACAAGATTAAAAGTGGGATGATAAATTTATCTAAAATAACTGTTTTTGAGCACTTCAGAAGTTTTATTTACATAAATGCTCTTAATTTGATTTATATATTATTCTATCTTTAACAAAATGAAGCTACTGTTTGACATCAATTTCCTTAATCTAAATCAAGCTGCTGTAAATGTTTAGAAGTAATATGTTTATATTTCATGAAACATTTTTATTATTATTTAAGGCTTTGTACTAATTCACATTGGTCTTGAGCCAGATTCATCTAACATAATGAGAGATTTTACCACATTGGAGCATTGAAATACTGCCACTGCTTTTTTTTTTTTATTCAATCAAGAGGAATTATCTTCAGAACAAGAAGGCTAGAACAACAACAACTTGTTAACGAAAAATTGAAATCACACATAATTGAGGAGATAGTAAAAGAGCACTGGAATGATCTCATCAAGGTCAAGTCCTGAGGCCCAGATCATTTGATTTTTTTTTTCATTAATTCCCTTGAAATTCTTGATCTTTTGTTTTTCCATATGAACTTTGTTGTTATTTTTTCTAGGTCACCAAAATAGTTTTTGGGAAGTCTGATTGGTATAGCACTAAATAAATAGATTAGTTTAGGTAGTATTGTCATCTTTATTATATTTGCTCACCCAATCCAAGAGCATTTAATATTTTTCCAGTTAGTTAGATCAGACTTAATTTGTGTGGCAAGTGTTTTGTAGTTTTGCTCATAAAGTTTCTGATTTTCCCTTGGCAGATAGATTCCTAAATATTTTATACTATCAGTAGTTACTTTAAATGGGATTTCTCTTTGTAACTTTGACTGTTGGATTTTGTTAGTGATATATAAGAATGCTGATGACTTATGTGGGTTTATTTTATAACCAGCAACTTTGCTAAAATTGTGGATTATTTCTAATAACTTTTTAGTAGTATCTCTGGGGTTCTCTAAGTATACCATCATATCATCATCAAAGAGTGATAATTTGGTTTCCTCGTTGCCTATTCTTATTCCTTTAATATCTTTCTCAGCTCTTATTGCCATAGCTAGCATTTCTAATACAATATTAAATAGTAACAGTGATAGTGGGCAACTTTGTTTCACTCCTGATCTTATTGGGAATGGTGGCAGTTTGTCCCCATTACATATGATCCTTACTGCTGGTTTTAAATAGATGCTACTGATTATTTTAAGGAAAAGTCCATTTATTCCTATACTCTCAAGTGTTTTTAATAGGAATGGATGTTGGATTTTATCAAATGCTTTTTCTGCATCTATTGAGATGATCATATGGTTTTTGTTAGTTTGGTTATTCATATGGCCAATTATGCTGATAGTTTTCCTAATATTGAACCAGCCTTGCATTCCTGGTATAAATCCTACTTGATCATGGTGAATTATCCTGGGGATGATTTTCTGTAGTCTTTTTGCTAATATTTTATTTAAGATTTTAGCATCAATATTCATTAGGGATATTGGTCTATAGTTTTCTTTCTCTGTTTTCAACCTACCTGGTTTAGGTATCAGTACCATGTCTGTGTCATAGAAGGAATTTGGTAGGACTCCTTCATTCCCTATTTTATCAAATAATTTATATAGCATTGGGGCCAATTGTTCTTTAAATGTTTGGTAGAATTCACATGTAAATCCATCTGGTCCTGGGGATTTTTTCTTAGGGAGTTGTTTAATTGCCTGTTCTATTTCTTTTTCTGAAATGCTGAGGCCCAGATCAAAAGAATATTTATGAACTATAATTGCTGAGTCACTGTCTATGATTTCTTTAAAACTGGCATGGAGACTAGGCCAACTCTTACAGGACTGAAAGAAGACAAATGTTCTGATATTCTAAAAGGAAATGAAGGTGAATATTTCAGATTATTAGGTCAGTGAGCATCATTTTGATTTTTAGCAAAACTTTGCAATGTATTAAAGAAAGTTTTATCTTTTCAAAGAAAGTATTGATTGCTATGATTTAGCCATGATAGGTTAAATTTATTAATCATGCTAATATGGTTTTATTTGGGGGGGGTACAGTTATTAGATGGTAGATGAAGGGGATTTAATAAGAGTAAAGTTAACAGAAGCTTCTTGACATCAGGAGGTATTTTTATTTCTGCCTTTATATTCTCAGTATCTACCACAGTGATTTGCATACAATTAGTATTTAATAAATATTTTGAAGGGGCCTTGACTGATTGATTGACCTGGATTTCAGCAAAGGTTTTTCATGATATCTTTATGAACAAGATAGAATGGTGCAGGCTGAATAATACTACATTCAAGTAGATTTGGAACTGGTTAAAATTTTGAGGTGAAAAAAGTGTGATAATGACTTAAGGTTAACTTGGACTGGTGCTACTAAGGAAACACTGTACAACTTTTTGACCATATGGTTTTCAATGTTTTTATTATAACTTGGATGAAGACAGACGGCAAGTTTATGAAGGTTACGAGTGGTAGGTAATATCATATTACAAAACTGGAATTCCAAAAACAAAACAAAAAAACTCTAAAAACCAAAAACCAAAAACAAACAAACAAAACAACTTGGCAGCTTAAGGCAATGGGCCAAATTTAATATTAGATATATAAAATTCTACATTTATATCTTTTAAAATCAGATGAAGATATGGGAGAAAATTCATCAGCTCAACAAAGTAAAGACATCTTTCTTGGGAAAAAAAACCCAACAACAACAACAAGCAGCATAAGTTGCCAGGGAGGGATTTGAATTCACCACTTGACTGAGAGGAAGAAAGGAAAAGGAGGATGAAAGCTAGATAGAAAATCAATAAGTTGAGTGAAACTCCAAAATTAGGGAAAGAGTTGGCAAACAGGACAAACAGGAGGGGTTGAAGTGGGAGAAGAAAAGAAATAACAACATTAAAAAGCCCTCTCCTTAAAAAAATGATAATTATATTTCTCATGTAGTCTGATGAGGGCAGAGTAAATGAAAGCTGTAGCCTTCCTCATTATCTTTCTATGAAAACTAATTACGATAAAGTATCTTTTTTTTGTCCTCCTTATGGTACTGTTGATTGATACCAAACTTGAAATCTGCTTCTTTTATTCCATTATAGTAACTGACACATTAGAAACACATCACACACAATATCTCATCATATCCTTATGACACCTGGATGATATTAGTATTACCAATAGTATTATTATTGTTTAGTCATTTCAGTCATATCTGACATTGTGATCCCATTTGGGGTTTCCTCAGCAGAGATACTGGCAAGGTTTGCCATTTCCTTCTCCAGTTCATTTTACAGATGAGGAAAGTGAAGCAAACAGGGTTAAATGACTTGCCCAGGGTCACTCAGCTGGTAAGTATCTGAAGCTGATTCTGAACTCAGGTCTTCCTCACTCAAGTTCAGCATTCTCTTCACTGTACTACCTAGCTACAGATGTTATTGTCCCCATTTTGTGATGAAGACACTACCACTGCGACTCCCAGTTTCATAGCTAGCAAGTATCAGAGGGAGAATATAAACCCAACCCTCTCCTAACTCTCTTTCCTTTCTGTATTTTCAATCATTCAGTGTAGTAATCCTCCCTTCCAGTTTAATTCATCTACAAATCTGTTACGCATGCTCTCTATTAAATTGTTTTTTAAAAGCTTTTTTTTTTCATTTTCCAAATGTACACAGATAATTTTCAACATTTACCCTTGCAAAACCTTGTGTTCCATTTTTTTTTTCTCCCTCTCTTCCCCTGACCCCTTTCTCTAGATGGCAAGCAATCTAATATGTGTTAAACATGTGCAATTCTTCCATACATATTTCTACATTTATCATGCTGAAAAATCAGATCAAAAAGGCAAAAAATGAGAAAGAAAACAAAAAGCAAATAAACAACAACAAAGAGTGAATATAAAGATAGTATATGATCCACACTCAGTTCCCACAGTCCTCTCTCTGGGTACGGATGTAGAATCTCTACATAGATTTGAGACTGATTAATCCTTGTTTAAACACAAATATGTTGACAATGCTGATTCCCAGATCTAGCAAATGGTACTCTTGTTAAAAAATATGAAATAAGATTAGGTTGGTATGACTTCATAAGTATCTGTATTGACTCATAATGATCAACACTCCTTTTTAAGTGCTTACAAATCATCTACATGGTATGGTCTAGAATTTTGCCAGGAATTGAGGTCAAGATCTCTGACCTACAGTCTGGAAAATCTGCCTTCCCTGTTTGAAAACTGTGCAGCATTTATGTTGTGGTTCATTTCCTGCTTTCATAGTTCTTAAAGATCCCAGTTTTTTTTTTTGTTGTTGTTGTTGTTGTTTGTTTGTTTGTTTTGTTTTGTTTTGTTTTTTAAAGATTAAGAGGGATTCAATAATCATGGTCATATGTTTCTTCTGTATCCAAGGCTATGGTTCATTTGAATTTCATGACTAGATTTAGTCTTGAAATTTGAAATACCTAGATGTTTTCTAATCAGGATATCATTAGTTTGGAATTAATCGACAAGCCAATTAGTTGTGTTCTATCCTTAGTGTGAAGATTACCCTCTTTGGTAGAGAAAATGGAAGAGAAATGAAGTTTTCCTCTCTGGGTTCAAGTGAGACAATGTTTCCTAAGAAGACCCAGAGAGGCCTGAGCCTTTGAACAGAAGGTTTGGGTTTTATACCTTTTTGTGTGTTTTATTGTTATTGTTTAGGGAAGACAGTATGCAAGAGGACAGAAAGATTCTGGTATATTCATAAAACTGTTCCAGCAACTTTGGACAAGGTATCTTGAATTTTCACTCAACCTTCTCAAGTGGCACCAGTTATTCTCAGACCAAGTGAGATATTTAAACTTCTTCCTTATCAGGGAGAATGGAAGATATATATATATATATATATATATATATATATATATATATATATATATATAATATGACCCTTATTTAATTTATTAAAATGTGTTACTTAAGCATTTCTAGTCTATTTTTTCTAGCATCTGTTCTGTATTTGTGACTGATAATAGTAAAAAAAATTATAGTAATAACAATCTACCATTTATATATTTATAAAGAATGACCATGTGTCAAATTGAAAATGGATAAGATTTGGAAAATAGCTTCCTCTGAGTTTTCCACATCACCTCTAGTCCCTTCGCAGCTTGGAGGGATCAAATACAAAGAAAGATCTGCTCTCTATTGTACATTGTACTTGAGGAAGGGCATGCTCAGTGATTTTTCATCCATTATTCTCAGAACATATTTTATTATAAGGGTGTTAAAATCCTATCCAAACCCCCAAATATGCAATTAGTTGCTAAATCTTGCTCTTTCTACCTTAATATCTCCTGTATCTGCTTTCTTTGGTACCATGTCTATCACCTTGATTAAGATCTTCATTTCCTTTTTTCTGGACTGCTAATTATTCTGATTACCTTCTAATTATTCTCCCTGTTTAAAATGTATTCACATTTTAATCCTTCCTCCACACAAATAACCAGATGATTTTCTAAAGTACAGATTTGGCCATGTTACCTTTCTGCTGTCATTTCATACACTCAGTGACCATTTTCTCTAGGAGTAAGTAAAAGTTCCACTAGCAGGCTTTTGAAGATTTTTACTACCTGGCCCTTCCAAAGTTTCAATCTTGTTATCTACATCCTGCTTCTTCCTGAAGTCTATGGAGCATCTGCACTAGCTTTCTTTTTGTTTCTCATGTATCACTCTCCATTTCCCATCTCTATTCCTTATATAAGCTGTCTCCACATTCTTGGAATAAATTCCCATCACATTTCCTTTTTTAAAATTAATTAAAAAAACACTTATTATGCCAATATCAAGCATTATCCATCTTATTTCTCACTTCCAGAACCCCTTGTTTCTTTCGAAATGCTGCTCAGATGCCAGCTTCAATATGAAGTCTTTTTTAATTCCTTGGATGCTAATACTTCCTCCCCCATACATTTACATGGTATTAATTTATATATTTTGTGTATGTCTGCTTATGTATATGTTGCTTCCCCTAATAGAAAAGAAACTCCTTGAGGATAGAGGCTATTTCTTTTTTGTCTTTATAACTTCAGTACTTAGCACTATCCAGGGACAAAGTAGGCAGTTAATAAATCTTTATTTCTGGTTCCAGTAAACCTCAACCATGACCTACATTCATACCTAGACACCATCTTGTCCCAAGTGTTAGAATTAATAGTTAGTACTCTAAGAATAATTCAGGACAAAAGGAAGGGTGGTGGTAAATTATAATAATTTAAGGCATTCAAAGCACTTTATAAATTTCCATGTGATCCCTGGGAAATAGATGCTATTATTATCTCCATTTTACAGATGAAAATTATGTGGGTATTCTGATTTTATTCTTTCACAAGGACGTGAAGAAGCCAATTCCTGAGTAGAATTCAAGTTAACCATTCATTCAGGAAAGCTCCTGTCCCCCCAAAAAAATCCAGTCTCTTCACTAAAGGACTAAGGGAAACCTGCATCAGTGTGGTATTCTAATCAAACCAGCTGAGTTGTTATAATGAGAAAACTGAAGGACCCAAATTCCACTTTCCTAAGGACCCAGACAGAATCTTAGAAGAAAACATTATGGTTCTGATCTGTATCTGCATTCCTCTCCTGCCTCTTCCTGAATGGTACAAACACCACCTCTCTAGAGTTTTTCTTGGTTTAAAAGATAGGAAGTCCTTGAAAACTTCCCAGCCAGAGCTTTAGTACGTACCCAGAAAATCTGGTTCACTCTAGCAAAGCCAGCATTAATCAGCTTATTTCTGAGGCAAGGATTGATGCTTGGAGTGGAGTGGGGTCTCACCCTGGAATAATCCATCAGAAAGTATAAATCTGAAATCTTATTTGTTTCCCCCTCCCTATCTGAACAATAGCCTATATGTCATCTCTCTCTTATGCTGTTTAACTTTCTTTATCTATAAGTCTTACCCCCAGCCCTGTTGTAAGTTTCAGCATGGTGGGGTCAATGAATTATATTTTCCAGTTCTTCCTTAGGCATGGTAAGTAGTCAATAAATATTTGCTGAAGGAACCCCAACAGGTTAATGTTGTCTAACAATATGTAGAAGATGTGGGGAAAGGCAGCCATGCTTTGGTGTGCAGAGTCTAAGCTTCAGTATCTAGCTCACTCTGAGTAAATTTAGACTCTGGCTGAACAAGGATGATCAAACAGTCCATCAAATCCATGAATTTTCTTAAGTTTTTGAAGCTCCAATGAAAGTTATCTATCTTCAGGAAGTAATTAAAAATTACTAAATTATAAATATGTCAAGATAATGTGAATGTAGGTCAGAATGATAAAAGGGACAACTGATTCTATGTAAGAACAGAGATTCTATTATCTGTAGGAAGCTTAGTTCCTTACAGGTGGCAGAGAAATGTTAAGACAGAGAGAAAAAGAGAGGGAGGGAAGGGGAAAGGAGAGAAAGAGAGAGAGAGAGAGAGAGAGAGAGAGAGAGAGAGAGAGAGAGAGAGAGAAGCAGAATGAGCAGAAGCAGAAGGAGGAGAAGTGTAATGGGACAAGCACTTGACAGAAGATTTAAGTTCATCCTGTGCTAGATTATAGATAAATCACTTAGCTTCTATGTATGCTCAATCTCCTCATATGTAAGAATGGGACAAAGACAAGGATTACTGAGAGGAAAGTGTTGGAAACACTGTGTAAAATGCATTATTCAAGTATTTCTATCACTTTAGCCATTTAGAATCAGCAAAGACCTTAGGAGCCAGAGCCTCAGAGAAATCCAACGGTCTTTTTAAAGTCACATAGGTAGTGTCAGAGACAGTATTTGAACCCTGGTTCTCTGATTCCAGCATCAAGAGTCTTTCACTGGACCAGGTAATAGAATAGAGAATGCTGTTCTTGGCATCAGGATGATTTGAATTCCAATCATGCACGTAGTCGGATGACCTGAGGAAATTACTTAGCCTCTTTGTCAGCCTCGATGTTTTATTACTTAATTACTCTACATTACAACCTGAAATTTGGGGAGAAAACAAACAGACCTGCATGACTTGTTAGCGATCCATCTTTTGATATGATTTGATCTTCACCATTTTTGGAGACAATGGTCTATAAATATTCAGAGAATAGCAAAATTCCCCCTAATTAAGGCAAAATGTCGATCTGAATTATGGAGCATAAGAAGCGGACATCACTTTGATGTATTTTGGTCTCCTTATTAGTTCATGTGTCTGCCTGAATTCCAGCCTAGTTTCTGAGGCAATGATTAGCATCATTCTTCAAGTCAGTTTTTGACATACCAGAAATTCCAGCTTGAAGACTATGATCCTAGGTCCCCCAGTTAACAAGTATCTAAGGCATGGTTTGAAGTCAGATCTTCCTGACACCATGTAAAGCACTCTTTTAACTGTACCACTTTCCTAGATGACTTTTCTTGGCAGCAAATACATTTGGAAAATGTAAGGTTGCCTTGAATGTTGATATTGGCAGCTTGCTTAGGGAAGGAAATGGGTACTCACTTCCAACCCTCCAGCCTTTTGGATCCATAGCCAGTCACTACATGGACAGCATCATTGTCATGATACAAAAGAGTAATCTGGTGTGCAAGTACCATGGCTGTTAGGAGAGTAAGAAATGATTATCAACAGTCTGAAGACTTGCTGCTACTTTTTAGAGATATAGTTATACCTTACTAAACAACCATGCTAAGAAATCTAAGTCTTTTGCTTGGTGTGTGTTTATCCACAAATAGGTGATTGTATACATAATACATACATAAATATATATACATACATATATCTCATAACTACACATCTATATATCATTTACCTTTTTGGATGTGCACACACTGTGTGTGTAGGGCAGCAAGGTGGAGTAGTGAGTGGAGTACTAGGTCTGGAGTCAGAAAAGCTCATCTTCTGAGTTCAAATCTGGCCTCAGACTTACTAATTTTGTTACTTTACCTTATGGACCAAAGTTTCCTCATTTGTCAAATGAGCTAGAGAAGGAAATGGCAAACCACTCAAGTATCTCTGCCAAGAAAACACCAAATGGAGTCAGATATGACAGAAATATGACTGAACAACAATACACACATATACATGCTACCACACTGATTATATCTCTCTATAGACATTCCTCTCCAGGAAGTATTGCTGACCTTTCTCCCGGATTTTCTCTGCTATGTTCAAGAAATCTTTTTAGCTTGGAAGGTCACTTGAGCCTTAAATTTCACTTGTTAGAAGTTCCCTATTCCCCTCTAGTCTCTCAAAATCCTACATACTAGCTTGGAACCAAAGGATCTAGGACCTTGGATAAGGATAAGCTATTCATTATATTTGTACCTGAACCTTAGTTCCTTCATTTCCATTGTTTGTAAAAGGATGTGTGTGTGTGTGTGTGTGTGTGTGTGTGTGTGTGTGTGTGTATGAATACTCTCATTTACCTTTCAGGGAAAGCATGATGAAATGCTTACGTTTTCTGTTCATTAATATGTACGTATGAGTTTTTGTTATAGAAAGTCTTGAAGTTACTTTGGAGTGGGAGCTGAGTGAAATAAAGAAAAATACATCCCTGGAGAGGGGTCAGACACTCCATAATGGATCCTAGTTCTTCTGAGCCTCAAGTTCCTTACTGGAGGTTCCTTGGACTCATAAGATATATCTTGGACTTCATTTACTTCATTTGTAAGTCCTGGTGTGGAAAATCCCTTTTTCATGTGTATTAGTAACATGACTGCAATGTATAGTCTTACAGAGTTACTTAGGGACCCAGAGAGATTAAGTAACTTGTTTACTTAGCACAGCTAGTAATGAATGTCACAAGCAAGAGTTGATTCCAAGCCTTTTTGATTCTAATTTTGTTTGGCCCCAGAAGGAGAATGAAGAGCAGGTCAAAAGGCAGACTCGGGATCAACATAAGGAACTTCTCTACAATCAAAGGTGCCTCAAAGTAAAATGAGGGAAATATTGACCTTCCTTTCCTTGGATGGAAATAAAGTTACTCAAACACAAGATTAGGGGTGTCAGAGAGGGGATTCCTTTGTACTTATAGATTCTATAGTTCTTTGATTTAAAATCTTATGAGATAATCTTCTTCCTCCCCCCAGTTCCTACTATCAATGCCTACCTATCATTCTATAGTTTCCTAATTTTGTTACTGTTTTAAACACGGCATTCATTCATTCATTCACTTATTCAAACAAACATTTATTATGTGCCTCGTATGCTAGTTGTTGGTGAGAAAAAAAATGTCTGACTTCAAGAAACTTATTTTCTTTGAGAAAATAATCTTTCAACCAATTCAGGGTTTATTAAGCTTAAGACAGAATCTTCACTGAATTCATACTGCCTGCCTCCTTATGACATGAAGATAATTCTGAAATCTTGAAAACTATGCCAAGGCAGTGCACGCACAGGCTGGACCTACCAAACCTGGGAAGGTATCCAGACCTAGCTAAGATTGGAAAGGCTTATTACCAAAAGGTGACCACCAGATGATCAATTTTTATAAGCCTGGTGATAACTAGTGAAAGGGAGTATATGACCCATGTCAATAGGGATCCTCATTTTGATGTGATCATCAATCTCTTAAAGTATTAGAAAGGGAGACTGTTAAATTTTAGAATATGCAATCAAAGCAGCCCCAGATCTTCTTTCCTTCTTTCTCCTTTACCTTCTCTTCTCTCTTCCCTTCCCTTTCCTATTCCTCTTTTCCTTTAGCTCCTTTTCCCACTACATAGCTAAATGAACTTGCAGTTCCATGTTGAACACTGTGAGGAATATTTCTTGCTATCTTACACTAGCATGGATGACACAGCAAGTGCACATTCCTCCCTAAATAAAATAAGCTAGGAGTTTCTGTTCTGGATATACTGCTTTTTAAATGTCAACATTTGAAAATTGGAGTTCTCAGGGGATTTGTTTCTTTCCAGTCTCTTGTTCCCTAGTGCAGCCCTCTGGACTTAGTTGACTCTCCAGTCAGAAACCAGAGGAGGCTATATTTTGCAGGTGACTAATTTATTAAAAAGTATAGGATCTAATGAAGTAAGGAGTATAGACTTTTAAAGCATTTTAGTCGTGTGTGTGTGTGTGTGTGTGTGTGTGTTACTGGAAAAGTCAACTGGCTGCAACTTGGCATAGTAAATAGAATGCTGGGTCTGGAATTAGGAATCAAATTTGACCTCACATACTTACTAGTTGTGTGACTCAGCTAGGCTTATCACTGAATTGCTGTCTGGCTCAGTTTCCTCAATTGTAAAATGGGAATAATAGCAGTACTTATCTCCCAGGGTTGTTATGATGATCAAATGAACATTTGTAAAATACTTAGCACAATGATTGGCACATAGTAGGTATTTAAGAAATGACTGTTACCATTCTGCCTTCCATTTGGCTTAATTATTATGGCAAGTTAGTTCTCTAAAAGATCCCCATTATAAGACAATTCTGGATCTTGACCTTTGTAGGTCAAAGGGAATGGATGGATATGTAGGATGTGTAGCTGTAAATTTGTTCAAAGGCAATTATAAAGAATCCATTTTCTAGATCTCTAAATCATAAAGACTTAAGTGGATGAAGGGGTATCTGCAAATCTCCAGTGAGGGGTCCTACCCTATAAGACTTATCTTATTAATGGACAGAGTAAACAGTAGACACTTTGGAGTAATGTGAGGCTCTCTGAAAAGTCTGATCTGCCAGTTCATTCATTCATCACTTAGAATTAATGAAAAAGAACAAATCTTAGGAACAGTCTAGTCCTAAACAATTCCAGTAAGAATTTCTTGTAAAAGATTCTCAAGAACGGGAATTCAACTATAGTCATTCAAAAACTGATTCGTTGAAGCTTAATGGATATTGAAGGGGAGTAGGAGATCGCCAAAGCATAAAAAAGGTTCATTTGTTTGCTGGTTGTAGAGTTTCAGCCTAGCTGGCTGACTCCTGACTAAATGGAGAAAACACAATTAATTAGAAAGATATAAGGAATTAATTTGGAAGTCAATTGTTTCACCATGGACTTTACTGAAAGCATAGATTCTATATGTTATTTGCAGGAATAAATGATGTGATTATCCATTTTATGACATACAAATGTATGTCACTTTCATTTCTTTATCAGATATCATAAGTCTATTGAGACTCTGCATCTACTAAGAGATGAAAAACTACCCTCTATATGTTTATTATCTTGAGTGATTATTTAGTGTTTGAAACCCCTGTTGTTACTTAATTTGTGAAAACCTAGACATGAGCTATTCTCAGGCTATACTTACGGATTTGCAAATAAACTCTGGATTAGGAAATGATAAGATAAAAAAAAATGATCTTCTGAGAAAACTCTAGTGATTGAAACCAATTCACATGAATTTGGGGCTGAAAGAGAGAGTGGTCTCAGGGCCACAGGGTATATTTGTTTTGTGTCAATTTATTTGCATATGTGTTGTTTCCTTGGAGCAGAATGTAGATCCTTGAGGTAGCTCTGTTTTTTCATCTCCAGTGTTTATTTATGACATGGCTTAATTATTATGGCAAATTAGTTCTCTAAAACACCCCCTTCATAAACCTTGCACATGATAGGCACTTAAAAATAGTTGAAGTGAAAAGGCAGTCAGAAAAAGGTACTTAAAGGGCTGGTTGTACAAAGTTCCTCATCTCTTAGTCTCCCCATCATTTCCAGTACAAAAATTTGAACAATACTGAAGGAAATGAGATAAAGAGGAAGAGAATATAATTCCAAGAAAGACAGCATTCACCATGACTTAGTAGGGAATAAGAGTCAGGTCCTTGGGATATGAACAGCTGCTTATGCCTTTGCTCCAGAAAGAGCTCATTCCTTGATAACAGGACTAGAATTTTGAGCAGAATCTTTAAATTGCTTTATTCAAAAAGTGCCTTACCCTTTTTCATTGTAAGTAACTTGAGGTCAATTTATTAAATTTGTCCTGCCCTGGACCAGCACCAGTGTCCTGAAAAGCAGTGGGTCAAGCAGCAAGTATATCTCTTTATATCTATTCTGGCACAGAATCAAAGTAAGTTAAGCATTTAATAATGATGATGATGATGAAGATGATGATAGAGGATGATAGCCTACCCATATCAGGTACTTTGCTAAGTACTTTACATATTTCATTTCATCCTCACAACAACTCTGGGAAGCTAGTACTAGTATTATCTACATTTTACAGATGAGGAAACTGAGGCAAACAGAGATTGAATCACTTACCTGGGGGTCATACGTCTAATATATGATAGAGGCCAGATTTGACTAAGATCTTCTTTTCTACAAACCTGGTGCTCTACCCACTATACCTCCTAACTAGTTGAGTATTAAAGAGTTCAATGATGCTATCATTTAACAAGATAGAGGTGGGAAGATACTTCCTACCAAAGAGCAAGTGAAGAAGGTATGGACTTATTTGATTTAAAGGGATCCAGGTGCCTGCCTTATTGACCAACTTCTCTTAGGAAAGAACTATTACAACTTGATAAGAAGTTAACTTCAGGTGAGTGTTTATAGATATGTTACTATTAAGAGATCCCACAGAATCAGGGGGAAGAAACTATATGTATATATCAGAATGAAGAATAGAACTGTAATTTTAATGTCATAGGGAACTCCTAATGGAGGGAGGAAATTCTCTCTACCAATGTAGGTTGCCCAAAAGCTAGTAAAGACTGTGGTTTGTCCCCGGATCATATAGCTATTGTATATTGTAGTCAGAATTTGACCCAGGTTTTCCTAGCTTTGAGGCTGACTCTCTACGCTCTTTGCTACACTGACTATACACATACACAAATACACACACACACACACACACACACACACACACTCACTATATGTACCATCTATATCACTTCCCCTTCATAATTCCTTATTTGTAATGGTACCAATAGCTCCTCCTACATGCACTTTTACTTATCAATATTCTATTTCAGTTTTTTTATGGACTGAAATGTTTCATGATTTATAACCATCCCACAACACCAGCATCATATTTATATTATAGAAGATGGGACCTTGCATCAGAGAAAGGATTGAGGTCATTGAAATGACCTTGCTATTATATAACGCTATTGTGAAAATCATTTAAACACCCATTGAGGGCATCTTTGATGAGAGTATTAAAGATTCTCCCAAGTGTTATTCCATGGTAGATCCTCATATAATTGATTGAAAGTTATAGAAAACACACTCTCACACTGAAATTGCTGCTTGATAACTACAAGAAGTCTTTGATTTATTAAATCTTCAAAGTCCTAATAAAGTCCTTTGTGCATTTATGATAATAGCTCATATTTATATAGCTCTTTAAGGTTTGCGAAAGTGCTCCATATATGATTTGATCATGACTATGAGCTCAGGGGATTGTAGCTATTATTTTCTTCATTTTACAGATAGGGAAACTGACCCTCAAAAGAGATCAAAGTCAAATAGCTATTAAGTGTCTGAGATGGAATTTGAACCCAGATATTTCTTATTCTAAAACTAACTCCTTAACCATTCCTTTATGCTGCTAAAACCATAACAAAATGATATAGGTGAATTCTGAGTCACTCCTGTTGCTTTCTTTACTTTGGAGTCTATATCTCTCTTACTGAAGCCTAGAATCTCATGATTAACAATATGTTTATTCTTATGTTACATTAAATATGTTAAGAAAATGTTTAAGATTCCTTTCTTTGTAGATCTCTAGGTACTGAAGAGGTTCTGGCCAATGTAGAATCTCAAGCATAGAAGTTCTGTCTTGAAGACCAAAAAAGCCTCTTACAGCCCTTATAGCCCTAGGAGTCGCTGCGAAAGTGCTCTCAGAAGATAACTACTCACCAACATGAGTATGGACACCTCTTGCTGTAACGGCAACAATAAAACTGCCATTCTCGGTCTAGGACTGATTCAAAGTACCGGCTCTGGAACCCAGCCACGAGGCCATTGCTGGAGCATGTCTGATACCTGAGAGAAAATACACAACCCCACGGTATTATTCATTTGGGTTCACATTTAGCACTCTTACTGATTGATTCACACGTGGTCTTTACTTAGACATTGGGGTCTAATGTATTCTATATATCAGAATACACACTGCAGATATTGGCCAAGTAAATCATCCACAAGAACATTTAGTTCCAGAAATGACTTAATTAAGAAAAAGGACTCCTATTTACCACACAGGACCATAGGATCCTAGATCTAGAGGTGAAAGAGACCTTGAAGTCCATATATTCCAGGTCCCTTGTTGGTCAGTTGAGGAAAGGTATGAAGAGAGTAAATGAATGAATGAGTTATTGATTTAACTGTAAAAACTCCTTTGCTGATATAAAGACAGGCCTAAATAGTTGGAGAAACATGTGCTCATGGAAAGTTAGAGCCAATGTGATAAAAATTAGCAATAATATATAAATTAATCTATTCATTCAGATCTATGCCAATCAATTTGCCAAAAGAACATTTTATATATAGACCTAGAAAAAATTCTTATAAAGAAACAAAAGGTTAAGAATTGCAAGGATAATGATGAAAAATATCTCAAACTGTACTACATAGAAATAATCATTAAATAAAAATTCAAAGAGCACTAGCCCTAAAGTCAGGAGGACCTGAGTTCAAATATGACCTCAAACATATAACACTTCCTAGCTGTGTGACCTTGGGCAAGTCACTTAACCCTAACTGCCTCAGCAAAAAAATAAATAAATAAAAGCTCCAAATGGATATATGAAGTAAATATAAAAGGTTATAGATCCTAAATAGAAAAGATTATATATATATATATATATTATATAATTATACATACTATAAATATTATATAAACAAACAAATTAGCAAAAGATTGCTTTTCAGATCTATAGAAAAGGGAAAAGTTCATGACTCAATAAGTGATAGTATCACATAAGATAAAGTGTCCTATTATATAAAGTTTAAAAAGATTTTGTACAAACTAATAAAATATATTAAAAATTAGGAGAGAAACAGGTAACTGGGGGGGGGAGGGGAGGAGTAGATCTTTTCAACAAGTTTCTCTATTAAAAGTTTTATATCCAAACTAAGGAATTGACTCAGACTGGTAAGACTAACAACTATTCCTCAATAGACAAATGGTTAAAGAAACAATGGGAAGTTTTCAAAGGTGAAAATGAAGCTCTATGATGAACAGTCATAAAAAATTTCACTGATAATTATAAAAAAGAAAATTAAGACATCATTGAAGTTTTACCTCGCTTCTGTCAGATGGTTGAAGATGACAATAGAAGAAAATGATATATATTGGAGAGGCTTTGGAAAAACAAATTCACTGGAGCATTCTTGGTAGAGCATTCTGGAAAGCAATGTGGAGCTATGTCTAGAAAATCGCCAATCTAAATATACTCTTTGACCTGGCTATACTACTACTAAGTCTATATACACATTAAAAATCAAAGACAAAAAGGATTTATGCACTCAAAAATTTTTGTATCAATTCTTTTCATGGTAGCTGAAACCAAAATTTCCAACTATTCTACTGAGAAATGAATAAAGTGTAGTACATGAATATAATGGAATACTATTGTACCAGAATAATTGTTAAAATGTACGATTTCAGAGGAATCTCAGAAGACCATTATGAACTGAAAGAGTGAAGAGAGCAAAACTAGGAAAACAATTTATAACAACATTATAACAGCTTTAAATGTCTTTTAACGATTGATCAATTCTATTTAAAATGAGCCCAAAAGAATGAAGACAAAATATGTTATTTACCATCTGCGAGCTGATGAACTTAAAATGTAGAAAGAGAGAGACATACATTTATATTTACAGATATAGTCAATTGGGAATTTATTTTTTCAGATCACATAGCTATATATTGAGGCCTTTGAAAAAAGTTTGCTGAATGAATTAGTTGGAATGGTAGATTGACTTAAAAATGTTTGTTAATTAAAAGAACAGAACAAAACAAAAATATTAATGGATGATTATGAAGGCATTAATTAGGTGCTTACTATATGTTATGAACTCTACTAAGAAGTGGTATACAAATATAAGCAAGCAAGATAGTCCCTCCTCCAAGAGGACCTTACATTCCAATAGAGGAAGACTGTGTGTGTGTGTATGTGTGTGTGTGTGTGTGTGTGTGTGTGTGTGTGTGTAAGAGAAAGAAGACTGAGAAAACACCACTGGATTTGATAACTTAAGAGGTAATTAGTCACTTATATAGGATCACAGTTTTGAACTCTCCTATGGTTTAATGGAAGCCGTAACCATTCTGCCATAGACCATCCTATAATAATTCTTCAGAAATTACATACAAAATATATAGAAAGTAGATACTGGTTGACAAGTTAAATTGATGAGGGTTATAAGAAATTCCCTGCCTCTCTGTCATTCATTCCACACAAATGAAATGTGGAAGATTGGCAGCTGGTGAAATATGTGCAACAATACACATGGGAAATAAACATAAATAATCTAAGGAGTGCTTAGCATTCAAAAGATCTTTCCCAGCTTGCAGATAGACATGGCCACATACACAAATACAATCACACACACACACACACACACACACACACACACACATATATGTGTGTGTGTGTGTATATATACATATATATGTATATTATGTATATATAATATGTATGATTATATACAACCATATAATTGCATTTAATTATATAGTCACATATGTAATGTGTTTAATTATATAGTATGGATATATGTGCATATAATATATAACCATATATAATAATATATAAATGTCCAGCTATATAATCACATGTGATATTATATATAAAGATATTTATGATGTATTATTATATATGTTTATATACATGTATGTTATGTGTTTGTGTGTATCTAGGTATGTTTGCATTGCAGGTATGCATGGGATTCATATACACACACACATATATCTTTACATTTTATAAATTTTTTATCTTTTTTTTACATTAAAAATTGTTTTTTTATCTTTACATTTTATAAAAGACATCATTGTCCAAATGGCCTCCTGCAAAGCTTTCTAGATTCTGCACCAGCCAGCTGGAATGGGTCTAAGTCTCAGCTCTGCCATTTATTCCCTTTTGCATTCCATCTTTCTGGGAAAGTTTCTTCATAAATAAAATGAAAAGGTTAGATAGATGGCCTCTGAAGTTTCTTCCAGAAGCACTAACTCTGTGATCACATGATTCTCATCACATTTGAGTTCAGTGAGATATGGTGGTTTAAATGACTCATTCAATCCATATTCAGGTTCAAATCCCACCCCCCAGTCAGATATTGTTCCTGGGCAAGATACCCTCTCTCAACCTGAGTTCCCTCCTCTATAAAATGAGGATAATGATATGTGTTACAGATAGATTGTGTGATATAATGGTTAGAAAGCTGGCTGCGAACTCAAGAAAATTTGGATTTAAGTTACATCCTTGCTGTGTGACCTTAGAAATATCACCAAAGTCCTTTATGTTTTGTGGAGTTTTCTAACACCAAAAGGGCAGAGCAGAAGCTGATCTGCTTTGGCAGAAGGGGTTCCCTTCACTAATGAAATCATGTCTGATCTTGAAAGAAAAATACTTGTAGGATCTACCTCACAGGACTAGTGTGAAACTCAAATGAAATAAATTTGTTTGCAAACTCTCAGGTATATGAAATTTCCCTCAAAAGTACCTTTCAACATTGTCACTGACCCACTTGAGAATCTTAAAAGAGTTCCCGTGTTCAAATTTTGTTAATATTACTAATTCATATGGCAAAATATATAACTACATGACAGAAAGGCACTCCCTAAAATACTGCTGCCACTTTTGAGATTATTTTATTATTTCTCATGTGTATGTTGTTGAACACATTTCACCATCATTTAAGCAATCAGCAAATATTCTTTGATCATGCATTAGGGCACTGGGCTAAATCCTTGGGGATATAAAGAAAGAGCAAAAACACAGAATGTAAAAAAACAAAAACAAAAACAATGATTACCTACTAATGGGAAAGACAATAAAACAATAAATAGATGCTTACAAGACACACATAGAGAACACAGAAAGTAACCTTGGCAGTTTTATGTGACTGATAAGGGGGCGGGGCGTTCAGAAAGGTCCACTGCAAAATGGGGCTTTTGAACTGAGTCTGAACAGAAGCCAGAGTGTCAAAAGGTGGAGATGAGAAGGAGGACTTGCCAGGAATTGAAGCAAAGCTGTCATATGGCCTGGAAATGGAGTTTGGGGTATAGGGTGGAAAGGGAGTTTGGGGTGGGTCTAGAACTCCAGAACAGGAGACTAAAGTGGGAGAAGATGGAAAGGTAAGAAGGGGAAGGGAGTGAAGAACCTTAAATGCCAAACATGTTTTTTTAAATATTTGATCCTTGAGGTAATAGAGGCAATGGAGTTTATTGAGCAGGAGAGCAACATGGTTGGATTCATCCTTTTAGAAAATGACTCTGGAAGTTGTATGAAATATAGAATGGAGTAGGGAGGGATCTGAGGCAGGGAGATTGATGAGAAAGCTATAACAAGGGTCTTCTCTGAGACTTCATTTCCATGTGCTTATCTTGTTCTACCATCTCTGGCTTTTCTTGTCAAATCAGGGTACCAAAAGAGGTATCCATGGTGCCTCCATGGCACCTGTTGTGGTGGTATGTTTTAGGAATTAGAAATCAGAATAATTGGGTTCTAATCCTGGTTTCATCTATTTACTATTGGATTAGTCACTTTCTTTCCCTGTGCCTCAGTTTCTTTATCAGTAAAATCAGGGGGTTTGATCAGATGATCTCAAATATCTAATGCTCTGGCACTGATAGTCTTTAATTCCATGAAGGAAACTCATTGAACTAAAAATAAGCACCGAGAGATACACTGATACATTCAATAGGCTACCTAGGATCTTGCCAGCTATCTTGGTTCCAGGAATTTCCTGCCAGCTGTTAGTCAACCAGTTGGTAAATGCCCTTTGTGGGAAGGGCACATGTCACATTTACACACACACACACACACACACACACACACACATACATACATATATCCCCTTGCTGAGTTTTATTTTCAAGGGGTCAATTTGCAATAACCTTTACACTGGCCCAGATTTTTTAAATGATGTGTATCAATAAGAGAATACCAACAAAATTTGCCCCAAAAGTACCATTCAGCATTGACACTGGCCTGCTTGAGATCCTGAAAATAGTTCCCGTTTTCAAATTTTATTGTTCTTACTCATTTCTATGCCTAAGTGTAAAAATAAACACCAGAAAAAGAGCACTGAATTGGATATCAAGAAAGACTAGAGGATTGTAAATTGGGATTTTTAAGAAACCTTAGAGATTATCAATATAATCCCTTCATTTTATAAGTGAGGCAATGGAGAATATTCGGGAGCAACTAGGTGATACAATAGTACACAGAGTACCAAGCCTTGAGTCAGGAAAACTCATCTTCCCGAGTTCAAATCTGGCCTTAGACACTTATTTGCTATGTGAGCCTGCGCAAGTCATTTAAACAGCCTACCTCAGTTTACTCATCTGTAAAATGAGCTGAAGAAGAAAATGGCAAACCATTCCAGTATCTTTGACAAGGAAACTCATGAAGAGTTGAATATGACTGAAAAATGACTGAAAAACAACAGTGGAGAAAAAACAATTAAATGATTTGCTGCAGGTAATAAGTGTCAAAGACAGGAATTGAGTTATTTTTCTGTGATTCTAAGCTCAGGAACAGGTACCCCACTTTCTCCCTACTTGACTCCCCATCTCTATGATCTCAGGTAAGCCATCTATCATCTCTAAACTTCCACTTCCTCATCTATCAAAGACAGAGAGAGAGAGAGAGAGAGAGAGAGAGAGAGAGAGACAGAGACAGAGACAGAGACAGACAGAGATAGACAAACAGACAGACAGACAGACAGGCACTGGATATTTCATATTAGTTAATGAAGTTCCTTTCATCTTTGTATCCATCCAATATTGCTATGATGCTCTCCTGCTCAGCATTTTCATTGACTTTCCATTATCTGAAATGCTGAGCCTTATGGTTTCCAGGATACTCCAAGCTTAAATTATGCAGGGTTTTGTGATTCTTCCTTAAATTCTTCTCCATCCAGCAGTGCCATTACTGGGTCTGTATCCCAATGAAATCATAAAGGAGGAAAAAGGACCCACATGTGCAAAAATGTTTGTAGCAGCTCTTTTTGTGGTAGCAAAGAATTGGAAAAGGAGTGAATGCTCATCAGTTTTGGAATGGCTGAACAAGTTGTGGTAGATGAAGGTAATGAAATATTATTGTTCTATAAAAATGATGAACAAACTAATTATAGAAAGGCCTGGAAAGATCGACATGAACTTATGCTAAGTGAAACAAGCGAAACCAGGAATATATTATGCACAATAATAGCAAGAATGTGTGATGATCAACTATGAAAGACTTGGTTCTTTTTAGCAGTTCAGGAACCCAATAGACTTTGGACAGAAAATGCCATCTTTATCCAGAAAAAGATCAAAGGAGATTCAATGTAAATCAACACATGCTATGTTCACTTCTTTTTTCTGTTTTTATCTCTCCCATGGTTTTTCCTTTTTGCCCTAATTTTTCTCTCCCAACATGATTCATAAAGCAATGTTTATTTAAAAAATTAACTTACTACAATAAAAAAAAAATTCCCCTTCAAGACTTAACTGTTGACTGTACAAGATTTCCTCTTATACTGTAGAAATCTCTTTACCCTGTAAGCTTATTCCTTTCCTGGACTATTTCTCACATTGGAAATATCATCTGTCCCTGAAATATCTCTTTCTGATTGACTGGTTCCTTCCAAAACTTCCATTTTGGGAAGGAGGTCCAAGAAAACCATGCTTCCATTCTTGTTTTGCATTTGTAGACTGAATCCACTTCTACAGGATTTTATTCACAATGTCCCTTTGCTGGTACCTTTATAACTACCCCCCGTTTAGCTCCTTTTCTCATGAGTTATTTTCTCCTTTTAAAATATAAGCTCCTTGAAGGAAAGGATTGTTTTTCTTCTTGCAAGGAGAAAGTCAAGAAGAAATCTATTCAATATTCAGAAATGTGTCAATAGTGTAAATGAATTGCTTTCCTCAAAGCATAACAGGGAGGTATTTTCCAAGGCCAGGTAACCATCCAAGGAACTAAATGATCACATGAAATCTAGCTCATCTCAAGGGCTTATTTCTCATACCATACCTAGACTGCCATATTTTAGAAAGGACCTAGACAAGTGGAAAATCATCTAGAAAAAGGCAACCAGAGGTGAGTGGTCTAAAGGTGATGCCATCTGAAAAGTGATAGAACTTGGAATATTCGTCTTAACAAGAACATATATGTGCATATATATAGACATATATATATATATATATATATAATACCTTAAGATTTATAAAGCATTTTATATCTTACTTCATTTAATCTTCATAATAGTCCTGTGAGGTAGGTGCTATTATTATCCCCATTTCAGAGATGAGAACTAAAGTTGGGAAATTAAAAGGGTTTTTTTGGGCCCCACAACTAGTGTCTGAGAATAATTGGAATTCTTGTCTTCCTGATTTCAAATGCAGACTCTAATCACTTTGCTGTCTCTAAATTAAGCTTCTGTCTGGGTCCCCAAGAAAAGATAAAGGAATAATGGCTGGAAGTTCAAAGATAAGGGGAAAAAAACCTTTTCTAACAATTTAAGCTAGATTCAAAAAGGAAATGAAATAGCCACAGAGGAAGTGGGTTCCTCCTTAATGGAGGTCTTTTAGAAGCTATGGTGGCCACTGCTTAGTCATATTGTTGGGGGATTCTTCGTTAGTTGTTGGTTGGTCAGGGGTTCTTAATCTGATGACTCTGGACCTCCAGTGTCTATGGACTTGTTGGAGAAAAGATGATATCCTTTTCATATTCTTCAACATCCACCTAATGTTAAATAATTTTTTTCAATTATGAATTTCCAAAAGAAAACCTGTTACTTAGTAGACTAAGTGATGAAGTCATTCACAGGAAGCCGTTATAGCTAGCACCACCAGCCATGTTGAAGTTGTCTTCTCCCCACTTTGGGGAGATCCATAGACCTCATCAGACTGCAATTCATGACACCAATAGAATTGGGATTTTTTTTTTGTCATTGTTCCTGGATAGGGTGTGCCAATCATTCCTGTATGATCACCTGAAACATCCTGGAACTGTCTGGACTAAAATGCCCTTCCTTGGCCAATAACTATCAACCATCATGTTACTTTAGGATGTAATTTCTTGAAACTGGGATCTGTCTTTGCTTTTGAACCTTTGCGTAATTATTGACAAATTTTTCTGATGCTAAGAAATAAATCTGCATTTTTAAATGGTTGAAGAAAAAGTATTTTTAAATGATATTCTCTATTTTTCAAAGAAAAGTATGTGTGAGAGATTTATTTGGAAGTGATGATGGAATTAAAGGAGCCAATTTCATACAAACACAATTTTAGGAGATCAGCTTTGAGAAAGGAGTTGACACATTTTTAATTGAGATATTGACTCTCCAACTTGAACAGTCTTCATACTCTTTATTCTTTTGCATCTCTGAGATAAAACCAGAATGTGATCATAGAATAATACACTCATATGATTTCATAGTTGAAGGGAACCTCAGAGGCCCTCTATTCCAGCTTATAACTGAAAATTATCTTCCTCATACTTGAGCTAAGTCACATAATATGTAGTGTGGTAGACCTGGAGTCAGGAAGCCCTAAGTTCAAATTCTGCTCCAGATACTTATTAGCTATATGGTCTTCTGCCTCATTTTCCTTATCTCTAAAATGAAACTAATAATAACACCTATTTCCCAAGGCTATTGTGAAAATCAAATGAGATAATATTTGTCAAGTGCTTTGTAAACTTTAAAGTTATATATAAATACTGGATATTATGATTATTATCTTTAACAAGTGGTTATTTAGCTTTTGTTTAAATATCTCAAGTGATGAGGAATCAATTTTCTCATGAGATAGTGCATTCCATTTTAGGATGTAATCATTAGGGACATTTTGCTCATATGAAAATTAAATTTGTTTCTTTGAAAGTTCCACTCATTATTCCTGGTTCTGGTCTCTAGAAACAAATTTTATTGTTGTGATTGTTCAAATGAAGCTAGAAAAGTGAATCCAATATCTTAAGTTTTCCAAATATCTGTTGCAGTTTCATTCCATTACCTATATAAATTATCCTTGTAATTGCCCCTTTAACACTAATTAATTACTAATTTAACACTACTAATAAATCATAATTTTATAGTGTTTTCAGTTTTACCAAGAACTTTCCTCACAATAGCATCTTTGAGGTGGACAATGCAAATATTATTGTAGTTACAGATAAGTACACTGAGGCTCAGGAAGATTGATATTTACCCCACAGTATAGTTACTATGGAAGAAGGACTCCTGGCTCCTTATATACTAGATTATCTCTTCCTATGGCCTGTTTCTAATTCAAAAGCATTCCCTATTCATATTAACTGCATAAAGAATGAAGACTATACCTCCATAGAAACTCTTCTCCCTATTTCAAATAACTTGCTCTATCCTCTTACTCTCTCCCTTGTTTTCTTCAGACAAAAAAATATATCCAGCATCCATTAGATAGATAACCAGGCTGGAGGAGTGAGGCAAGATGTTGGAACTCATGTTTGTTTGGGGTTTGTTTATGAACTTGTCTATGGAGTCTTTCCCTCTGCTCCTTATTGGTCTCATTCCAACAGTAACAAAAGAGAAAGAGAGATTGTGTGGGAGGAAAACACCATCTTGGCTAAAAGCATTTAAAAACTGTTAAGATGAATTATTTCACTGTATTTCTACCTCACCCAAAAGATGCATTTTCTCTTCAGCCACTGGAAACACCTGAGCCATGGAGCTAGAATCTCTCACCACATTGCTTGTTGAAATTCCAAGTAGATATGACTTTATTCATGGGTGATGAAGGTGACTGTTTTCTGATGGTGGATTTCAGGTGTGAGAAGGCCCTCTTCTCCCCTTACACTTACCCTACCTCTTCTTAATATTTCCCTATTGGCTTTCTTAAAATTCTATCCTTGTGGACTCTTTCTTTTAACTTGTGTCTGATCCCTATTAAAAATGCAAACGTCATTCTTTTGTTTGACTATGCTTGTGGTAGAGGGATTTTTTTTTTCATTTGTGGGGCAGGTATGGAAGAAAGATAAATGCTTGATGATTAAAAAAAATAAAATTTAATTAAAATTTTAAAATGCACAAAGGAAACAAACAGTGTTGACGGAGAAGAATGAAACCTCCACCCTCATCTTTGGGAAAGAAATTCGTCAGAATAGGATTTCGGAGCTAAAAAAGAACTTAAGAGATATAAGAATAATGATAAGATGATGATGATTGATAATTAATATTTATATGGTCTTTCTATGTGCCACTTTATGATTATTATCTCATTTGATCCTCATAATAGCACTGAGATGTAGGTTGTTTTCTAGTCTAATAGATAGGTTTCTAATCTGTTTTCTTTCATAAGGAAACTAAAACCTCTAAAGATTAAGTGGAATGGCTCATGTCAACACAACTAATGAATGACAGAAATGGGATTCAGATCCTGGTTTCCTGACTCCAAGCTCCTTGCTTTATATGTTATTTTAAGATGCCTTTATTTCAGGTCCCACCCTCAAGGAATTTTTATTTTGATGATGAAAGTATTTGAGGACTGGTAGCTGGTGAGACAGAAAATAAGGCTTAATTTAGGGATAGGGAAATGGGGGAATAGGAAAGAAGAGGTTGAAGTATTCTCTCCCCACAACAAGCCAGCCCCTTCTCAGTAGCCAAAATGATCTTCACTGAAAGAGCAGGTCTATGTATGTCCTCCTATCCCACTTTCCCTTCCCTTATCTTACTCAATAACCTCTAGGAGATCAAATGTAAGGTTATCTATTTGGCTTTTGAAGCCTTTCATAACCTCGTTCCTTCCTACTTTTCCAATTTTATGCTTTAGTCTGCTTTATATTCTCTCCAATCCAACTATTCTGGTTTTCTTGCTGTTCTTGCCACTTGACACTAGCCATTCTCCATGTCTACCACAGCTTCCTTCTTACCCCTGCCTTTAGCCACTTTTTTTCTTTTTTCCCCTGAGGCAATTGGAGTTAAGTAACTTGCTCAGTTAAGTAACTTGTCACATAGCTAGGAAGTGTTAAGTGTCTGAGACCAGATTTGTGCCTTTAGCTACTTTCAAGCCTCAGCTAAAACCTGACTTTCTACAAGAGGCCTTTCTAAGTCTCCATGGTTTGTATCTTTTCTCTGAGGCTTCCTCTCATTTGCATTGTCCAGATCTTGTTTGTATAGAGTTGTTTGTATGTTGAAGATGGAACTTCCCGAGGGCAGGAACCATGCTGTTTTTACTCTCTTATCCCCAAATATGATACATGAGTTGGAAAGGAGGTAGAGAAGCTAAGAGGCAGAAGTGAGGCAGAGACATGTATTTCTGCCTTTGGGAATAGTCTACACAAAAGCATAGGGGCAAGAGAAGGAATACTGAGTTTGGGGACCCATTAGTAGGGCGATTCAATTGGAACCTAGAGGGTATGATGTAAAGTGATCTGAAATGTGTTAAAGGGTAGGGAGAAGCCAGGATCTGGCAGACTTTAAATGTCAGGCTGAGTTTGCATTTCAAGCTAGGGGTGATAAGAAGTCGCTGAATATTTTTTAAGAAGAGAAGGGAAGAATGTTAATTTGGATAATGGATTAAGGAAGGGAGAGTCTAACATGAGGAGGCCAGTGTGAAGGTTGAAGCAATAACACCAGCAGTCTAGGAGATGAAGGTCTGAACTAGGGTAGTGTTAACTTTGTGAATGAGGAAAAGGGGCCATATATTAAAGGTGTGAAAAAGCTCAATTTATAAATGATTCTATAAAGAGGTAATGATGGGGTATAGCAGGAATGGAGTATAGTGGGATAAAGCAGAGGGTAGGGGAAGAATCTCTGCCTTTTTCCTAGCAGTGACCAAGCCTCTACCAAAGATAAAAAGGCAGGCATTTGTTATATAGCTAAATAGACATGTAAATATTTAACTGGTTGCCATGGCCTTTGGCTTCTCCATTCAAAATGTACTACAAATGAAACTCCTCCTCTTCACTCAATTTTCCTTCATCCTTATGTGTTTTAGAAATGAGTTTATGGCAACTTTATGAAAGTTAAGAAGTCTAACTGAAAGAACATTAAAATTGAACATCAGAGCCCAGGTTTGACTCTCACTTCTTTAACTTATTCTATATGGATTAAGCTAAACCATTTAATCTCTATGGGCTTGTTTGACCACCTTTATTTATTTATTTTTTAAATAATATTAATTTTTGTCCAATTACATGTTAAAATAATTTTCGAAACTTTTTTAAAGTTTTAATTTTCAAATTTTAGTCCTCCCCATCTTTAAAAAAAATGAGGATGTTGGACTAAATTAAAAATACCTTATAATGATATTTTAAAGATGGGGGGAGGAAGGGTTAGCTTAGACAATTACCTCAACCCATAAAATAGGTGATAAACTGCTAAACAGAGAACACAGATGGACTAAATAAACCAGAGGTGTCAACTAAGTATAACCTAGGCCTGGTCATTCTTATTTTTAGAGAGACTAGTGTTTTTATTTTGCCTGGAGGGTCAGTTGTTTATGTTGACTCTTTGTTCTATGAAAATTTAAAGATTTTCCTATGATGTATTGTAGACATATAATGCCTCACTCCTGGGAAGTTGAACAGAGTGCTAGTTAGACCTGGAATTGGGAAAACTCATTTTCCCGAGTTCAGATTTAGTCTCAGACACTAATTAGCTGTGTGACCCTGTACAAATCACTAAACTCTACCTCAATTACCTAACCTATAAAATGAGCTGGAGAAGTAAATGGCAAACCACTTCTTTATCTTTGCAAAAAAAAACAACAAAAAAACAAAACCCTAAATGGAGTCTCAGACAGTCACTCACAACTGAATAAAGATGAAACAATAATAGCAAGTGCCTTACTATAATTACAACTAAATTATATGAAGTTCTGGATATTGAAATATCTCATTCATCTTCAATTTACTCCTCTTCCTAACATAAGTCTAGGAGACATTTTCTCCAAGAGATTTGTCATTAGCCAAATCATATACTAAAATGGTCAATTTAAATCAGGTTGTCATTTTTAAAACTGCCTTTAATATGTAATAGAAACACAGGTTTGACTGAAATCATAAACTTCTAGTGTTATTAGGGACAGGGAGCACTTTATCTAAGCCCCGTTATTTTTGTATGCAGAAATAGTCCAATGGATTTGAAATGTGTAACTGAGGTCACACAACTATTGAGAGACTCACAGATAAAGGGGACTTCAGAATTAATATAGTCTAAGCCTTCATTTTTCAGACTAGAAAAGTGAGGCTCAGAGGACTGACTTGTCCAGGGCCCCATGAGTAGTGTCTGAGGTGACATTTGAACCCATGACCTTTAATTTCACAGTCAGCAGTTCTTTCTCTTATATCACACTACCTACTGGGAGTAGAAATGGAGCTAGTCCAAATTCCAAGGTTTTTTCCACCCCACACCATGCTGACCAGCCTCAGGGTTAGCATTCAATTTTCACCTCATCCTTCATGGTATTTTCCTTACATAAGACATAAGGCAGAGGGGACCTTCAGAGAAATAGCTGAAATCATGCTCCATAATTGCAGGATTTGGCCTGGTGATTCCAAAAACTGAGACAGCCAATTCAAGTAATCCTTAAAACTGAAGACCAACAGCTGGGGCTCAGTGACTTCAGAATCTGGTACCAGCAGACTGGGCATTTGGCCGATAAACCATGGTAAACATCAATGTCTTAAGCCAGGCGTGCCTAATGGAATCATCATTCCAGCACTGGCTCTCCAAGGAACATCATTTGCATACCAATGGCAGCTAGAACTCTGTCCTTCCCATAGTTAAAATAAACCTGAAAGCTAATTCGTTTGGGCAAGGCAGCCAAAGAGTGTAAAATATTCCTTCTCCAATTCTCTGCTCCCTTCTCCCCAGGCAGATAAAGAAATACACAGCCTCCAAAACGCCTTAATAACTAGTCTCCAATCTGTGGGCAATTTCTTTCTTTTCAAATTTTCAACTGAGCTCAATGTAAAAACGCCTCCAAAAATACTGGTGCGTGGAAGGGTTGTTATCACTCTAAGCCACAGAGACTGCTTTAAAAGAAGTATTTTTTTTTTTAACACTAGCAAAGTGTGGGGGAGATCTATGGAAGGAGGACCGGAGGCTCTAAGAGCTTGCCACACCCAGTGAGGCCAGTCTTCTCCCATGACAGTGCTGAGGATGAGGATTCATGAGGGACCTTTCTCTCAAATTTTCACTCCAGTCCTATTTTCAATGCAGCTTTTTTTCCCCCCTTCATTTTCTCTTTCTCCTATGATTTGTGGGAGGGGAGGGGGAAGGATTTGAGAGTGAAGACAAAAACAGCCAAAAGCTGACAGCTTGAAATCAGATGGTTGCTGCTTCCATCTGACTAGCAGGGATGGAACAAAAGCAAAAAAAAAAAAAAAAAAAGAGGGGGGGTGGAGTGGAGTGGGGTGGGTGGGAGGGAATTTAAGTGAATTTCTCAGAGTGAGAAAATGGCAAAATCATAAAGATCCCCACCCTTCAACATATAAATATACTTTATGGTACAGATTCAGACAGTGAGGTCCAGAAAACTAACATGTTTTGAAGCAGCTAGGTGGCAGAGTAAATAGAGTAGTGCTGGATCTAGAATTAGGAGGACTTGAATTCAAATCTAACCTTGGACATTCACTAGCTATGTGATTTTTTAAAATAGGGGTTAAACGGTTCCTACTTTGAAAGGTATTTATGAAGATCAAATGAGATAAAACTTGCAAAGTGCATAGCACAATGCTTACCATATTGTAGTTACCACATAAATGTTTAATCTCATGCCTTTTGCGTGGTTTAAGGTTTAAGGTTTAAGACAGCTAGAAGATGATTAAAAAGGAGACAACAGTAGAATGTGGAGTTAGTAGACATTCAGGACACATCCCTATTTTGATATTTACTGTCTGTGTAACCTTGCATGAATCATTTAACTATTTTGGGGCCTCTGTAAAATTATGGAGTTGGATTCCTAGATTCTTACTGAACTCTGACTTAATGGATGATCCAATGATAAGCCAAATTAAGAACTCAGATCTCCTTCAAGCCCTATCCTGTATTGTCTCCATGTAAGCTTTGAGATACCAGCCTTTTCAGAGGCTTCATACAAGAGATGGCATCTAGCAGGAAGTTTCAGCCATACACAAATGATTTTTTTAAGAGAGTGGTGGGTCCTGGTAATTATCTATCACTATGGGAACATGGGAGGTAATGACCTAAGCTAGCTTAGTTTAAGTCACGGCAAAATTGCCTGGCAGTAGGAAAGGAATAGGTATGGGAAATGAGCTGCTGAGAGAGGACCTATGGGATGAATATCTTCCATGGCTGACACTCTGGGCTCTGAGTCCACATCCATCTGTCAAGCATAATTGTGCAAATCATGAGCTTTGCTTTGTCACCAGGCAGTGGGAGTCCAACAGGGATGACCCAGGAAAAGGTAGGCATAAACCAAAGATGTTAATTATTTTTTCTCCCCCTCATATTGCCAGAGCATGGTCGTGGGGAAACACAAATTATAAATGCAGGCTGCATGAGTGTCCCAGCAGCTAAACATCATTATATTCAGCTTAAGATAAAACTCTCTGACAAAGCTCATGGTAAAGTTGTGCCTCTTCCATATTGTAGTGAATACTTTTATTCTTGTCCCCAAGTGATACATGGTGTAGATTTTCCCTCATTCCTCAAAAATAACTTAGTCATGAAATAAGTGGGTTGAGGGAGTAGGGGTAGGGAAGAAAGGTGGGTGCTATAAGGAAGAAACTTTCTCTTAAAAAGCATTATGATTATTTGGGATCTGAAGCAGTAACTTTTGGCTCAAATGGCAGAGATATGAAAGAATATCCTAAAAATGAAGAAAGAACATGAAAACTAAAAAGTGTACGCCCTACCTAATTCTCTTTATTGCCATTCATGTCCTTTAAATCATAGTAATTCCTTAAAGACACCAATCTACAAATAGGTAAATTTGGCAATGAAGCCTTCCAATCCTGATATGAATTTTGCAATATGGTGCTGTCATCTACCACCCCACTTTCAGCATGCCTGATGACCCCTTTGGCAGATACCTGTCCTGGAAAGCATTGCAATTTCTCTAGCCCAAAGAGAGGAGACCACATCTTACCATTCCATTCCAGCCCTGTTGATCTCCTCCCACCAGCATTCTGTCGGCTCCCCAAGACTCTGGGGGGTGGGCAGGCAGGCGTAGTTCCACTGCCTATCCGAACCCTCCTTCTTACTGAAGATGCTTCTCACAGCCACCACCACCTGCCCATGGGGACATTGAAAACTGAAGCCTTGTCGGTTCAGATTCACCCAGCCTTCATCACCATAGTCATGATACTGATACCGGTAGTCACCGTACTGGCCCTTGGCTACCAACACCAGTGGCAGGAGCAAGCAGAGAATCATGAGGTTCATGTTGCCTTTGCTCCTGGCACAGAATTTCACCCTTGGTTTGTCTGGCTGGCCCCTTTATACTGCCTCAGACATGTGGTTTCCAGATGTTGATGAGCTTGATCCAAGTGCAATGTGTCATTGTTTTAACAAAACTTCCCTGCCTCAGAGATGTTGGCCACAAATACATTGAGCTGTTCTTAAGGTGGACTTCTAGAAGCAAAAGAAGCTAGAGCTATATGTGGAATAGACCCTGGAAGAGCAACCTTGCAGAGAGGTCAGAGAAACTCACTGCCATGGTCATTTGCAGAATCTGCATTTAGTGATCATCCACCTCTGTCTCCTCAAAGGAAGATTCTCTAGTCTTTTGATCACCAAATGGAGTTGACTCCTAATACATCTCTCCCAATTAATAAAGTCTAAGAAACTTCAATTCAATTCAATTAACTATTATTATATGTAAGATGCTCTGCTAGGTGCAGTGAATACATAGACAAAATCAGTGTTATCCCTGCCCTCAAGAAGCTTACATGCTACTGAGGAAACACCAAATGGAGCACATACTTTGATGAAAGGATCTCTTTGACAGACATACAAAGTCCGAGAGAGAAAGGTGCCATGTACACCAAAAAATTCACAGCAATGTAAGATCATGGATTTAGAGAATCAACAAATCCAATCCACTCATTTCATACATATGGAAACTAAGGTAGATGGTAGTTAAATGATTTGGCTAGGGTTGTATAGACAGTAAATGTCTCAAGGAGGATTTTAATCCAGGCCTTGCAGACTTATGCTACTATCACCTCAGATGACCACCAGCCAGGGAAAACAAATTAAAGCACAATATGTAAGGTGCCAGAAGAGGGGAAAATGACTGAAGAATATGGCGTGTCTCAAAAATTTGAGTGCAGTTTTTTTTAAGCTGAAAAACTTTTAGAGTTACTTAATACTTTACTAGCACTTTGGGGACATGCTAACAAACAAAAAATGAATTTGTTAGACTTATAGAAATTGCAGCATAAAGTAAGCAGAGCCAAGAAGTAATATAAACTGTAACTGAAACAATATAAGTGGAAAGAAAACAGCAATAATAAAATTAAAAAAAAAAACTGGCATCTAAAATTATAATGACCAAGTTTGGTCCTCAAGAAGACCTTTTGTTTTTAGAGAGGTGGAGAGTTATACATTGTGTATATATTCACATTGTTGGGGAGTGGGGAGTGAGAAACATTGTGCATATATTCACATTGGTAGGGAGTAGTGAGTGAGAAAGCTGTATTTATTCACATTGGTTGATCTTTTGGTTAATTTCAATGGCTTATTCATTTTCTCCTCAGCTGCCTCCTTCTTCTTCCTCAGCTAAGCCTTGAAAAAAAAATTATGGGATCTATGAGGTGAATATAAAGAGAATATAAAAAATATAAAGAGAATATAAATGAATATTCCAGATATGGGTAACCTTACCTGTGCAAAGGCACATAAAGGGGGGAAAACCTGGTTGACTGGGACAGAAATCATGAGAAATTGATTGTATAATAAGAAAAAAGATTAGGAAGGTAAATAGGAACATAGATAAACAGATAAATAATAGTATATTTGTAGTATTATATTCTGGAAGACTTTAAATGCTAGACTGAGGATTTTGCCTTTTATCCAAGAGGGAATACAGAGCGCCTGAAGACTTTTGAGTAAAGGAATGTCATGGTCATGTATATGTTTTAGGAATTTTAGTTTGGTAGCTGTGTGGAAAATGAGACAATTTTTTTTTTGTATTGCCAGCTCTTAGTAGAGTACCTGGTACCCAGCAAGAAATTAATTGTTGCCCAATGATGGACTGGTTTGAAAAGGAAACTGTCAAGAAGACTAATTATGAAGCTACCGAAATAGCTGGGATGAAACAGTATGAGCAGGTAAACCAACATAGATATTGAATGAGGAGAGAAAAATGGATGAATACAAGTGGTACCATGGAAATAAAATGAAGCAAGTCATCAGGATCTGAGGGATAAATGAAAAAGCAGAGTCAGTAATCCAGGAATATTTTTTTTGTTTTTTTTTTTAATTTTTTTTATTTTATTATTATTATTATTATTTTATTTAATAGCCTTTTATTTACAGGTTATATGCATGGGCAACTTTACAGCATTAACAATTGCCAAACTTCTTGTTCCAATTTTTCACCTCTTACCCCCCCACCCTCTCCCCTAGATGGCAAGATGACCAGTAGATGTTAAATATATTAAAATATAAATTAGATACACAATAAGTATACATGACCAAAACGTTATTTTGCTGTACAAAAAGAATCAGACTCTGAAATATTGTACAATTAGCTTGTGAAGGAAATCAAAAATGCAGGTGGGCATAAATATAGGGATTGGGAATTCAATGTAATGGTTTTTAGTCATCTCCCAGAGTTCAGTAATCCAAGAATATTAACTTGAGATGGTGGTTCCTTCAACTGAAACAAGTAAGTGTTGAGGAAAGATGATGAGTTTTTAAGAAAGTAAAATAAGTTACATTTTGGATATAACTGTGAGATTCCTATGGGACATCCAGATGAAAATATCCATCAGGCAGTTGGTAACATGTGAGTACAATTCAGGACAGGAATAGGCATTGGACATATAGCCAATAGCTGCACATAAATGATAGTGAAAACCATGGGGACTGATGAGTTTACAAAAGAAGAGGCTATAGGGAAAGGAGAGAAGAAGGCTTAGAAAAGATTGGGACCCATCAGCACTTAGGAAGTGAGAGCAGGATGATAAACCAGAAAAAAAAAAAAAAAAAAAATCTGAGAAGTAATAGTCAAAGAGTAAATCACTGGACAAACATTTACCACCTGTCTTTTATGTGCCCAGCACCATGCTAAAAAGAAGCATGAGAGAGCAGCATGAAGGAAAGCAAAGGAAAAGGGAGGGCCCAGGAAAGATTCTTCATTTGTATCAAAAGCTTCAGAGGTGGAGTTCAGTAATACCATTGAATTTAATAGTTAAAAGATTCTTAGCTAACTCAGTAGGGAGTTACAGCTGAGTGCTGGAAATAGAATCCAGATTGCCAAAAGAGTGAAAGCAGATGAAAAGTAAGGAAATAGAGGAAATTAGTGTATTTTTTAGTATCATAGGGCATGGCAAAAGAAAGGGAAATTGTTTTAGGGGGGGTTTCTTTTCTTTTTAAGAATAAGAAAAAATGTGGACATGTTTATAAGTAGCACAGAAGGCATGAGTAGATAAGAAGATATTGAAGATTAGCAGGAGAAGGAGATTATTGAGGCTGAAACCTCTTCACCTTTCCCAAAAGTCTGTGGAAAGGAAAGGAAAACTAACTGAATTTCTTGCAAGACTGATGTCTTACTCGGATCCATAGATTATAGAATCTCAAGAACTGGATGAAATTTTAGAGATCATCTAATTAATTTGATAATCTATCAATCCCAAAGTATCCATGAATTCATTTCAGAGAGTCTATTAACTTGGATGGGGAAAAATATGCCTTTATTTCATTAATTTTTGGATGCCATTGTAATCCTATATATTTTATTTTCTGCATTTAAGAACATTATTCTGAGAAAGGGTCCATAAACTTTATCAGATTGCCAAAAGGGTCCACAACATTAAATCATTATGAATTCCTGAATCTGATCCAACCCTTTTTATAAAGGAGGAAACTAAAGGTTGAAAGAAGGCAGTTGTTTTTCCCAGCTCACATAGGAAGTTAGTGGGAGAATGAAAATAGAAACCTGGGTATCTGGTCTTTAGTCCTTTGTCTATCTTATCCTGGGGCCTCTGGCTACCAAATTTCTTATAGTATTTATTATTAAAGTCCCTCTGTTACTTTATGTGACTAGATCTTGCTTTTGGTGAACTTCACTGGTGAATCCCTTAAAAGTAGTTATGTCATGAATCATTTTTCAAATAAGAAGTTTTTTTTTAATTTTCAAAATACATGCAAAGATTGTTTTCAACATTTACTCTTGCAAAAGCCTTGTGCTCCAATTTTTTCTTCCTGCCTTCTCCCCACCCCCTTCCCTAGACAACAAGTAATCCAATATAGGTTAAACATCTGCAATTCTCTATACATCATTTCACATTTATCATGCTGCACAAGAAAAATCAGATCAAAAAGGGAAAAAATGAAAAAGAAAATAAAAAACAAGCAAACAGAAGCAAAAACGGTGAAAATACTATGTTGTGATCCAATGTGGAGATATAATCCCCACAGTAGTTTTTCTGGATGCAGATGGCTCACTCTATCACAAGTATATTGAAATTGGCCTGAATCACCTAATTGTTGAAAAGAGCCAAGTCCATCACAGTTGATCATCACATAATCTTATTATTGCTGTGTACAACATTCTCTTGGTTCTACTCACTTCATTTGACATCAGTTCTTGTAAGTCTCTCCAGGCCTTTCTGAAATCATCCTGCTAATCATTTCTTATAGAACAATAATATTCCCTAACTTATTCAGCCATTCCCCAACTGATGGGCATCCATTCAGTTTCCAGTTCCTTACCACTACAAAAAGGGTGGTCAAACATTTTTGCACATGTGGGTCCTTTTTCCTTTTTTATGTAATAAATTATTTGTTGACATCCTAACCACCTCCAATAATATCCCTCCATTCATCCATGGACATAGATGTAATAATAGCTTCTAACTATCTATCCGTCTATTTATCTATCTATCTAATATCTATCTACCTACCTACCTACCTACCCATCTACCATTTATTTACAATTACTTTATATTATTGAACCTCATAGCCTTTGAGCATAGGGGTTGGCTTGGATTAATTTTAATATTGGGATGAAATGAAGCATTCATATATCCTTAAACCCTTTAGTTAGCCCTCACACAGTAAGGATATTCAAGGATAGCAGCATTTAGCTTCAGTCGAAACATCCTTTTCATCTCCATATGGAAATATAGTATAGTCAAAAGAACAGGGTGCAGTAACTTATGAGGACTCAAGATATCCACCAAATCTGAAGGGCACAAACCCTATATTGTTGGAACTTTTTATACTATTAGGTTACAGGAAATCATGTCAATGTAGCTAGAGACCATCAAGAAGCTTTACTATCAAAGGGGATACAATTTGAGCCTTGATGCATTCTTTCAGCTAATCAGTCCAGCTTTATCTTCTTTTAGAGAAAATCTCTCTTAGCCCATGTGGGGAGACTCTTGTCAATATTGGTCCTCTAACAGCAGGACAGAGTTATTAATCTCTATATTACAGTTCAAGAAACGGATGCCAAGAGATGCTAGGTGATAGTTATTAAATAGAAGTAAAACTCAAATCTAGGTCTTTCAACTGGAAGTATCATGTTCTTTATATTGCTTCTAACTATTTCTCAATGTCCACACCAGCCCAAGGCTTTTTATAACTCTATGCTAATAATCTTAGCAATGACATGTGTGTGTGTGTATTCCTTACAACAGCTCTGTGAGATAGGATTTGTCTTCCTTTGTCATGGGATACCCAAGTAACTGGGACCTCCACTGATGTGTATACTTCTGGTTGAGTACTATCTTCATCCTTTGCCATTCTGGAATTAAGGAGGATGGGACTTGAGCTGGATCTCCCTCTGGTATTTGGCCAGGAGGCCTCCTCATATAGCCACTTTTGAAGGCCAACTATACATAATTATCACTCAGAGAGCCATAAAAAGTAATAAAGGCACACTTCTCTGGGATCTGTCAGGACTCAATCTATGTTCAGGTGCTAAAATACTTACCTTGACCAACAGCTGGATACACATGCTACATATGGGTATCTCTTGGATACAGAGCATCCTCCACCATCTTGGCTTGAGGCAAAGAAATTGGAGCCAAATGTGAGTTTTGTCAGGCCTCCAGAGACACAATTACCAAGAATTCACTAAACCAGAAGCTTGAATCCATCTCTCTGCTTTTCCCACCTTCTCCCTGTTCTGTGGAGTTTGAAGAGGACAGGCTGACAACAATCTCTGTTATTACAAAGAGGGTAATGGGGTAATGGGGAGAGGAAGAGTAGTCAATTGGTACTTTACCCTCATCCCCATCCTGTGGCTAGCCAACTCCCACCTTCTCCTTTGTGAATCAGATTTAACATTCATTAAGTTGAAAATCTCCTTCCCCTGCTAAAACTCCCCCAGATCTTTTAAACTCACTTCCTTCTTCCCTAAAATGGTTCAGAGGGAATTGTATTGACTCTAGAAGCTGAGAATGTGGATTGAAGGACAAGCTTTACTGAGTATTTTCTATGTGATTTTGGAAAATTACCTCATATTTCTTGAACCGTGTCTTTTTTCAAAACACAAAGAGAATGGACCCAGTAATCTCAAGGATCACTTTCAGATCTGTTATGAGGCTTCTATGAACTGATCAGTGTTCAGCTATAGATTCATGTGACCAAGAGGTAAGATCTGAATGAGCTTCACTCCTCACCAAGCTCACTTTTACTCACAATACCATTCTGTGCCAGGATCAGCACGCATTCTTCAGCATACATTGTTCCAACAATAAATCTGGACATTATAAACTTGGTGGTCACCAAGGCAACTAAGTCATGTAGCAGAAAGAGTGCTGAGCCTAAAGTGAGGAGGACCTGAACTTAATTCTAGATACCAGCTGTGTGAAATTGGCCAATTAATTTAGTTTCTGCTTGCCTCAGTTTCCTAAACTATAAAACAGCACCTATTTCCCAGGACTGTAGTAATGATCAAATGAGATAATATTCATAAAGCACTTAGCACAATGCCTGACACATAGTAGGTTCTATGTAAATGCTTATTATTATTACTATTATTATCATTACCTATTCACCCATACTACTCTTGGAATAAAGCAATCCTTTTCTGGGATGGCTTAGCGAATACATATATATATATATATATATATATATATATATATATTATATCTTGCGGGGGTTTTAATGCAGAATAATTCTTTCTAGCTCAGATACCCTTCACAAGGACTAAATAATGTTTGTGGAGATGATATTAATTTAGGAAGAGAGGAAGGATGGGAAAAAGTCTAGAGGAGAAAAAGAGCTGAAAAGAGAGGTGCAGTGGGAAAGAAAGAGGTAAGAAAATGATATGTGTGATGTATATGATCTTATTAGTATAGAATATTCCTGGACATAGAAACTTCCTCTACCAATGCAATTTAGAGTGTTATAGAATTGCCTAGTGCACTGATGGGGAAGGAGCAACACAAATAAACATGTGTGGATGTAGAGGATCTGGGGAATGTTTGGGAATAACTAAATAGTCCTGTTTGGCATTTATACTATTACTGTTTCTGCTTCTACTGCTACCATTACTATTACTACTACTACTACTACAACTTTTTACTGCTGCTGTTGCTACTGCTACTGCTACTACTACTGTTGCTGCTGCACTACTATACCACTACCACTACTAACAATTCATATTTGTCTAATGCTTTAAGGTTTGCAAAAATACTTTTCTCCCAACAACCTTGTGAATCAGATAAAGCAAGTATTATTTTCATTTTGCAGATGAAGAAATTGAGTTAATGAATGATTAAGCAGTCAATCCATGACCATACATGGTCATGTTTATAGACTAGGACCTAGATTTCTAGACTTTTTTAAGTCAGTCCTCAATTTGCTATCATCATAAAGCTGGAATTGTAAATTCAACCAGGACAGGGTCAAAAGGATTGGAGAAGGAACAGTTTTTAAAAACCTGAAAGAGTTTGGTCTTAGTTATTAAGGAACCATAAATGGATTTTGAGAAAGGGAGTAAAATTATTAGAGTTGAATTTTAGAGAAATGACTCTGGCAGTCATATATAGAATAGAGTAAAGAAAGAATACAGATTATCGCAGGTAGTCTAGGAGAAGATGATAAAAAATTAAAAAAAAAAAAAAAAACACTTTGGAAACCATGATGGAAATATAGGAAAGTTTCCATCTTTAAGATTTTGTGATTCAATTATGATCTCTGGTCTAGAATGATGAGCAATGCTGAAAGGTATCGCCTTTGACTAGGAGTAACAATGGCAACCAGGGTAGTTAGGGTGAAGGTGGGGAAAAATGCCTTTAGGATTAGAACTGTGATTTTATTGGTATAGAAGACTCCTGTGCATGGAAAGTTCCTTAATTAATGCACCTTGTTTGCAATTTAGATTGCTAGCGAATTGCCTAGGGCACTGAAAACTTAAATGACATTCAGTGTTACAGGATTAAATATGTGTTAGAGGTAAGCCTTGAACCCATGTCATCTTGGCCCCAAATCAGTTTTCTTTTTACCATACTATACCATAAGAATAATTCATATCCTAAATAATTATAGTATTCCCTGCTCATTGTAGAATATTTTCAGTTAATATGGTGTTGAGGGTTTAGGGATGGGCATGGGATGAATCCTCCTACCACTCCCCATAGTGGATATGTCATAATGGAAACAATAAGCTTCATTAACCTGACTTGATGGTGCAAAACAATTAGAGGCACTTAAAAGAGTGCCCCAGCCATGTTGAGAACAACTGGGTTACACAACTCATGGCAAAAGTGAGGAGGTTAAAGGGTGGCAGCATTCACAGGCACTCTAAAGGCATGTAAGTAAAGATAAAAGAGAAAAAAAAAAAAAAAAAAAAAAAAACAACAAACCCAGAGCAGGAAGGAGGGAAGCCCTTAACTGTCAAATCAAGAATGAATGTTTTATGTCCCCTTGGGGAAGAGGAACTGATTGCTCTGGACAGCAAACAAAAGATAAGAGAGATTCCAAGCAATATGGAACCATACAAAGAGAACTAGATTTAGAATCAAAAGCTGCCTATGTTTGAATTCTAGTTCTTTGACTTACTAACTATATAACTTTGGTCAAGTCAATTCATCATCTTTCTGTGCCTCAGTTTCTTCATCTTTAAACATGAAGAAATAGGACTATTTCTAGGGTCCCTTCCAGTGCTAATGGGATGATTATCTTGGGAAAACTAATAGTCCACAGATTACAGGAGAATTGAGTGGCTAATTTGTACTTGGGGATCCATTAGGATGAATGAGGCCCAGAAGTGCCAACTACTAAAAAAAAAAAAAAAAAAGAAAGAAAGAAACTAAATAAAACCACTCTATTACATTGTAGAGTACATGATGTGCCTATAAATGAAAGCAGCACAGACACAGGATAATCACTACAGCCTGGAGCCTAGAAGTATCAGGAGAGTTGTCTTGTCTCATTTTTTTTTTCTTTTTAGGTCATAAGCACTCAATAGTGCTTCAGTACCAGGCCCGTTTTCCCCATCCATCTGCAGACCTTTCTGAACTGTGGCTCCAGCCCTAGAGGCTCCATGGAGGCAATCACTGGGTTTCCAAGGGATAAGTGATTGTTGGTACAAGGAGGCTTCAGAGAAGATTTTAATAGGTTAACTGAGAGACCATCTATTCCTGGAGCACTTTGAATGAGTCATCTTGGACATATGTTTGCCCTCAGTTCCAACAGAGATGTTAGATGCTTTCAGCAGAAGGAGCCAAGTCTCCTGAACAATGGATTGAGCTATTTGCCCCTAACAAATGCCCTAAAACCTCAGTGTCCAGGCCTAAAGCGTCCATAGTTTCTTTCTTTATACTGTTCCTGAGCTCTTTGAAGCAGGATCTTTTTCCTTTCTTTTTTATCCCTAACACTTAGTTCAAGGCCTGGTAGAAGGTAAGAGCTTAATAAATGCTAGATGAGTCGACTTGATTTTATTTCTCTGGAATTTAGCTTGTCCAACTATAAAATGTGGGGGCTACATTTAATGGATTCTAAGGTTCCTTTTAACATGAAATCTATGATCCTGCCAATCAAGGTGATGAATTAGACGGGCACAGACATAGTCATCCATCCAGTCACACAGTGATCCACCCACATACTATTGCATGTAAATTGTCACATGAAAATCAATAATACAAACAGTATAAACCTGTACACTCTCTTTCTCTCTCTCTCTCTCCCTGTGTCTCTGTCTCTCCTTCTCTGTTGGTCTCTGCCTCTTGTCTCTATATCTCCTTCCTTCCTTCCTTCCTTCCTTCCTTCCTTCCTTCCTTCCTTCCTTTCTTCCTTCCTCCCTCCCTCCCTCCCTTTCTCTCTCTTTCTTTCTTTTTCTTTCTTTCTTTCTTTATTTTTCTTCCTCCCTCCCTCCCTCCTTCTTTCTTTCTTTCTTTTTCTGTCTATGTCTTCTTTCTCTCCCTCTCTCTAGATCTCTCTTTTTTCTCCATCTGTCTCTGTCTCTCTGTTTGTCTCTGTCTCTCTTTTCTCTGTCTGTCTCTGCTGTCTCTCTCTCTCTCTCACACACACACACACACACCATATTGCATCTTACACACACATCTTACACAGACTTAGCCAATTAACATGTGTACATATTTTTCACAAAGCATGTCCTAGCTCATCTAGCTGTGCTGCTGGCCCAGTACAGGATAGAGCCAGTGCTGAGATCTCTAAGTAGACAAGCCCCATTCTCACCACCCTATATAGCCTCCCCTGTCTCTGAGGCATGTGAACCAGACTAAGTGCTCTGCACCATCATTTTGTTTGGAAGGAATCGGAGTCGGCTGCTTGCTTTGTGGTTTGCAGCTCTCACACTCCTACGCACAGAGTGACTGAGCAGGAACGAGTGCTGCATTAAAAGGCAGAAGCTAAGGGTTTTTTCTCCCTTCCTGACAGCAGCCTGGAGTCAGACTCATTGCACATTAATTAGTACTATGTTCTAGCCAGGCTGTAAAAATGCTGGAATATTAATACCTTCCAAAATAGAATGCTGTTTAGCAGGAGCTTACACCTAAGCAGGAAGATGCTTCTAGGGTGCAGCCTTCCTTTTGATGTCTCCACAATATGGAAGTATTTTATCATCCTCATTTTAATTTTTATTGCACCAGGAAAAATTTAGATTGACATGATTCAATAAAATGAAGATCAGTCTCAAGATCTCAAGTTTCCAGGGCAGACATCTGGCTACTTCTTCTTTTTCTTCCTCTCCCACAAGTTTCTATCATATTTCTGCTGCTCCTATTTCATATTCTTCTTCAAGGAGAGGGAAAAGTCTCCTAGCTTGGGAAAAGAAATAGTTGTCATTACATTACAGTTGACATACAGAGAAATCTGAAATATTTGGGGTTTTCATTAGCTGCTCTGGAAATTGGAGACTCAAATGCAAGAGGTCAGGAAATATTGTATACAAGAAGAAGAAATGCCTGTCTTAGAATCAGAAAGCCTGAGTTCAAGTTCAAGACCTGAGTTTCAATCAGTTTCCCCAACCATAAAAACAAGATTAGAGCAAAATGATCCCTTAAGTGCCAGCTAGCTCTAATATTCCTTGAATCCTTTAGGAAGTAATTTAAATATTCCAGGTAGAAAGTGATGAGTGACCTTGGACAGAGAAGGTTCTGCTTTGAACTCATCGATGGTGATTCATCTGGATTCAATGTGTTCTTAAGTCAGCAGTCTCTATTTAGTTGGCACTGACATGTTACTCTCCTCTGTTTGTTCACAGAAGACAGAAACAGAAACAATGGTTGGAAGTTACAAAGAATTTAGCCTCAGTTTCAGGAAATTTAGCCTCAAGCAGACAAAACCACCCAGTCAAAAAACAACAGCAATGACAAAAACAGCAAAACTTTCTAACAGAGAATCCAGAAGTACAATGGGTTGCTGAAAGAGATGGATAGTTCTCCCTCCTTTTAAGTCAACAAGTAGAGATTAGAGAATCACATATTGGGTAGGTTATAAGAGGGATTTCTTTTGTTTATGTGGTGGTTAAGATGGCTGCCAAAGTCCCTTCCATCTCTCAAATTGCATGATTCTGTGACTTTGGAAGTGGGAAGGAATCAAAGAATACATAGTTCAATCTCCTAGATCTACAAAAGAGAAATTGCAGAGAAGTAACCCTTTCCAAAGTATCACATTTAGTTAGTTGTGTGCCTTCTGACTTTTCTCATTACATTCATACTTTTCTTCCTCCATTACTCCCTCCCTCTCTCATTCCTTTCCTCCCTCCCTTCCTTCTTTCCTACCTTCTTTGTTTCCTACATTCCTTCCCATCTTCCTTCTTTGTTTACTTTCTTCTTTTTTAATCTTCTTTGCTTCCTTTCTTCTCTTCTACATTCCTTCCTTCCTTCCTTCCTTCCTTCCTTCCTTCCTTCCTTCCTTCCCTTCCTTCATTCTTTTCTACCTTCTTTCTCTCTCTCCCTCCCTCCCTTTCCCCCTTCCTTCTTTGCTTCTTTCCTTACTTTTTCATTTTTTCATTATTTTTTCTCTCTTCTTTTCTTCCTTCCTTTTTCAAAAATGTTATTTCTTGTTATAAGTAATGGCTTACAGGGAGGGAAAAATTTAGATGGCATAAAAGAAAAGATATCAATAAAATTGATTTAAAAAAAGTTAGGGACCTTTGCCAAATGTTTTTAAATGAGTTGGTCATGCCTTTTCTACTATGCTGTGTAGTCTTTGTCCCTGGATAACTTTTTGTCTAGGGGAAAGGAAAGTCAGTCAGTCAATAAACACATATATTATGTCAGGCACTGATTTCTAAAAATTCTTTCCAGGTCTTTTTTTCTAAGAGTGGAAGCCTTTCAAAGGAAGAGAAGTAGTTTTCCCTACCCTTCAACAAACACGAACACTAACACAGAATTCTGACCTACAGTTTCACAAATATCATTGATGTTTGAATATAGATGCCTGTAAAATGGCTAAATGACAACTACATAGAAACAGAAATGGAAACTACAAGGAATATGAGTAGGGGAAAATTGCTGTAAGGTAATATGGAAGCAGCCAAATATGACGAGATACATTGGTTAGAAGAAGTGTTAGTGGTGGAAAGATCTAAATGACTTGGCTGATCTTATTGGAATTCCTAATAGACTGAAATTCATAAAGTCTAGAGGCAGAACTACAAACAATAACAAGTTTACAAACAATAATTTTACCCAAGGACACTCTTTCAAAAAAGGCAGTATTAGAAAGAACCTCTGGCTAACTATAGTCCCAAATAGTCATCATGATATGAATATAAGCAATAATATATATGGCATATATATATAATATATAAGTATATGATATAACATTAAATTATGTATATATATATATATATATATATATATATATATATATATATATATATATATAATTATTTGCTGTTCAGTCATTTTTAAGTTGTATCTTTTTGTAACCCCTTTGGAATCTTCTTAACAAAGATGCTAGAGCAACTTGCAATTTCCTTTGCCAGCTTATTTAACAGATGAAAAAATAAAGGCAAAGAGGGTAAAGTGACTTGCCCAGGAGCATTCAGCTAGTAAGTATCTGAGGCCAGATTCGACCTCAAGAATGGACTTCCTGGCTCCAAGTCAAATGTTCTACCCACTGCATCTTTTAGCTGCCCATATATATATATATATATATATATATATATATATATATATATATATATATATAATTTATATCTGTGTACTTTTTTTATTACTGTGTGTTTTTTATTAGCTATCATTTATATAGTACCTTAATATTTACAAAGTACTTTACAAATATCATCTCAAGTGATCCTCACAACAACCTTTGAAGGGAGGGGCTATTATTATCCCCATTTTTATAGATGACACAACTGAAGTAAATATAAGTGAAATGACTTTTCCAGAGTCTTCTGTCTAGTGAGTGATTAGGTTTGACTTTAATTCATGACTTCCTGATTTTAGACCAAGTGTTCTGTCCATTGAACCACTTTTCTGTCCCTGTAGCAACAATAGAGTAATATTATTTTAAGATCATAAAGTTTGTTTTAAGATGTGTGAGCCTTCATATTGTCAGATCTATGGTTATAACATTGTGGGTGTATAATAGAGACATAGAGACTGAAACTCTTCTTTATCTTAGGGGCTTCTAGAACTATGGATTTTCATGTGCATGGCAAGTTTCACAAAAGCATTTCTGAATCAGCTTTTTAAGGAGAAATTCAAGCACTCTCTGGTGGCTTCCTATTTTTAACTAGCTATTTTAAACTAATTAACTTTCATTTTCAGTTGTTTCTATAAAACTAAAAGAATTTAAGTCCTGTCAGCACCCTCTAAATTTTGGTGTCAAAAGCTAAAGTCATATTGTTCTACCCTAGTTACAGTTATGTTAAATAATTTTCATTAGCTTCTGTAGCTAAAGATTATTATTTTATATTGACAAATATTCTGGTGACAATCTTTTTTTCATTTACTAAACCTGGTTTTCAGATGATAGACCTGCATGCCAAATTGGTTGCCAAGTCCATGTTTCAATTCTTGAAAAGTCCTGAGAGCTCAGATTTTGAGACCCTAGGGTCCCCTCCACCATAAAATGAGGCACCAAAATAGTAGGCATTTTAATTTCTCTCTGATGTTATCTATATCTATATCTATATATATATATAATATGTATAGATACAAATGTATAAATGTGTACATGTGTATTTATTAGGATCTTTAATTTCATTAGGGTAGGAAATTCCCTTTATCACTGTGCATGCTTGGGAACTGAGGAACTTGCATAGGGTCCAATAGTCAATATGTGTCATTGCCTAGTTCAGTATTTGGGAGGTTCCAAAGGAAAGTGTGGGAGACTAGAGGTATTAGACTGAGTACCAAACTGTAGGCCTACAGAGGTTATGGTAACCTCATTGATATATGCCTATGAAATCTGGATAGTATACCAGTGCCATGCCAGGAAACTGAATTACTTCCATTGGAATTGCCTTAGGGAAGATTCTGAAGTTACCAGACCCTGAGATCCCTTTTTGAACTAAAATGCCAAGTAGTCCAACTCTACTGTCGAGAGCACAACTTTGTTGGATTGTCCGCACTGTTTAAATGCCAAATGTATACTTGCCAAAAAGATTATTTTATGGAGAACTCACACATGGTAAGCGCTCACAAGGTGGTCAGAAAAAGTGATCCAAGAACACTCTTAAGAATTTCAGAATTGATTATACAACATGGGAACCACTGGCACAGGACCTTCCCACACAGCATGTACTTCTCAGAGAAGGAACTGTGATCTATGAGCAAAGTGGAACTTTGCTCCAAGAAGGAATGCAAGATGCACAAAGTTAAGAGAATTTTCTCCAAATATTTGTAGGGATGATTTGTGCCTGACCTGTGGCAGAGTATTCTGAGCTCATATTGGTCTGATCAGTTAGACATACTGTAACTCAACTCTAACATAATGCTGTTATTTTGATCCTCTTTGAGAATGAAGGACAACAACCAAACAACCAACCATGTGTCAGAATCCAGGTCATCCTGACTCCAAGGCTAATATTTTATCCATTATGCCATACTTACTCTTATATGTGGGTGGCTGTATGCCATATGGGAAACATTCATTTACATAGAGATATCTATAGGAATCAACTGACCTACTTGCTTGGGTTATTCAGAAACAACTCACACTGAAAGAGTCCTATTAGCAAAGCAAATATTTAAATACTTTTGACTTCTGAGAAGCAGCGGAAACCAAACAGTAAGTCTCTCCTGAAATATTCAGGCTTTGAAAGTCTTGTTTTGTTAGATTAGAAAGGCAAAAGAACCAAATCTCTCAAGTGAGGACTGATTTATTCTGTTTACCACAAAATAAATGGTCCCAATGTGTGGAGTAATCAAGTACATCGGTAAGGCCAGGGAAGAATAGTAGCAAGTACAATCTGGGGAGGGATGAAGATTGCTAAGCAACAGGAAGAAAATGGAAATAATACAAAGCCATGGCTTGCTTTTTTATTTTATTTTGGGATTATCTCTCTAAAGGAAATGTAGCTTTTCTTGCAGGAGAAGGGGCACCAATATACCAATATACTATAATAATAACTAAATTATTAAGTACATATGTATTCAAAATAACAGGTAAGGGGAAGAAAATAAGTTTGGGTTATCGATGAAGAGGTCGGTTTTCTTGAAGCCTTCTCTATTCCCATAAGCAGTAATTTAAAAATCTTTAAAGGAAGAGATGTCATGTTGTAAACACCACCAACAATAATTTAAGATACAGAACCAAATGACCTTCATTTAAGTCTCCTTGCTACCAGAATGATATTGAGAAAGTCACTTCATCCCCTCTCTACCTCAATTTTCTCATCTGTAAAACAAGTGAACTATACTAAATGATTTCTAAAGTCCTCTTTGGTTTAAATCCCATAAATAATGAGAAAAAACCTACATTCTGCTTTTTGATTGAAATATTTGTATTATTGGAGAAATAAGTATTATGAAGAAGTAAATCAGCAATTTTAATTGAGTACCTGCTATGTACTCAGCACAAAAGCCCTCAGCTAAATTACTTTGAGAAATCTATTATATAGAAAATTAAATCACAGAGGAACAAAATCTGTAGCATTCTCATATTCAAATAGGTTAGTGATACAATCAATTTGCACTTTTCTCATTTTTATCACTGCTTATCCAGGATTCTTCTTGTTCATGACTTTCCTTAAGTTTACCATAGGGTATTTACCCAATGTCTCAGAGGTTTTCCTTATTTTTTTTTCTTTTTCTCTGATGTCATGACAATATCATTGGAAGACTTGGGTTCCTTACCCATCATCCTTTGTCATCAACTTTTAGCCAGTTTGTCTTCTTTTCTGATCACATATTTCTCTGATAACACTGAGATACGGGACAAAGGGCAGTGTCTCTGGAATATGAGAAACTCAATCTGTCCCCACCTCTGATATTTCCTTTCTGTATGAACTTGAGACACTCACTTAATTTCCCTGAGCCTAAATTTTCTCAATTGTAAAATAAGAGGAGTTAAATTAGGTCATCCCTGAAGTCCCTTCTAGCATTAGATAAGTGATATTTTTTGTTTCTGTCCTTTGAAATTCTTCCCCGATATATTCCCTATTGGTGTATTCCTATGTATTCCCACTGAGTACCTTTCTATAACCTCCATATGATGTTCATTTTCAATTTTTCAGTGACTATAGTGTTTCATGCTTCACAGTATATTGCAATACTTGTATAACAGTGATATTAAAAGCTGAGCACTTCTATCTGAGGGAGGTCATTAAAGCTCTACAATTGAAAGGCAATCCAGCTTTTACATCACTACTATCCACTCCTTGCTGTTTAATTCTGGACCTAATATATTGTCCATTTGAAATTTCTAGTGTACATATATGTATATACATATACGCATCCACAGTTGAAACTTAATCCTAGCCCGAGGCCTCCAAATGATTCTTTCACTTATGTGCACCTGATGACTACTTGCAAGCCTGACAAACCTAGCTCAGCCGCCTATCATTAACCTACTAGGTGAACTAACAGTAATCATAACCACATTCTCCTGATCTAATTTCTCCATTATCCTCCTATGGATTAATACACACGCATATACTTGTGCACATATTTAATTATACATAAATATATGCACACATATAAAGATTATCTTTCCAATTTTATATATTAATTGGAACAATAGATGTTCTTCATCCTTTCTTTTTTGGATGGTGAAGTTAACCTCCTTTAAATAGTTAAATATTTCTTCTAGAAAGCTCTGTAAAATTCTGGGGCCTTTAGCAAGCCAGCATAATGTCAGTCACAAACAGGAATATCAGGGGAGCTTGGTATCTATATGACATTGCTCTTTAATTGGATTCTGAATTGCTTTTCCTCCATCATAATAAGAAACACCTTTGATTAACATATATCACTCTGTTTTAGGGACTTGACTGACTTTCAAGATCAGAAGTTTGTTGAATAGTATCATTATTTCTTTTCTCCAGCCTTTCAAAAAATCTTAAATGATTTTAATGTAAAGACAAGAAGACTTGTTTTGGGGTGAAGATATTTTAGGGAATGTTTTCTTCTGCTTTTTCATAATCCAAAACAAGAAACACAAAGGAATTCCATATTCTCTATATCTAAATACTCTTTACTCTTACAATTAATTACAAGATGGTAATGATATAGAATTTTTCTTGCCAAAGCTGGTCTGGTTCCCTACTAACATCTTCAACAAAGATACCCTCAATAACTGTGTAGGTAAGTTTCATAAATATTTTGCATAAATGGGTAAGTAGACTTATAAGTCAATAATGGTTAATGTTTTCCTGGTCGTTAAAATTTTTGGTAATATTAAAGATTTTTAAAAATTTCCCTGTATCTTTATTACCTTTCTTTTCTTTAGATAATTTTCCACATCTTCACAACATTCATCTTCAACACAGATTGACTCTGTACATTTGAAGGGCTGATCTGACAGTCTTGCCCATTTTTGTTCTCCCTAGAACCATTTATGTCTTTGGAAACATAGCCGGCACTGCCAATCAACAAGAAATCCAAATATGGTAGCCCTACTCTCCTTGATGGTGAAAACTGCTCTAAAAATTTATGCACATCTCCTCTATTTTCTTCTACTTATTGTTGCCCTTCATTCTCATTTTTAAATGTCCTCAGGAAGACTTTATTTGATTAATTCTTTTTTCAGACCTTCTTTAAACTTGATCTATTCTTCAATGATGTGGTGCCATTTATAAATATCCCCGATGCTTCTAAGTACAATTTTATAAATGCATTTATATTCTAAATTGAAGTCTTTAGTTGTCATATCTTTCAGATTGGCAAGTAAATCAAATGATTAAGGAAGTTTGTGGGGAAGGGGGGTTGTTTTTTTTTTTTTTGTTTTTTTTTTATTTAATAGCCTTTTATTTACAGGATATATACATGGGTAACTTTACAGCATTAACAATTGCCAAACCTCTTGTTCAATTTTCACCTCTTACCCCCCACCCCCTCCCCTAAATTGCAGGATGACCAGTAGATGTTAAATATATTAAAATATAACTAAGATACACAATAAGCATACATGATCAAAACATTATTTTGCTGTACAAAAAGAATCAGACTCTGAATTATTGTACAATTAGCTTGTGAAGGAAATCAAAAATGCAGGTGTGCATAAATATAGGGATTAGGAATTCAATGTAATGGTTTTAGTCATCTCCCAGAGTTCTTTTTCTGGGTATAGCTAGTTCAGTTCATTACTGCTCCATTAGAAATGATTTGGTTGATCTCGTTGCTGAGGATGGCCTGATCCAGCAGAACTGGTCATCATCTAGTATTGTTGTTGAAGTATATAATGATCTCCTGGTCCTGCTCATTTCACTCAGCATCAGTTCGTGTATAAGTCTCTCCAGGCCTTTCTGAAATCATCCTGTTGGTCATTTCTTACAGAACAGTAATATTCCATAATTTTCATATACCACAATTTATTCAGCCATTCTCCAACTGATGGACATCCATTCAGTTTCAGTTTCTAACCACTACAAAAGGGCTGCCTCAAACATTCGTGCACATACAGGTCCCTTTCCTTCTTTATAATCTCTTTGGGATATAATCCAGTAGTAACACTGCTGGATCAAAGGGTATGCACAGTTTGATAACTTTTTGAGCATAGTTCAAACTACTCTCAAAATGGTTGGATTGTTCACAACTCCACCAACAATGAATCAATGTCCCAGTTTTCCCACATCCCCTCAACAATCATCATTATTTTTTCCTGTCATCTTAGCCAATCTGACAGGTGTTGTAGTAGTATCTTAGAGTTGTCTTAATTTGCATTTCTCTGATTAATAATGACTTGGAGCATCTTTTCATATGACTAGAAATAGTTTCAATTTCTTCATCTGAGAATTGTCTGTTCATATCCTTGACCATTTTCAATTGGAGAATGGCTTGATTTTTATAAATTAGAGTTAATTCTCTATATATTTTGGAAATGAGGCCTTTATCAGAACCTTTGACTGTAAAAATATTTTCCCAGTTTATTGCTTCCCTTCTAATCTTGTCTGCATTAGTTTTGTTTGTACAAAAACTTTTCAGTTTAGGTATAATCGAAATTTTCTATTTTGTGATCAGTAATGATCTCTAGTTCTGCTTTGGTCATAAGACCTTCCCTTCCACAGGTCTGAGAGGTAAACTTTCCTATGTTCCTCTAATTTATTAATAATTTCATTCTTTATGCCTAGGTCATGAACCCATTTTGACCTTATCTTGGTGTCTGCGTTAAGTATGGATCAATGCCTAGTTTCTGCCATATTAGTTTCCAATTTTCCCAGCAATTTTTATCAAGCGGTAAGTTCTTATCCCAAAAGCTGGGATCTTTGGGTTTGATCAAAGACTAGGTTGCTTATTTGTTGACTGTTTTATCCCTTGAACCTAATCTATTCCACTGATCAACTAATCTATTCCTTAGCCAATACCAAATAGTTTTGGTAACTGCTGCTCTATAATATAATTTTAGATCTGGTACAGCTAAGCCACCATCATTTGATTTTTTTCATTAATTCCCTTGAAATTCTTGACCTTTTGTTTTCCATATGAACTTTGTTGTTATTTTTCTAGGTCATTAAAATAGTTTTTTGGGAGTCTGATTGGTATAGCGCTAAATAAATAGATTAGTTTAGGTAATATTGTCATCTTTTATTATATTTGCTCGCCCTATCCAAGAGCATTTAATATTTTTCCAATTGGTTAGATTAGACTTAATTTGTGTGAAAAGTGGTCTGTAATTTTGCTCATAAAGTTTCTGATTTTCCCTTGGCAGATAGATTCCTAAATATTTTATATTATCAGTAGTTACTTTAAATGGAATTTCTCTTTGTAACTCTGACTGTTGGATTTTGTTAGTGATATATAAGAATGCTGATGACTTATGTGGGTTTATTTTATAACCAGCAACTTTGCTAAAGTTGTGGATTATTTCTAATAACTTTTTAGCAGAATCTCTGGGGTTCTCTAAGTATACCATCATGTCATCGGCAAAGAGTGATAATTTGGCTTCCTCATTGCCTATTCTTATTCCTTTAATCTCTTTCTCAGGGGGGGGTTGTTTTGTTATAGCAATTGATTTATGTTGTGTAAACTGCTTTATAAAATAATGTCAATGGCATTTGTGTTGTCTATTATCCATTATTCATTGTAAGTTATTTGTTTAAATGTGAAAATTGAGCACTTTCTATTGCCATATTATTCCTCATTATTATTTTTTCAGGTTTAAAAATTTTAATCATTATCTCTGCTCCAGAAATGATAATTTGACTAGACAAATGATTCAGGGATGAATTCCCTGTCATTAATGAATCTTTTCCTATTTATTTAAAATATAAATAATTTCATTTTTATGATGCTATTTGGTACCATCTATGTGTAGCACCTCTTAATTCTATTTCAAATAAAATATTTATGATATATGGGCACAAGATTTCTGAATCAAGTACAATCCTTGATCTCTCATTTCTTATTTCTTATTTGTGATCCATATTTTCTGATTTTTTTAAACCATCCTTTCAAATGATCACCTTCCCCTCCTACCTCCCAAACATCTCTAGGTACCAATACAGACTTGATTTAATATAATTTAATGTGTGAATCATCAGCCACAACCCCTATACTGGGTATTTATACTTGCTTGTTTTTCTTTGTTAGAAGGGAGGATTTAACTTAGAGGGAAAGGAAAGCATTTTCAAAAATGACTGTAAGAAAAAAAAAATCAGAAGTTTTTCAAGATCTGGGTAATCTAAGGTTGCCAACAAAATTTATGTTAAAATAAAATGTGTCAAAAACTTATTTAAAAATAATAAATAATAACATAAATGAATAAACAACAAACTGATTTTTAAAAGGCATTCCAAGAAGAAGATAGGTAACTATCTAGGATGTTTTAGAGGTTATTAACCTTTGAGTACCCTTCAACTTTGAACTCCTACTGTTCTTTGATGACTTTGGAGAAAGCGTCCTTCTTCAATGATCTTCATTTTGTGTACTTGATTAAAATATTTAGTCATCCTGTTGTGATGTATGAAAAGTCCAAAAGAAACAATTTTGGGGTAATTGGTAATTTTATTAATTATAGCTAATAAATAATAGAAGTATGGTCATTTGGCTTTCTCACATAAACCAAAGATGAATCATGGAAGCTTCTGGATGCTTATATGCCCTTGGAAGAATGAATATTCCTGTCAGTCAGAATTCAACTCTGGCTAGTTAATAATTAATGAAAAAAATGAATATTATAAAAAGATGTGGACCTGTTCTAATGAGGGACTGGCTAAGGGGAATTTGACTTTGATTATCTCATTCAGGGACAAGGAGAGTCCCTTGTGTAGACCTTTGGGCAATCTATACAAAAGGATCTACTCCCCACCCAAGAGAACACAATGAGTCTGAATTATCCTAGATTAGATTCTCTTTGTAAGGTTTTCTAATTGGGTGCAGCAAGAATTCCACCAAGATAAGATGGTCTAAGTGGTGTAAACTTTGTAGCAATGTTAGAAATGTCCTTGGGAGCCTTAATTTTGAATGAGGAAATAGAAGGGAAAAAATATTAATCTCAATTAGCTATCAATAAAAGAATTAATAATCATTTCTTTCACTAAGCTGAGAGGAGGAACAAAGGATGTAAGGTATCCATGTTGGAAGAGTCTTTGACTTCTAGGAATCTGCAAAAGGAAAAATAAAGAACACTAATGATTGCCTATTCTGAGCTTCCAGGATAGAAAAACAAAACAAACAAACAAACAAAAAAAGACTTACAAAACCAACCTGTGTAGTTCAGACAGCATTTAATAAAAAAGCTAGAGAGATCTCTAGAAGCAAAGCAAAGTTTCTTATAATTTCTCTCGCGAATCGGCATCCCACAAATCAGGCAGACAATAAAAGGGAGGAGGCACCTTCGGGGGCAGGGTCAACACTTTTTATCCCTAATGCAAATACCCCCTCCCACCACTGACCCTCATCCTTATTGGCTGAGGATCTTACATTCTAAACTCGGGAACTACCCAAGAAATTGAACTTGACCAATAAGTACATAGTTGCTCATTTTTGACCTAAACAGAAAGACAGTGATGTCATAGGAGGATAAAGGATAGCAGGGAGGGGACTTAAGTATGCCCTTGACTTAATGCTTAAAGTCCTTCAGGCCTACTCAAACTTTGAAATAGATGAAGCCTTACTCAATTTTCACAACTGTCTTGAAAGATCTTACCTCATCTTGTTCAAACCCAATATTTGTTCTCAAACCCAATGACAAATGATAGCCAATTATACTTAAGGACATTTGGGGTTTTTCCCCACTCAGAATCTATCTCTATAGTGTATAAGTCCTTTTAGGAAACTCTGTTTATTGCCTGGAAAAACCAATTACATGTCTATTGGTTTCTGTTCATTTTAGACTGTCACATAGCTCTTTCCTAAAACATTGCACTGTCCACCAGTCAGCTTGTTAAAACATATCGACTCAGATGGATGAATAAAATTAGTAGTAATGCAAAATCTCTTCCCTCCCAGAAGACATAGTCCTAAAATACATAAAAACTCACTAAATGTAGGAGAAAATAGCTGTCATTATCCTGTCATGAAAAAAGAAGACAAAAAATTAAAAAGACAAGAAACCCTGCATTTTTCTTTCACCTACCTTTTCTCATCAGAAACTATTACTTTGTTGATAATTGCATCAGCTGACTCTTAGGCTTAAGTGATATAGCTATCTTTACAAAAAATGCAGCTTTGGATCATTTTGTGCCTTGAAATTTTATGACTACTTTCATTTTTGTGTATAGATTAGTGAGGGAAATTGGGGAATAGCTCCCTAGGGTCTTCACAAATTGTGATAATTTAGGTTATTCCAGTGGTCAATAACAACACATTGTAATTTTATGCTTTTTAAAATTTTAAAATGTTTCCTAACCTAGAAACCTTTCTTGTAGTCTAGAAAAGCATCAGCAGGGCTCTAAAACACCAGGGAAGGTAATCAGGTATGTTTTTTACTGGTCAATGGAAGAAGATAATGCTCTTTTTTTCTTTTCTTTTCTTTTCTTTCTTTCTTTCTTTCTTTCTTTCTTTCTTTCTTTCTTTCTTTCTTTCTTTCTTTCTTTCTTTCTTTCTTTCTTTCTTTCTTTCTTTCTTTCTTTCTTTCTTTCTTCTTTTTCTGCTATTTGGCTCCTCCAAAAAGCATTACATCTTCCAACTCCACATAGGTAAAACGCACTCCTTCCTTGGCTTCCCAAGAATCTCTGCTAGCTGCTCACAAATTTCACCCTGTCAAGATGTTATTAGAAATCTTGTTTTCCAAAGCTAAGACCCAGCAAACAGGTTATGCCCTGAGCTTGGTATAACAACAATCCTTTGTGCTAACCCTCTAGATGAAGTCAGCTACAGCAAAATCCTCAGAATTGTTTCTGGTCATCAAACAGTGCTATTAATCAAACTTGTCATATTGTTGCTGTTACTCCTCATTATCAGAGCTACCGCACATTGGGTAGCCACTGGTATAGGAATTGAGATCTCCATACAATAAAAGGAGTCCTCCCATTAGGAGCTCTGGCACATGCCTTTGCTTGCAAGCAATTTTCCTCATTTTGTAATGCTTCTGTTTGATTCCTAACTCTCCTATCTCTCTAGTCTGCTCTGGTCATCCACAAGTTAGAAGCTCATTCTGTCCATTTCTCTTTAAAAACTCTCCTAAAGATATGATACCCCCTCTCTTGGGTGAGAGAGCATGAAATTGCCACTTTAGTGCAGCCTGGAGACTGCTGAGGCGTGGGAGGGGAGGAGAATTTGAGTGGAAGGGAGAAATAGAGAAGCTATGTAAATGCATAGATTTTTTTTCCCCTTTTGCCAGATCCAGGTGACTTTTGACATTGCCACTCTGGCCAGAGGCAGTAAAAAGGGCAAACTTTGCAACAGCTCCTGCAATCCACCTCCTGCACAAAATGCTGGTTCTTACTTAACATTGATCTGAATTAAACATGATATATGCAATCTGACCATGTGGATTCCATAAAAAGATGAGTGAGTGCCTTGCATACAGTAAGCACCTAAATAATTACTTGTTAGATTGAATTACATTTTGGAGCAGTGGACGAAGTCCACTGGCCAAAGTACAGTTTAATGTCTGTATCTGAGACAGGGTGGAAGGAGAATTTGAGACCAGGGGGTTGAATATTGTCAGATTCAGTTGCCATATTGGTTGTTTTGCTTTAATAGTTTTCTTTGGCATTAGGGTCATAACTGAAACCTTTGAATGCTGAAGAAGAAGCAAGGTAACTTGAATGTCCACAGGTGATAGCAATAAGAATCTGAATAGGATGGAATCATGGATCTGAAATAGTGAAAGTAACAGAATATTCCAACTCCTCCTACCCTTTGTTAGTGATGGAAATTGCATGCTAAAAGGGGCAGCCAGCCAGCTTTCCAGGGGCTGCCAAGAGATGTGATAAATGGATGTATCCTGAGGCATACAGGTCTCTAAGCAAGAGAGAGAGTGAGGAATCAGTCTAATTAAAAATAAAATTGGGAGATAAATGTAAAAACCATACAATTTTGAGAGTTATTAGTCCCATGCTTGGGGACAAAGCTAACCATTAGGACATTCTGTGCTAGGGCTCAAGAGGAACTGAGTTGACTCAACATTTGTGTTGAGTCCCAGATCTTATAATTCTTTCTCTGAGTGATATAAGAAAAGTTGAGGTAGTGGTAGTAGGAGTGAGAGGGCATTGATTGTAAGGATCATAGACTTAGTCCATCCTCCCCCCTCCCCCCAACCATTTTACAGATGAGAAAACTGAAGTTCAGAAAAGTTAAGTCATTTGTCCAAAGGTTACAGAGGTAGTAAACGGCAGAGTTGTGTGCTGCAAATTCAGGTCTAGGGACTTTCAAGGTCAAAACTATCACTCTAATCACCAGTGATGTGAGAACAAAGGACATTAATAGAACTTGTTTTCAAAAAACAGAAAAGGAAGGAGACAAATTTTAAAACCTGACAGTAGTTGGGCAGATTCTCTGTTTTACAGATTTGGGAACTGAGATCAGATTGTCCAATGCCATACAGTTTGTAAACTGATCGAGAACAGTGGCATAGAAGCACTCAAAATCCCAATCTCTTGACTCAGTCTGAGAGACCTCTTTCTATTATTACATAATTCACCAAACTTGAAATCACAAGATACTTGGGCTCAAATCTTAAATTAAATGGATGATCAGACAATACCTATTGAATGTTTTTACAAAATACTTTCTAAATGTTATCTCATTCGTTTCTGACAACAACTATGGGAGGCCGGTCCTATTATTATCCCCATTTTACAGATGAAAAAACTGAAGTAAATAGAGACTAAGTGATTTGCCTAAAGTCGCCCACTGAGTTAAGTGTCCAGGGCTAGATTTGTCTCTAGACCCAGCATTCTAATCATTGTTTTGCCAAGTGCCTAACTTTTGAGACTCAGTTTCTTCATTCACAAAATGTCATTTTAATTTTTGTACTATCTACTGCTCAGAATAAAAATTTGCAAATCTTAACACAACATATAAATATGTGAAATATTATGAGGATCAGGCTACCAAATTTGGAATCCTACCTCTTTCGATGACCTTGTTCCCTTCATTCTCCTCCTTGTGGTGTATATGAGACTCTCCAGAATTTGATACCATGCTATCCCCATATTTTTATATTCTGCATTTTATCTACCTTATATGGATTTTCTTCCTTTATTTTTATTTATTTATTTATTTTTATTTAATAGCCTTTTATTTACAGGTTATATGCATGAGTAACTTTACAGCATTAACAATTGCCAAACCTCTTGTTCCAATTTTTCACCTCTTACCCCCCACCCCCTCCCCCAGATGGCAGGATGACTAGTAGATGTTTAATATATTAAAATATAAATTAGATACACAATAAGTTTACATGACCAAACCGTTATTTTGCTGTACAAAAAGAATCAGACTCTGAAATATTGTACAATTAGCTTGTGAAGGAAATCAAAAATGCAGGTGGGCATAAATATAGGGATTGGGAGTTCAACATAATGGTTTTTAGTCATCACCCAGAGTTCTTTCTCTGGGAATAGCTGGTTCAGTTCATTACTGCTCCATTGGAAATGATTTGGTTGATCTCGTTGCTGAGGATGGCCTGGTCCATCAGAACTGGTCATCATATAGTATTGTTGTTGAAGTATATAATGATCTCCTGGTCCTGCTCATTTCACTCAGCATCAGTTCGTGTAAGTCTCTCCAGGCCTTTCTGAAATCATCCTGTTGGTCATTTCTTACAGAACAGTAATATTCCATAATTTTCATATACCACAATTTATTCAGCCATTCTCCAACTGATGGACATCCATTCAGTTTCCAGTTTCTAGCCACTACAAAAAGGGCTGCCACAAACATTCGTGCACATACAGGTCCCTTTCCCTTCTTTATAATCTCTTTGGGATATAATCCCAGTAGTAACACTGCTGGATCAAAGGGTATGCACAGTTTGATAACTTTTTGAGCATAGTTCCAAACTACTCTCCAAAATGGTTGGATTCGTTCACAACTCCACCAACAATGCATCAATGTCCCAGTTTTCCCGCATCCCCTCCAACAATCATCATTATTTTTTCCTGTCATCTTAGCCAATCTGACAGGTGTGTAGTGATCTTAGAGTTGTCTTAATTTGCATTTCTCTGATTAATAATGACTTGGAGCATCTTTTCATATGACTAGAAATAGTTTCAATTTCTTCATCTGAGAATTGTCTGTTCATATCCTTTGACCATTTTTCAATTGGAGAATGGCTTGATTTTTTACAAATTAGAGTTAATTCTCTATATAGGATTTTCTTCCTTTAATTAAATGTATGCTCCTTGAGGGTTTTTCTTTATTTTCCCTCCTATTTGTACTTATTTTATACACAGCACAGTGCCTGCCACGTGGTAAACAATTAATAAATACTTGTTGCCTGCCTACCCTTCTCAGAATTAATTTTCTCATCTACAAAATGGGAAAATGGGGATAATGTTTTTTATTATTTTCCTCTCAAGGTTTGTATAAAAAGAATTTCTTTTTGCAAACCTTGCACTATGTTTATAAGTATGATTCCTTTAAAATAAAATTCATTAAGAAAAGTAGCATAACTCCATTATAGTTATATATACTTTGTGGCACCATATGTATGCTCAATAAATATCACTTGATTATAATGACTGTGATAGTTTAGTTGACTGAAAAATTAGTCTTCTGGCCTAAACCACCTCCTTTGTCAAGTATGTGTCACTCACTAATTTCCATTCTTCTCTCTTTTCCTTCCAAGCCAGTTTCAATCTGATGATTTGAAGGCAGATTTAAAGGAAGTTGTTTAGAGTTTCAGGTTCTACTGAGCCATGTTCACTTAGCAATGGCAAAAAGTAGTATAGAAGTTAACATTTGTAGAAAGCAGTAAGATCTGGCAAGAAACACAGAAAATCATTAGTGCCGAAGGGCAGATCCTCCTGGCTAATGACCCTACTGAAGCCTTGACTTAAGATCACCATCCAGAGCCTGGAACACCAACCTTTCTGCTTGGCAACCACCCATGTCAATGGAAAATTAAAGAGCCATTCTCCAATAAATTATTGAAAGATATGAACAAATCATCCAAATAATCATTTGAAAATGCATCCCAAATCAGTGGTAGTAACATAATGCAAATTTAAAAAAATAAACAACAAATCTCTGAGAATTCATCCTATATCTTATAAATTGCCAATATGATTAAAAAATGAACAGTCCATTTAGGAAATCAGGCAATAACACAAATGTAGTCTTATAGAGCAGGAAATGGTCCAACTGTTGTGGATATTGACTTGCAATTACGTACAGGGCAACTACATGGCAGAGTAGGTATAAAATACTAGGTTTGAAGTCAGGAAGACCTGAGTTCAAACCTATCTCAGATACTTCCTAACTGTGTGGCCTTGGGAAGTCATGTCACTTGAGTTTACCTTAGCTTCTTCTTCTGTAAAAAGTGGATAGTCATAGGATCAACTTCCTATGGTTATCATGAGGATCAAATGAAATAATTGTAAACTATTTAACACAGTGCCTGGTGTATGGTAAGTGTTATATAAATGCTTGCTAGGTTTAAAAAAAATATTATTGATGATGATGGTAGAACTGTCCATATTTTTTATCTCCTCAATATTATTACTGAGCACGTGCTGCAAGGAAATCAAAATTAGAAACAAAAATCCAATATCTATCAAAATATTCCTAGTAGTAGCAAAGAAATGAAAACACCATAAATATTCTTCAGTTGAGAATGGCTGAAAAAAAAATGAAGGTCATGACCATGGGAATAGTATAAAAGGGGCCAATGTGAGCTGTAGTAGATATATTGCCTTGACCAAGTAAATAATAATGTTGGTGATAATGAAATTTTTAAAAATATTATTAAATGTGTATTATATGCAAACATTAGTAGAAAAGTAAGAAAAATAAAAATATTGAAATGAGAGGAAATCTCCATTACTTAGCGATCAATTGGGTATATGTAATGAGAGGGAGAGAGAGGAATTAAAAACAAATATGTAATATAATAATGGAAAGACATTCCTGGAATCATGGATCCTGGAAAGTCACTTAACTTCTCAGTGTTCCAGGCATACTCTCTGAGTCCCTAAGAATCCCTGGTCTTTGGAAGTAATTAATAGAAGTTATTATCACTCCATTGGCAGATAAGAGTCCTGAGCTTTGGAGAGATCATGTGACTTATCTTTAGTTACTCAGCTAGTGCTTGAGTGTTGACCTGAATCCAGGTTCTCTGACTTTATCAAGATTCTTTGTACTGAACTATGAAGCCTCTATCAAAGGATTTAAAAAGAAAAAAACAACCTTGAGAGTTGCAGGCAATATTTTGAGTGCATTGAGATAGATGAATGGAGTGATAAATGCCTTTAGCTACTTAGTAAATAGGATTGGAGGCCCCTCTCAGTTATTTATTGACAAATCTATCCCATCTGGGACTCCTGCTGCCAGCAGATGACTAGGTGTTTCGAAATCCTAGCTGCAGGGTAACTTCCTACTAATGGTATGGAGGGTAGGCACTTAACCATGGCCAGCTCACACCACCTGCTCCATGGAGGTGAAATTTTATCTTCCTCTTCATTGTCCAAGAAACTATTTTGCAAACTTCCCCCTGTGAGAATAATGCTGAAAGACCTGTTAGGTGAGAATTTGCAGGCAGGTTTATCAAGGCTAGATACCTAGTATTTTTCCATTAAACAGAACCAAGTAATCCGGAGCAGTGAAGACTTTTCTCCCCATTAAGTGATTCTATAGGTGTGTTATCAAAGTAGGGAAGCAAACATTTGATGATGCAAAGCAGACAGGTGAGAGGATACAGGTTTGTTCAAGTTCTAGTTTCAGCTCTGGTGGAGTAGGAAAAGTACTAGATTTGGAGTCAGAAGCCAGAAGTTTGTTCTTTACCAGCCATGTGACCTTAAACATGTCGTTTTAAATTCTAAAAGCCTAAATCCCCTCATCTATGAAATGGTGATAGGTAATATTTGCACTGCTTGTTTTATACAATAGTTGTGAGTCTCAGATACCATAATGTGTGTAAGGTGTTCTACAAATCACAAGTAGACTGTATAGACATATAGATATGTATGTGTCAGCTATTATAATTATTCTTAATTCTGACTTCTGTTCCAGCTGATCTGATTGGTCAAGTATTACAAAGCCTTAATGGACTGCAATGCCAACTGGTTTCAGCATTATTATAATATTCAGATATTGTGTATGAGTTTTCTAAGATAGAACCATTTTACAACTTAGTACTCTAAATTTCCCTTAAATGGGTGGAGGAAAGCTGTCTTAAGTCCCTTCTAGCTGTGAAATTCTGAAATTCTGTAAGTGCAAGCACTGCCTTTTGCCTTTTTTTTTAACCCACAGGACTTAGCACAGTGCCTAACCCATAGGAGATGCTTAATAAGTGTTTATTTGCTGACTGTCCAATTCTCAAGCCATCACATAATACAATTCTCATCAAAGAACCATAGTTATTCACAACGTACACTAACATGTAATAGATAGGGAATACCTAGGCTACAGGGAATATTTCCCCCATTTTTAAACAACATGCAGTCTGGATTCAGTAACTATCTACAACCACATGTCTAGGGTTGATCCAACTTATTCCCTTTTCCCCTTTCCTTGTCCTCTCTTCTTTCCCTTTGTAGAGCTCCTTCAAACTTTTACCATAGAGGGAAAACTGCCAGTCGAACGTTAGATTTTGTAACTAACTCATGCTTTGCCAGAGAGCAATTTTTTCAGGCTCACATATAAAGATTCAAATAGGTAATAGACACATACATATACCTATCTATCTATCTGTCTATAAACACACTCATATATTTTTGTATTTTCATACATAGTGATCCAGTTATAAGTCAATGATATTGTTTACCTATCCAACTACCTATCATACTCTAGATAATAGTGACCATTTGCTGATTTTTCCTGTTTGGACAGTTATGTTCAAATTCTCTTGATTATTATAGATATCAGTTAGAATCCTCCCCAATATTCTAGACTTTATTGCATTCAGAACAATGTAATCAACCAATACTAAAATCTGGAGGCCTTCACCATTTACAAATGATCCCTCATCTTCTATTTGTGCTTTGTATTGGATATCCTCTAAGATCATGGCAAACACTTTAATAAATTTATGTTTCCATATTCCATACCTTGCTATTAATACCATAAAGATTCCCCAAATTATTACTGTTATGATATCTTTTAAGAAATCTTCTATAATTTTGACACTTAAATGGGAATATATCTAAACAGATTAAAGATTAGAAGGAATTGTGAATGATAAGAAAGAGATCATATGAATTACAAGAAGGCAAAAAAAGCAGAAGAGAAGGTCTCTTTTGGTCTTTGTTTTTTCATTCCAGCGAATACTTTGCACTTTTGGTTATACTTTGTTTTGATGTCTTTGTTATACCAACTTCCTTGGTGAGGAAACTCCATCCACCATTTTGAATCAGCAATTGTTGTGCAACTTATAATCTTGGAGATTTGTGAAAGGCATTGAAAACTTAAGTGACAAGCCGATGATCATATAGCTAGTGTGTGTCAAAAGTCATAATTCTTACTCTATGATGGATTTACATTCTCTACAACATATTACCTCATTTCAAAGATAATAATGACAATAAAGTTTACTTAACTTCATTGAAATGGGGAAGGGACAAAAGGCTCGAAAAAAATAAATAGTATCATCAATAAGGATGTGGGGTGTGAAAAAAGGAAGGAAGAGATAGGAGGTCTCCAGAAGAGGACATAAAATAACTGAAAAGAGGAGAGTAGACTGTCAAAACCAAAATTTGTTGACTTCATAATTTTCTGGGATATTATAAGGATTCATCCACTGAGGAAACAGACTACATGACTTCTAATGTCCCTTCCAAGACTCTACAATTTTATAATATTGTTGGTTGCTGATGTGAAATTATAAAAAAGTTTTCTTTAAGGAAAAGTTTGGAAATTCTAAAATCTCTACACCTCTGACTACCTTGCTCTCAGAATCATATCTATAATAATCTATATGAAATCAGAAGCAGAGGTCAGTCTACAGTTAGGTTGGCTTTTGCTGATAAGAATATGGCCAAATTAACAATGCCTTCAGGGAACTTTCCATAATTCTGCATTTCAGGTGCTCCTGAAAAAAAGTTTTGAAATATTATAGCCACTTTGCTTTTCACCTTCCCACGACTTACTCTTCCTGTCTACATTGTTAACCTTTCCCAATCTTGTATTTATTTTTGCCCTTTAGCAACATTTGCAGATACCAATTTAATATGCATTGTGAATTCATAGCTTTCAAGACAAAATTTAATATTCTCTGAGCATCTCATAGTTACAGATCCTAAGAGACACAGATAAAAATTTGTGTTCCTATTCTTTTAGAACACTAATGAAATCACCACTCCAAAACACAGCACTGATGCTGTTGTTATGGAGTGATTGCCTTTTAGCCTTTGTGCTATTGATACTTCTTTTCCCATAAAATCATCTTTTTAGAAGTAGACACCTTTGAAGTCACCCAGCCTTTGATTAAAGAATTCTAGTAACAAGAATCCCTCCCTCCTTATCTCTATCTCCCAGCTTCCTTGACTTCCTTCAAATCCCGTAAAATCCCACTTTCTATTAGAGAAAGCTTTTCCACTTGCCCTCAAGTCTAGAGCCTTTTCTCTTTTGATCATTTCCGATTTATCCAGTCTGTAGTTTGCTTGTACATAGTGTAGTTCTTTGCATGTGGTTATCTCCCATTAGATTTTGAGCTCTGTGAGAGCAGAGACTGACTTTTGCCTTTCTTTGTAACTCTAGTGTGTAACATAGTGCCTGACATATAAGTGCTTAATATTTATTGACTGAGTGAACAATTGACCAGCAAGGAATGTCTTCAACTGGTGACAAGTTTCAGGAATCTTTTAAAGATCCTTTCCTCATCCTGAGTTAGAATCTGCCCCCTTGTATCCTCTCTTTGCTCTAGTTCTTTTTAGTTCTTGCCTGCAAGAAGGACAAGTTGAATCTCTATTCCTCAAAGAGTTTTAGATTTAGAGCTGGAAGGGACCTTAGAAGTCATTTCATCCTACCGCCTCATTTTACAATGGAAGAAACGGAGATCCAGAGAGATTGACTTTGCCAAGATCACAGGGATTAAAAAAAGGCAGAGCCAATATTTGAAGCCAGGCACTTACACTCTAAATCTAGTTTTTTCCCCATTACACTAGATTGCACAATGATATTTTTCAAGGTGATAAGTAATCATCACCTTCTTCCCTCTCCTCTACTTTCTCTCTGTCTCTCCTCTCTCTTGTCTCTATTTGTCTATCTCTCTGCTTCTGTCTCTGTATTTCTCTCTCTTTCTGTCTATCTCTGTCTCCCTCCCTCTTCTCTGTCTCTCTCTGTGTCTCTGGTTCTCTTTTGGTGTCTTTCTCTCCCTCTTTGTCTCTGTCAGTCTGTTTCTCTGTCTCTATCTTTCTGTCTCTATCTATCTCTCCTTGTCTCTGTGTCTTTGTTCTGTCTGCCTGTCTGTCTGTCTGTCTCTCTCTCTCTCTCTCTCTCTCTCTCACACACACACACACACACACACAGACACACACACACAGACACACACACACACACACACACACATTTTCCCTCATACCTCTCTCCAAGATTTCTCTTCTCCTAGCTATCCTTCCTGAATAGTCTTGCTGGTAGGGCTTAAACACAAGATTATTTGCATGAATTAATAAAGTTAATTATATTGTGATTTTTTTCTCACATAACTAAGGATTCAGCAAGTACATCCTCATCTTTTTCATCAGCTTTCTTGTCTTACTAGTACTTTCATCTAAAGAAAAAATAAGGTCACAGTAAAACTTTTTATACCTATGTCTGTGAACATTGACTTAGAATAGAACTCCCACTTTGCTGTTAAAATGACAGAAATTTGGATTCCCAGACTGATCCTAAGAAAGGTAATACAAACCAAAGATGAGAACACTAAGTGCTCAGAATAGCTGAGAAGAGTGGTTTTGTAAATGAGCATTTCAGCTTGGTTTCCCAAGTCTCTCTTTAGTTAAAACTAGATGAGTTTTATGGTATATCTACTACACCCCCACCAATCCTCTTTTTATAATGTTGCTCTAATTTTCCCCTGATATTTATGTTTCAGAAGAAAAGAAATGAAATGATGAAGGGAAAACATAGTCCCTCATAGGTAGAAATGAATGGAATTAACTTTGTGTGTGTGTGTGTGTGTGTGTGTGTGTGTGTGTGTTTATAAGTCTGTGCATGTGTGTGTGTAACAATAATAACTAATACTTATACAATGCTTTAAAATTTTCAAACTAATTCACATCCATTTTCTCATTTGAGCCTTCCAGCAAACCTGTGAAGAGAAAAATCTCATTTTACATTTGAGTATATTGAGGTCCTGAGAAACTGAGTGAGTTGTTGTTCATGATGATATAACTAGTGAGTATCAGAAGGAAAATTTGAACCCAAGGTTTCCTGGCTCTAAATTTATTCTATCCATTATATTATATCCCCTCTCAAGCATTTGATTAGAATAAGTAATACATGCTGATAGACCAAGGTCCAAGCACAGTGTGAACTATGTTTAGGAGAGAGCAAAACAAGTATGTGAGTACATGAAAGAAAGTAAAAACCTTGTGTAAGTTGGAAGTGTAAGGATGGGGAAGTACAACTTTGGACAAGGCAGATGTCTGGCAATGAGAGTAGGGAAAGGAGTATTGAGCCAACATCTAGAATATTTTTTTCCTTGGGGCTGAAACTGTCTTTGATCAGTGAATATTTGACTTATTTGAGCCTTTGGAGAAAAGAGAGGGCTTTTTAGAGGGCTATGGAAAAGTTAGATGTCAGCTGGAGATGGTAGGAAATTGAGTAATTGCTGGAAGTAAATCTCTGTATGGGAACCAGGGAGCTAGAGTTCACTCCCACAACTGCTCTGATGGATGAGCTAGCCCAATTACCTCAATACCCAATGGGTACATCTATGCTAAAAATGCCATGAAATGTCTATAGTTCTATATATGAGCTGTAAAACTGATCTACCCAGTTCTACTTATGGCATAACCCTACAGCAATTACATATACCCACTGTATGAGAGCCCTTCACTTTTTAGCTCTACCTTTTAATTGCCCTATCTTTAAGACTCAGTTCAAATCCTACCTTTTGCATGAGGCCTTTCCTATCCCCCTTCAGGTGCTATTGCTTTCCCTTCTTGGATTACTGTGTATATCTATCTACCTATCTATCTATCTATCACAATATAACTAAGTATCTCTCCCCATCAGTTATCCTCTGTTGACTTCATGAAACATGAATTCTCAAAGACAATACAAATGGAAGACAAGCTCTGATATGTAGTATCATCAAACTGGGGAGACTTTCAAACTTGTGGATGACATCAAGCTGGAAGTGATAGCTAGCATACTGGATAGCCAAGTCAGAATCTAAAAAAAAAAGATCTTGCCAAGCTAGAGCACTGGGCTGAATATAAGAAGATGGAATTAAATAGGTGCAAATGTCCTACCTTGGATGAGGAAAAAAATTGCCTTCACAAAAACAAGATGATGGAAACAGCTGTTGACCTGAAAAAAAGATGTAGGGGACTGAAGTCTTTATATAAATTGTAAGTGGAATATAACAACAATTACAAAATGCCATGCTGAAAGAGTGATAGTTTTAATGAATAAGGATTTATTTCTTTTGTTGGTGTGTATAAAAAGCTGGACTTAGAAGTAGGGAAGACCCGAGTTCAAGCCTCACTTGTGGTACCTCCTGATTCTGTGACCCCTGAAGAAGTCACTTAAATTCTCAGTGATGTTCCCTGGCAATTCTCTAAGGCTATAAATTATATGTTGTAATCTGCACAGTGAAGAGTTTCTTCATAAACTAGCTCTTTATATTAAAGGAAGAGGATTCCAACCTAGGTATAGTTTGGAATACATGTTCCTTGAGCACTCTTTAAATTTTGAAATTCAGTGACTCTATTAAATCAATCATTTAACAAGCATTAATTGCCTACTGTGTGTCAGGAACTATGCTAAACACTTTACAAATATTATCTCATCTGACCCTCCCAACAACCCTGTGAGGGTGCTATTATTGTGTGTGGTATCCAGTTAAAGAAACTGAGGCAGTGATTAAATGCTTTATACAGAGTCACACAACTAGTCTGAGTTCACCACTTAGTTACCTATAAGTGCTCGGAATACAAAGACAAACAAACAAAAACTCAAGTCAAAAAAAAAAAAAAAAACAACAAAAAATCAGTTTCTGCTCTCAAGGAACTCACAATCTGTCTTGTAAGGAGAAGCCTGACTCTATAGAATGAAGGCTCAATGATCAGAGAAGGGCTGTGAGATGTTTTGGTGGAGAGATTATAGTGAGCCAACCTTGTTCATAACAATTTTCATATATTTCATCAAAAGCATGGGGGAAGGGCTGCAGTGGTCAGGAGTCTCTTCTTCACACACACACACACACACACATATATATACACACACACAACCTGCATTTTCCTTTATAGATTCTATAAGATTTGAGAATAGGAATCATTTTTACCTTTTCGTGTCTTTCCATCATAAACAGAAAAGCATTCTGAACCCACTCAATAAAATTGACCAATTAACTGACTGGCAAAAAAAGTGTAACATATTAATAGCAAAGCCTCCAAAATCTAGGCAGAAGGTCAGAGGGAGAATAAACCTGGATGGCTCTTAATGGCTTTAAGAAGCAGGTTCTGGCACCAAACTGTACCTCATAAGGCGCCATTCCACTTCACCAAGTCCAGGTTTCAATTGTATGCAGAGTCACAAAGCAGGGATAATGAGGTAATCATGGTAGAGATTATAGTTGGGAAAAGGACATTTGAAACTCTCAGAAAGCCTGGAACCAATTCCATGTTACTTTTCTCTGAAGAACTGGTAACATTCAATCTGCCCCCAGGGCCACCAGACATCTCAAAACATCAATGTACCATGGAGAGCAGACATACAGAATTCAAATGTTTGACCTTAATTAAAGAGTAATATTTAAAAGTGATCGGTTATATGCTAATCCTTGCCCCTTTTGTGTACTCAAAGCATCTATCTCTTTTGGCTATTCTCATCCTATCTCTGATCTCAAAGCTAGATTCCATTGTGATCCCAAAGCTATATTTCAATCTGATTCCAAATTTATATTCCGATCTGATCCCAAAGCTATATTCCAATCTAGTGGTGAAGAATTTGGTTCTAAAATCCTTAGTGAACTATAATTTTTGCTACATTAACATTCCTCAGACTGCAGGAATGCTATAGTGGTCCTAGTGTCTAACCCATAGCTCATCAGAAAAAAATAGAAATTGAAGCACAAAATCACAGAGCCAGGAGAAACCTTGAGAGTATATCCCATCCATCCCCCAATCCCTTAGATAAGGCTGTACCTGAGCCTAGTTTTTGCCCTGAAACCTGCTTTGCTTGATTCTACTATCCAAGGGTTCAGGTGACTGCATTTTGCTGCCTTCTGGAGAGGTTTGGCTCAGGGATAGCTTCCCCTGGAGAGTTAACCTTGCCTGTAGCTGTCCCTGTACTAACTGGGCCATTCTGCTGAGCTAACCTGGTGGAAACCGCCTTAAACTGATCAGTGAACCTGAACCGTGTGCCACACTGTTCCTAGCAGTGAACGTCAAGGACAGGCAGGGGAATCTGGCCCAGGTTGGCAAAAGCCAAACTGGCTTCAGGCATTCCAAGTCATACTTCATTCACCATGATGTCTGTACTCAGGTTTGTGTCTGCTGAGTTTTTAAGCACAATTATGTTTTCATTACAGACATGGCTAGGGCCAAAATGGTCAAAGAAATAAATGCAAGTCATTCTCTTGCCACAGATACTGACATTTTTCATAGTTTTGTTCACTTCCCCTAAAACAAAAGATTCTAGAACTGGAGCCCTGTATCTTCCTTCTATCTGGAAGTGGGTCAAGAATGAATGAGGCAGAACAGAAACTGTCTCATGCTAGATCCATGGAGCCAAAGCTAGTACTATGAAATCCCTACAGCCTTTACATCTCCCTTTTCTTACTCTGCTCTCTCTATAATTTAATGCATGTAATCAGCCTTAAACTTGTAACATAGAATTCCCTAGGGGCCCATCCTTACAGGCAAATTCATTTTTAGCAGAGATCCTTTATAATGAGATCATAGTTTGAGAATTGAAAGGAAATTAGTGGTCACTTGGTAGAATGCTTAATTTTACAGATGAAGAAACAAGGCCAGGGAGATCAGAGGACTAAAGCACATAGGTTATTAGTGGAGGGCTGGGATTCAAACTTAGGCCTTTTGGCCTCTAACATTTTCATTCTTCCCTGTAAGCACACTTTAAGATAATTCCTCATTTAAATATTGATGGATTTCATATGCCCACCTGAACCCTGGGAACAACCCAGACCATTTTTGCCCCAAATGAAAAGCTAGGTGGTGCATAAGTGCACAGAGTACTGGCCTGGAAGAAGGAACATTTATCATCCTGAGTTCAAATCTGGCCTCAGATTTTGTTATTATTATTAGATGAGGGACTCTGAGCAATTCACTTGACTCTATTTATTTCAGTTGGCAAACCACTTCAGTATCTTAGCCAAGAAAACCCCAAATGGGGTCACAAAGAGCTGGACATGACTGAAACAACTAAACAACAACTCACCTAGAAACCAGTAATGTTTTGTTTTGCCACATTGAAGGCACCAGGTTTTGTGGCTTGAGTCTCAGGGGACTTGATATAATTGTGTATGGGTCTTGGACTGAATAACAGGAGCTCAGATGAAGTCCTAGTTTGATTAACTGTATTGTTTACGTATGTAGCCTTGGATAAACCACTTAATTTCTTTTAGTTTCAGTTATCTCATTTGGGAGATAGGAATAAATAAATAATAATAAAAAAAACACACTACTAATCTCATATTACAAGGTATACATGAGCATTAAGTGGAATAATGAATGTAAAATGCTTTGTAATTGCCTTAGTTACAGAACCATAAACTTTGTACTAGAAAGGTCCATGGGAGTCCAGCCCCCTCATCTTCCAGATGAGCAAATTTAATGCCAGAGGAGTTAAATAATTTAAATAATTTGACCAATGTCAAATACATAGTAAGTGACAGAGTTGGAATTTGAGCCCATATTCCCTGACACTAAATCCACTATTTTGTCAAACTGCCTCTAATATGTCCTATGCCCATTGCTATCCCAAGATATGGCTTAGGGAAAGCCATTTACTCTGGGATTCACCTTCCTCTTTTGAAGATATAAATTACTCCTCCTATTAGAATGAATATGACCTTGTCTGTCATTCACACAAACACAGAGCTCCTTAGAAAATAAACATCTGAATGCAAAGGTGATTAGGTTCTTAGGACAATCAGATAGTGGTTTTTTTTGTTTTGTTTTGTTTTGTTTTTTGTTTTTTGTTGGTATTTCAAAGCTCTTCTTTCCTTTTACAGCTTGCTGTTTTTGGCAGCCATGGTTCCATTCATGCTCTTAAGACTTCGGGCACCACACACTGTGTTTTCTAGGAAGTCCTGAAAGAGAAACACTTTCTCATTATCTTTCATCTTCCTTTCCTTATTTCACACAAGCAGAAACATTCTGTGGCTATATGATCAACACTAACTGAGCCAAATTTAGTTCCATTATTCTGGACAAACTAATGGGTAAGCTAGATGATTTAGGTCATTCCCAGCAATAACCACAGTAATGATACATGGTGTTCATATGATAATAATTATTCAGTTGTTTTAGTTATTTTGATTCTTTATGATCCCATTTAGGATTGTCTTAGTAAAGATACTGAAGTGATTTGTCATTTCCTTCTCCAGGTCATTTTACAGATGAGGAAACTAAGGCAAATAGGGTTAAGTAATTGGCTCAAGGTCATATAACTAAGGGTCTGGGATTGAATTTGAACTTAGGAAGTTGATTCTGACTTACTCCATGCCCAGAGCTCTATCCATTGTACCTCTTAACTGCCCATAATAATAATAATAGTATAAAGTGCTTACATATGCCAGGCAAAATGCCAAGTGCAATTTGATCTTCACAGCAACCCCAGAAAGCAGGATTAGTGGTCATTTGATCTGACATGATACTTTACAGATGAAGAAACTGATGTAAAAAGCTTACATGACTTGCCAAGGGTCATACAACTAGTATCTGTGGCAGTATTTAAATTTGGTTCTTTCTAACACCATACTTGGACTTATATCCACTGTACATACATATCTCATTCTCACAGCAATCTGGCATTATTGTTCCCATTTTTATAGATGAAGAACCTAAGTTTTGGGATCATATAGCTAGTAAGTATCAAAAGTTAAAGTTAAAAGTGAGTCTTCCTAACTCCAGGTTCCATTGTCTATTCCCTGTACCCTGCTGCTTTTTTATTCAATAACATTTTTCTGGGATAGATTTATGACAATGTAAACACAACCTTAGTGACCGCAATAAAAATGATGGTCAAAAATTTACAGAAAGGTAAAGGTTAGATCTAGTTGTAAAGTTGTGGCTTAAAAGTAGGGGTCCAGAGCATAACCACTTAAAAACCATCATCCATATTATTTCCCTTCATAATGATGATCCCAATTTTCTTTTTTTTTTAATAACTTTTTATTGACAGTACATATGTATGGGTAATTTTTTACAACATTATCCCTGGCACTCACTTCTGTTCCAACTTTTCCTTCCCTCCCTGCACCCCCTCCCTTAAATGGCAGGCAGTCTTATACATGTTAAATATGTTATAGTATATTCTAGATACAATATATGTGTGCAGAACCAAACAGTTCTCTTGTTGCACAGGAAGAATTAGATTCAGAAGGTAAAATAACCTGAGAAGAAAAACAAAAATGCAAATAGTTCACACTCATTTCTCAGTGTTTCTTCTCTGGGTGTAGCTGATTCTGTCCATCACTGATCAATTGGAACTGAGTTAGATCTTCTCTTTGTTGAAGATATCCACTTCCATCAGAATATATCCTCATATAGTATTGTTATTGAAGTATATAATGATCTCTTGGTTCTGCTCATTTCACTCAGCATCAGTTCATGTAAGTCTCTCCAAGCCTCTCTGTATTCATCCTGCTGGTCATTTCTTACAGAACAATAATATTCCATAACATTCATACACTACAATTTACCCAACCATTCTCCAATTGATGGGCAGCCATTCATTTTCCAGCTTGATTTTTATATTTTCATTGCTTAGCACAATGCCTGGTACATAGTAGGTGCTTAATAAATTCTTGTTACTTTACTTCTATATGCCTTCATCTATATAAATGAAGAGAATAGAAGTTGGATTACAATCAGGGGTTCTTATTCTGAGGTCTGTGAACTTTATAATCCTATGCATTCTATTTTATGCATTTAAAAATCTCCTTCTGAGAAGACATCTAGAGAGTTCCCTAACTTCTAAAAGCATCCATCACAAACACACACACACACACACACACACACACACACACACACAGAATTTGTGAATTTCTAACATTAGATGATTTCCAAAGTCCCATTCAGTCCAAATTCTGTAGCTAGAAAAGCTAAGGATGAAAGAGAGAAAGGGGAATTGAGACTAGCGAGATGAAGAAAAACACCATTGAAAGAAAATAAATAAAGTTAGGACTTTGGTGAGAAGGAGCAGTATGGACCAGTCTTTATATTCCTAATCCATAACCTATAATGAGAAAGAAGAGAATCCTAAATGAAAGGAATAATTTAATTTCAAGGCCTTCTTTTGATTAAAGCCATGATAAAGCCTTTTAGTGATTTTACTGCTGGACCCAATCAGTTGAAAACCTACAAGAACAAGAAAATTAGTAAATGTCTTGTAAAAGTCACCTCCTCGCCACATTAGTTCACACAGCAGAAAGGAAGAAAAGATGTGCTGTCTAAAACTGGGCCAATCTACCAAGAGCTGAGTGCTCAGCAAAACAGGGAGCATTCATGCATTTTTAGCCACCCAAATTAGCTGAAAGTACAGAAGGTACCTCATACTGCTGCTAGCTTGCTCTAAAAGAGCCCATTTGCATTAGGTAAGCATGACTGACTCACAAGTGTGCAATTTCAAGTACCCTTGGTATGCATTTGAATTAAAAAATTAAGAAGGTAAGACCATGGCAAGATGTGTTTGGCTTGTTGGTCAGTATTTGTTTTACAAGTTGAATGCAACGAAGCATGTCACTCCCCATTCTTTTGTTGTTTAAAAAAACCACACTATTATTATTCACAAAAATAATGCCTAGCATTTCTATTGTGCCTACTATGTGCCAGGCACTTTACAGATATTATCTCACTTATTTCTCACCACAACCCTGAAATGTAGATGATTATTGTCTTTACTTTACAGATGAAGATACTATGGAAGAAAATGTTTAATTGACGTGATCAAGGTCACCCATTTATTAAGAGGATTGGAACTCATGCTTTTTTGCTCTAGCATCAATGAACTATTGCATCAATTAGCTTTCTCTATTTCATTGGAAGAGGGAGCTCTCAATGAAGAAATTCCCTCCAATGCAGACTTATAGATGCTTTGCAATCTGAAGTCTTAGAGACATGACTTGCAGTGTCACATAACTATTAAGTAGTCAGAATACAAGGGCTAAAAGTCATGTCTTTTGAATGCCACGAACAGCCCTTTACCTATTATTTCACATGCCTCTTTAGACCCTATTCTTAAGGCTCTCCCAGGATATACAACTGCAGGAATAACACATATTCAGGGCATTCTGATGGCTTGTTATGAGGTATCACTAACTTCAACTCCAGTAAAGATGCCACATAATTGTTTATGCCAAATAGGCAGAGAAATAAGGAAAATATTTAGGAAATTGAGAATTTTTATTCCTTCAATGGATGCCACTTCGGAGATGCACCACTCATAAAATTACTGACCATCATTTACATAGCAATTTAGTACTTTTAAAAAAAAAACTAACTTTTTGAGGTAGCAATTACAAACATTTTAGAGACTGAAATGGAGACTTACAAGGGTTGATAAATCTATCTGTGGTCATACAACTAGTAAGCTACTGTCCAAATTTGGGTTTCCTGAGTCCTAAGCTTCTTGTAGCAATTTCAGAGTAGAATTGGGGAAGAAAACCAACAACATGCACATAACACTCACTATGTTCAAGGTTGACCCAAAACAAACAAACAAACAAGCAAATGAATGAACAAAAACAAACCCAGTGTGTCTAGTTCTTTAGAGGAGGAAACAGCTTCAAAAAAGCTTAAATATTTTTTTCCCATAATTATGCAACTAATAGTGATTTAGAGTCAACATTTGACCTTAGGTTTGCTGGCTCTACCTTCAGTATTCTTTCTTCTCTACCATACTATCTCATGAAGAAAGAGGTGATAGCATTATGGATTCAGAAGTTATTGGTGCTTTTCAGATGTGTCTGACTCTTTGTGACCCCACTTGGGATTTTTTTTGGCAAAGATGCTGGAGTGATTTGCCATTTCCTTCTTCAGATCATTTTACAGATGAGGAAACTGAGATAAACAAGATAAAATGACTTGTCCAGGGGTACACATGTAGTAAGTATCTGAGGTCATATTTGAACTGAGGAAAATGAGTCTTCCTGACTCCAGTCCTGGTTTATCCACTGCACTACCTATTTGCCCTGGACCTTAAGTGCAATGAGCATTCATTCTCTAATCTGAAAGATGGGATTATAGGAGGCTAGATTTAAAATTGATTAAAACCACCTAATCTGACTAGATGAGGTTGAAACTCAGTGAGGTTGCGATTTGCTCTAAGACAGGTAGTAAGTCATAGAGCTGGGATTCTAACTTTAAATCCAATAGTCCAGTGATCTCTAGACCAAGCTACAATCAGCAGACTGATTACTTTTGACTATTAAAGACTTTGAGTTATTTTCCCAAGTGGTTCCAATTTTCCTTCAAATTCACTTTCTCAAGTGTTGTTCTCAAGTGGTCACAGAATAGAAAGAATCAACAATTTTCACAGGTATGGGAATTGAGGGGTCTTATAGATGTCCAGCTGACCAAGATGATTATTCCAATTGGGCACCACCATGTCTGAAATGTCATCAACAGTCAAGCCAGTTCAAATCAACAAACATGATTGAACACATTGTTCTCTGACAGTTATTGCTAAGTGATAAAAGATACAAACAAAAACAAGGATATTTCCCATCCTCAAGGAGTTTGTATTCTAAAGGGGGAAGGAAGCTGAGAAACAAAGGAAGTACTTATAGGAATGTGGAGAAAAAAGAAGGCCAGAGTCAGGGGCCTGATCCATAGATGAATGAAGGAGTTTTGTCCATCCATAGTGGAGGAAGGGTCCCTTACTCAAAATGGAAGAAATATTATTGATTCTATCATTTATAGAACCAGAACAAATCAAATTCCTAATTCTCTATAGAGTGCTTTATAAAATTATTATCCCAAGCAGTTTAGGATAAATTTTTAAAGAATAATGCTTAGGAGTTCAAAATTAAAAGAAGCAGGTTTTCCAAATCAGGTGTTTATCACAGAATGCAACTGTGAGAGGGTGGAAGGTAGGATGGGGGGTGGAAGTATCTTAACCAGAACAAAATTATGAAGGACATTACTGTCTTTAAGTATTGGGGGATGAGGAAAAACACTTATCATCACTGATATATCATGGAAATTGAAGAAGGGTCCCTGAAACTCTAAAACTTCTTGAAGGAAAAAATCTCCTTCAACTCTGCCTCAGTGAAGGACCCCACCTGAGGGAAAGAAAACAGTCTCATTCTGTTATCTAGGTAGGGTTGGTTCAGTCCTGAGCAAAAGAATTCCAACCCTATTGAATTAAAGAAACTCATTCAATTCTATTCAAATTCCAGCTCAAGCTGCAACCCAGCTTGTAGATGAGCCAACTTGGGACTCCACCCACTAGCCCCCTTTAGCTTGCAGCCAAAGCTCCTATTATAAAAGAGCCAATCTAAAATCCTCTCTTGGCAGAGGTTCTAAACATACCATGCTATGCCATGCTAGGCTATGCCATACTATGCCAAGGAACCCTCTGCCCACTGGAGCAATATTCTTTTCCAGTACTACCCTCTCTTTATCCTCACCTATTTCCCTAATAAGACTTTATGCTTTAAGGTTAGAGAAATCTGGCAGGATTTCTAACCTTACTTCCCAAATCCTTATGATAAACCTTTTTTATTAATCTAGGTTTTGGGGTTTGTAAATTCCTTTATAGAGAATCCCTGAGCTTCCAGAAGGGGGTTTCCCAAAACTCCCTACCCTTATGCCGAATCCCAAGGGGGTGCAGGAGAGCCAAACCTCTCCATTTGGTTCCCTGAACCCCAAACTTGCCACTGGATCTCATCATTTAACTCCCTGACCACCAGAAACCCTAATCTCATTTTGGTTCCCTAAATCTAGACCGTATCATTTCGTTCCCTATAAAAGGGAACTTCAAAACTTAAACATCATCATATTTTTGGTTCCCATAGCAGGAGCCCCCAAAACTAGACTTCATCTCATCAAGATGACTTCCCTCCTTGCCTCCAAAGCAGATGCTTGGACAGTTAATAGCTAGTGTCCATTGGTGGAAGTCATACCCCTTAGACAATAGATGATATGTCTAAGAAGAGAGCTGACCAAATATGACTAGTGAGAGAAATCATCAATGTCAAAAAGGAAGATGTGGGCAGGGAAGTAGCATATATGCTTTGTTTTTGCTCATCTCTGCATATTACATGGGTTATCATATTTGACAAGAATTTGGGAAGACTACTTCAAACCCTATCTATGACATTACTAGTGTGACCAGAGGCAAGTTGCCAAATTTCTGAGCCTGAGTTTTCTCATCTATAAAATGAGAAAGTTGGACCCATCAATCTCTGAGGTCCTTTCCTGTTCTAAGATTTTAGGATCCCTAATAGATGGTTCCTTAGGAATGTGTTCTATTATGTTCTTGCTTTTCTCTTCCAAGAGGAAAGTGCTTCACACATGGCAGACATTTAAATGATATTTGTTAGATGAATTGTATTTGAAAAATATCATTATTCATTGATAATCCTACCTTCTAATCAAGACCTTTCCTCCTCTCATGTAAGTCATCTTTGAGAAACGATAGATTAGAGAACATCAGTAATTGTGGGATCATATAAACCAAGCACCTCATCTGCTTGCCTCAATGGTTGGTAGGATTGGTAGGATTGGTAGTGCTTTCTCTGTCAATTGTTCATCAGAGTTAATGAGTCAGAATCTGAATGTTTGGATCTGGGTAGCAGTGTGCCAATTTTACTCCCCAGGAGGGCAAAGGTACTGTTTCTCTGGGTCCCTAGAAAAACAGATTTGAGGAACAGGAATTAAGCAGTCACTTTAGGAGGGGAATTTGTAGCTAATGAAAATCTTTCCTAAATAATAGAGGTTTGCCTCTCATTTAAGAATGAATGGGGAATGAGGTGGAGAAGAAAAGCAATTTCTCTTTCTATAAGCACAAGATCTGGGGATGAAGTAAGCGTTTTGGTGTTATCAGTCTTGGCTTGGAGGTGAAGCAGGTGAGAAATGAGAAGTTAGACAAAGTTGGAATCTTTCATCACAATGTATTTTTAATTCTTTTTAATTTTTTTCTATTTCACAGAATATCAAAGTTGAAAGCCACTTCAAGTCACTGGATCCAACTGATACCTAGACAAAGAATCCTCTTGATAATATGAATCTTTGCTTGAAAACCTTAAAGGAAGAGGAATCTACATTCTCTCAATGCAAACCATTGTACTTTGCTGTTGCTTTTAGTTTAAAATAAAATATTTTCCCTTACATAAAGACTAAATTTGCAAGTTTACAACTCCCATTTATTGTTTCTAGTCTCAAAATCTATTTCTAATTAGACTAAACAGAGCAAATTTAATTCCTCCCCATTATGGCACCTTTAAATATTTGAAGACAAATATCATGTTCCCTTTTAAGCCTTCTCTTCTACAAATTAAACATCCTTAGTTATTTCAACCAGTATTAAAAAGGCATAAACTTAAGACCCTTCACCATGTTTTCCAGCTTTTCTGTGATCTTTCTCAAATAAGGTATCCAGAGTTAAATAAGGTAATGAGATTTGGCACATGCTCAGACAATCTATAATGGAATCACCCACATGGCAAGTGATTTGGAGCTGTTCCAGGGAGATAAGAGAACTAGTGCATGAATGGACACTGTGTTGCCATACCAGGGATTGGTAGCAAACATTTTCCATTGATTTCATAGCCAGATCTGTCTGCATCTTTAAAACTTCCTGACTGAATAAAATAGCTCTCTTTCCTATATTAACATCTAGGGGTGAAAGACTTATTCCCTTCCAAAAGTTGATATGAAATAGTAAAGGGACAAAGGGCAGATGAGTACTAACAAGGGCAGAATAAAGAGGAACCATCACCTTCCTATTTCTGAGAACTCTGCCTTTTATATTGCAGTTTAAAACTGTAACTAGCTTTCTTGGCTGTCATACAAACTGAGGACTCTCATTCAAATTGCAAAATTTCAAAACTCCTGGGTCTTAATGACCTTGGTTTAGCAAGAGAAAGTTGAAGTACAGTCAGTATACCCATTTTTTTAAGGAGGCAGGATTGCCAGGCTTTAAATTGTGATATAAAACAATAATCATCAAAAATACTTAATATTTTTTTAAAATAACAAATAAATAAATTAATTATAACAAATTGAATCAGGAATTCTTAACCTTTTTTCATATCCATGGACCTCTTCAGCAGTCTGGTGAAGTTAATGGCACCCTTCTCAGAATAATGTTTTAAAATGTTTAAAGGAAATGTTAAATTTCAGTTAGACACTAGTGAAAATAAAGATGTAATTTTTTCCCTTCTCATTCAAGTTTACAGACTTCTTGAAATCTGTTCAAAGACCTCAAGATTAAGAACTGGTGAACAAATTGGCTACACAAATGGGATGGAAAATTTTTGTTAAAGGTCTACTTAGTTGACAAGAACTGTTTGAAAAATAAAAAGCAATTTAACAGAAATTAGGTTTAGACAATTATGTTAATATACACCACTATAGTATCAAAATGAATATCAATGGCTTATAAAAGGCTATTTCATTTGAAAGATTTGAAGAGATCAAAAGAAGCTATCTTTTGTAACTATATGTAAGGAGAGAATTCCTTCTTAACTAAATATTTGATAGAGAAGATCACAACTGGAAAAACAGGCAGTTTCAAATGCACAAAATTTAAAAGATATTTTTGGACAAATGAAATCAATAAAAGTAGAATAAGAATAATAAAACATTTGCAGATATCTCTGATAAATGATTAATATTCAAATATATAAGGAATTGACCTCCATGGCAAAATAATGGCAAACAGCAATAGATAAATGGTCAAACGATAAAGATGAACAGTTTTCAAAGGAATTGCAAACTACAGATGATCATTTGAAAGCATGCACACTCCAAATCATTGATAGTAAGGGAAATATAAATAAAAACAACTCTTTAGTTTCATCTCATGGCATGAAAATAAGCAAAGATTACCAAGAACAAGAACAATGAATACTGGATTGGGACTGTGGGAAAAAAAAAGTCTTTTAAACAGATGGTTGTTAGAGCTATAAGTTAGTCTAATTGGTCTGCCTACCCACTTTTGTAAGAAAAATAATTAAGTTGTACATAGCTTTTGACCCAGAAACCCAACTTTAAGGAATATTACCCAAAGAAAGAAAGGTCCAGTACATACCAAAATTTGTGCAGTAACACTTTAAGCAACTCAGACCTGGAAATAAAATTAACGTTTCACAATGTTGTGCTACAGTTTCCTTTTATTATACTGCCTCAGTTTCCCTAAATTGTTCTGCCTCAGTTCTTTGAATTGTTCTGCCTCAATCCCCCTGGTTGCAAATCCCACCTTTCTGATCATTAGTACTGAGATAATTAAGGACTCGGAATCTTGACTATTGTTAAGTCTGGTCACCATGTTTGGTATTTGTGTTCAATTATTCTGCCTTGTCACAAAGAGTTCAGGGAAAGGGACAGAAGGAGAGGAGTAGATATTCTCCCTAAATATCAGGTACCTTAATGTGTATATCACTAATCTGAAATTTCACATTTTACTTACTGTTTTGATAGGATGTAGCTGAAATTAAATATCCTGTGATTCAATGATACAGAGTCAAAGAATGAGAAGAAGGGTAAAAGGGAGAGATACCACCACTAAAAAATGGAAGACAAAAGGGACAAAACAAAGGAAAGGGAAGGGAAATAACATTCTGCATTATGAACCTTGTGGCTTTAAGCTGCTTGAAGGTAGTTTGTGTGACAGAAGATATGAAGCTTAAAATGTGACTCAGAAGTATGTGTGATCAAAAATAGCTGGCCTGGAAACTGAATAGCAACTTAGACCCCACAAATATTACATTACAAAGTAAAGCAAATTTTTTTGGAAAAGATTAAAAATATTGAAAGCTATCACTTAATTTTCTTAATTATGTCTCTCTTCATGGGTCAGGGTTTTTCTAGTTCTCAATAATATACAAAAGGCCCATCCTTCCTATTGAATCAATGAATTAATTAAATCTGTAAACTAGGTGTGAACAGTTTCTTTTTACTTTAATATTTTTTAACTTTTTTTTACATTTTACATTCGATTCAAATGAAGTCAGATTAATTGATCAATTAAGGAAGCAGCTCTAGCCAAGAATTTGACAGGGAATGCCTTGAGAATTTTCTTTCTTTTCTAAAGTGGATAAAGTGCTAGGCTTGAAATCAGAAAGAATTGTATTAAAATCCTGCCTCAGATACTTAAAAAATGTGCAAGCCTCTGTCTGCTTAAGTTTCTCAACTATAAAATGGGAATAATCATAGCACCTAACTTATAGGGTTGTTGTGAGAATCAAATAAGAAAATATTTGTATAGAGCTTAGTACCCATTGTGGCACATGGTATACTTGGCACAAAAATACTTAATTGCTTCCTTTCTTTCTTCTGCCTTGATTGGAGGAAGCTTCATGAGCTTCCTGTTTCATTACAATATCACTGTTTTTTGTTTTGTTTTGTTTTTATTTATTATAGCCTTTTATTTACAAGTTATATGCATGGGTAATTTTACAGCATTGACAATTGTCAAAGCTTTTGTTCCAATGTTTCCCCTCCTTTCCCCCACCCTCTCTCCCAGATGGAAGGTTGACCAATATATGTTAGATATGTTAAAGTACAAATTAAACACAATATATGTATACATGTCCAAATAGTTATTTTGCTATTCAAAAAGAATTAGACTTTGAAATAGTGTACCATTAGTCTGTGAAGGAAATCAAAAACGCAGGTAGACAAAAGTAGAGGGATTGGGAATTCTATGTAGTGGTTCATAGTCATCTCCCAGAGTTCTTTTGCTGAGTGTAGCTGGTTCAATTCATTACTGCTCTATTGGAGTGATTTGGTTCATCTCATTATTGAAGAGGGCCAGGTCCATCAGAATTGATCATCATATAGTATTATTGTTGAAGTGTATAATGATGGTCCTGCTCATTTCACTCACCATCAGTTCATGTAAGTCTCTCCAGGACTTTTTGAAATCATTCTGTTGGTCATTTCTTACAGAACAATAATATTCCATAATATTCACATACCATAATTTATTCAGCCATTCTCCAATTGATGGACATCCACTCAGTTTCCACTGGCCACTATAAAGAGGGCTGCTACAAACATTCTTGCACATACAAGTCCCTTTCCCTTTTTTAAAATCTCTTTGGGATATAAGCCCAGTAGTAACACTGCGATATCGAAGGGTATGCATAGTTTGATAACTTTTTGAGCATAGTTCCAAATTGCTCTCCAGAATAGCTGGATGTATTCACAATTCCACCAACATTGTATCAGTGTCCCTGTTTCCCACATCCCCTCCAACATTGCACATTATCTTTCCCTGTCATTCTGGCCAATCTGACAGGTGTATAGTGGTATCTCAGAGTTGTCTTAATTTGCATTTCTCTGATTAATAATGACTTGGAGTATCTTTTCCTATGGCTAGAAATAGTTTCAATTTCTTCATCTGAGAATTATCTGTTCATATCCTTTGACCATTTATTAATTGGAGAATGGCTTGATTTCTTATAAATTAGAGTCAATTCTCTATATATTTTAGAAATGAGGCCTTTATCAGAACTTTTGATTGTAAAAGTGTTATCCCAGTTTATTGCTTCCCCTTTAATCTTGTCTGCATTAGTTTTGTTTGTACAAAATCTTTTTAATTTGATACTCAAAATTTTCTATTTTGTGATCAATAATGATCTCTAGTTCTTCTTTGATCACAAAGTCCTTCCTCTTCCACAGGTCTGAGAGGTAAACTATCCTATGTTAATATTTTATATTATCAGTAGTTACTTTAAATGGAATTTCTCTTTGTAACTCTGTTGGATTTTGTTAGTGATATATAAGAATGCTGATGACTTATGTGGGTTTATTTTGTATCCTGCAACTTTGCTAAAGGTGTGGATTATTTCTAATAGCTTTTTAGTAGAATCTCTGGGGTTCTCTAAGTATACCATCATATCATCATCAAAGAGTAATAATTTGATTTCCTCATTGCCTATTCTTATTCCTTTAATTTCTTTCTCAACTCTTATTGCCAAAGCTAGCATTTCTCAAACAATATTGAATAGTAATGGTGATAGTGGGCAACCTTGTTTAACTCCTGATCTTATTGGGAATGGTTGCAGTGTATCCTCATTACATATGATGCTTACTGATGGTTTTAAATAGATGCTACTGATTATTTTAAGGAAAAGGCCATTTACTCCTATACCCTCAAGTGTTTTTAATAGGAATGGATGTTAGATTTTATCAAATGCTCTTTCTGCATCTATTGAGATGATCATATGGTTTTTGTTAATTTGGTTATTAATATGGCCAATTACACTAGTAGTTTTCCTAATATTGAATTAGCTCTGCACTCCTGGTATAAATCCTACTTGATCATGGTGTTTTATCCTGGGGATGATTTTCTGTAGTCTTTTTGCTGATATCTTATTTAAGATTTTAGCATCAATATTCATTAGGGAGATTGGTCTATAATTTTCTTTCTCTGTTTTCAGCCTACCTGGTTCAGGTATCAGTACCATGTCTGTGTTGTAAAAGGAGTTTGGTAGGACTCCTTCAGTCCCTATTTTTTTCAGCCTAAACCTTGGTTTAGGTATCAGTACCATGTCTGTATCATAAAAGGAATTTGGTAGGACTCCTTCATTCCCTATTTCTTCAAATAGTTTATATAGCATTGGAGTTAATTGTTCTTTAAATGTTTGATAGAATTCACATGTGAATCCATCTGGTCCTGAGGATTTTTTCTTAGGAAGTTGATTAATAGCTTGTTCTATTTCTTTTTCTGAAATGGGACTATTTAAGCAATTTACTTCCTCCTCTGTTAATCTGGGAAGCCTATATTTTTGGAGGTAGTCATCCATTTCACTTAGGTTATCAAATTTATTGGCATAAAGTTGGGCAAAGTAACCCCTTATTATTTCTCTAATTTCCTCTTCATTGGTGGGCAGTTCTCCCTTTTCATTTTTAAAACTACTAATTTGATTTTCCTCTCTCCTTTTTCTAATCAGATTCACTAAAAGTTTATTTATTTTATTGGTTTTTTCATAAAACTCTTAGGGTTTTTTTTATTAGTTCAATAGTTTTTTTTTTTTTACTTTCCATATTATTAATTTCTCTTTTGAATTTTAGAATTTCAAGTTTAGTAATTGATTGGGGGTTTTAAATTTGGTCTTTTTTCTAGCTTTTTAAGTTGCAAGCTCAATTCATTGATTTTCTCTTTCTCAATTATATTCAAGTAAGCATCTAAAGATATAAAGATAAAGCCTACTTATTACCTCTTTGGCTGCGTCCCACAAATTTTGGTATGATGTCTCATCATGGTCATTATCATGAGTAAATTATTGATTGTGTCTATAATTTGAAGTTTCACCCAATCATTCTTTAAGACGAGATTATTTAGTTTCCAATTACTTTTTGGTCTATTTACTCCTAACTTTTTGTTGAACGTAGCTTTTATTGCATCCTAATCTGAAAAGAAAGCATTTACTATTTCTGCCTTTGTGCATTTAATTTTGAGGTCTTTATGTCCTAATATATGCTCAATTTTTATACAGGTTCCATGAACTGCTGAGAAGAAAGTATACTCCTTTCTGTCACCATTCAATTTTCTCCAAAGATCTATCATACATAATTTTTCTAATATTCTATTTACCTCTTTAATTTCTTTCTTATTTGTTTTGTGGTTTGATTTATCTAATTTTGAGAGTTCAAGATTGAGATTTCCCATTATTATAGTTTTGCTGTCTATTTCTTCTTGCAACTTTCTTAACTTCTCTTTTAGGAAGTTAGATGTATACCACTTGGTGCATATATGTTTAGTATTGACATTGCTTCATTGTCTATGCTAACCTTTAGCAAGATATACTTTCCTTCCTTATCTCTTTTAATTAGATCAATTTTTGCTTTTGCTTGATCTGAGATAAGGATGGTTATCCCCTTCTTTTTTTGACTTCACCTGAAGCATAATAGATTCTGCTCCAGCCTTTTATCTTTACTCTGTATGTATCTCCTTGTTTAAAATGTGTTTCTTGTAAACAACATATTATAGGGTTCTGACTTTTGATCTAGTCTGCTATCCGCCTCCACTTTATGGGAGAATTCATCCCATTCATGTTTATGGTTAAAATTACTAATTCTGTATTTCCTGCCATCATAATATCCCCAGATTGTGCTTTTCTTTTTCTCTCCTCCCTTCCCCCCTTCTCTAGTATTAAACTTATGGGCCCCACTTGTGACACACAGCTCTCCCTCTTTAGTATCCCTCCCTCCTCCCTTTGAATCCCTTCCCCTTTCTTGTGCCCTTCCCTTATTACTTTTTTCTTTTTCCTTTTTCCTCTCCCCCTTTTTAATGAAGTGAGAGAAAATTCTCTGTAAAACAAATATGTCAATTATTTTCTCTTTGAGCCAACTCTGATGAGAATAAGATTCACACAATGTCTCTTCCCCTCTCTAAATTCCCTCAGATATGATAGTTTTCCTTTGTCTCTTCATTGTCTCTCTCCCTCTTTTTATACCCTGCTTTCCCCTTTTTTCTGACACTATCCCCTTTCCATTTCTACTTCCTTTTTTTATGTTATATTAGTAAATCAAATTATACACATAGTCCACAACAGAAATACAGTTGTCAAGAGTTCCTTTTACCTTTTTCTGCTTTTCTTGAGTCCTATGGTTGGAGATCAATTTTTTTTTTGTTTAAATCTGTTTTTTTTCTTAGAAACAATTGGAATTCATCTGTTTCATTAAATGTCCATCTTCTTCCATGAAAAAAAAAATGCTCAGCTTAGCTAGGTAGTTTATTCTTGGCTCCATTCCTAGTCCTTTTGCCTTTTGGAATATCAGATTCCAGGCCCTTCAATCCTTTAATGTGGAGGCAGCCAGATCTTGAGTGCTTATTGTGGCACCTCGGTATTTGATTTTTTTTTTTCTGGCTGCTTGTAATATTTTTTTCCTTAGTCTGATACTTCTGAAATTTGGCCACAAAATTCCTTGGAGTTTTTGTTTTAGGATCTTTTTCAGGTGTTTGATGAATTTTTTCAAGCCTATTTTACCTTCTGATTCTATTAAATCTGGACAGTTTTCTTTGATGATTTCCTGTGAAATAGTATCTAGGCTCTTTTTTCTTCATAGTTTTTCAGAAGTCCAATAATCCTCAGATTATCTCTCCTAGATCTATTTTCCAGGTCTGTCATTTCTCCAAGTGATATTTTACTTTTTTCCCCTAATTTTTCATTTTTTAAATTTTGCTTGACTGATTCTTGATGTCTCAATGAATCATTCATTTCTATTTGTTCTGTTCTGATTTTTTATGAGTTATTTTCTTCATTAGGTTTTTTTTTTTTTTTTTTTTTTTTTTTTTTTACTTCTTTTTGTATATGTCCAATTGAGTTTTTAAATGAGTTGTTTTGCTCTATGGAATTTTTTTCCATTTCACTATTTTTTTTTAGTGAGTTATTTTCTTTTTTCAATTCACAAATCTTACTTTCCTGGGATTTTTAAAAAAACTTTTCCAATTCACAAATTCTGTTTCCCTGCACTTCCTGGGAATTCTTTACCTTTTCCAATTTACATTTCAGGAAGCTGTTACTCTCTTGCATAGTTTTTCTTTCCTTTCCCCATTTTTCTTCTAACTCTTTTTTGATATTTTTAATAGTCTCTTCTAGGAGAGAGTTATGTGATGGGCACCAAGTAACATTCCCCTTTGGGGTATTGTCTGGCGACTGTTTGCTATTGGTCTCCTCAGGGTAGCAAACTTGCTCTCTTTCTGTATAGAAACTATTGATAGTCCTTTTGATTTTTTTACTCATTTTTAAAAGCCTGTAAGGTCTGCCTTCAGGGCAAAGAAGTTACCAGCTTCCTCTGCAAAGCAGGAATAGGTATATGGATGGCAACTGTCTTGTGAATGGGCTGCAAAGAGCAGCAAGGTCCAGGAGTGTTCTGGGGAAAAGTTCCTCCCCCCTACCCCCCCAAGTGATTCAGACTTGGTTAGCATGGCCAAGATGCAGAAGTGCGCAGTGAAGAACCCTGCTGTGTGGATTAGCAACTGCCCTGAGGCTAGAGGCTGAGCAGTGAAAATGTCACTACCCCAGGCCAAAGCCCGCTGTGGGGCGTGGGTATTAGCAGTTGACTAGTGAATAACCCTGCATGGACAGGAAGTGTCTCTACCCCAGAAAGCACAGGGAAGTTCTATTACCCTAGGCCAAGCCCCAGATTGTGCAGATTATGCCCTGGGCCGTGCAGGTTTGTAACTGCCCCAAGGAAAAGCCCTGTACTGCAAAATAAGGCTGCACAGTTGTTCTATGATCTGTGCTGAGTCACTGCCTGTTTTGGATAGGTATAGCCAGATCCTGTTAGGTTTTGGTGGTTTTTAGAGTACCCTCTGTTTTTGGCTTTGATTTCTCTGCTGATCTGCTTTTTTCCAAACAGAGCAGAACAATCAGCCTATTCCAGAGTTGTCTCTGTAATTTTTCTAACCATGGAGGCCACCACCTCCACTGTCTGCTTCTTTTTACTTCCCTGTTTGCACTGATCTACTCCAGATCCTCAGGACAGAAAACCTTTTCTGAAGAACTTCCAGATTATCTTCGGCTGGTTAGTTGCTATACTTCTAATCTTCATGGGTTTTACCAGTCAAGTGCTATTTTTGAGGCTGAATTTAATAATTGGTCATGAGGGTATGAGAGAGCTTAGAAAGTCACGTGTGCCTTCTCTGCCATCTTGGCTCTGCCCCCAATATCACTGTTTTTAATGAGCATCATTTAAAGGCCAACAAATCTTCCCTACTACTTTGTTGTTATTGTTCAGTCACTTACAGTCACACCCAATCTTTATGACCCCATTTGGGGTTTTCTCAGTAAAGATATTGGAGTGGTTTGTCATTTCTTTCTCCAACTCATTTTACAGATGAGGAAACTGAGGTAAACCAGGTAAGGAGCTTGCCCAGGGTCACACAAATAGTAAGTGTTGAATCCAGGCTTGAACCCAGGTTTTCCTAATTCCCAACTCAGTGCTCTAGCTACTGTACTACCTAGCTGCCCTCTCTTCTACTTTACCCTCTTCCAAAGCAAAAAGTCTTGTTGAAGGGGCCCTAATCAGTGATAGAGATAGGATCCAAATCCAGATTCTCTAATTAGACCAGTGCTTGGTCCAAGATGAGGTATTATTACTTGAAATGTTCATTTTCTGGTGGTAAAGATGACTGAACAGGATATGGTGGTAGGCTAGCCACTAACTGAGCTAAAAGGAAAATTGAGTCAGCTCTCTGAGTAATCACATCAACAAAAGTATTCCAACCTTAGCTAGCCAGATAGTTTGGCTCAAAGTACATTGTTTCCTACAGTTTCCAGAAAATAAGGATTTTTTTTCTCCAAAATCATTAGGCATTTGGCCTAAACCTTCTTGTTTTGCTATTTACCACTGTAACCTGACTACTTTCCCCAGATACTCATCCTCCAGCCCAGATTGCCAAATTCTCTTAGAAGTAAAGAATATCTCACTCTCTTACCCTCCTCTCCTCTCACTGGTTCCCAGCCAATCCCTCAGATATTTCAGTTTTGTTAGCTGTAAAATGAAGCTGATGAGCTTTAAATACTGCACCTGAATGTCATGTGGATTAGCTCATTAGTGATCAAGAAGGTTTCTGTAAATGTTAAGCATTTGCAAGACATGATTTTCTGTTTTCAAAAGTGCAAGTGAAACATGGGAAAATGGTAAATTATGTAAATAATTGACCCGTTTGCTTGCAATCCCACCATTCTCTGGCAGGCAGAATCCAATCTGCTGGAGGAAACAGAATGGTGCCCTTTATGACTAAGTTTTTCTGATCAACCAGTGTGAAAAAGGAAATAACATTTCATTCCTGGAGAAATAAGCCACATGGTCTTCCTTAGGGACCACTGCATGGGGGAAAAGTCATATTTTTTTTCAGGTTTGGAGAAGCAAATTCAATAACAAAGTAGAATAAGAATAAAATCTGAGGCCTCAAAGGGAGAAATATCTGTGACATCTTATCTTTTTTTCTTGCTTAATGAAAAGTAAGGAGATCTTTAGTGATTAGTTTTCCTGGATCCAGACAAAAATTTCAGAATATATGTAGGATTAACACAAGAAAGACCTTCTAAACAATCAGTGTTCCAAAATGGGATGCTTTGATGATGCAAATACTAAGTTCCCCATTATTAGAAATATTCAAGGAAAGACAGGATGGTTTACATGTCAGGAACCTTATAGAGGCAACTCCCACATAATTATGTGTTGGATTAGATTGTATGTTCTGGTTCTGAAACTCAATGATTTTATGAATTTTGGAGCCTTGCCATAACCAACCAATCCAAGGAAAACATAGACAATGTTTATATTGAAGAATAGAAGATTTTCTTTTCTTTTAATGATGAGGTTCCAAGTATATGGTAATGGTGTTTTTGTCTGACCCTGCCTAGAGAATATATATGACTGAAAAACAATGGGTCTTGAGTCAAAGCATCTATTGCTTACTACTTGTATGACTTTTGAGGAAGTCACTTAATCTATCTAGATCTCAATTTCCTCATTTGGAAATAAGAAGGTTGGCCTAAATGGCCTGTATGGTCTCTTCCATTTCAGATCTATAATCCTATGATATTTTGAATGTGGAAGTCCAAAAGAAAAAACTCATCAGTACTGTTGTCATAATATTGTGTTCAATCCATTCATGACCCATAATCAAGTTAGCAATATTAAACATGATGAGGAAATTTAGAAGAATTCCCTTTTCACTGTTAATATTCTGTGATTGAGAATTCATGAAAATTAATTAATGAATTTATTCAGGAATCAAGACAAAAGGTAAGTCAAGTGAAAAGCTTAACTTGGTGTATAAGTTAGCCCTGTCCTCCTGAGGCAATGAAGGATGGCTGAGAGCATCCTTCTGGATCTGTGATCTGTAGAATAAGCAAATTATTTGCCTTTAAATGCCAATAGTATGCAGCAAGAAACCTGATAACTATTATTCTGGACTCTAAGACTAAGATTTCTTTGGTGTTCTTATACTATCTAAAAAATGGAATGATTTTTCCATCCTGTAAACATTCAGGATGCATATCACCAGTCCCATTATGATCATGGATTGGAAACTAGGAAAAAAAAGAAATAGTCTAGAAAACTATTTCTACAAGAAGACATCTTCAATGTTTCTTACGTCTAAAACATGTATGATTCTAACCAGTCACCAGATTTTTGAAGTCCTGTCTGCTATTAGTATCTCAATTACCGTTGTTGTGAGCCTCAGGGTCTTTGAGTTTTTTCAAAAGTTATATGAGAAATAGAACAATGTAGTGGATAAGACAATGAAGTTAGGAAGACAATTCCAGAGCTGCAAAGCTCTGAGCAAATCATTTAACTTTGCCCTCTTCTGAAAAATGACATGGCTATATTTGATGATCTCTAAAATCTAGAATTGCTTTAAATCTATGATTCAATGATATGGAGTTTTCTCCAACTTCCTCCCCTCCCTTGGTCCCATAACTCTGATGAGATCATAGAATAATGAGTCTTTATTGAAATGTTGATTGCACATCCTTACAGAGGCTATAGATATGGCCATTGGCATTGATGGGCAGATCCATTCCTCATGGAGAATTAATGTTTGTGACTCAGTGATTGGGGCCGAATTGAACTTTTGGGTCAAAGCAACTTCTTTGTGCAGGGGGAATGGGATTTTCAATGGAGATGAAAGATTAATTCAGTCCTTTTTATTGCTCCCCCCCCCCATTTTTTTTGGAAGACAGACAAGAAAGCAGTAGACATAATGAAATTTCTGACTCCTCCACTGTCCAGAAATCATGGCTGCACTTGAGAAGAAGCACATGGGAACTATATAAATCCTTTCCTGAAAGACCCAAGAAAATAGCTGTTGAATCACAAGCTTATGAAATCATATTTCTAAGAAAGAGAATTTTCAATGGGAACTCTGATCTCAATATTACTGCTCCAGAAACCTAAAGAGTTCTAGAATCCAGCTTCCTGTCAATAAAGGGGAGACTTTATGGGTACATTGATAGTTTCAGAAACGATTTCCTAGCAACTGCAAGTTTAACAGTTTTGAAACTGATCCTTCTTCCTATAGGAAATAGAACATTAAATATATGACATTGAAGCTAGAGAAACAACAAGGGAATAAAGAATGGAGAAGGAAAAGGTCTGGATCTTGCCTTTTACTATTACTATAATAGTAATAATATTACTATTATTATTACTGAAACATATATATTTCAGATGCTTTGGTCCATTGGGAAGGAATTTGTCCCCTCTAACCTCAAGTTCATTTCTTTTCTAGGATGGGGAAGAGACTGGGAATTTAGAGGCAGATATGAATCTGGATAAAAGAAAGGCTCATCACAATATTGGGGATTTACCCCTCTCCTACTATTGCCACTATAATTTTCTTTGTTAGAGAGTACAATGATGAGTAGTATAAGTCTGAACTGATTCAATTGCCCTCAGGAGTAGAGGAAGGGGAGGAGTAAGAACAAATTAGGGAAAGAAATGAAACCATTTTGATTATGAGCTACTAGAATCCTTTTATGTTTTTGTTTCTCCCCCTCCTCTTCATTTTATATGTGGCAAACTAAAAGTTATTTCATACCTAAAATACAGTATTACTTCAAGTGCTTATTTTTATATCTGGGGGATCTTTTATATATGGAGACCTAGAAATGAACCATATTTTAGTCATATTAAGAGATTTCCCAAAGGAAGCTCCAAGAAAAGGGAGTGGAATAGGGATAGAGAGAGATGTGGTAAAACACAAAGCCAAAGAGATTGGAGCAGGTTACTTCAAAAACAGTGTCATGGATATTGGGCCACAAGTTACATCTGGATTAATATCAATGAAGCAATTAAATATGTGGGTGTTCTGTAATGAACCAGAATCAGATCACATCCTAACATACGTGGGCTATGCTTATGCAATTTTTTAAAAAGTCACTTAAATGTCACTTAAGTGCAAGAATTAGGTCAGACTTGGTGTAACATAATTGTCTAGACAGTTACAAAGCAGGGGGCATTAAGACTTTCACCCACTTTGTATCAGTAAGAATTGCCCTATAAGCAGAAGAGTCTGGGTAGCCTCATCAGTTTGCCTTTTGCATGACTCACCTCTTGAGAAAAAAAAAAGTCAGTCTTAGAAGGGAAATGGCACCTTGAGAAGAAACCTTCATGACTCTACTTAGTTCCCAGGAACCAACTATCCCATATAAGATGATTTTCTTTTTGTTTTTTTTTTCTTGCTCATTTGTTTTATTTTTTTAATAACAGCTTTTTATTTTCAAAATGCATGAAAAGAAAGTTTTCAACATTCAACCTTGAAAAACCTAATATTCCATATTTTTCTCCCTCTTTTCCCTCTACCTCACTCCTCTAGACAGCAAATAATCCAATACATGTTAAATGTGCAATTCTTTTAAACATATTTCCAAATTTATCATGCTGTACAAGAAAAATCAGATCAAAAAGGAAAAAAATAAGAGAGAAAAGTAAACAAACAACAACAAAAATGGTGAAAATCCTGTTCTGATCCACATTCAGTCCCCATAGTCTCTTTCTGGATGCAAATGGCTCTCTGACATCCATGACATCTATTGGAACTCGCCTGAATCACTGCATTGTTGAAAAGAGCCACGTCTGTCAAACCTGATCTTCGCATAGTCTTGTTGTTGCTGTGTACAATGTTCCCTTGCTTCTACTTACTTCACTCAGCATCAGTTCATGTAAACCTTTCCAGGTCTTTCTGAAACCATCCTGGTTGTTGTTTCTTATAGAACAATAATATTCCATAACATATACCCTAACATATTCAACTATTCTGCAACTGATGGGCATCCACTAAATTTCTAGTTTCTTGCCACTACAAAAAGAACTGCTACATTTTTACGTATGTGGGTCCTTTTTGATTTTTTTACCATCTCTTTGGGATACATGCCCTCTAGGGTGGGTCAAAGGGTATGCCTAGTTTGATAGCCCTTTGGACATAGCTCCAAATTGCTCTCCAGAATGGTCAGATCAGTTCATAACTCCACCAACAATGTATTAGTGTAGGACAATTTCCTTAGCTAGACTCCATGGTCCTCTTACAGTGTTTTTTATTTATAGACAATACAAAACCTTGGACACAGTTAAGATTATAGTGTTCAGTTTTATATAAGATGGAATTTAAAATGAGGTGATGTCCCCAACTACAGAAAATATGTCATATTTCATCTTTCTATAAATCCTGGTTATTGGTTATTTGCAGCCTTGAAAACTCTGAACAAAAGCAGAGAAACCAGGAACAAGGTGGTCAGTGAAAAGAATACTGAATTTGGAAGCAGAAGATCTGAATTTAAACCCTTCTCCTGCTGTTCATTAAACTTGTGATCCCAGCCAAGTCATTTCAGCTCCACGGGTCTCAGATTGTTCATTCATAAAATGAGAGGATTAGGCTAAAAAGCCTAAGTTAAGAGCTGTAATCCTACAGATGACTGTGATCCTGTTATTTTTTTTAATTTATTAAAGCTTTTTATTTACAAAACATATGCATGGGTAATTTTTCAACATTGACCTTTGCAAAGCCTTCTGTTCTAAATTATCCCCTCCTTCCCCCCACCCCCTTATCTACATGGCAGGTAGTCCAATACATGTTAAATATGTTAAATCCAATATGTGTATACATATTTATACAGTTATTTTGCTGCACAAGAAAAATTGGATCAAGAAAAAAAACTGAGGAGAAAAACAATGCAAGCAAACAACAACAGAGTGAGAATGCTATGTTGTAGTTCACACTCAGTTCTCACTTTCTCTCTGTGGGTGTAGATGTCTCTCTTCATCACTGAACAATTGGAACTGGTTTGAATCATCTCATTGTTGAAGAGAGCCATGTCCATCAGAATTGATCATCGTATAGTCTTCTTGTTGCCGTGTATCTCCTGATTCTGCTCATTTCACTTAACATCATCAGTTCTTATAAGTCTCTCCAGCCCCATTAGTATGCCCCATTTGCATACTATAATTAATTCAGCCATTCTCCAATTGATGGGCATCCATTCAGTTACCGTTTCTTGCCACTATGAAAAGGGCTGCCACAAACATTTTTGCACATGTGGGTCCCTTTCCCTCCTTTAAGATCTTTTTGGGACACAATCCCAGTAGAAAAATTGCTGGGTCAAAGGGTATACACAGTTTGATAATTTTTTGAGCATAGTTCCAAACTGCTATCCAGAATAGTTGGATCCATTTACAACTCCACCAACAATGCTAATGTCCTAGTTTTCCCACATGTGATCCTGTTTTTTTGGAAGGAAATATGAAATGCCCAGGTTTGGTCAGGTTTGCTTTTAAGAAACCTTGAAGGACCAATCAAATTTTGCATCAATTGATGCACTTGGTTCTTCCAGTGTTAATAAACAATGAATTAACAAAAAAAAAAAAAAAAAGGGAAATGAATCATCATGTTTTGAAGGGGTAGGGGAGGAAAAAAGGGGAAGAAGGATTCCAATTCTCCCAGGCATTGCCCAGAATCTCTTCCTCATCCTGAAATGTGCCTCCTCACACACACACAGACACACAGTCACACACACACACACACACACAGACATTTTTTACCTCTTAGAATTTGCAAACTCAGCATGTGTCAACTCTCACATATATGTGATCCCATAATTATTTTTTTTTTATTTAATAGCCTTTTATTTACAGGATATATACATGGGTAACTTTACAGCATTAACAATTGCCAAACCTCTTGTTCCAATTTTTCACCTCTTACCCCCCCACCCCCTCCCCTAAATGGCAGGATGACCAGTAGATGTTAAATATATTAAAATATAAATTAGATACATAATAAGTATACATGACCAAAACATTATTTTGCTGTACAAAAAGAATCAGACTCTGAATTATTGTACAATTAGCTTGTGAAGGAAATCAAAAATGCAGGTGTGCATAAATATAGGGATTGGGAATTCAATGTAATGGTTTTTAGTCATCTCCCAGAGTTCTTTTTCTGGGTATAGCTAGTTCAGTTCATTACTGCTCCATTAGAAATGATTTGGTTGATCTCGTTGCTGAGGATGGCCTGATCCATCAGAACTGGTCATCATCTAGTATTGTTGTTGAAGTATATAATGATCTCCTTGATCCCCTAATTATTAATGTCTACCCTCTCTAGAAATTGCTTTGAATTTAGCTCATTCTTGTTAGTTCTTTCTTTTTCTCTTTTTATTTCTCTCTCCCTCTCTTTTTCTCTCTCTCTACCTTTCTATTTTATCTAACTGATCATCTATCTGTTTGTCTGCCTACCTTCCCATTTTATTTGCCTGATTATCTATCTATCTATCTAATCTATTTAATTTATAGATACCTGCTATCTCTCATCCTCCAAAAGAATAAAAATTCTTTAAAGGCAGAGGTTGGTTTATTTTTTATTCTGAACCTTGGGATCTAATAAATAAAATACCTCACACGTGGAAAGTGTTGAAAGATTGTAGAATGAATGAATGGATGGATGAATTGATTAATTGACTGAAGAGAAGAAAGGAGTTGGATCTCAGTGTTTCCAATCTCCATTTTTTCAGCAGGAGAAAGATTAATAAGCAGAATTCAAGCAGATGTTTATTTTCCCAGAATCTTTTCTGGGTCTTCTGGCTTCCACCTTGTGCAAAGTAGTATGCCTGCAATGATTCAATCTTTTAAGAGATACAAGTTGAAAGTTTAGCTCCTTCACCATAAATAGCTAGTATATAGAAATTGCTTTCTCTCTTGTCTGGTTTATCAAATAAACTCCAATCCATCTTTTCATTGCTTGCAACAACAGCACATCAGGCTAAAGTACTGCACTATTTTTTTTTTTTAAAGGAAAAAAAAAGATTTAGCTCCATTTAATTTGAGTACATCCACAATTTTTAAAAAATCTTTTTTCTGGTGTTTACTCCATACACCTGTTTTCCACACATTACTTTCAACTTAAAGGGCTCAGAATCTTGCTCTAAAACTAGAGATGAACAACCCTCTGGCTTGGAACTTTATTAGGAAGATCTGACACAAAGATCTAGTCTCTTGTTTTTACTTTTATAGGAGTTATTCTGCAAAATATCCAAATAGAAAACATTTACCCAGACATCTCCTTAGACTCCTTAGAGATATCTCATTAAAAACAACATTATGTGAAGTAGTATCATCCATCTAGTGCACAGCTTGAGTCAAGAGATCTAGATTCAAATCCCAAGATGAAAGGATAGGAGAGGATATTAATGGTGGATGGAAGAACATGAAGTAGGTGGTTTGGTAAAGAGAACCCTGGACTGGGAGAGAATAGAGACTTGAATCTAATCTTGGGCACTTGGCAGCTCCATAAAAACATGTGTTGGTCAAGTCCTGGGGCTTTATAAGTAGAGAGATCCCTCTCCAAAGCTCTCATATTTACTCTGCCCTTCATGCAATCACACAAGGACAATGTTTTCAATAGTACTGAAGGCCTTTTTCTAGGACTCAAGGAAAAAAATATCCTTGCTATTTTAAAGTTCTGATAATTATGTTTATGGGCAGCTAGGTAAATAGAGCACCTGTCCTGGAGTCAGAAGGATCTGAGTTCAAATCTAGTCTCAGACACTTACTAGCTGGGTGACTCTGGGCAAGACATTATTTACCTCAGTTTCCTTATCTATAAAATGAGCTGGAGAAGGAAATGGCAAACTACTCTGCCAAGAAAATCCCATACAGGAGATGCATAGTTGGACATTTCTGAAATGATTCAGCAATAAAAATTGTGTCTATGCTATGAGGTTATAAATATCAGACTTGCCCCAGATGATTTTGTAAAGGATTGTAAAATGTTTCAGCCCAGATGAGGAATGTTACCAGACTTCCAAACAAGCTGGGTATGAAAGAGGCAGTATCTTGCTACATGCTTGGTTTCAGATTGATAGAAAGAGTGCTGTTATGACCCTGCATGATTATATAAGAATTCGAGTTAGTTCAAGAGCTGTGGAGAAGAGTTGGGTTATGTGAAGAACACAGTCACACATTATGCTGACAACTCCAGAGGTTTGTTTGTTTTTTTATGAACAAAATCACTCAAACAACATGGGTGCAACAAAGTCTATATTTTAGTTCAGGTGAGTGAAATCATATAACTTCTCTGCTTCCAAAAAGTCATCCCTGCCCAAACATGCTCTACCTCCAGATGACTTGCAAGTGTTAGGGTTGTGCTATATTTATGCAAATGCATTAGTCTTGAGTAGGTCAAATCAAAGCCAAGGGATTAGTCAAACTCCTTTACAATCAAGAGTTGTATTTATAGATAACATGTACATGATTGGGCATGTCAAGAGATGGAATGATGTTAATGGAAGGCACTGGAGGAAGGCAAAACACCAATATGGAAGCAGTTAGCAAACCCAAATTACTCTGGGTACAGACATGTTAAAACTCTCCATGTTGGCACTTAGTTATGCTAAATTAACAGTCAATCCAAGGATGCCCCCTCCTTTGGCACCCAATACTCTCTCAACTTTCCCAACATCCCCATTTTAATGAAAACTAAAAAGGTCCTTCCTGTGGTCCAGCCTTTACTTGAGTCTTTACCTTACCTATCCCAGGAAAGTGCCTGCACAATGTCTGCCACACAATTTTGATTTAATAAATATTTGTTGACTTGAATTCTCTTAGAACTCATCTCTGTTGAGATTGGGAAGGGGGATCCAGACCAGTGTTGTGAAGTGTTTCAAAAGAATTTGCAGGCTTGAACCCATCTCCTAGTCAAGGGGCAAAGGTTTATTGCAATAGTAATGCCATTACAAAGCGGGCTGGAGTTCTATGGGAATTTCAGCAGAGAAATAGAAACAAGAGGATGCATTTATTCAGCTTTTAATCATACATATGCTAATTCTATGGCTCAAAGATAGGGTAAGGGAATGGTCTCTGTTGGTTCTCACTGACTTGATTATTACTGACCAGATTATTAATCAGCAATGAATTGAGGAGTGGTCTTATTCACTATTGTCTCAGGAGGTTGATCTGTGAAACTATCCTTAGGCCAGAAGCTACTTGACTAAGGAATGATTAGAATTAGACAGATTGGGTGTGGTAGTTTCTTGAGGCAAAAAAATCTAGAATCACTGATTTATTGCCAGAACAGAAGTCCCCCCCCAAAAAAATCAAGGGACCACAAAATCATATTATATAATTTATCTTACCTATCCCAGAAAAGGCACTGCCCAACGTCTGGCACACAATATTTATTTAATAAATATTGGTGGAATTGGATTCTCTCAGAACTTATATATATGATGAGGAGTAATGAAGCATTTTGCAAGTATATCATTTGATCCTCACAACAATCCTCTGAGGTATATGATTTATTCCCATTTTACAGTTGAGGAAACTAAGGGAAGTAAGAATTAAATGACTTTTGCTATCACATAGCTACTAATTATCTGAGTCCTAATTTGAACTCAGTCTTCCTCACCCAAGTGTAGTGCACTGTCCACTGAGCCACTTAGCTGCCTTGAATTGATTGCATTTTGGATCCTGAGTAACCAGTTGATCCCTTTGATTTTTGATCTCAATATATTCCTTTATTTTTAGCCCTTGAATCTTGGCACCTTACAAGTGCTTGGGTAACTGATACTGTCAGGCTTTTGGACTGTATTTACTCCTCTAACAATGTTCCTCTTCTGACCTAGGTGAGGATTAATTGGCCTCCTCACCCACTTTTCTCATGTTAAATATTCCTAATTACAGGTATTAACTAGCCCTTTTGAGTATCATAAATTACTATCTGACACTGTTTGCCCTCAGTTTCTTCAACTGTAAAATGGGAATAACAATACCAATAGCACCTATCTTACTAGGTTGTTTTGAGGATCAAATGAGAATATTTTTAAGCATTGTCTCCTCTCCTTCCCCCTAACTTCTTATGTACCATTGATAGATGCAACTGTTAGCTGCAATGACAGATCTTCTCTGCATCCATAAAGACTTAGTGAGGCTCCTGATCCCTTTCTATTCTTGGCCCACAACACCGACATTTGTTTAATCCTCAAGGATGAACAGTCCAGGTGGTATGGACTAGAAAGCTTGGATACTCCAAAGATCTTACGCTCCCTCAGTTAGGTTAAAAAAAAAAATACAAAGACTTCCACATTCATCTGGTTTATTCACCCAAGACAACAAGCTCTTGTGGGTCCTAAGAGGCACATTTTGCATATTATATAGCCTAAATTTAACCAGTTTCTCTCACCTCCTTATAATGTTAGGGATTGATCAGTTGACAAAACTATTGAGAATTCTCTAAGGTACATAGCTTAGCACAGCTACATGTCACTTCCAGGCCCAGTTCCCATTCAGCTCCCACCCTAGAACCAAGAATCTAATTATATTTAGAAGAGTACAAGGTGAAGAGCTGGAACAAATGCCCTTTGAGTTTCCTTGTAGCTCTACTGCTAGATCTAAAGTTACTTTTAGAAAGGCTTTTCTATTATAAAATTAATCTTGTTCCTTAAGACTTCATCCTAGATGGACAGATATACTTGTTGATCAGGAGAGATATGATACACTTGTAATGATTCTTAGTGGAAGAAAAGGGGTGATGGGAGTAGAAAAAAGAAAAATTGAAGAATTTCATCAACTAACAAGTATTTTTAAATGTCAACTAAGTCAATCACTGCACTAGGTGCTTGGAATACAAATACCCCTGTATGAGAAACATATCCTTAGAGTGAAGTATATATGGAACATTTATAAAACAAATACAAGTGATTTCAAGATGATTAACTAATAACTGAGGAAATTACTAAAAATGTTTCTAGAAGGTAGTGGGTAGAATGGAGCTAGTGGCTCCAAGAGGTAAAAGGTGAGAAGGGAGATTATGAAAGCTTATACAAAGACAAAAATTTGGGAGATGGAATGTTGCATGGAGTGGGGGAAATAAATGGGAATAAAGCATCATAAATTGATAGACCTGGAGCCAAAGGGAATCTCACATAAGGTCTCAGATTTAGATTTGGAAATAACTCTGTACACTCCTGTTATTTTACACATGGAGAACAAGAGACCCATGGAGTTTGAGATACCCATGGGACGTCCAAGCAGCCATATCTTGCAATTAATTCTTTCTTCATTTATCTCTCTGGGTATATTTGGTGCTATATATTTAACAAAATGATTTTTTGTTAAAAAAGAGAACTAATGAAAAATGTTTTTTACCTCATCACAGAGATATGATGGATGAATATGTAGTATGACCAAACATTTGGATGTAGCTAATGTGGGAATTAGTTTTTGCCTGATTATGTTAATGAGAGAAAGGAAGGAAGGAAACATATTAAGTACCTGTTATGTATCAGGAGATTTACAAATATTATCTTATGCAATCCTCACAATAATCCTAGGGAATTATTATTATTCCTTCCTTTCTCTCTCCTTCCCTCCCTCCCGTCCTTATTTCTTTCCTTCCTTCCTTTCTTTTTCCTTCTTCCCTCCCTCCTTTTCTTGCTTCCTTCCATGATAGCTAGGCTACACTTCTATGCAATTTGCTCTGTGGTATTTTCTATAAAGGGCTCAACTTAACCTGAAGTACATGCTCCAAGTTCCCTCTCAGCATGCATAATAATATTGAAACTCCATAAATAGTGAGAAGACATGATGATCAGAATATTATGTGTACTTCTCGAAAATATTATCACCAAGTCATATTAAGCTCAGGTTGATATTCTGGAGAAATGGATTTGTAGAGTTTTACCCTATACCCTCAGATAGAGTTTTACCTTCAGAATAGTGGAGTCAGGAAGGAACTGAATAAATTTCATTTGTGTGTGTTTGTGTGTGTGTGTGTGTGTGTGTGTGAGAGAGAGAGAGAGAGAGAGAGAGAGAGAGAGAGAGAGAGAGACTGATTGTATCTATGATGGAGAGATCTCCTATGTCAAAGAAATCACAGATTTTTTGAAATATTGGGATGTACTTATTTTATATATTACTCATTAGAGAACATATTTAAATTTTAACAGAAGCTTATTATACCTTAACTAAAAGGAGAAACTATGTTTAGAATTTCATGTACTTTGGCCAACATGGGGAGGATTTTGAGGGTACTTTGCAGGCTTTACCACAAGTGATTCCCTGTTTTCCTGCCCTGTGGCTCATGTAAAAGGCTGCTTATTACATTCAGTTCTTTTCAGTTACACCCTTACAAGAGAAAATGATCTGGAAGCATGTTGACCCTTCCCACCCCATTCCCATTTAATCTCTATCTGGCAAGATAATATTACTGTAAAAAAACTCCAAAAATCTAGAAAAGCTTTAAGAGGAACAAGAGACTCACAAATATCATGAACTGGTGAAATAAATCAAGGTGAGACAAAGAAACAGACATCAGTGCCACCAAGGAAAGTTTGGATTTCTTTGTTTTTATCATTAGTCCAAAAATGTCTTGAATCAGCTTAACAACTAGTCTCACGTTCCTCCTTAAATTTTTGGGACACTTTGGGTGCTGAGTAGAAGTCACTCTCCTGGAGACTTGCCTAGCCATGCTCTTGGGTTTCTTCCTCTGGACTCCAGCCATCGTACAGACATCAGCTACTGCCAGCATACACTCATGAGAAGAACATGGAAAATGCGGCTCATAGCAGAATGCAGTAACTTTTTCTTGGGTGATTCAGCCAGACAGGGTCCTTGCATTGAACAGTTTTTTTTTTTTCAGTAAAGACAATTTATTACTGTTGTTATTTGTATATTTGTTTTTCATTTAGGCCCAATCTTTTTGGCAGAAGTGGAGGAATTTTCAAGATTCTGATGAAGAGTCACTGATTTGAAGGAAAAACTTTTGACTAATTTTAAGAGCCCAGTGCCCTTCTTTCTGTTGTAGCATTTCTCATTCCTGGGAGGGAAGGGAATTGGGCCAGGACTTTCCAAGCTTTTGATGAATTAAATGTTCCCAATTAAAACAAGTCTTTTTGCCTTCTTTTTCCCTTCACTGCTATCTAAAGCCTACCAGTACCCCTGAGACCAAGAGCCAGCCTTTTGCCACGTCAGCCCTGAAACAAGCTCCGGGAGCATAAAGGTATGGCACTACCACTGGAGAATGGACCTTTTGATCCTAATAAAGAAACTCTCAAATGGCAAGTGCTTATCACCTCATCAGAGAGATGAAAATATTAGGCATATGTGTGACAGTAGCAACAGGGTAATGAGGAGGTTGTTGACATTGATAAGGAAGTATAACATTCAAGTATAGTACTTAAATATAGATTGACAGGACTCAAGTCATCAGCACAGCTGACATTAGTTTAGCATTGTTGACATATGTCACAAAACTGCTGAGGGAATCCTTAGTAACTCTTTTGAACTTGAAGCCAGGAGTGAATTTTCCAATCAAACTAGAGTCCTCTGAAAAGACTTAGAATCTTCTGACCAAGTTTACAAAAAGTTTTGAATGAATAAATGAATAGAAATTATTTACTAAGTACCAATTCTGTGTCAGGTTCTGGGATAGGCATTGGAGATACAAATAGGACAATTAGAGATACCTGCCCTCAAGGGCATGTTATGTTCTAATGGAGGAAAGCACACATAAAAGAGGAAGGTGACTGAGAAAGGGGATTTAAGTCTTGAGAATCACAGATATAGTCAGTACAGTCATTAGACAGTTGATTTTTGTACTTTTTACAATACCATCAGCAGTATTGCTTGGATTTTTATTTCCAAAACAAAAGTAGAAAGCTTATTGGGCTGGGGCTAGAGATATGTAGCCTGTGGCAGGGCAGATGTTCCAAAATGCCTACAAAGACTTAGGTTTTCTTGTATGTGACAGGATAATGATAAAGTACAATCTGGGATTAGATCAACTTGATATTGTGAGTTAAGTGAACTTGTACCTTTTTACAAGTCAGGTGAGTTTATAATTCAATTAAGTTTGTTTTTCTCTTTTTCTTTTTGAAATCTTCTAGTCATTATTCTTCTGAATTCTTCTTTTTGATTCTATTTCATTCAACAAATAATTGCTAAGCACCTACTGTGTGTCTGGCATCGTGGTAAGTACTGGGGATAATAATTCCTAGACTCAGGGAGTTTATATGCTAATTTCTGCATGTCAGTTTCCTCATCTATAATTTGGAGAAAATCATACCTACTATTTGTATTGTGAGGATCAAATGAATTAATATGGATTCAGTTTTTTGCAAATCTTAAGATGATTTATAAATACTTGTTATTATTATTTATATATTATATATTTTATTATATAAAATTATATAATTAATTATACATATTATATAAAATTATACAAATATAAAATATATCATATATTTATTATGATATATTGAGTCATACCATGCCATGTATTATATTACATTATATCATATCATGTTATGTTTTTACATAATATTACATCATTATATTATATTACATTATATCATATGTATTATATTATATTACCTTATATAGTATTTTGTCACATTATATTATATTGTACTGTATTATAGTATATTATGTTGTGTGGTGCTACTACTATATTATGTTACATGGTTTTGTTACTTTGTGTTATGTTAAATAATATATCATATAGCATGGCATGTTATACTATGTTTATACCATATAATATTGTATTATATCAAACTGTATCATGCCATGTCACATCATATATATGGTTATATGATATGATATCATGTTCTGTTATTTTTTGGTAACAAAAGCCATTAGTGCTTATAAACAGATGGATACATGTATGTATGATTATATGAAAACATACAGTTTTGTAAACATAATAAAATAAACTAGTATGACAAAGGGAGTTATTTCACTTTTTTTTTAAATGTGTATTTTTGCATTGACTCATTGCAATTTTAAGAAAACTACATGAACAAGAAGGAACTAGGCTTAAACCTTAGGGACTTTCACAAACTCTTTCCCACTGGGGAAATACAAGGGTTGTCCTAGAAAGATGGTTTTGAAAATGAAAAAAAAAGTTAAGTATTTTAAAAAGTTGTTTCACTCTCCATTTCTTAGTGCTCTGGGTTTCTTGGAATTTCCCAGTATTTTTGTTTATCCTTTCTACTTATTTATGTGTACTTGCTGTATTAAATCCTTCTTCTCTCCCTCTCAAAATATTGTGAACTCCTTAAATGGATGCTCTAGGACTTTTTGGTCTATTTGTTTTTAATTCTTGACTCCCAGAATATTGCCTTGTTTAAGAAATATTTTTTGAATGAAATTAAAAGAATGGTGAGAAGAGTGGAAAAACAGAATGAGCTGTGTTCTCAAAGTATTTTGGTCTAAAAACAAGATATCATTTAGCATTCATGTGCAGTTGAAACTGTACTTGGCACTCAAATGGTTCCAAAAATCTTTAGCTGCCCCACAATACCTTTAGAGTTTGCAGCGAAGAGGTGGACCTTTATTATTGCCAGCAAAGACTTAAAACAATAAAAAATCCAAAACTTTCAGAGCATTTCTCATGAAGATGCAAATTTTCATTTCAAAGGCACATAAAACAGTGCCAAGGATGGGGCTTCTATGCCACCTGATCCATATGGGTCTTAAATGAACAATAACCCCTCTGAGAAAAGGATAAATAAAATATAAATGAATCGCTCAGGGAATCTGGGATTTTGCTTTTGTTTTATAGGTATGGATTCTATAAGTCCAGTGCAGGAGAGGCTTTTTATTTCCTCCGAGATCAATAAAATGGTGTTTTGTTTTGTTTTCCCAGCATGGAATAAAAAGACTGGTCTATGAAATATGGAAGATGTCAGGGTAAAAATCAGCCATTTGGAGAATTTTCTTATTGTTTATCATGTGCCAGATTCTACTTGTTAGAAAGGTCAGAATGCTTTAGCCTAGAGTTTCACTATGATAATCACCAATCTCTGGTCTCTTATTTTTTGTTTCTCAAACCTCACCCAGGCAAGATGATTCAGAATCCTGGCTGGCAGGGAAATGGCAGATTTAAATAACATAAATCTGAAAAATCCTTTCCATGTATTTGTCCATCCTCTAGGATCCCTCTTCAGTAATATCATGACTTGAACATTGTCAGATCTATATTCCCAATGGGATATTTCCTTTGTCCCTAACTCTTAAACATCACTCTCTGAGGAGGCATTCATTCTCATACCAACATTCAATGGTGTCCTAGAGCCAACTCAAACCTGCTTGGAAGAACTAAGTGTTAAATGTTTAATGTGAGCCATTTACATCCCAGAAAAATTAGCAAAATACTGCAGATCTAGGCTTGATTTATTATTTGGTTGAATTTTTAACTTAAGAAAGTGATAGAGAAAATGTTAATAGTAAAGACTGAATTTTAAAATGTGACATTCATTTCTTTTTTTCTGGAGAACTGTTTGTTAAACATTTACCAACTTATCTTTGCCTGAATTCTATGTGTATGCATTATTTCTTTCCACAATAGAATATATGTTCTTGGAGGACAAGAATTATCACATTTTTTTTGGTATTTATATTTTCAGTGTTCAAGGCAGCATCTGGCAGATAGTAGCTACTTAGTAAATATTTTTTCTTTTACCCATTTATTACTTTTGTGTTCTATGATTGGTTGGGGAATATTCTATGCAGTCTTTTTTCAGGGGAATATAATTTGATCTGAAATTTTATTTCTTATTTCAAATTTATGAGAGCTCTCAAGGATTCCATGCACTGGGGATATGGCATCTGTCAACATAAAAAGCTTTATCTCATTCTCATTCATATCTATATCTATGTTGTGGTTATTATTTCAGTTGTGTCTGACTCTACATGATCCCAAATATGCTTACCATTGATTATCATCCAAAGTTGATTACCTTTTTTTAACTGGTACTTATTAAGTGAGAATTAGAAAGATAATTATTACAAAAATGGTTCCCACAAACCAGATGCATGCTTTCCCCTAACCTGGCCATATGTAAGGGGATTGTTGACATCCCCATACACATAGTACCTGAAGAAAGTGGACCTAAACTTAAAATATAAAGGTAGTGAGGTACATGAGCAGAGAAAACATACAGAAAAGAGATAACATGGCTCATGGTTACTGGGAATCCAGAAATCAAACTGGTTTTGTAGGCATTTGTGTTTGGTTTATATTTTCATATTATGTATATATGTGAACAATTTTGTTTTTATTGTTATGATTTTGTCATATAACAACAACAATAATAATAAGAGGCAACGTGATATGGTAGATAGAAAGCAGGTCTTGGAACCAGAAAGTCAACAAACATTTACTACATTTTACTATATATCAGGCACTATGTTAATTTATGTACAATCATCTTTTTATTCTATTGAACTATCCTATGGAAAGGATTATTTTATTTCTTAAGTTTAGACTATAATAAATAGAATTTACAATAACAACAACAAAAAACAAAGAAAGAAAGAAGAACAGACCTTGCCCCCAAGGAATTAACTTGAACCTAGGTTCAAATGAACCTAATGAACCTAGGTTCAAATATTTTTTTTTCCTGACATCCATTAGCTTGGTGACAATGAGCCCCTCTTATCACTCCAGATCTTTAAAACTGTATATTAAAGGCAAATAGTTATATTTTTGTCCTAGCACCACCAAATTTTATAATTGGAAGGGGTCTTATCAGTCATCTAGACTAACCCGTATTAGACAGTCTGATCAACCAAAAAGTTGTCATGTACTTACATGTCCTGCATTAAGCTAAGCTCTGGAAATACAAAGAAAGGTAGAAGCAAGCTCTAATAGACTGATCAATGCAATGACTAACCAAGACTCCAGAGGAACCATGATGAGGCATGCTGCCCACCTCTTGAAGAGTGATGAACTTAAGGTACAGAATGAGACAGATTTTTTGATATAGTCAATACATGGATTTGTTTTACTTGATGATTCTTATTTGTTATAACAATTATAAGACTCCTCCCCTCTCATTTTGGAGAGAGAGGGATGGGGAAATTAGGAAGAGGGAGCTCTTGATGGTATTGGGAAAGAAGAGCAAGAATGGAAAAGGGGCAAATCAATAAATCAATAAACATTTACTAAAGAACTACTGCAAAGCAATGGGCTAAATGCTGATTCACTGCATTGTTTAAGATACAAAGAAATATCAGAAGGAAACATAGATAAGGACAGCTGTGAAAGTATCATGTTAAGTTTATTCTATGCTTTAAAAAACATTAAATTATATCTAATAGAATTTGCCTTATTTGAAATTATAATTGTGTAACATAAAGTAATTAGTTCTAGTCCATTGAAAGTACATGCCATGTGAATTTGAATAATGTGACTACTTCAAAAGATTAATTATTTGAACTGATTGGAACATAAATACAATTCTGTTTCTAATCTCTATATATGGAAGCTCTTTCTCCATCTCTCTTGCTCCCCTTCTTTCCTTCTTTTTTTCCTCTCTCTCTCCTTCCCTTCTTTCCTTCCTCCCTCCCTCCTTCCTTCTTTCTCTTCCTTCCTTCTTTCCTATATTCCTTCCTTGCTTCCTTCCTTTTTTGTATTTGTGTGTTTATTGTATTCAAAATTAATTTTTAATCAAAGGAAAGAAGAATAGTCCCTGAAGGTCACTATTTAACAGGGAGATAAGATACAGCACAATACAATATATACAAAATGTATATAGAGTAGATGGGAGATTATTTTATAGAGGAAAGCATTAGAAACTACAGGGACTAGGAAGAGCCAACTGAAGAAGATGGTATCAAAGTTAAATTTAAAGGAAATCAGTGAGATTAAGTATTGGAGGAAAGGGGCATTTTGGGGCATAAAGGTCAGCCAGAACAAAGGGATGGTGAAAGATAGAGCATTATATGGAAGGACAGGGAATGAAAAATTTTAAATGATAAACAGAAAACTTTTTATTTGACTAAACACACTTGTCATTCACCCTTTTGCTTGAATAGCTGGAGATTGATTTCCTTGAGACTCTTTTTTGTGAAAAGCTTTACTCGTTAGTTTGTCCTGATATTGAACCTTAAGGGGCAGCTAGATGGCACAGTGTATAGGACACTGTCCCTGAAGTCAGGAGGTTTTGACTAGTCTCAGATACTTACCAACTGTATGACCCTCAGCAAGTCAATACCAATTGCCTAAAAAAAACCCCAATAAAGTATAAACCCAAGAAATTGGGCCTAAATCTGCCCTTTTGCAGCTTCCACTCATTGCTCCACAGTTCTGCCTTCTGGAATCAATTAGAACAACCTCTAATCCTTCTTCCATCTTCAAAAGTTTGAGGCCAGTGATCATAATTGCTATGTGCCTACACTTCTGGAAGCTAAATTGCTCAGTTCTTCCAGTGACATGGACTTGAGACCTTTTGCCATGCAGGTTTCCTTCCTCTGGGTGTTCTCTCTAACTTAGGAATGTCCTTCCTGGAATATGTTTTTCCAGGCCCTGACACAATATTCCAGATGTGATCTGACCAGGACTGAGTAAAATAGGATTACCACCTCTTTATTTCTATAAATTGAGCCTCTTCTAAAGCAATATAAGATTATATTAACTTTACCATGACACATTTATGACTCATAATTGAACTCACTAAGCCCACTAAGACCCCCAAATCTTTTTCAGATAAAGTGCTATCAAGTCATGGCTCCTCCATATAATGCTTTTGAGTTGAATTTTTTAACTGAAGCATAAGATAATCCCTTAATCCCTACTAAATTTCATTTTATTAACTTTAGTCTAATGCTTTTAGCTTGTCAAGGTCTTTTAAGGTCTTGCTTCTGTCAATCAATGTGTGGGTTTTATTTCATCTTCAAAATGTGATATGCATGCTGTCTATGTCTTTATCCAAGTCACTGATAAAAAAGGTGAAACATTACAGGCCCAAGGGCAGATTCATTCCCAAGACATGTCACTGAGCCCTTAGTAACTATTCATTAAGTACAACCATTCAGCCAGCTCTGATTCCATCCCTTTACTTACTTCTTTTCATCTTTTTCATAAGAGTAGCATGCACTGTTTTATCTGTCCAACAAAATCACAGGTCTGAAAAGAATAATCATAACTACATCTAATCTATAACTCTTTACACAGTATTTTACACACATTATCATATTTGATCTTTACAAGAATCCAATGAGATACTTAATGTACACAGAATCATCTCCATTTTATAGATGAGAAAATGCAGAACCTGAAATGCAGACAAAAGAAATGACTTGTCTAAGAAAATGCTATAAGTAAGTGGTATAACTTTACATTATGTAGCTGGGTAGCCCAAAGGATTTAGCATTATGCCTGGAGTTTGGAAGCTCTGAGTTCAAATCTAGCCTCTGACAATTATCTGTTTGACTCTGAGCAAGTTATTCACCTTCTGTTTACCCCAGTTTCTTTATTTGTAAAATGGGGATTGGTAATATTAATTTACTCTTCAGGACATTCTGAGGATCAAATGAGGTCATATTTATTTGCAAAACTAATAGTATTATATAAATTCTAGCTTCTTGTTTTCCTCCTCCTCCTTCTCTTCCTCCTTAGCCTCATTCTGCACTTGGTGGCAGCTCCATTCTGTTGGCATCCTATAGAATTAGGAAAAACAAATTAAGCAGTTGCTGTAGAACTGGCCTAGAAGAATTAGCAAAAATATCACAAGTAATTTGCTGGTGGAGGGGAAAGCTGAAAAACAAGGAAAACCATAAAGATGAATTAATAATAAATAAATCATTCATTTCTGTACCAAACTATTAAACTCTCATATGAGGGAGGAAGGATAGAGGACAAAATGATGAAGGCAATATGTAAATTCCTTGATGGCAGGTCATGTTTGATTTTCTCTTCATCTTCATCAACTTGTATAGGTACAGCCTGCTTAGTGGGAAATCACTGATCCTTGGAATATATGTTTTAACAAGTGGTGATAAGGTATTCATTTCGTCAGTATAGCCATGAAGTCAGCCTTTCCTTTCTCTTTCTCTCTACCATGAAAATGAGTATTACAATGCTCCTTCTGAGTCAAGTATTTGGACAAAACCAAAAATAATCCTGAATTGCTTTGCACCTGCTTGCAGTTAATAACAGGGCTGCTGGATGCTCCTATGATATCTCTGTGAACAATCTATTTATCTGATCTGTCTTCTGTACTGTTTTGTTGGTCCCATCCTGCTCATTTTGATCATCTGAAGCTCTGCTCTTAAGGAAAAACAAATCTCATCAGTTGATGGGCTCTGAGAATATCTTTAGCATGTGATACTGCAGGAGGCAGGAAGACAGGGGGAGAAATTCTAAGAAATATTGGAAAATGCCAACAGTTGGAATCTTAAGATCATAAATTAGCAAATATCAAATAACATTAAAATTACATCATATTAGCCATATGTCAGAACTGCTGTTTTCATAATAAAATCCTTAACTGCCAGAATTTGGAGGCACTAAATAGATTAAAAGCATCTCTCCAGTTTGTTCAGAACTTTTTAAACCCACTATAAGAGTCCCATTGCCTACCTGATGATCAATTTACAACCATGTAAATTGTACAAAATTTCATGATTAAATACCAGTGTATCTGTAATTTATTGCCCACTCCTAATTCTAAAATTATATTTATTTAGCTTGTATTGCTAATTATCAGAAAAATTTTTTTCACCTTTGTCATAGACATCTTTTAGCCAAGAACTTAATTCTGTAGTATTGGGCCATACTTGATCTTAGATAAAAATAAATGGGATCCAGATACTTATGACAACCTTAATAGAGATTAGAAGTTGAACTTGTAATTAAAGTTTAGGAATTTCCCTAAGCAGGTAAGTTTCACAGTGGATGGAATACTGGACATAAAGTTAAAAACACCCGAGTTCAAATACAACTAGCTGTACATCCCTGGACAAATTATTTAATTTCTGTTTGCCTTAGGTTTCTCACCTATAAAATGGAAATAATAATAGGACCTTTCTCCTGGGAACCTTGTAAGGACAAAATGAAGCAGTGTTTGTTAAGTACTTTGCAAATCTTGATATGCTACACAAATGTTAACTAATATTATTAATATAGTTATGATACAATAGAATATAATACATAATAAACATATTTATAATCATAACTATCATTAATATAATGCCAGGGGAGGCAACAAGGCTTAACTTCCCTTAACTTTTCTTCCCTTCAGCAAAAACTATTCATAAATTGAAAATCTGATTGCCAAAACTCTGCATTCTTCTATGGTTCCTATAAAGAAAAGAAGCTTGTTTTTAATTGAGAAAAATTGTCTAATTAATGGAAAATTAGATACAAATTAATATTAAATGTTAACATTAAAATTCACAACATGTGTACATATAGTGAAAGAATCTAAAAACCTTTCATGGCACAATTAATCAGTCTGATAAAGAAGATAATGGGACTACTCTTAAGTCTGATAATTTTAGTCTATGATTCAATAAGATTTATGTTACAGTGATTTGAACTCTGTTTATTGATGGAACAGACATTGTTATTCAGTCATATAGATCTTGACTGTATGAGTGAGTGTGAAAGAATCATGATTTGAACACAATGTTATTGCTTCTTAACTTCCATTACTGTATGACTGAAAGCAATATCTGCTATATTTCAGTCCACTAAGATAGTGGTAATTTAATGTGAAGAGATAGATGACCTGTATATTCTTAGAAGATGAATTTAAAATGACCAGAGGCTAAATTCATGGAATCGGCTAGACCTAATTGGGAAAAATAAATGTAAATAAATCACCGGGACCAGATGGCATCTACCCAAGAGTTTTGAGGAATTCAAGGGTAAAATTGTAGAGCTTCTGGCCAAAACATTTAACCTGTTATTACAAACAAGGGAGAAATGGCTAATGGCCAAAATGATTACCATCCTTAGGAAAGGCTTGAAAGAGAAAGTTACAGAGTAGTAAAGTCTTCTTTGTATGAGGTAGAGTCAATCATAAACAGAAACAAGATCATTGAATACTTAAACAAAAGCAAGTAGTATTTATAGAGAACTTTAAAGTTTTCAAATTGTTGTGTATGTTGTTTCACTTGATTCTCACATTATTATGAAGTAGGTTCTCTTATTTTCTCCATTTTATAGATGAGAAACCTGAGGCAGAGAGACTAAGTGGCTTGCCCAGGATGATATAACTATGCTTGAGGCGATATTTTAATTCAGATCTTGACTCAAGTATTATGCATTCATCCACTGTGCCATTTAGCTGCCTCAGTAACATTTATTTCATATTATGTATTTTTATGTATTGTTCCTCCTTCCAAAATTAAATTGTGAACTCCTTCAGAGAAGGACCTATTTTTGCTCCTTCTTTGTATTCCCTGTATTTAGCATAACACCTGCCCCATAATAAGTGCTTAATAAATGTTTGTTAACTGATTGATTAATTAAATAATGATATATTGTTCCCTTCAATGAAAATGTCCCTCCCAAGGATGTGCTGATAAAATTTTAACAACTAACTCTTGGGGAGGGAGAAGTAAGCACAAAATACTTTTTTTTCATTTAATAGTATTTTATTTTTTCCAATTGCCTATAGAGATCATTTTCAACATTTAATTTTGTAAAATTTTGAATTCCAATATTTTCTTCATCTCTCACTTCCTTCCCCCCTTGCAAAAACATCAGGCAATCTGACGTAGGCTGTACACATTAAATACATTTCCATATTAGTCAGATTGTGAAAGAAGAATCAGAACAAAAGGGAAAAATCAAGAGTAAAAACCAAATATATAAAAAAATTTAAAAAGCATAAAATAATATGCTTCAATCTACATTCAGACTCCATAGTTCTTTCTCTGGAGATGGATGCCATTTCCATCACAAGTTTTTTGGAATTATCTTGAACTATTATATTGCTGAGAAAAGCTAAGCCTATTATAGTTGATCATCACAGTATAATATACTTTTAAGTTTAATATGCATCATCAGCACCTCCCATTCTTCTTCTATCCCAATCCTATTCCTTCTACAAGATTGTTCTTGTGCCTTACCTCCACTAAGAAATCTTCCCTGATTACTTCAGTTTAAGATACATTCCATATTTATGTCCTACAATGGAAATATTGTACCAGGATGAGAAACTGGGATCACTTCATATGCAAAATTCTTAAATGTTTCATCATTTTTCTAAATCATAGAATGACTCTTCTACTGGAATAATAAGTAGATTTATTTGTGGGCTTAATTGGAAGCACTGACAAAGGCTCTGTAAAAATGGCCCATCTAAGAGTCAAACATGGAAATAGAAATAAATGGTTTCTCAAATTATCTGTTTCTAAAAGTGTACTCTTCCTCTATAATAATTTGTGCCTCATATCTGTTGCCAGGAGAACTGAGAAGAAAGAGGAGACAGCTACTGACAACACAGTATTGAAAAAATGCATTTACATGTAAAACCTTAAGTGGGATTTTCATAGATCTGTAGACCAATAAGAAGGGGAAAAAATCCTGATTTGGAGCAGTAATGTGTTTCATTGCTGTAGTCCTGACCTAGCTAAAGAACCAGTTACAACACCTATAGCACTCTCCTTGTTTTATATAACCAAGGTGGAGCTTCCTAAAACATAGTTTTCATTATGTCTCTTCTCTGCTTATGAATGTTCATAGGCTCCCCATTAACTAATGGACCAAATGCATCCTCTTAATCCTGCTTATTATTCCAAACCTTCTGTATTTATACTCTACTATATCTAATTCAATTTATTTTCTACTATCCCTCTACACGTAACATCAATTAAATTCATTTCAAAGCACTGTGATTTAATGCATATTATGCACCAGTATCAATGAGCTATACTTTACTTGGTAATTTAAAAAAAATAGTCAGTCTTTACAAGAAGAGTATACAAAATACATCCCAAAAAGTATTATACAAGATAAAATGAGCAACATGGTATACATGGATAGGAGTCAGCTTTGATATCAATAAGTCTGAGTTCAAGTGTCACTGTAACACCTGGCTATGTAAAGGTGGGTAGAGCATTAACTTCTCAGAAACCTAGACAATTTTAATGATGATGAACTGAAGAGAAGCTTTTAGCCTTCTTTGGTAGAAGGAGCTATCTTCATTTGGGAATTCTCTTTCCATGAAATCACAGGTCCACTTCCTTATTCCTATCATAAAAGATAGAATGTGGGTACAGTATTATTCTAGTAAAATTTGAAGAGGAAAAGCTCAATATAGTCTAATGGGAAAAAATACTTGAGTCTCACATTTTTACAGGGAAGGAAGAAGTTCAATATTCTCAATAGTTTCAAAATTCTCAATATTCTCAATCTTCTCTCAATCTTCTCTGATCTCAAGATTGGTCATTACTATGTCATAAGACTTAACTTTGGTTTGCTGTTCTTGTATGGTTTCATTATGACAGTTATTGTGAATGTTGTTTTCTATTTTCTGTGTATTTTACTCTGAGTCAGTTCATACACGTTTCTATATTTCCCTTTTCCTCCTCGTTAAGGCTTCTTACAATACAACAGAATTCCATTACCTATTCATGTCAGTTTCTTTAGCTGTGTTCCAGTCAATAGAAAAATACTTTGTTTTGTTTTATTGTGTTTTTGACTACCACAAAAATGGGGGTATGATCATTTTGCTATATGTGGTAAAAAGAACTTTTTCTTTCAGTAATTGAGATATATACTGAACAGTAGGATTTATTGATTAAAAAGGTATGAATAGGGTGGTAGCTTTCTTCAAATTATTACAAATTATTTTCTAGTATGATAGGTCTAATACACAACTCTACTAACTCTCTTGGTATGTTTATCTTTCCATAGCCCCTATAACTATTTTCATCTTATGTTATTTTGCCAATACATCAGATGTGTGATGAAGCCTCAGAATTGTTTTAATATACACTTCACTTATTAGTGATTTAGAGCAATATTGCATCTATTTGTTGATAATTTTGTTAATAATTTATAGATCACATTTGAAAATTTCCAAATCATATATCTTGACTATAGATCTATTGAAAAATGGTTCTTGGTCTTATAAATTTCTATCATTTCTTCACATATCTTAGACATCAGAGTTCTATCAGAAATATTTAATGCAAAGATCATCAACCATTGATTTACATTAATTTTATTTGTATAAAAAAGTTTAACTTTAATGTAAATAAAATTATGTTTTACCAATCTCTTCAAAAGAAGAGATAGAGACCAGACTCAGACTCAGGCAGAACTAGGATCAAATTTTGTATGTCTCATTTTATTACATGAATATGACCTAAAGGCAGCAATAGATCACCTAATTATTTAAAACTTTATTACAAAAAGATTATTTTGTAATATTTGTTTATCTTAAGTATCTTGATACATTACCATCTTAAGAGTTTTAGAGTTATACTGAATGGGACTTGTTTTTCTATGATTTTTTTCCTGACTTTTGTCATTGCTTTTTTAGAAATGATAATGGTAGAAATGTATTTTCTATCATGTTCCTTGAATAAAACTATTATTTACTTCAATTAAGAATTTCTTTCTCATTAGACATGGGATTTTTCTAGGAATTCATCATGTACATAAAGATAATATATTCTTCTTTAGTAATGTTTATTCCTTTAATTTCATTCTATTCTCTTATTACTATCACTAGTATTTTTAGAACTCTGTCAAATAATAAGCAAAATGCAGTGGGTGCATCCTTGCTTTACCTCTATATTTATTGGGAATGTTTCTAGATATGCTAGACTGCTTTTCTGTGGAATAAATTTCTGTTATGACTGTTGTCTTCATTATCCATTCTTGTTTTAGATATTATAATTTATATCATAAAAGGAGTATTATAGGGTGATTTATTTCTCTCTTGTTGAGAATAACTTGAGTAGGGTAGTTATTAATTATTCTTTTGTGAAATATATTTTATTTAATCATTTCAATATTCATAGCTAGAATTCTGGGAATTCAAAATTATCATCTTTGCAAGTTAGCTTCTTAGATATGGTAGAAATAATAAAAATAAATAATAGAATAGTTTCTTTTTTATACTCCATATTGTTCTCTTGTGTTTTATTCAAATGTATCTTAATGAGTCTGTTGTCATTTAGTTTCATGTGGATCCTCTTGCCAACAATTTCACTTGGAAAACAATTTCAGTTTGGTCATAGTTCTAAATAATTTTCCAGTATTATTGAATCAGTTCACAACTCCACCAATACTGTGAATTTAGTTTTTGAGATGTTTATGCTTATTTTAAAATGGTTTATTGTTGACTTAAGAATAATTCTCTGAGAAGCAAAAAAGATGCTTACTAATTGATTTTCCCCCCTTTGATTCATGAATCCAATTCTTAGATCTTCTGAATAGATTTCAATTAAGAAGCTGAAATTAAATGTTGGTAGCTTTTTCTGCCACCATTAACTTCAATTTTATAAACTACTATGCTTTTAATCCATCCTTTGAGTAAGACTATATTTCCAACTCCAGGAGAGCTTGTAAAATGCCAAGCTCAATGGCTTCCTACCATTGGGTTTTACAAATGGAATAAAACATGGCACTGCTTTCACTAGGTGCCAACCTAGAGAAAGTTTAATTACTTTTTAAATGTCTGGTTCTTTATTTTAGATGATATCACTAGTCTTCCAAATGTAATTTTCAAATAATCTATTCAAATCTTTGTTGTACTTTTTATGGGATTTCTATTTTCCTGAGAGAAAATTAAAATTACCTGCAATTCTTGTGTTACGATCTATGTCTTTTGTTTCAATTCAATTAACTTTTCTTTTAAGAATTTTAATATTATCCCATTTTAAACACTACCTACAAGTTCTCAGCATGCAATTCCATAATTCCCTGGGGGAAGTAATTGTTTTATCTTGGTTGTACAGAGTTTATGTGGAGAAGGGGTGGGATCTGGCAACTGAACAAAGTTTAGCGCAGCAAGAAGAGCAGCAGTAGGATACATAAGGAAAGCAGTATAACTGCATGTAACTACTGCAAGATGATCAGAAAATTTATAAAATAGTAGACTAACTGGACTCCTTCTAAAGACAACTAATTTCATGTTTCACAGAAGGAAAGTGGGACTGAAACAGTCTGATTGGAGTATTCATCATACCCACCCCTCATCTCTCCCTCAAGTACTGGCTAAGGAGCATCATCTTTTTTCTTCCCTCTCCTTTCCCTCTATCCATTTAGGGGAGATGGGGGGAGAGAAACATCAAAAGTATATTCGTTTGTTATGTCACATTGCCAGTGGCATTTTTGAAAGTTTGAATCACATGTATAAATTAGCTTATTTCCATTGCCCTTGGTCATGTTATTAGTTGATCCAAGGGAACATATAAGGATGGCCCTGAAGAGTTTCGCATTCCACTAATTATGTACACTAGGATCCTACAATTCTGATATGAAAGGTCAAGACTATGTAGGGATCCATGAAGTAATCGTTTAGTTTTATAAATGATGTTATAATTCTCCTAAGGAGAACTTTAACACAGGAATCACTTAGACTTTTCCCTAGAAGAAAGAACCATAGGATTTAGCATTACTCAAAGTGTTAACACAGAACTTGGGAACTAAAGTAAATTCCACAGAAAAAAAAGAGGGAAAAAGAAGAGATCACAAATCTTTGGGCTCTACAACAACACAAATGCTAGACCTTTTCACATTTTTTCATAGCAGTCCCTTTTAGAATGCTTCTTCTGACATGAATGTATTTTTCCCTTGTCTTATAATGGCAAATTCTTATTTTCTGAAGGAATGATCTCAGACATTTAAAATTCAATTCTAATCTCTCAGTTTCAATCTATATGTGTTTTATTGTTCAGACTTTTTTTGTATGTGACAATATGTTATAGTTCTTGTTATTTTTCTGACACTTCTTTTGCTTTATTGTCTATGTAATTCATTCATATTCTTTGTTTTTTAAAATAAAATCATTTATTTTTTAAAACTTTTTTTTTATTATAGTAACTTTTTATTGACAGAATCCATGCCAGGATAATTTTTTTACAACATTATCCCTTGCACTCACTTTTGTTCCGATTTTCCCTCCACTCTCACCCTCCCTAGATGGCAAGCAGTCCTATATATGTTGAATATTCCTAGTATATCCTAGATACAATGTATGTGGCAGATCCAAACAGTTTTCTTGTTGCACAGGGAGAATTGCATTGAGAAGGGTAGAAATAACCGGGAAGAAAAACAAAATGCAAACACTTTAATTCATTTCTCAGTGTTTTTCTTTGGTGAGCTGCTTCTGTCCATCATTGATCAATTGAAACTGAATTAGGTCTCTTTGTCAAAGAAATCCACTTCCATCAGATTACATCTTCATACAGTATCGTTGTTGACGTCTATAATGATCTCTTGGTTCTGCTCATTTCACTTGACATCAGTTCATGTAATTCTCTCCAAGCTTTTCTGTATTCATCTTGCTGGTCATTTCTTACAGAACAATAATATTCCATAACATTCATATACCACAATTTCCAACCATTCTCAATTGATGGGCATCCACTCAGTTTCAGCTTCTAGCCACTACAAACAGGGCTGCCACAAACATTTGGCACATACTGGTCCCTTTCCCTTCTTTATATTTCCTTGGGGTATAAAGCCCAGTAGAAACACTGCTGGATCAAAGGGTATCACAATTTGGTAACTTTTTGGGCATAATTCCAGATTGCTCTCCAGAATGGTTGGATTGTTCACAGCTCCACCAACAATGTATCAGTGTCCCAGTTTTCCTGCCCTCAACAATCATCATTATTTTCCTGTCATCTTAGCCAATCTAACAGGTGTGTAGTGGTATCTCAGAGTTGTCTTAATTTGCATTTCTCTGATTAATAATGATTTGGAACACTTTCATATAAGTGGTAATGATTTCAATTTCATCATCTGAAAATTGTCTGTTCATATCCTTTGACCATTTTATCAATTGGAGGATGGCTTGGTTTCTTATAAATTAGAGTCAGTTCTCTATATTTTGGAAATGAGGGCCTTTATCAGAACCTTTAACTGTGAAGATGTTTTTCCCAGTTTGTTGCTTCCCTTCTAATCTTGTTTACATTAGTTTTGTTTGTACAGAAGCTTTTTAATTTGATGTAATCAAAATTTTCTATTTTGTGATCAATAATGGTCTCTAGTTCGTCTTTAGTCACAAATTTCTTCCTCTTTCCACAAGTCTGAGAATAAACTATCCTATGTTCCTCAATTTGTTTATAATCTCGTTCTTTAGTTAAATCATGGACCCATTTTGATCTTATCTTGGTATACGGTTGTTAAGTGTGGGTCCATCCTAATTTCTGCCATACTAATTTCAGTTATCCCAACAGTTTTGTCAAATAATGAATTCTTATCCCAAAAGTGAGGATCTTTGGGTTTGTCAAACACTAAATTGCTATGTTGACTATTCTGTCTTGTGAACCTAACCTGTTCCACTGATTAACTAATCTATTTCTTAGCCAATACCAAATGGTTTTGGTGACTGCTGCTTTATAATATAGTTTTAGATCAGGTACAGCTAGGCTACCTTCATTTGATTTTTCATTAATTCTTTTGAATTCTTGACCTTTTATTATTCCATATAGAATTTTGTTGTTTTTTTTCTAGATCTTAAAATATTTTCTTGGAAGTCTGATTGGTATAGCACTAAATAAATGATTAGTTTAGGAGTATTGTCATCTTTATTATATTAACTCGACCTATCAGGAGCATTGATATTTTCAATTGTTTTAAGTCTGACTTTATTTGTGTGGAAAGTTTTTTTTGTAATTTAGCTCATATAATTCCTGACTTTCCTTTGGTGAATAGATTCCCAAATATTTTATGCTTTGACAGTTATTCTGAATGGAATTTCTCTTTGTATCTCTTGCTGTTGGATTTTGTTGGTGATGTATAAAAAATGCTGAGGATTTATGGGGGTTTATTTATAACCTGCAACTTTGCTAAAGGTTATGGATTATTTCTAATAGCTTTTCGTAGAATCTCTAGGGTTCTCTAAGTATACCATCATATCATCTGCAAAGGAGGTAGTTTGGTTTCCTCACCCTATTCTGATTCCTTTAATCTCTTTCTCGACTCTTATTGCGAGCTAGTGTTTCTAATACAATATTGAATAATAATGGTGAGAGTGGGCAACCTTGCTTCCTCCAGATCTACTAGGGAAAGATTCAGTTTTCCCCATTGCATATGATGCTTACTGATGGTTTTAGATATATGCTCCTGACTATTTTAAGAAAAAGTCCATTTATTCCTATACTCTCAAGTGTTTTTTATTAGGAATGGATGTTGGATTTTATCAAATGCTTTTCTGCATCTATTGAGATGATCATTTGGTTTTGTTGGTTTGCTTATTGATATAGTCAATTATGCTAATAGTTTTCTAATATTAGAACCATGCATTCCTGGTATAAATCCTACTTGATCATGTGTATTATCCTGTGGATGATTTTCTGTAATCTTTTGCTAATATTTTATTTAAGATTTTAGCATCAATTTCGATTAGAGATTGGTCTATAATTTTCTTTCTTTGTTTTCAGTCTACCTGGTTTGGTATCAGTACCATGTCTGTGTTGTAAAAGGAGTTTGGTAGGACTCCTTCAGTCCTATTTTTCAAATAGTTTATATAGCATTGGGTTAATTGTTCTTTAAATGTTTGGTAGAATTCCATGTAAATCCATCTGGTCCTGGGGATTTTTCTTAGGGGTTAGTTAATAGCTTGTTCTATTTCTTTTCTAAGATGGGACTGTTTAGGATATTTACTTCTTCCTCTGTTAATCTGGCAAGCTATATTTTGAAGGTATTCTTCCATTTCATTTAAGTTGTTGAATTTATTGCCATAAAGTTGGGAAATAATTCCTAATTATTCTCTAATTTCTTCTTCATTATGTGAGTTCTCCCTTTTCATTTTTAAGACTAACAATTTGATTTTCCTCTTTCCTTTTTAAATCAGTTTTACTAAGGGTTTGTCTATTTTGTTGGTTTTCATAGAACCAACTCTTAGTTTTATTAATTAATTCAATAGTTTTTTTTTACTTTCAATTTTATTGATCTCTCCTTTTATTTTTAGAATTTCAAATTTAGTGTTTGCCTGGGGGTTTTTAATTTGTTCCTTTTCTTTAGTTGCAAGCCCAACTTGTTGACCTTCTCTTTCTCTACTTTATGCAAGTAAGCCTCTAGAGATATGAAATTTCCCCTTATTACCGCTTTGGCTGCATCCCACACATTTTGATATGATGTTTCATTATTGTCATTTTCTTGGGTGAAGTTATTAATTATGTCTATGATTTGCTGTTTGACCCAATCATTCTTTAGTATCAGATTATTTAGTTTCCAATTATTTTTTTGGTCTACTTTCCCCTGGCTTTTTGTTGGTGTAATTTTTATTGCATCGTGAAAGGATGCATTCACTATTTCTGCCTTACTGCATTTGAGTTTGAGGTTTTATGTCCTAATATATGGTCTATTTTTGTATAGGTTCCATGAACTGCTGAAAAGAAAGTGTACTCCTTTCTGTATCCATTTCATTTTCTACAGAGGTCTATCATATCTAACTTTTCTAGTATTCTCTTTGACTTCTTTCTTATTTATTTTGTGATTTGATTTATCTAATTCTGAGGTGCAAGATTGGATCTCCCACTATTATAGTTTTGCTATCTATTTTCTTCTTGCACTCTCTTAATTTCTCTTTAAAATTTAGATGCTACACCACTTGGTGCAATATATTTAATATTGATATTGCTTCATTATTTATGCTACCCTTTAGCAAGATATAGTGCCCTTCCTTATCTCTTTTAATTAGATCAATTTTTGTTTTGCTGATCTGAGATCAGGATGGCTACCCTCTTTGGCTTCACCTGAAGCATAGTAGATTTTTCTCCATCCTTTTTACCTTTATTCTGCATGTATCTCCCTTCTTGGTGTGTTTCCTAAAACAACATATTGTAGGATTCTGGCTTTTAATCCATTCTGCTAATCCTTCCTCTTTATGGGGAGTTTACCCGTTCACATTTATGGTTAAAATTACCAATTCTGTATTCTTGCCATCTTGTTAACCCTATTTATGCTTTTCTCCCTTCTTTCTCCCTTACCCCACTTCCAGTATTAAACTTGAGGCACCACTTGCTTCTCACGCCCTCCTTTTGGTATCCCTCCTCCCCACCTTAGAATTCCTCCCCTATCTTACTCCTTTCCCTCACAGTTTCTGTTCCCTTCTGCTAGCTTATTCCTTCCCTTTTCACTTTTCCCTTCTCACTTTTCAATGAGATGGGAGAAGTTTCCATATATTGAATATGTCTAAAATTTTTATCTTAAAATCAATTCTTATGTCAGTAAAATACCCACTATATTCATCCCCTCCATTCTTTCTCTCAGATATAATAGGTTTCCTTTGCCTCTTTGTGAGATATAGTACCCCACTTTACCCTTTTTTCATTACAATGTCCTTTCCACCTCTAATTTCTAGAACAAAGGTATACATGTATTGTTTATACATCTTTACAGTAGAAATATAGTTCCCAAGATTTCTTTTTACCTTTTAGGTTTTTCTTGAGTTCTATATTTGCAGATCAAACTTCTTGTTAAGTTCTGGTTTTCACAAAAATAGGTGAAATTCACTTATTTCGTTGAATGACCATCTTCTCTCTGGAAGAAGATGTTCATTCTAATAAGTTATTTTGGTTGCATACCGGTTCCTTAGCCTTTTGGAATATCATTTCAGGCCCTTCGATCTTTTAATGTGGATGCTGCTAGATCTTGGGTGATCCTTATTGTGGCTCTCTATATTTGAATTGGGTTTTCTAGCTGCTTGGGTATTTTTTCCTTTGTTTGGGAGGTTCTGGCATTTTGGCCACTATATTTCTTGGTGTTTTGATTTTGGGATCCCTTTCAGTGGATGATCGTGAATCCTTTCAATGTCTTTTCCCTCTGTTTCTATGACTTCTGGGCAGTTCTCTTTGATAATTTCCTGGAAAATAGTGTCAGGCTCTTTTTTCATCGTATTTTCTGGGGTCCAATGATTCTCAGATTGTCTCTCCTAGACCTGTTTTCAGGTCTTTGTTTCCCAGAAGGTATTTCACATTTTCTCCATTGTTTGGTTTTTGGTTTTGCTTGACTGGTTCTTCTTGTCTCCTCAGTCATTCAATTCCATTTGTTCTATTCTGATTTTCAATGAAGTGTTTTCTTCACTCCACTTTTTTTTATATCTTTTTCTAATTGTCCAATTTGTTCTATGGAATGTTTTTCCATTTGCCAATTTTATTCTTTAGAGAGCTATTTTCTGTTTCCATTTCACTAATCCTATTTTTCAAGGATTTGTTTTCTTTATCCCTCTGTCTTTAAATGGAATGACTTTAGTCTCCTTGCCAAACCTCCATCTCCTTTTCCCATTTTTCTTTTACCTCTCTTGTGAGAGCCTTTTTAATTTCTTCTGTAAGGATTCATCTGTGCTGAGGAACAGATGATCTCCTCCTAATAAGAAGTTCACCTGAAGATAATCTGTTTTTAGTCTCCTCAGGGGTTTTAGAGGCTGTTCTCTGTCTGTATAAAAGCTGTCAATCGTTAAGTCCTTTTTAACTTTTTGCTCATTTTGTCAGAGAAGAATCAGAGACAAACTAGCAAAGAAAAAAAGGAAAAAAAAACCCAAATGGAATCTTTTTTTTGGGGGGGCTGGGTGGCGTTCGAGCTTCCTCACAGACTGGGGGGCAGCGAGGCACTAGCTGGACTGTGTTGCGCCTGCGCTCTGAGACTCTGAGAGCATGCTGAGATGCTGTGGGGAGGGGTGGCCGGTCTCAAGGAACTCTAGCTGTTTGGGGTTGTATTCTTCACCCCGTGTTTTAAGCTTCTCTGTTGGGCTACTGACTTGCTGCCAGGGGTAAAGTGATCCAATCCTGTAGTGAAGCTCTCCCCACAGAGACAGCTGAGATCACACCCCAACCCCCTCCGGTCTGCTCGGCTGTGAGCTGCCTGCAGAGCTCCACTGCGCTGCCTGCCCTCAGCCTGTGCCCGATCTAAAATTGTCCCGCCCTCGAGGCAAAACAGACCTTTCCTGGCGAATCTCAAGGATGTCTTCTCTTGAGTAGCTGTTGTTGTGTGTTTTTTTTTTTTCAGTCAGGCATTAATTCAGAGGCTTGTAATGAGATGGATTCTGAGAGAAAATGCGGAGTTTACACAGCTGTGTGCCTCCTCGCTGCCATCTTGGCTGGAAATCCTATTTTTTAACACTTTAAAATGTTGTTTCAGTTTCAGATTCTCTCCCTTTGTTCCATTCCTTCCACACTCACTGGGAAGGTAAACAATATTATAACAGTTATACATGTGAAATTATGCAAAACCTATTCCATATTAGCTATATTTCAAAAAAGCAAAACAAAAAAGGGAGAAAGAAAGCTAATTTAATGTACAGTCAGAATTCATTAATCCTTTCTCTTAGGTGGACAGCATTTTTTCACCTAAATCCTTTAGAAATGTCTTGAATCATTGTGTTGATTAGAGTAGCTAGTCAATGAGAACAGTTTTCACAGTTGATTATCATTATAGTATTACTATGCACAATATTAGACCTCCAGGTCTATTAGACCTCCAGCAGCCACTGCTAGATAGCTCCCATATCACAACACTTTACCATCTCTATTATGTCTTTCTTTAACTCTTCCAAAATTCTTGCTGTCCTTGGGTCTATTTAATTTTTTTTTTCTTTGAGGCTTTGTTATTTTAACATTTTGGTCTTTTTTCTAAGTTTATGTCTTGATCTTCCATGCCATATTAGTAGCTTATTAAAAGATTTTTGTTGTTGTTTGCTCATTGTCTCGGCCTAATTTTTTTTTTCCATTTTGAACTTTATATTAAGACTGAGCTCTGCTTTCCTCAGGGTGGGGAGGCATTGTATACCACTCTTCATAATTTTTCATGCTGCTGTTTCTAGAGCTAGTTCTGGGAATCTATAAGTTTTTGGTGCTTTCAAAGTGGTGTTATCCTGGGAAAGCTATAGTCAATGCTCTCTTGGTGTGCACTCTGGTATTTACCCAGAAAGGATCCTTGATCCTCTGCAGCCATAAGTGTTCCTCTTGATCCTGGAATTGTGACACAGAATGACTTATAGGAAATGGAGGAAATATATTGAAAACTAGCACCAGCTGCACCAAGAGACAGCAAAGAGTCCCATTTAATCTATTTCTGACTAGTTGTCTGACCCTTACTGTCTCTGTGCTGAGAGCTCCCAAAGTTGCTGCTGCTGCTGTCCCAGCTGCCTCCAATCTCTACAACTGGTGTTCCTGCTGAACTCTAGATTTATGCCTACTGTGGTAGACCTCCCAAATTGTCTTAAGCTGGAAAAGTGTCTCCCTCTGACCTTTTGTTGGTGATGCAGCTCCAAAATTTGATTAGAGATGGTACTTTAAAGTTGTTTGGAGCAGAATGTTGGGAGAGTTAAGCTGTACCAGTCTGTACCTTCATTCATAATCAATGATATGATTGTTAGGTTTGCATTTTCCTCTATTTTTAAATAAATTTCCCTTGTTCTCCTTTATGTCAAAATTTTATTTCTGGGATTAATTTTGTTTCTATCAAATTGATTATAATCTAATTTGGCAGACACTTTCTCTCCCTATTCCTGTTTATCTGTTCTGTTTCAAGTTCCTTCAAGTTCCTTAAATTATTGATTTATCTGTCTTTTTTATTGATTCAGCTATTTCATACACACACACACACACACACACACACACATACCCCTTTTTATATTTTTCTCTTTTCATCCAGATTGCAATGTTTAAATTTCCCTCTCTTCCTTTCTAACCTGTTAGCATTAGGCAACATTTCTCTGTAGTGTCTATTTGTCTTAGAGGTTTTTCTAATTCATGTGTCTCCCTACTTTAGTCAATCTATCACACAGTAATCTTCCTAATGTATAGTTATAACAGTGCGACCACCTTTTCTAACAAGATTCAGTGACTTTTTTTTACCTAGAGGATAGTAAATAGCATCCTTTGCTTATTTTTTAAAGTCCTTCAAAATCTCATCTCTTCCCACCTTAACAATCACATATCCTATGATCTAGGGACCTTGGGTGTTCTGTTGGATCTGGCCTTCTAGGTGTTCATCAAACAGAATATTCCTTCTTTCTAATTTATGAATTTTTTTCAAATTGTCTCCCATTTGTGGGATTTCCTTCCTTTTTACCTCCACCACTTGGTTTCTCTGAGTTCCTTTAACTCTCAGCTATAATATCATCATCTGAAAGAATCCTTTCCCCAGTCTCCCTTAGTATTAGTGCCTTTTCTCTGAAATTATGTATGTACATAATTGTTTGAATGTTGTTTTCCCTCATTAAAATGTGAGTTCCTTGAAAGCAGGGACTATTTTTTACTTTCTTTGTATTCCTAAGACTTAGCACCATACCTAGCATATAGTAAGTACTTAATAAATATTAGATGACATTATGTTGAAACTAAGAAGTTGATTTGCTTTGTTCTTAGGTCTTTTCACAGCTAGATAATTTTGAATTGTCACTCCCTCATTCTTGGGCCAAACACTTCCATGTTTCTTATTTATACTATATTCCTTATGACAGCTATGATTTCAAAAGTTGAGATTCCTTTTCTATTCCACTTCTGTTACCACCCATCCTCCCTTCCATTTTGTTTTCTTTATTGGCAAGACTTTCTTCTGTTATTCCTCAGTTGCAAAAATATCAATTTAGGAAGAAGAATGTGTGTTATTGGGCATCAATCTGTCATGAAACCTGTTCCTTTCAAATGTCCTAACAATTGTAAACAATCTCTGGATGTACAATCTCCCCACTACCCTGAATATTGGTGACACCATTTCCAACACATGAGAATACTTATATCCCATCTCCTGAGATGAAAGGTGATCCTAGGAAGCATAATATTTACTTAGAGAAAGAGCTCTCTTAAGGTACCCATTCTCTTTAAAATTATGTTCCCTTCTATCCCTCTTTCTTCCATCATTAAAAATACAATTCTTTAAAGAATGGTAAACTACAATCTACTGTTTCTTTTTATTGATACTTTTTTTGTGTGTGTAAAAATGATTTTTAGCTGGTAGGTCATACAAAAACAGATGGTCAAGATTTGGTCTTTGTACCATTGTTAGCCAACTCCTATCTAAAGCAATCCTTTATTTTTCAAGAGTAATGCCAGCCACCCATCTCTCTATATATTCCATCATATTTCTCCTCTCTACTCTTCTTAATCTACTTTCTCAGAGCTCCAACCCCATGCCTTTCAGAAGAGTAAAGAAATTATTATCCTTTTCCTGTTCTCACTGTTCTCAACATGGTCTCATTTGCAACTTTCCATTGTCTCATGCCTTCTCCTCTCCACTCAAGTTACTATCTCTCAGCAAAAATGTTAATTCACTTTAGGGAGAGCATGCGTGTGTGTTTTTTTTAAGGTTCATGGAATAGTCATTTGATTCATTATGCTTCCTTTTTTTTTTCTCACTCTTTCAGTCTTCCTTAAATCTTTGACCAATTCATATCCTTTTGTTTCTTTATCTCTCTTTGATTTTTGTATAAGCCTCAATCAGATTTCTTTTTTAAATAGTTGCCTTGCCTTGTTCTTCCCTAGAAACATGAGAGAATTTAATTCATTATTTAGCTTTTTTTTTTGGTCATAATTTTTCTTGTTTATCTTTATTTTATTTCTATAGTTAGCAATATTTTCAAGTAAAATACTCTGCTTACTTCTGGTTTCTTTTGTGAAAATCATTTGAATCTCTATATTTGGCATGCATGTTTCCATCAATTATTAGTCTCCAGTTTGCTGGATGTTGCTATAGGGTATATTGTGATCTCATTTGCTTTTTGGAATATGATATTCTAATCTCTTCTCTGATTTCCCATAGATGTGGAGTAATCAAAGGCTATTTGATCTGACTCTTATTCATACCTGATAGCCTTTTTCCTGGATGCTTGCAATGTTTATTGTTTTGGATAGAAATTCTAAAATTTAACCTTTGATTGCCATGGACACTACATTTAGAATATAGCATTGTTCTATGATATTTTAAAAAACCAACAGGATTTTCTTTTTCAAGGGGCTAGGGGAAAGTTGCTCTGTTCACTTTCCTTTAAAATATATTTATGGGAAGGCAGAGCCAAGATGATGGAGTAAAGACAGAAATTCACCCAACCACTCCCCCAAACTACTTCAAATTCCTTTAAATGATGACTAAACAAATTTTAGAGCATCAGAAAACCCAAAGAAAAGGTGGAGTAGAATTTTTCCAGCCAAAGGCAACTTAGAAAATCAGCAGAAAAAGTATGTGACACTAGGGTGGGAGTCCAGCATTCAGTCCTGGTGCAGGCCTTGTCAATGCAGCCCTGGCTCCCACCCCAACCCCAGAATCAAGGATGAATTGGCAGCCAAGCTGGTAGCTTCAGGACCTCTCAACCTGGGGACACAAGGGAAAACTCAGAAGATCAGTGGAGAATATCTGTGGCAATAGGATGGGAGTTTTGTATGAAGTTCTATTCTCAACTCTCCCCTCACCTTCTTTCCCACTGCATCAGCAAAGCAGGATTCTGCTCTGTTGCTTTAGCTAGGGTGGGGTGGTGACAAAGTCAAAGCTCGTGCATCCAAAGCCTCCAAGAAAAATAAGAATTGGGCTCAGACTGTGGAAGAACTCAAAAGGGATTTTGAAAATACAGTAAGAGAATTAGAGTAAAAAAAAGAGAAAGAACTGAGAGTCATGCAAAAGAACATACAAAAAAGGTAACAAAGAAAAGAATGCCTTAAAAAACAAAAATTGACCAATTGGAAAAAGAGGTACTTTTGTATAATTCTTAAAAATTAGAATTGAGTAAATAGAAGCTAATGATTTTATGAGAACTCAAGATATAATAAAATAAAACCTGAAAAATGAAAAACATAGAAAAAATGTGAAATATATCATTGGAAAAACAGCTGATCTGAAAATAAATCCAGAAGACTCAATTTAAAAATTGTTGGTCTATCTGAAAGTCATGATCAAAAAAAAGAGCATTACCCAGGCTTCTGCTTCTGGAATAAGAACTTTTTATTTGACAAAAATTGCTGGGAAAATTGGAGAATAATATGCCAGAAATTCAGTATAGACCTATATTTGACACCCCTTACCAAAATAAAGTCAAAATTGATACATGATTTGAGCTTAAAGGAGGATGACATACACAAATTAGGAGAGCAAAGGATAATATGTCAATCAGATCTTTGGATAAGGGAGAAATTTATAACCAAAGAAGAACTAGAGAACATTATGAAAGGCAACATGGACATCTTTGATTACATCAAATTAAAAAGTTTTTGTACAGCAAAACTAATAGAAATAAGATTAAAAGAGAAGTACAAATCTGAGAAAAATATTTACAGCCAGTAGTTCTGATAAATGTCTCAATTCTTTATTTTTCCTTTTTCTTTCTTTCTTTCTTTCTTTTTTTTTTTTTTTTCTGAGACAATTGGGGTTAAGTGACTTGCCCAGGATTACACAGCTAGGCAGTGTTGTGTCTGAGGCTAGAGTTGAATTCAGGTTCTCCTGACTTCAGGGTTGATGCCCTATCCACTGGCCCACCTAGCTGTCCCTTCATTTCTAAAATATATAAAAAATTATGTCAAATTTATAAAAATACAAGTCATTACCCAATTGATAAATGGCCAAAGGATATGAACAATTTTCAGATGAGAAAATGAAAACCATTTTAGTTATATGAAGAAATGCACTAAATCACTATTGATTAGAGAAATGCAAATTAAAACAACTCTGAGATACCACTTCACACCTTTGTTTGGCTAAGATGACAGGAAAAGATCATAATAAATGTTGGAGAGGATGTGGAAAAACTGGGACACTAATATATTGCTGATGGAGTTGTGAAATGATCCAACTATTTTGAAGAGCAATTTGGAACATGGGCAAAGAGCTATAAAACTGCATATACTTTGACCAGTAGTGCCATTACTGGGTCTGTATCTCAAGAAAATCATAAAGGAGCAAAAAGGACTCACATCTTCAAAAATGTTTGTAGCAGCTTCTTTTGTGGTAGCAAAGAATTGGAAAGGGAGTGGATGTCCATCAATTGGGGAATGACTGAACAAGTTATCACACATGAAGGTGATGAAATATTATTGTTCTTTAAAAAAAATGATAAACAAGCTAATTATAGAAAGACCTAGAAAATTTACATTAACTAAGACTGATTGAAACAAGCAAAACTGGGGCGGAGCCAAGATGGCGGAGAAGACACACGCGTCTTTCTAAGCTCTTCTCTTACCCTCTTTATCAATATTATATCGAGCCTCAAAAATAGTCTTGACTGCTACAATTCGTAAAGATAAGAAGTAGAACAACTCACCAGCCGAAAAAATCTGCAGTCTAGCCAAAAGGTTGGTTCGGGGCCAGGGAGATGGCGCAGACTGGGAGAGAAATTAGGTTCGAGGAGGTCTCAAACCGAGGTGAAAGCACAGATCTCAGCACAAGCGCGCAGCCCCAACCCGCAGTAAGGGCTTTTCCTTGGGCAGTTGTGATCCTGCCGGCAGGAGGACGCAGCCGGGTTAGCCTCAATCTGCGGTGGGGGCTCGGCTTGGGGCCATAGAGCTTTCAGGGCCGATTTGCATGAGGCAGAGACGCTGGGCAGAGTTTGTGGCTGTCTGTGTTCTGCAGTCTGCGCTCAGCTGCTAATACTCACAGTCCCACAAGAGGCTCCGGCCTGGGCGGTGATACTTTCACCACTTAGTCTCTAGCCTAGGGCAAGCGATAATCCACTCAGCCCTACTAAGCAGTTTGATAGCTCGGCCAGTGCTGAATCCACCTCCTGTTGGGGAAGGAAAACTCTCACGAGCACTCCATACCTTGGAACCAGGAAATCAGTTTACATCTCTCCTATTCTGCAGAGGAAGCTGGTAACCCCCTTGCCTAGGAGACCTACCTAAAGGCTTTAAAACATGAATAAAAGATGAAAAGAACAATCGACAGCTTCTATGCAGAAAAGAGCAGGTCAACCAAACCTGAAGAGACCTCAAACAGCAAAATGCATCAGACTGTCCTCCTTTACATAATGCTCTCATAGAAGGGCCATTAAAAGTCTCAAAGAGAGTTAGAAGATAAATGGGAAAGGAAGAAAGCCTTAAGAGAGCAACAACTTCCTGAAATACGAATTGGAAAAGTTAAAAATTCTCAGGAAGTGCAGGGAAACAAAACTAGTGAATTGGAAAAGAAAATAATTCACTAAAAAAAAATTAGTGAAATGGAAAAATTCACAGACCAAAACAATACATTCAAAAACTCAATTGGACATATACAGAAAGAAGTAAAAAAAGCTAATGAAGAAAATAATTCTTTAAAATTAGAACAGAACAAATTGAAACTAATGATGCATTGAGACAGCAAGAATCAGTCAAGCAAAAACAAAAAAATGACAAACTGGAAAAACCACGGATTATCTACTTGCTAAACGACAGACTTGGAAAATAGATCTAGGAGAGATAATCCTAGGATTATTGGACTTTCGAAAACTATGATGAAAAAAGAGCCTAGATACTATTTTACAAGAAATCATCAAAGAGAACTGCCCAGATGTAATAGAATCAGAAGGTAAAATAGGCATTGAAAGAATTCATAACACCTTCTGAAAGAAATCCTAAAATAAAAACCCAAGGAATATTGGCCAAATTTCAGAACTATCAGATTAAGGAAAAAATTTTACAAGCAGCCAAAAAAACCATTTAAATACCAGGTGCCACAATAAGGATCACCCAGATCTGGCTGCCTCTACATTAAAGGAAAGAAGGGCCTGGAATATGATATTCCGAAAGGCACAAGAACTTGGGATGCAGCCAGAATAAACTACCTATAAGCTGAGCATTTTCTTCAGGGAAGAAGATGGACATTTAATGAAACAAATGAATTCCATTTGTTTCTGAAGAAAAACAGAACTAAACAAAATTTGATCTCAAGAATAGAACTCAAGAGATGCAGAAAAAGGTAAAAATAACTCTTGAGAATTGTATTTCTTTGTGGATATACAAAAAAAATATAAAATTGATAGTACTGATATAACATAAAAAGGGAAGTAGATATGGAAAGGGATGATGGCAGAATAAGGTGGGAAGGAGGGATAAAAGAGGAAACCAATCCCACAAAGAGGCTAAGGAAACTTATCATATCTGAGGGAATTAGAGAGGGAGGAACATTGTATGAATCTTACTCTCATCAGAGATTAGCTCAAAGGAAAAATAATTGACATTTGTTTTAAGAAAATTCTCTCCCTCATTAAAACAGGGAAGGAAAAGGGAAAAGAAAAGAGTAATAAGGAAGGAAGGGAAGACTCAAAGGGGAGGAGGGATTATAAAGACGATAAGTATCGTGATACAAGAGGTACATAAGTTTAAAAGGGAAAGAGGGTTAGGAGGCAAGAATAAGTAACACAATCTAGAGTTATTAGGATGCAGAAATACAGATTTAGTAATTCTAACCGTAAATGTAATGGGATGAACTCCCCATAAGAGAGGAGGCAGATAGCAGACTGGATCAAAGTCAGAACCCTACAATATGTTTGTTTACAAGAAACACATTTAAAGCGGGATACATATAGAGTAAAGGTAAAAAGGCTGGAGCAAAATCTATTATGCTTCAGGTGAAGTCAAAAAAAAGCAGGGTAGCCATCCTTATCTCCAGATCAAGCAAAAGTAAAATTGATCTAATTAAAGAGATAAGGAAGGAAACTACATCCTGCTAAAGGTAACATAAACAACAAGCAATATCAATATTAAACATATATGCCAAGTGGTATGACCTCAGCTTCCTAAAGGAGAAGTTAAAGAGTTGCAAGAAGAAATGACAACAAAACTGTAATAGTAGGAGATCTCAACCTTACACTCTCAGAATTAGACAAATCAAACCACAAAACAAATAAGAAAGAAATTAAAAGTAAACAGAATATTAGAAAATTAGGTAGTTGGATCTTTGGAGAAAATTGAATGGAGATAGAAGGAATATACTTTCTTCTCAGCAGTTCATGGAACCTATTCAAAATTGACCATATATTAGACATAAAGACCTCAAAATTAAATGCAAGAAAGCAGAAATAGTAAATGCTTTCTTTCAGATCATGATGCAATAAAACTACATTCAACAAAAGTTAGGGAAATAGACCAAAAGTAATTGGAAACTAAACAATCTCATCTTAAAGAATGATTAGGGAAGCAGCAAATTATAGATACAATTAATAATTTCACTCAAGATAATGACAATGATGAGACATCATACCAAAATTTGTGGGATGCAGCCAAAGCAGTAATAAGAGAATTTTATATCCTTAGAACACTTGAATAAAACAGAAAGAAAAGATTAATGAATTAGACTAACTAAAAACTAAAAAAGACCAAATTAAAACCCCAATCAAATACTAAATTGGAAATTCTAAAATTAAAGGAGAAATTAAAAATAAAGTAAAAAACTATTGAGCTAATTAATAAAACTAAGAGTTGGTTCTATGAAAAACCAATAAAATAGATAAGCCTTTGTAAATCTGATTAGAAAGGAGGAGGAAATGAAATAGTAGTCTTAAAATGAAAAGGGAGAACTTTCCACCAATGAAGGGAAATTAGAGAAATAATAAGGAGTTATTTTGCTCAACTTTATGCCAATAAATTTGATAACCTAAGTGAAATGGATGACTACCTCCAAAATACAGACTTCCCAGACTAACAGAGGAAGAAGTAAATTGCTTGAATAGTCCATTTCAGAAAAAAGAAATAGAACAGGCAATTAAACAACTCCTAAGAAAAAATCCCCAGGACCAGATGGATTTACATGAATTTTACCAAACATTTAAGAACAATTGGCCCCAATGCTATATAAATTATTTGATAAAATAGGAACGAAGGTCCTACCAAATTCCTTCTATGACACAGACATGGTACTGATACCTAAACCAGGTAGGCTGAAAACAGAAAGAAAATTATAGACCAATCTCCTAATGAATATTGATGCTAAAATCTTAAATAAGATATTAGCAAAAGACTCGAAAATCATCTCAAGATAATACACTATGATCAAGTAGGATTTGTACCAGGAATGCAGGGCTGGTTCAATATGAAAACTATCAATATAATTGCCATGTCAATAACCAAATTAACAAAAACCATATGATCATCTCAATAGATGCAGAAAAAGCATTTGATAAATCCAACATCCATTCTATTAAAACCGAGGTATAGAGATAAATGGACTTTTCCTTAAAATAATCAGCAGCATCTATAAACCATCAGTAAGCATCTATTAATGAGACAAACTGCAACCATTCCCAATAAGATCTGGAGTGAAACAAGGTTGCCCACTATCACCGTTACTATTTAATATTGTATTAGAAACACTAGCTATAGCAATAAGAGCTGAAAGAGATTAAAGGAATAAGAATAGACAATGAGGAAGCCAAATATCACTCTTTGCCGATGACATGATGGTATACTTGAGAACCCCAGAGATTCTGCTAAAAAGTTATAGAAATAATCCACAACTTTGCCAAAGTTGCTGGTTATAAAATAAACCCATAAGTCATCAGCATTCTTATATATCACTAACAAAATCCAACAGTCAGAGTTACAAGAGAAATTCCATTTAAGTAACTACTGATAATATAAAATATTTAGGAATCTATCTGCCAAGGGAAAATCAGAAACTTTATGAGCAAAATTACAGACCACTTTCACACAAATTAAGTCTGATCTAACCAATTGGAAAATATTAAATGCTCTTGGATAGGGCGAGCAAATATAATAAAGATGACATATTACCTAAACTAATCTATTTATTTAGCGCTATACCAATCAGACTCCCAAAAACTATTTTAATGACCTAGAAAAAATAACAACAAAGTTCATATGGAAAAACAAAAGGTCCAAAATTTCAAGGAATTAATGAAAAAAAAATCAAATGATGGTGGCTTAGCTGTACAGATCTAAAACTATACTATAGGCAGCAGTTACCAAAACTATTTGGTATTGGCTAAGAATAAGATTAGTTGATCAGTGGAATAGATTAGTTCAAGGATAAAACAGTCAACAAATATAGCAACCTAGTCTTTGACAAACCCAAAAGATCCAGCTTTGGGATAAGAACTTACTATTTGATAAAATTGCTGGGAAAATTGGAAACTAATATGGCAGAAACTAGGCATTGATCCATACTTAACTGCCGTACACCAAGATAAGGTCAAAATGGGTTCATGACCTAGCATAAAGAATGAAATTATTAATAAATTAGAGGAACATAGGATAGTTTACCTCTCAGACCTGTGGAAAAGGTTTTTATGACCAAAGCAGAACTAGAGATCATTACTGATCACAAATAGAAAATTTCGATTATACCAAACTGAAAAGTTTTGTACAAACAAAACTAATGCAGACAAGATTAGAAGGAAGCAATAAACTGGAAAATATTTTTTACAGTCAAAGGTTCTGATAAAGGCCTCATTTCCAAAATATAAGAATTAACTCTAATTTATAAAAAATCAAGCCATTCTCCAATTGAAAAATGGTCAAAGGATATGAACAGACAATTCTCAGATGAAGAAATTGAAACTATTTCTAGTCATATGAAAGATGCTCCAAGTCATTATTAATCAGAGAAATGCAAATTAAGACAACTCTAAGATACCACTAACACCTGTCAGATTGGCTAAGATGACAGGAAAAATAATGATGATTGTTGGAGGGATGGGAAAACTGGGACATTGATTCATTGTTGGTGGAGTTGTGACGAATCCAACCATTTGGAAGTAGTTTGGAACTATGCTCAAAAGTTATCAAACTGTGCATACCCTTTGATCCAAGTCAGTGTTACTACTGGGATTATATCCCAAAGAGATTATAAAGAGGGAAAGGGACCTGTATGTGCCAGAATGTTTGTGGCAGCCCTTTTGTAGTGGCTAGAAACTGGAAACTGAATGGATGTCCATCAGTTGGAGAATAGCTGAATAAATTGGTATATGAAATTATGAATATTACTGTTCTGTGAAATGACCAACAGGATGATTTCAGAAAGGCCTGGAGAACTTACACGAACTGATGCTAAGTGAAATGAGCAGGACCAGGAGATCATTATATCTAACAACAATACTAGATGATGACCAGTCCTGATAGATCAGGCCATCCTCAGCAACGAGATCCACCAAATCATTTCTAATGGAGCAGTAATGAACTGAACTAGCTATACAAGAAAAGAACTCTAGGAGATGACTAAAACCATTACATTGAATTCCCAGTCCCTATATTTTCACACCTGCATCTTTGATTTCTTCACAACTAATTGTACAATAATTCAGAGTCTGATTCTTTTGTACAGCAAAATAATGTTTGGTCATGTATACTTATTGTGTATCTAAGTTATATTTTAATATATTTAACATCTACTGGTCATCCTGCCATTAGGGGAGTGGGGGGTAAGAGGTGAAAAAATTGGAACAAGAGGTTTGGCAATTATTAATGCTGTAAAGTTACCATAATCATCCTGTAAATTAAAGGCTATTAAATAAAAAAAAAAAAAAAAAAAAAAAGAAACAAGCAAAACTAAGAATATACTGTACACAATAACAGCAAGAATATGCAATGATTAATTGTGAAAAACTTGGTTGTTCTGTGATCCAAAGCTATCCCAACAGACTTTGGACAGAAAATGTCAACTGCAACCAGAGAAAGGACTAAGGAGACTGAATGTAAATCAACACATGCTACATTCACTTTTTCTTGTTTTGTTCTTTTTCCCATGGTTTTTCTCTTTTGCTCTGATTTTTCTTTCCCAACATGATTTATAAAGTAATGTGTATTAAAAATAAACAAACTTAATACAATAAAAGGGGGGGGAAAGTATAATGTAAATCAAAAAGAAAACATGGACATTATCTTTCAAGGAATTATCAAGAAAAACTGGCCTGTTATAGAACCAGAAGGTAAAATAGAAATTAAAAGAATCCCACTAATCATCTTACTACCAACAAAGAGGTCACAAAATGAAAACTCCCAGGAATATTATAGCCAAATTCTGGAACTTCCAGGTCAAGAAGAAAATATTGCAAGCATCCAAAAAAAATAATTCAAGTATAGTGGAGCCAGTCAGAATAACATAAGATTTAGCAGCTTCTACATTAAAAAAACAGAGGGCTTGGAATATGATATTCTGGAGAGCAATGGAGCTAGGTTAGAACCAAGAATCACCTACTCAAGCAAAACTGAGTATAACTCTTCAGTGGAAAAAATTGGATATTCGATGAAATTTCAAACATTTGTGATGAAAAGACCAGAGTTGAACAGAAAATTTGATTTTCAAATATAGGACCCAGGAGAAGCATAAAGAGGTAATAAGGAAAGTGATAGCAAAAGGGATTTAATAAAGTGTATCTGTTTACTTTCATATATAGGAGGATGATATGTGTAACTCATTCGAACTTTCTCATTATTATGGCAGTTTGAAGGAATATATATAGGCAGAGGGCACAGGTGCGAGTTGCATATGAAAGGATAATATCAAAAAAATGATGAAATTAAGGGAGACAAGAGGAATGTACTGGGAGAAAGGGAAAGGGAGAGTGGAGTAGTATAAATTATCTGCCATAAAAAGGAGAGATGAACAAGCTTTTACAACAGAGGAAAAGAGGAGGAGGAGAGGGGAAATAAGTGAACCTTACTCTCATCAGAATTGGCTCAAAGAGGAAATAAGATACATACTCAATATGAACATAGAAATCTATCTTCCCCTGTGGGGAAATAGGAGGGAAATGATATATGGGAAGGTAGGGAGGGTGATAAAAAAGAAGACGTGTTGGACTAGGGAGTATTCAGTAGCAAAACACTTTTGAGGATGAGCAGAGTAAAAGGAGAAAGAGAATAGAATAAATAAGGGGAAATACAGTTAGGAATACTAATCACAAAAAGAATTTTGAAGCATGTTTCTCTGATAGGACCTTGTTTCTCAAACATAGAGGGAAATGAATCAAATTTGTAAAAAAAGAGCCAAGTCCCAATTGATATATGATCAAAAGATATGACATGCCCAAAGAGCTATAAATTTATATATATCCTTTGACTTAACTATTAGTAGGCATGAATACCAAAAAGATTTTTAAAAGATGATGGTGCAGGAAGGTATATGTACAAAAATATGTGTAGCAGTTCTCTTCAGAGCAAAAAAAATGGAAATAGAGGGAATGCCCATCAATTGGAGAATGGCTAAATAAATTGTGCTACGTGATTGTTATAGAATATTATGATTCTCTGGAAAATGATGAGCAAGATGATGCCAGAAAAAAAAAAACCTGGAAAGTTCTCCATGAACTCAAGCAAAGTGAAATGTTTTATATACGATGTAATAGCAATGTTCTGGGATGACCAGCTATAAATGACTTTGCTATTCTCAGCAGAATAATGATATGCAACAACTCTGAAGAACTTATGAAAACTCCTATTCACACCCAGAGAAGAAACTGATTGTGCCTAAATAAAGGCTAAAGCATACTCTTTTTTTTTTTAATTTATTTTTCTTGAGTTTTTTTTATTAGTGTGGGAGATCTGTTTTCTTTTACATCATGACTTTTAGGGGAACATTTTACATAAAATACATTTATTCATTGTATTGTGAACTTTAAAAATAATTCTTGCACACTTTTTTTCTTCTACCTTTATTAATGTCATTGTTATTTATCTTTTTCAAAGCTGGGTTTAAACCTGCTTTTTCTTTCTTAGTATTTTTATCCCAGCACTTTCATTTTATTTTTTTTTTCTGATTTTATCAGACTTCCCTCTTCAATATCTGGCTTTTTCCCCCATTACTTTGGCATGAATATTTCCTCCTATGGCCTTAGCCCTCTAGAATTAAAGGGTACATCTGGTTGACTGCTCTTTTTATACTCTGCAAGAAAGAAATTTGACCACAGCTCTATTTCTAGACCCCATTTCCTTTGAGCACAGAAATCTCTTCTCTACCTAATACCTAACTGTTCCTCTGTTTCATCTCTCTCTTGCCTTCATAGTCTTAATATATTTTTACAGGACCAAATCTACAAAATAGACACTATTTTATGTTGTTATTCCTATTTTGCTTTTGTATTTCTGGTGCCTTGCATATAGTAGTTAGTTAATCAGTGTTGAAGAATTAAAATTCATTGAACTGAAGTCTGCTCTTTCCATATTCCTTGGTACTTGCCTTTACTTAATCTTTAAAAAAAAATGAGTTAGTTGATGAACACATCATGTCATTAAATAGAATTCTCTTTTTGTCCTCAGTGGGAATTCTCTGCCTTACAGAGTTAAGGACAGCACACTTACTGAATACTCATTAACTGTCACATATTGAGCAAAGAACATATGGTAGCCTGTACTTTGAATCGGTCTTTTAAATAGGAGAACTTTTAGAGATTATATGGAATTAAATATTCAAAGACCTGTGTTCTAGTAGTAGCTTTGTAATTAATTAAAAATGAAATGATCTTGATCAGGTTACTGACATTAAATTTCTTTATCTATGAATTTTCTGAGAAACTACAAAAAATGAAGATTCTTGGACATTGGGGAGCCACAATATTATTTCCTCTATAATCCAGGCTAAGGGGAAAAAATTAAGGGCAGAAACAAGAGTTAATTATCAGAGAGGATATTCCAGTGACCCTGGTCTTTATGCTCATGTGTAAATTTCACTGTGGTTAATACAAATTTCACTGTGGTAGAATCACAAAATCATGGGATATTAGGGTTGCGAGAAATCTGTGATATCATGTTTGACCATCATAACTTCTTTTTAAAATTTGTACTGATGGCTTTTGCTTCTTACTACATAATTATTTATCAATGTACCACCATTCCATAGATTACTTCCCTTTAGAGCAGAACATTTTTATCAAAACCAAAATTGATGTAACTCTTGGCTATGACAGTGTATATAACTTTGTGCATCCATGGTCCACCAATTGTTTACTAAAAGGAGGGAAACATGCTTCATCACTGGTAACACAATTGTAGAATCTCAGGATTAAAAGCTGGAAATGATGTCATCAACCATATTGTCCATAAAGAGAATTGTTGTGTTCTGCTTTCTAGAGCCCCCAAGTTGGGGTGACAAAATATACTATTGCTTTCTAGAGCCCCCACAAAGGGGTGATTAAGATATACCTTCCTAGTGGAGAAGTGATGAGGAGGGATTCCTGAGAGTAGTGGGGAAAATGGAGACAGTTTATTTCCAGGACTTTCCCCTTTATATAATATAACAAAAACAACACTGTGCACTTAGGGACACATTAACAACTTGCTATTGTATGTAGTTTGCCACCTGGTATCACTCTGCTTAAATCTTTTTTTTTTCTTTATTATAATAACTTTTTATTGACAGAACCCCTGTCAGGGTAATTTTTTACAACATTATCCCTTGCACTCACTTCTGTTCCGATTTTTCCCCTCTCTGCCTACACCCCCTTCCCTAGATGGCAAGCAGTCCTATATATGTTGAATATGTCACAGTATATCCTAGATACAATATATGTGTGCAGAACTAAACAGTTCTCTTGTTGTACAGGGAGAATTGGATTCAGAAGGTAAAAATAACCTGGGAAGAAAAACAAAAATTTTGCTTAAACCTTAACACAGGTTTCACCACCCCCTGACTTCTCAGGAAGGCCAAGAGCCCTTAGGGGAGATGGGGAGCCAAACCAGACATTGTTAGCAGGTTTCCTCTGAGCTAACGGGTCTTATACCTCACGCAGATTTTCCCCACTGACTATGACCCTCTACGAGGAGTGATCATAATAACATAGCCCTCAAGTGGTCATCCATTCTTTCTTTGAAAGACTATGCTCTTGTTCTAGCTTTATTTTGATTTTTATTTGGTCTATTTACTTCACATAGGGTTGTTCAAAATTATGGTGCTAAGACCTTCTAGAAGAAGGTAATTCAAAGATTTGAATAGTTCCAAGAGAAAAAGTGGGGAATGTTATGCCAAAGTTCCCTTTTAATGTGGTGATCCAGTTCCTCCAATTGTCCTATTTAGTTATTCTGCCTTAGATTATAACCTTTCCCTCTTAATGTTTAAGATAAAGGTTTTATAGACATTCCTTAATGTTTGACAAGATAAAGGTTTATCCATTTTGGATGTCATTAGAATATCAGTAACCTCCCTTCATTAGGTATCCCCACCTAGGTACCTCCACTATGTCATTGTTCTTGTTATTCCATAAAAAGCTCACTGCCCCGATACTCGGGGCTAGACTCTTTGAGATGATAGTCTCATCTAGCCCTGAGATCAACATGGATCCACTGGTCCCAGTATTTCTCTCCCTTCTCTCCTTTTAATAAACTATTGAATTGGTCTCTTAAAAAAAAAAAAAAAAAAAAAGACTATGCTCACTGCTGAGGATACCAAAAAAAAATCAAAAATCAGCAACAAAAATTAAACCTAAAGCCAGCAAACAAAAAACAGCAAAAAGAAGAAAAATAACTCCTGTTTTCAAGGGATTTCCATTGTAATAAACTGATTTGGGCATACAACTAGTTATAGTAACCATATCTCCCATTATATTATATTAAGAAGTAGTTAAAATTTCTATTAACCAATTTAGTCTATCTCCAGACTCTTTGCAACATGACAGATGAGATGAAATCTATTCATTTCCCCATTCATACTCCAAACACTATAGTAGTCCTTAGGTACAGTTTCATTGGAATTTAGAAATTAAGGGTAGAAGCCATAGTTAACCATCACAAGGGATACTTTAATGACATTGACCTTCCTGCTCACATATAGATTTCATTGTTCTGTGGGATGGGACAATCATACAATATTAGGGTGGTAAGAAACTTGTTATCATATTCTATACTTTCAATTTCTTTTTAAAATTTTTATTGCTAACCTTTGCTTTTTATTACACAATAATTTACCAATGTACTACCCTCATTATAAATCCCTTCCTTTTATCAAAAAACTTTCATGAAAACCAACTGACATAGCTTCTAAATTTAATAGTATATACAATCTTTTTTCACTCATAGTCCACCACGTGTCCACCAAAAGAACAAGTGTGAAATCTATGTCCTAAAATTGTATATGAGGGATCATGGTCAATGTAATTCAATGAATATTTATTGAATTCCTAATATATGTAAGGCACTGAGGACAGAGATATAAGAATAAAATAGATTATGCCTTCAAGGAGCTTTTATAATATTTGTTCTTATTTGTCTTATTTGTTCTAATTGTCTAATAGGCTTATTTCATATAGCTCCCATCTCTCTGTCTCATTGTTGATTGATTGGTTTGTAGCTCCACTAGGCTCAAAGCATTTCTCAAGTCCTCCTCTATTCATTTCCAAAATACACATAAGGGTAATATGTAGGCACTTAGTAACCATAACATAAATGTGTGTTAAGCTGTGTATAGTTGGTAGATTTAAGTTTTCCCTTGTTTTCAACCTTTTCTTCTCTAAAATCAGCTCAATATGAAGCCAGACAATTTAACATTTGAATTCTTCTCTAGCTACTGGAGCTGAATAGCTGCCTCATAGTGTTTCCTTGTAAGTTGTGTGTGTGTGTGTGTATAGGGAAAGAAGAATATATTCTAAATATTCTCTATAAAAATTCTGGGACCTATCTCCGAATATGAAGATTTCACTGTTTTTATGGCAATTGAAATAAATAGCTCCAGAACAGTTTAGAAAATAACAGAATGTGAGTCTGAAAACCTGGTTTCCCTAATGATATGATATGACCCTAGAGCAAAGGCTTTTAACCTGAACTATGTGCACTTGTATGTGTGGGGTGTATTTTAACACTTGATAATTGTATTTAATAATAAAATTATTTTCCTTTATAAGCCTATATATTTTATTTTATGCATTTAAAACATCAGTCTGAGAAAAGGTCCATAGGTTTCACTAAAGACATCATGATATGAAGAAGATGAAGCTACTCCTCTCCTAAGATTTAAGCTCTTTGTTTCCTCTTTTTAAAAAATGTAATGGAGTTAGAATAAATGATATCCAAAGTCCCTCCTAATTCTAACATTCAAGCACTTGTATCTATGAATATCAGTAAAGCAGAGACTAATGGCAATTTTTATCAAGCATAAAGATGGAATTTCCTAGCATCTTCTTTCTGGGTTCTGCTAAGTTAATCCACACATAAAAATCATATTCCTCCCCCATTCCTGGTCAACTATATTTGATTCTCTCAATTACAAAATTTTGACAACTCTGATTTAACTTCCTTGACAAAATAATGGAATGGTATCCCATCTCATTTTCCTAAAGTTTTCTCTCTTCTGCCTCAAGCCTTTTTGTAAGGCCCTTGTGAAATAATGACAGATATGATTTTTCAACAATAAGTGTGCATCTGTCATGGAATGTTGTACTTTCATTTAATTAGGGCTTGCTGTTTGCTAAATTCCTATAATTTCATTCAATGAATTACGTTGGGTTCTCACTCAGGAGCCTTTAAACACAGGGCGCTAATCAGGGCAATTTTTTTTCCCTCTATCTCTTCTTTTTCTTAATCCTAAAGGAAATAAAAATGTGGATTACTGTCATCTGATTTTCTGTGTGTCTCTATCTTTGTCTCTATGTTTGTCTGTGTTTCACTCTCTCTGTCTGCCTGTCTCTCTCACACACATTTATGATATAGTCATATCTTCAAAGGGAAAGATGTTATACCCCAAACAAGAACCAAAACTTGATTGAAAATTCAAAAATAAATCAATCATCAAGTATTTATTGAGACCCTATTTTATTAAAAGTTCTGTGTTAAGAATTTAGGAGAATATAAAAACAAACACAATTCCTGCTCTTGAGGGCCATTGTGGAAACAAGGGCGCCAGTCACAGAATCAGATCAAAGATAACATGAGCTTTATATGCCCCTTTTCTCCAAGAAATACCACCAATTAAAAGAGTTTGAACATAATCATCTTCACCTCTGTTTCCTGATCATCTTGGAAAAGGTGATGATCTTCACCCCTATTTCTTCTAGTGAAACCAATTCAGTTCTACAACTGTTTACTATTCTTCAAAGCTACTCCAACCCAACTTCTTCCAAGATTTCTTCCTCTATTCTTTTTCATATGCTGCTAAATGAATATGAAGGAAATCATGCAACTGAGCCAAAATGCTATTTCAACTGCCAATTTGTGTTATCTAATGTCAACTAGGACCTCAGAGAAATAAGGACCTTTTTTTCTTTACTTCTCTGTAATTTATTTCTTATTCCCTTCCTTCCCATAAAATTTATTAAACACTTCTTACTCTTCAAGCTTTCTGTATCACCCTTTCCTTCTTACCTTTTTTATTGAAGACTTTATTTCATATATGACTAAGAAAATAGAGACTATTCACTTTGAGGTCCCTTTTCTTTGTTCCTTTGCATTATAAACTTGTTGCTATCATCTTCCATTCTCTTCTATTTTATTAGTCCCTGCTGAAGACATGACTACATTCTTTTGTCTGCTCCAGAAGATTGCTTCTATAATTAACCCCTATTAAGTTCTCAGTCTTTCCTTTTGTTTTTCCTAAATGCTTAAACCATGCCCAAATCTCCCACTTCTAAAGGAAAAAAAATCCCATCTTAGATCTCATCTTTCTTTCACAGAAAAATTCCTAGGAGAAAAAAAAAAAAACTGTGCCTGCTCAGTGTCTTCAATTTCCCTTTTCTCATTTGCTACTCAACCTTTTGGAATATTGCTTCTGCACATATTACTCATGGAAACCAATTTTACCAAAGTTAGCAATGATGTCCAAATTTCCAAATCTGATACAACATCAGGCCTTTTCCCAATTTTGTTTTATCTGGACAACCCTAAAATATTTGAAACTGTTGGCCATGCTTTCTTCTTGAATATTTCCTAGATAGTGAGCTTTTCAAGATGCTGTTGTTTAGAGATAAAATCATGGTACTTTTAGTAATTCTCCATTATAAAATATCCCAGGTGAGAGCCATAATCTCCCTAAAACTTTGATCTAACTATTCCCATATAAAGAGATGCAGAGTGCCCATTTTTCCAGACTATGGTGGATGAATAACTTAGAGTCCAAGCATCATATGTGTCTATCTATATCTATCTTGATATATATAGGTATAGTATATAGAAAGCTGAGCTATAAATCAAGAAAGATCTGAGTTCAAGTTCTATCAGTGACATAAAGTCTAAATTATCCTAGGAAAATCATGTTCCGTTTCAGTCATATGAGTAACTCTTCAAGATGATAAATTGCAGAAAACATGCTGACCTGAATTGCCAGGGGAAGAGTTTCTTCATTTGGGAGTTCCCTAGACCAATGAAATCACAACTGTAATCACCTCCTTCTTTTCCCTCTGCCTCAACAAGGATATTAAGATATTTTTCAGCACTGTTTGACTGAGGTAGAATAAGAATCTGCTCTTATATATGGAGCTCAAATGAGGGATCAGGACTAGAGATATGGGACCATAAAATGAGAGCTGTAAGAGACCACCTAGTTCAAACTCATCATTTATAGATGAGCAAACTGAGATCCATGGAAGTTAAGCAATTTTCCTGAATTCCCACCTAAGTCTACAAATTTATAATTTGGTAGTTTTCTACATTTCAGTGGTACAGTAGTAAAAAAAAAAAAATGTGAAAACAAAGAGCATGGAGAGAGAGAAGGAGAAAGTTCTAAATAAACCTTTGGAGCAAGAGTTATTACTTTTTTCCTTATAGAATCTGTGCTGTTAAAACCCCAAAGTCAAAGAAGGAACAAAATTGAAAAGATTAGATTATCTGGCAACATGGAGCAAAAATCTCCCTGTGGATGGAGAACAGACTGCATATTTAGCACCAGCAACAGCTGCAAATAAGACCATGGACAAGAAGAATAGGATTCCAAATTGGAGATGAAGTAATAACATTTGGTGGGCAAAGAAATAGTGAATTATGCTTTTGTAGGACATTGAAGATTAAATTTGGAAAGGAAGAAAGATGCTTTGAATCCAGTTCTTCTTTCTCCTTGACAATCATTTAATTCCCTCTAGAAATTGTTTCATGTTTCTTATACATAATAGAATTTCAGGATTTTAGAGTTGAAAGGAATGATAGAGATAACTAGTTCAGCCTTCCTCCCTCTATTTCATGCAGGAATTCCTCTAAAATATTTCAAATAGGCAGTTATATAGTCAACTACAACATTTTCAGTAATGAAGTTGTCATTTGTCAGGACCTCAGTTTCCTCACTTGTAAAATGAAAGCTAGAACTGAAATATGATGTCTAAGGACATTTCCATCCCTTAATATTGTGATCCTGTGACCAATGATATATTTCATTATGTAACTAAATCATTCTAATTGTTGAAAAGTCATTTCTTATATTGAAATCAAATCTAACTTCTTGAAGCTTTCAGTTATTAGTTTGTCTTTCAAAGCCACAGAGAATTAATGTTATCCCTCTTCCAAATGACATCAGGCGCTCAACAAATAGCTTTATATTTTCTATCTAATATGATTTGGGTAAAGATCATGACATAAAATAAGTATTTTGTCATTAACAAGGGTTATAGCAGTGTCAATTTATCATCACCACAACCACCAAAACCAGTACCATCATTGCCTTTCTTCATTTGGCTTCAGAGGTTCACATACCCCAGAACTGGAAGGGAATTCAAGAAATCATACTTTCTTTGGATAATACCATTTCATTTTCATTTCATATTGTCTTAAAGACTTCACATAATGGTACTGCAAACCATTACTGCAAATCTATCTCCTAAATGAAAGAATCAATGAAGCTTAATCTGGAAAAGGTGTTTCAATAAGAAATGAGTGTAAAAAAAATATGATGACTGCGTTTGCACACTGGATATTTTAAAATGGGCTGGAGTCAGAATAAGCGAAAGTCCTTGATCTTTATTCTTTGTGGAGGTGAGTGGGAATGGTGATACAAAGCAAGAGCAATAGGGACACAAATCCGGCCAGGAGTGACTCTGGCTTTCTCACTCCACCCAATCTCCTATACAACAGATAAAGCCTGCAGAGTGGTGGGCAGGGCCATTCTTTCTCCAAGCATATACTAATAGAGTATTGTCCAATCGGTAATTAGCCATAAGTGCTCAGACAGAACCTCAGTGCATCAACTCAGCTTCAGCCCATTACAAAAAAGAAAGGCACAAGAAGTTCACTTTAAGTGATGGTTAAAAACAGACTTGGATCAATATACAATATGTGTCTATATGTTTATATGCATGTCTTCATGCACATGTGTATATATATATATATATATATATATATATATTAGAATAACTATATTTATAATATTCAATAGTACTCTTAGCAACTAAAAGAACAGAGAATCATACAATCTTAGATCTAGAGATATAGAAAGAATTTCAAAATAATATCTAATCCAAACTGCTTTCTGTCAGTCAGAAAATCATTCATGCGAAATGAATATGTTTAAATTGTCGTTGTCAATAATACTATTATTCATAGCAACTCCCATTGTATAGTAACTAAAAACCAAAATAAAGTAGCACCAGGGAGAATTGTTAACTTTTTTATTTTTAGATAATTTGTAATTATATTTGGTTTTGTCCCTAGAAAGGTAGTGGAGAGATTATAGAAATTATAATGGAAACTTCCCAGCCACATAACTGTGGGCAAGTTACTTAATGTCTCAGTACCTTAAATAATTCTCCAAGATTACAAATTGCATAGAGAGCATCAACCTGTATCAATGGAGGAAATCTATTTATCTGGGGGCTCCCTATATCAATGAAATACAAAGGTCAGTTCCTATTCCTCCCAGAAATGATAAAGTTTTGATGTTCGCTTGACCAACGATCCATATATCCAAAGATTGTTTTATTCACAGTGACTAGCACTATGTTTGGCACATAGTAAGCCCTTAAGTAAATGTTTACTGAGTTTGTTGAAGGAAAGAAATGTATTTTTCCTCCTTATTCTATAGTATTATTGACATTGACAGATAGAGAAGTCTGACCCCTTGTGGTTGTGCTGGGTATGAAATAGAAGCCCACAGAGGAGAACCCCTTCTCCAAATAAGTAAGGAGGAAACTCACAAGAAAGTGTTATGGCTTTGACACTCTCTTTGATTTCATGTGACTAGTCCACAAGGCTTTCCTACAGCTGCTTGTTGGGATAATCTGATTTTTCTTTATCTCGCACCCAGATAAAACTAGCATGCAATTCATCTATTCTCAGTCATCATTCAGGGTATGGTAATCTAATATACCCTAGCTAAGATTATGGTAGAAGCTGAAAAGTAGAGTAGTTCCCGGAGTCAGAAACACCTATATTCAAATTTGGCTTCAGACATTTACCAGCCATGTGACCCTGGGAAAGTCATGTAATCCTGCTGCCTCAGTTTTTTCAATTGTACAACGAACTGAAGAAGGAAATGTCAAACCATTCCAGTATCTTTGCTGAGAAAACTCAAATGGGGATCTCAGAGTCAAACATGACAGAATCATGACAACTGAAAAGATGTGGTCTCATGTTCCTTGAGATATCAAACCTTAATCTCTTTATTTTTGTCACTAGTTAGCTCTAATCCACTATGCTAATCAATAACAGATAAAAGGAGAATATTTAAAATTATGTCAAATAAAGGGATACTAATTCTGAGTTTAAGGATGATCAGCAAAAATCCCTCTACCCATTTTCTTCTGTAATCTACTCTCCAGACAATCTATGCTAACAGTTCAAAAGTTTCATTTTGTTTGACACCTTAAGCTCATCACTAGTCCAAGGGCAATTTCTTCTTCTTTCCTTGGGAAAGATAAAGAAAAGCTGCTAACTATTCTCTAGATAACAAAATATATTCAATTAGAGGAACAGTTAATTCAGGCTACAATCCTCTTCAATCTGAACCATTTCAATTCATTTAACGTTCCTTCCATCTTCCAAGGGAGGGGTGCTAATTCCACACTCTAACCTTCATATATCTTCCTTCTTAGAACAGATATAGCCCAATTGTGTATGTATAACTAGACATCTCAGACATATGACATTAACATTATAGATTTCAGTGCACCCAAAGCCCCCACAGTAAACACAGGATATAATGAAGTATTGCCTAGATCTGAATACTAAACTAACTCTCTACAACAGCTCATATATCTCAAGATAGCAACTCAATTTTCCTAGCGGAATTTTAATATTTTTCATCTTTGGTGAACTTTATAAAATGTGCTTCTTTAATTTTGTTTATAGGTTTTGACCACGTCTATGTGGGGCTGAAGTGTAGCTAAAAGGCTTTGGAAGGGAAAAGCAATTAGTCAATTTATTAATTAGAGACATATTCATACTTCTCTCAAGACTGATAATTTTTCATTCAAATTGAGATAGCCAAATAGAAATAGACAGTAAATATGTTAAATTAAAATGTCTGAACTGCATAGACACTTAAGAAAACAAATGGTTTCCTAATAGAGGTTGAAATAGGAGTCTGATTCACAAAAGGATTGGCCATTTTTTCCTGCTAAGGACATCAGTCTCTAGTCTGTTCTTAGTTTAGTAGCTTCATGGGATTATCAAATCATCTGTGACAGTCATACTTCAAGGTCTTTGGTCATGTTACTGGGGGACATACACCCATATGCACAAATTGATGGTGCACATATATGTATGTGTATGATATGTGTATATATATAATATGTAATATATATATATATATATATATAGAGAGAGAGAGAGAGAGAGAGAGAGAGAGATGATTAGCTCTTGTCTAAGAATAAATTGATTAGGATGACAAGAATAACCAGGAAAATCTACACTGATACTCATCTGAACTTTGGAAGAAAAATAATTATTTTTTTTAAATAAACAATCACTCTGAAGATTTCTATCCCAAAAGTATGTTTTTGGCTGGCCCCAATGATCCACTTTGACAATCTGTCTAATTTGACCAGATAATCCTGTTCTTCATTTTTCAGTACAGCATAGGTCAACTCAGTCTAGCAAGATTGTCAGTTAGCATATGTAGTTTGAAAGTCAGGTACATACTCTCCATGGAAACTCATAACTTTCTTGTTCATAGAACATTAAAGGAAGACAAAAATCAGTTTAAGAGGTGCTGGAACGGGCTGGTGTCAGCAGCTAAAAACCCTGCTGAGGGAAAATAGGGAAATGTCAGTGCAGTAGGCACACTGTCTTGTGTAAACACAGAAAGCAGTGTCTCAGAGAAGGCTCCTTTTTATTGCCATTGGCAGAGACTGAGGCATCACCCTGGGCTGGATGCAAATGCAAGTCACTGAAGGCCCACAGAGGCTTGGCATACTTGGCAGGAGCCTGCTAGGACGCTGACATTTATGCCCCTTGGACTCATTAAACTGGCACAGCTCCCCACTGGGTCTAATCTCACGCTGCCAGCTTCAGGAGGTCACATTCAGCCCAGCTGACAGAAATATATTTGAAGCTAAGCAATGAGGAGAGGAAAAAGAAAGAGGAGGAGAAGAAAGAGGAGGAGAAGAAGGAGGAGGAGGAGGAACTGCTAAGAAGAATAAGGAAGGGAGGAGGGAAGAGGCAAGGAGTCAGAAAGAATGATGATGGCAGAGTAAGCCAGAGGCCCAAGCAAGCTTACTCTCAGCTATAATGTTTCATGAGCTATTTGTTCTGTTATATTTTTGGCTTCACTGATTATTTCTGAGCTGAAGTTCCTCTCAGAGCAATATCTCCAAATTCCAGAGACCTGAATTTCTGCTACATTTTCCCCATCTTTCCCCAATGTCTTCTTGAATGGCATTAGTTTTTTTCTTTTTATTTGACTAAAAATGCTGGCTCTGTATACCCAGATATTTTCTGTTCTTATTCTAAAATAGACTTTCTTTATTTTTCTTCTTTTTTTAAAAAGAAAAATGGAAAGGAAGATGAAGTACCACTATCATTTCCAATCCATTTGCATGATATGAAGAACTGAACAAAGGAGGTAGAGAACAATTGATATTACCAGATGCAATGTTTTCTGGAATATCTTAATTTTTTAAACTTTATCTTTATGCATGGAAAAACCCCAAACAAAAAAGTAAACTGAATTTAAACTAATATTAGGAAGTATAGTGGAAGACCTCAGAGAGAAGTACTGTATATAAAAAAAAAAAAAGACCTCATTATTGGCTGCAATTACTGGATGAAAGAAAGGACAAGAAGATGAGTCACATATCTATATTTGCAAGTCATTAGGAGAGGATGATACTTCAGATACAATCAGTGATGTTTGAGCTTGAATTTTTTGCTTTCAATTGTTTGGTTTCTGTGAATTGGCTGTGATTTAGCTACTCGGGTTGTATGTGTTACTTGAAGGAGTTGGAGGTGTTAAATTATAGAAATATTCTAATGAGTTTCTATATATAAACATATAGGTCCAATAATGCATGTAAAGACCTTTGCAAACCTTAAAACATTATATAAATGTCAGCTCTAATTACAGCATTATACTGTGATTTATTTGGTTCCAAATATACCTTTAGGGGAACATATAAATCCTTTACAAATCATACTTTAAAACACCTGCTATTAATGTCAGGTTAATACTTATGATAGGAGGTTGTCTACAGCCAAAGGAAGAAATTCCTTCCAGGAACCACTTACAGATGTGCATTATAGATCAGTAGATACAGTGCATTTCAATCAATCATGAATGTTGTTCGCACTCTTCAAAAAATATTCAGTATTCTTTTAAGACTGAAGTTGGAAAAATAATCCCTTGATCCTTCTGCTTATTGAGTTTTATCTGAAAAGCTATTTCAGACTCTGGCCCATTTTCATGGTTTAGTTGACCATCTTGTATGTATAGTTATTCCTTCCACATTGCAATTGTCCACATTCAATTTTCAATATATTGCAAGTTAGCACAGGAAATTAAATGGGAATTTTTTAGGAGTTTTGCAGAAGCTGCAAATGACATACAAAGGCCAGCAGACAACAAAGAAAAAGTTTAGTCATTCAGAAATGCACCAAACATATGTATAGTATTGCACAATATCAACACATTTTTATCTTTTATTACCATAAAAATTGGGACTTCTCTGGTCCAAATGAAAGGCCAAATAATTGTATGCAAATTTTCCAGATCATGGGGATACTTTTCCTCTAACCCTCCATGATGTGGAGGGATAACTATCATTAAAAAGGTAGGTAGCTGATAGCTTGGTTAATGCCAATCTTGAGGGAGCAAACAACTTGGCTCCCATCTGAGGACATCCTAAGGTGATGACAATGAGAAATAACTGCTCTGAAGGCTCTCTTAAGCAGCCTACTAATCAACAACAGAGTTTCATTTCAAATTTCTTTCAATAGCCCTTTGTATTAAAAATGGATAAATTATTCCCTATCTTCTTGCAACTAAATCTTTTAACCTTTCCTCTTCACTTCCACTCGCTTTCCCCCATCCTTTTAATTACATCTTGTATACAACAGATTTATTAACTCAAAAAGTAACCTAATAATAGGGGTTTCACACCTATAATTGTACATCAGTGAATAACCTTGTTTAGGGGGAAAAACCTGCTAATTGGCCTCAACAGTTGTGCAATTAAAGAGACAATCTTCCAAAGAAGCTAAGGCAAAAATGTGATAATATTTATAAAATTTGCTAGTTTATATGTAAATCATCATTAAGAGTCTTTAAAATTTTATTTTATTTTCAATTCATAGAATAAAAGAAGCAATACACAACAAATATACAGCAGAGCTATCGTGAAAATTTATTTTTATCCTTTCCCTTCTCCCCACCCAAGTGATGACTACCATTAGACACAAAAAGATATATGTGTAAAATTATTCTCTCTCTATATATTTCTATTTGGTCCCCTGGCGTCAAGTCTTTATGTTCATCAGTCTATTCTTCACACAGTTATTTATGTGAAATTCTTAAAGCTCAGGTTGGACAATATTGCCCTACTCAAGAAGCTTTCAGATATCCTTATTATTTCTAGGATAAAAATAGAAATTCCTTTCTTTGCCATTGAAACCTCTTCATAATCTGTGTCCAACCCAATTTTCCATGTGTGTTACACATTATCCACCATATATTCCATTTTTTTACTTTTTTGTTGAAGCAATTGGGGTTAAGTGACTTGCCCAGGGTCACATAGCTAGTAGTCTTAAGTATTTGAAGCCAGATTTGAATTCAGGGCCTCATGATTTCAGGGCCAGTGCTCTATTATCCACCATATTTTCTAAACAACCGAACATATTTGCTTTTACTCACACAGGGCATTCCATCTTCAAGCTTGTCTCCTACACCTGGGTTGCACTCCTCACTCAACTCATCTCATAGACTGCCATCTGCCTTCAATACCCAGTAAAAATACTACCAATTAAACAAGGCTTTTCTTTATCCTCCATCCCTTGCAGCCCCCATAAAAAGTACTTTGGACACATTTTGCATTTGTTTTTATATGTATATGTTGTTTTCCCTAATAGAACATTAAATTCTTCAAAACCAAGGACTGTCTTATTTTTGTCTTTGTCTTTCCAGAGACTAGCATGGTACCTGGCATGTAGTAAGTACTTACGAAATACTTATGAATTGATTAATTTTCCACTATATATCAATGTTTTTCCACCTTCAAAAACAAATGGTGAATATGATTAAAAAGAGAGAGTAGAAATAAGAGTAGGGTTTCACCCTTTCATGCTTCTCCTTAATATATCCATGCATAGATACTTTTCATCATCATCCCCCAAAGTCCAGTTACTGTCTTCCAGAGTAGCCCATTCTATTCTTAGCTAGCTCCAATTTTTAGGAAGTTTCTCCTAGTATTAACTGGAAATCTTTGTATCTTTCTGCTACTATTCCTAATTTAGCTTTCTAATGAACAGAATGAGCCCAAGCCCTCTTCCACATGACCGAAATATTTGAAGCCAAGTATGATGTACCAAGCCCTTCCTCAAGTCTTTCTTTTCCATCTAAACATGCTTAATTCCTCCAACCAATGAAAGCTGCTGAAATTAAAATGTGCTATTAAGATTTGGGGTACCACTGCAACTATCCTCACCCAACAAACTTAAAAGCTCATAGTCATGTGGGAAAGACCAAGTTGCACCTGTATATAATCCCACTGGATTTCAAGGGCTCTCCATATCTTGCATGAAATTCTTTGGAACAAAATTATTTTATGAAGCTACATTAAAATAAAATCATTTTATGAAACTATATTAGATAGAAGTCATAGAAACCACCAAATTCAGGTGAAGGTATTGGCACAAAGTCCAATTGACCAGAGAATCTCTCTGTCTCCTCTGAGCTACTATAGAATTAGTTATCTATAGATAAAAATCATCATTTACTTGATGTTTATGTTCTTTATGCCATTATTCATACTATTATTTATATTTATATACACCTACTTTCCCCCAACTAAATCAATTCTCCATAATTTTGTCAGTAACTTGGACCAAGCAATAGATAGTAGGTTTATCACAGTTTTAGATAGCACAAAGCTGGGATGAATTAACACTCAATAACAAAATGAAGATACCCACCCAAAAAGAGATCTTTACAGTTATAGACATTAGTGAATTACAACGTGGGACAAATCTATCCTGCATCCTGTTCTTGTACAATTTTTCAGCTAAAAGTAGTTTTCACATTTTTACATAAAATGTCATCGTATTTGAAAATGGCCATAACTCCATCCACCAAAAAAGGCAGTATTTTAGATGGGTTATAGTTTGTCAAACCCTGGGCTAAAATATTGAGCAAATTCTAATAAAATACAATTTAATAAGAATTGATAATGGGACTTACTCTTGGATCCAAAAAAAAAAATCACCTTCACAAATCCAAGATGGAAGAGGTATGGTTAAGAAGTTTGTCCAAAAAAGAGCTGGAAGTTTTAGTGGATGGTAAGCTCAAAACAAATTATCAATCTGATAAAAAAATTATCAATCTTTCAATTCTGAAAGAAAACTAATATCCTCTTAAGCTTTATTAAAAGAATGATGGTGCTGCTGTTCTCTGATCTGGTCAGATCACATTTTTAGGGATGTTGTTAATTCAGGGTGCTGTGTTTAAGAAAAGACAAAAAAACTGAAGAACATTCAGAATAAGACTACTGTGTTTAAGGGCTTAAATTCATGTCATTTAAGAATCCATTATTGGAACTGGAGTTGTTTATTCTGGAGGAAGACTTAGCAAGGATGTGAGAGCTACCTTCAGGTATTTGACAATATGTTACACAGAAAGGGGGATTGGATTTGTCTTGTTTTTTCAGTAATTTTTCAGTCACATCTGATTGTCTGCGATTCCTTTTAGCATTTCCTTTGCAAAGATTTTTCTTTCTATCTCTTGCTGATGTACTTTTTCAGTAACATATAGAAATGCTTATGATTTGTGTGGGTTTATTTTATATCCTGCAACTTTGCTAAAACTGTTAATTATTTCCACTAAGTTTTTCAATGGTAGGATTATCTAAGTATATAATCTTGTTCTTTTCATCAGAAAAGAGTGATAGTTTTATTTTCTCATTGCCTTTAATTTCTTTTCTTATTGCTAAAGCCAACATTTTTAGAACAATGTTGAATTATAGTGGTGATAATGGGCATCCTTGTTTCTCTTGTAGGGAATGCATTCAGCTTCTCTCCATCATAACTAATTTTTGCTGCTGTTTTTAGATAGATATTGCTTATTATTTTAAGGAAAGCTCCCTTTATCCCTATGCTCTCTATTGTTAATAGTTGATAGTTAAAAGTTAATATGAATAGGCTTTTTCTGAATCTATTGAGATTATCATATGATTTCTGTAAGTTTTGTTATTGATATGGTTGATTATGGTAATAGTTTTCCTGATATTGAACCATTCCCTGTATTCCTGGTATAGATCCCACTTGGTCATTGTGTATTATCCTGCTGATAAGTTGCTGTAATCTCTTTGCTAATATTTTATTTAAAATTTCTGCTTCAATATTCATTAGGAAGATTGGCTTGTAATTTTCTTTCTCTGTTTTGGCTCTTCCTGGTTTAGAAAATACCATATTTGTATCATAGAAGGAATTTGACAGAACTCCTTCTTTACCTATTTTTCCAAATAATTTACATAACATTGAAATTAATTGTTTTTTAAATGTTTGGTAGATTTCATTTGTGCATCCATCTGGCCCTGGAGATTTTTTCTTAGGGAGTTCATTAATTTCTTGTTCAATTTCTTTTTTCTAAAATAGGGCATTTAAATTATTTATTTCCTCTTCTGTTAATCTGGGCAATTTATATTTTTTGTAAATATTCATTCATTTTGGTTAGATTGTTGGATTTTCTGCCATACAGTTGGGCTAAATAGCTTCTAATTATTGTTTTAATTTCTTTTTCATTGGTGGCAAGTTCACTCTTTTTATTTTTTGATGTTGGTGATTTGTTTTTTTTTCCTTTCTTTTTTAAATCAAATTAACTAAAGCTTTATCTAGTTTGCTTTTTTTCATAAAACCAATTCTTAGTTTTATTAATTAGTTCAATCCTTTTTAGTTTCAATTTTATTAATCTGTTCTTTGAGCTTCAGAAATTCTAATTTGGTATTTAATTGGGATTTTTAAATTTGTTCCTTTTATAGGTTTTTTAGTTGCATACCTAACTCATTGATCTCCTTTTTCTCTATTTTATTCTTGTAGCTATTTAGAAATATGAAATTTCCCCTAAGAACTGCTTTGGCTGAGTCCCTATATGTTATCTCATTATTGCCATTCTCTTGGATGAAATTATTGATTGTTTCTGCCTTCCCTTCTATCCAGCCCCTCCCTTTTCTTTCCTCTTTTTTCTCTTACTACTCAACTGAATGACTGTTATTCCTTCTTAGAGTCAAAGCTGATAAGATCAAGCTTCATACAATGTTCATCTCACTTCCTTTTTTCCCTCCAAACTCTGGGATTTGGGGGAAAACCATAAACAAATTAGGAGAGCAAGGAATAATTTACCTATCAGATCTTTGGAGAAGGGAAAAATTTATGACCAGAGAAGAACTAGAGAACAATATGAAAGGAAACATGGACAACTTTGATTACATAAAATTAAAAAAGGTTTTGCACAAACAAAACCAACAGAAACAAGATTAAAAGGGAAGCTGGGGGAAATTTTTATACTCAGTGTTTCTGATAAAGTTCTCATTTCTAAAATATGTAAAGAACAGTGTAAAATTTATAAAGATATGTCATTCCCCAATTGATAAATGGTCAAAGAATATGAACAGACAAATTTCACATGATGAAATTAAAGCCATCTATAGTCATATAAAAAAGCTCTAAATCACTATCGATTAAAGAAATGCAAATTTTAAAAACTCTGAAGTACCATCTCATACCTCTCAGATTAGTTAAGATGATAGGAAAAAATGACAAATGTTGGAGGAGCTGTAGGAAAACTGAGACATTAATGCATTATTGGTGGAATTATGAAATGATCCAACCATTCTGGAGAATAATCTGGAACTATTCCCAAAGGCTATAAAGCTGTGCATACCCTTTGACCTAGCTGTGTCACTCCTGGGTCTGTTTCCTAAGGAAATCATAAAGGAGGAAAAAGGCCCACATGTGCAAAAATGTTTGTAGCAGTTCTTTTTTGTGATAACAAAGATTTGGAAAATGAGTAGTTGCCCATGAGTTGGGGAATGACTGAAAAAGCTGTGTGATATATGAAGGTAATGGAATATTACTGGTCTATAAAAATGATGAACAAGCTGGTTTTAGAAAGGCCTGAGAACTAAGAGAATACCATAAAAACATGTTGTGAAGTCTGGGTTAGCTCCCTGGAGACCTCAGGAACAGCCCAAGCCAGGATAAGTAAAAGTCCTTGGTTTTTAGGGGGAGAAGTGAAGGAGCTAGACAAACAGCCACAAGCTGGCCACCAATCTCCCTTCTCCTGGTCCTGACATAAAGTGAAGTTCTCTGGTCTCTTTCACCTCACCCCTTAATTCTTACCTACAATTCTTTTAACCCCAAACTTTGAGCCAGCATTAACTGTGAGAAGAGCAATTCCAAACATATGCTAACAGAATCATTGTCTCATTTCGAATAGTTAATTAGCCTTAAGTGCTGATTCAAGTGCATCTATTCAGAGTTTCAGCCTTTTACATCTCCAGCTTTCTTTTGTTTTAGAACACAGAGTCACACCATCCCTGACTTCTTAGAGAAGTGAGAACCCCAAAAAGGAGGTTATCACGCCCTCCCCCCAACCTCTCAGGAAAGGAGGTAAAAACACCAAAAAGGTGATTACACACACACACACACACACACACACCGACTTCTCAGGAAGGGAGGTGAAAGAACTAAAAAGGAAATGATCACACCCTCCCTGACTTCCCAGTAAGGGAGGTGAAAAACACCAAAGGGAAGTGGGGAGTCAAGCCAGATATTGTTAGTGAGTTTCTGGGCTGAGGGATCTTACTAGAAACAGGTATACACAAACCCATCAGCATGGGAGGTATTACACAAGCACATAGCAATAAAGCACAGGCTAGCAGTGATGACTCTCCCCAAAGCTGGTGCAGGATCAATGTAGTGTAACAAACATGAATTGTACATGCAAGTAGTGATATAACAAACAATATGAATCAACATGATGTTGTAAAAGATTTCCAGAAGTCTTGGAAGGAGGGTATGTAAATAACAATCACACATACACCTCCTTCAGCAGCCAAGAGATAGTCTAAAACCAATCTATTGTCCATTATTTCATGTGTCAGGGAATCCAATGACCCCTGCAAGTTTTTGAAGTCCTGCAACAGTCTTTTTATGTGTTAGTGAATCCAATGATTCCTGCAGATTTTGAAGTCTTGCAACAGTCTTATCATGTCTCAGAGAATCCAATGGCACCCATCTGATTCCTTCTCCATCTGTAGATATACAAGCAAACCCTCTCTCCCAAGCAGTTAACCTATCTGGTCTCTTCCATTCACCACTTTATGGATCTCTCCCACGTAACCTGGCAATTATCTACTGATAGTGGAGCTGCTCGCACTGGACACTGCCCTTCCAGTGAGTTATAAAATCTGTTCTGCCAGAGCCAGTGCATCTTTGTCAAAAATCAAGAAGTTAATAGTATAAAGAGCTAAATTTAGAAGTTCTCTAGGATTACCTGTGGCAGCAATTCCAAACATATGCTAATAGAGTCATTGTTTTATTTCAAGTAGGTAATTAGCCTTAAGTGTTCACTAGTCTGATTCAAGTGCACCTATTCAGAGTTTCAGCCCTTTACATGACTTCTTTTCACTTTCACTACTCCTGTGTATTTTCTTTGCAAACTTAAAGAAAAGTAAAATGAAATGTGTTGTAATCCTCTTACAGGTGAAATCATCACAGGTAAAATCTACATCCTCATTTAGTCTCATAAAACACATATTTCACATGTATATAAGTGGACCTGGGAATACCAGGAAGTGTGAGGGACTGCCAATAAAAACAAATATAGATGGACAGGGATAAGCTGTGACCTAAACATCTATAGGCCGCTTAGAAAAATTAGTTTCTCTGGTCAGAAACTGAGGAAAATGTGGATGTGGGATCCTCCTACCCTTTGATATTGTCTGCTAATTCTACTTCTTCCAAATATGGTTTGATACCCAAATCAGGAATAGATGAAATAGGGAACCATTGACTTTACATACTTAATTAACATTGTGAAAATTTCAAATTAAATTTCATCTACTGGTCTAATACAAAAAGCTTCTTCAGTTGTGGTTTGCAACCCCATATAGGGCTGTTAACTGAATGTGGGGGCCATGAAATTATGATTTATTAGTAAATATTTGATCTGTATTCCTATTTTATAGACAAATATGTCTGGAATCACATAAATAAATTTCTTGGGCAAAAAGAAGTTGCAAGTGGAAAAAGTTTAAGAAGCACTGGTCCAGTAGATGTCTTTTCTAAGAACAAAGATTGCACCTTTGGTGATTTGAGAGCCTTAGCTTTTTATATCAAGTATCCTTCTCCCACTATTGTATCTATCTATCTATCTATCTCTCTACTCCATCTGTTTATCTACCTAGATGTGGTAGAAATGTGTACACACACACATATGACCTACATGTTTATATATATATATATATATATATATATATATATATATATATAAATGTATATGTATACACATACATTTTCTTTATGTGTCTCTCTATCTCTTTGTCTCTCTGTTTTTCTCTTGAACTATTTTTCTAGGCCTTAGAACAATCACAGGAATTAAATGCAGAGCCACATGCACTCACCTAGACTGTCACAGCCTTGCCCTGGAAGCTCCTTGCTATTCCTCTTAGAAACTCTCAGAGAAAGGGAAGATATACCAGACAATGATGTTCAAGAGAATGTTACTTCACCATTCATTCCTATGGTATTGTAATTCCTGTGGTATTGTAAGAATCCCAAAGACTGGATTGACTTAGCAATCATATATCTTGTTGCCACAAATATCTTGTGTAAATAGGTCTTAGAAATAGAAATGAATAAATTTAGCAGCTAATTAATTTCTATTTTCCTCCCCCTCTCTTATTGACAGTTAATAATGAAATTAGCATCTTTGTAAATTAGCCTATCTAAGGGAGATTACAATTATGCTCAGGAATCACTTTCTTGCCAAATCAGACTAATACTTGGTCTCCAAACTTGATGTGTCATTTCCTGACCCAATACAGAAGTTGTAGTGCTTACCTCCCAGTATTTGTTGTAAGAATTAAATGAAATGATAATTATAAAGAGCTTAGCACAGTGGTAGGCACGTAGTAACACTATATAAACATTAGCTGTTGCTGATGTTGTTATTTATATACTACAATTTCTCTAATTTATGGTGGCCTACTTTATTTTTTTCTGGCACCATGAAAAAATGCTGTTATGAATATTTTGACACATATGAGATATTTCTCTTTGCTGTTAACCTTGCCAGGATCTGGATCACTTAGTCAAAGGCTATGAATGATGTAGCAATCTATCTTGCATAATTTCAAATCATTTTCTGAAATGGTTGACGAATTTGTAGATTTGCTAATAGCACATATCATGTGCTTGTCTTTCACAATCTTTCCAGCACTGACTATTCTTATCATCATTTAAAATTTTATGATTGTGAAATTAAAACTTGGAGAGATTTTAATATTTATTTCTCCTTTTATTAGTGATAAGCTTTTTGTAATCCTTTTTTTTTTCATTTTTAACCTTTTTGTTCATATTCTTTTAGCATTCAAGACATGTCTCTTACTCACAGTCATTTTGTAGTCAACTCCTTATGCAGTACATTTTGAAGGTTTTTGTCAGAGATGTTTGATCCAATGATATTTTCCTATTTCACACCTTCTCTTATTATTTTAGTAGTTTTTGTTTTGTTCCTACAAAATATTTTAAATATGTGAAACAGTTCATTTTATCTTTATGATTTCCTCCATCCTTTGTTTGATCATGAAGCGCTCCCTCCCCAATTCTCCAAAAAAAGCAACAAAAAGATCTCAGTTACCTACAGGAGAAAATTAAAAAGTCAACTCTATGGCATTTAAAGCTCTTCTGGTCCTTCTTAGCTTTCTAATCTTCTTACTTGTTAATCTCTTTCTAACCTTCCATAATCCAACTTCATAGTTCTCTTTGCTATTCTCATATATGAGTCCCCATTTTTCCACTCGATGTCTTTGTTCTAACTTCCCTCAATGCCTAGAATGTTCTCTATCCCCATTTTCCTTGGCTTCCTTCAAGACTTAGATTATCTTCTTTGGGAAGCCTTTCCTGGTCCCTGTAGCTGATAGTACCTTCTCCTCTAGGGTTATTTTCTACATATTCAGTGACTATATTTTCTTTGAACCAATTACTTATAACTTGCTCCCTTTAGAATGTGAATTCCTCAAGGGCAAGGATTTCATTTCTTATTATCTTTGTAAACTTATTACTTAGCACAGTGCCTGAGGGGAAGGGAAGGGAAGAGCACAAGCATCTACTTTGTGCTATGTTCTGACTAGTACTTTTAAAATGTTATCTCATTTTACCTTCATAACAACTCTGGGAGGCAGGTGCTATCATTATTCTTATTTTACAATTGATGAAACTGAGACAGACAAAAATAAAGTGATTTGCCCAGACTTACATAACTAAAAAACATCTGAGATTGGATTTGAATTCAAGCCTTCTGATTCTAGGCCCAAAGATCTATCAAATATATCACCCAGCTACTTGTTGATTAACTATTCTAATTATTAATTTTTTTTTTTTTTTTGGTGTGAACATTGACTTTTAGGTTGATTATTCAATTGGACAGGGGAATTTTGCTCTAGTAGATTTGAGTTCTTGAGTAGTAATTCTGATTACTGTTTTTTTGGTGATTTTTTTTTTTTTTTTTTTTTTTGCTTCTAGGTCATGCTTGCATAGTTGGCAACCCTAATACACTCTTTTTTTTTTTTTTAATCCAATACCAAACAATAGTGATTTGGTACTGCTTTATAATCTACTTTTATAGTATAGCTATGGTAATTCTAGGCTTCCTTCATTCCAACTTTTGAAAATTACTTCTTTAGAAATTATTGATTTTTTTATTGTTCCAAATTCAATTTGCTATTGTTTTATCTAGTTCTATAAATCAGTTTCATAAGCATTTGGTAAGCACACATTATGTGCCAGGTACTATGCTAAGTTCTAGGTATACAAAAAGAGACAAAGGATGATGTCCGATCTCAACCAGTTTACAATCTAATGGAGACAACAAGCAAAGAGGTACAAACAAGATATCTATACTATATCTGTGTGTGTGTGTGTGTACATATAAAGTGTTAATATTTTGTTTGAGGATTTTTCTTGATCAATTGAAATAATCAGGCCATAATTGTTTAGGTTTGGATTGATTTATCCTAATCTGATTTTCTTTGTCTAAGGAAATTTTAATGAGGAAACTTCTATCATTAAAGATTGTCATTTGTTCTAAAATTTGTCCTTAAGGTGTTACCTGGGGACAATGAGAGATTAATTGAATGGACAAAGATGGAACTTGAATTCAAACCTTACTGAGAGACCACTCTATTTATGCCATGCTGACTCATTTTGTTATTTATAGGAACAATTGTGCTTCTAATAATTAAGCACTTTTGTCTTCCTGGTAAAAATACAACCTGGAACTAATGAATCATTTTTGAAGATGTTGTTCTAGTCTCTTTATTAAAATTTAATTTACGTTTGCAACATTAATTAGGAATGATAATCAATAGTTCCTTGTGTCATTCATCCCTGGTTTGGGTGTCAGGACTATATTTGGCTCATAAAGTAATTTAGTAGAGTAGCAGCAAAGTTGTGTGTGTGTGTGTGCGTGTGTGTGTACATACACAAAAACACACATAAATTATATAAATTGCAAAGTGTAAGTCCTCCCTGACCAGTTATGTTTTGTTTTCCTTCAATTTTTTGGTTTACTTTGATCATTAATTTTCCTCGATTTTTTACTCTGTTTACTCAGTTTTTCTATGATTTTTATATCTCTATTTTTTCCTTTGTTGGTTGATTATAATATATATATATATGTATATTTAAAATAACCATTTCTTTCCATAAATTTACAAATTTTTTTGCTATAACATTGTATACAGAAGTATACAATTCTTCTCTTTCTTTTTTGCCCTCATTATATGTTACCCTGTTCCATATGTATCTGTGATGGAAAGATAGAATACTGGATTTGAAGTCAGGAAAATCTAAATTTGAATCTTATCTCAGAGACTTACTATCTCTGTGACCTTTGTGAGCCTCAATTTCATCATCTATAAAATGGGGATAATAATAGTGCTTACCTTACAGAATTGTTGTGAAGATCAAGGGAGAGAAAATATGTAAAGTGCCTTTTTACTCCTTATAGCACTACATAAATGCGACCTCTTATTATTTTTGTTTTTATTACCATTATTTGATATTCTTCCAGTGGATGTTTTACTTAAATATGACAAGTCTTTTTTTTAAATGTGTATCTTCAGTGTTTGGCATGGTGCCTTTTACATAAAAATTGCTTATTTAAAACTATAGTTGAATATTAATATATAGATATTTGTGTGGCAAATTTGAGGGATGGGCAAGAAGATTCCGCTATCATGATATTCCTTATCTCTGTACCTGAAAAAAGGATATATCCATACTTATTATGGATGTTGAAAAGAGGCATTAAAGTATGAACATTCTGTCTATAGATAAGAAAGAAATGGAATGAAAATACTTGAAGTCAGTATCAACCATTAACAACAGAAGCACAAATTAGCATACCCAATGAAGAGTTCCTTTGTGTATTAAAGTTCAGAAGGAATGGAGTATGAGAGATGGATTTTGATTAGATGCAGGTGAACAGAAATTATGGAAGAATAGAGTATGAGGCTCTATTTGGGCACCTAATCCTAAGAGAGGGCACCTTGAACAAAGGGGAAGAAATTCCTTTTCCTTTACTGTCCTTATCCTTTATTCCCTTAGCCTCTTCATAAATTTCCCTATAGCTATCCCTTCTCTTGTAAGCAGATACTAACATTCTACAAATTTATTTTACATAATTTTGCATATTTGAGATTGTTACCTACCAATTAGTTGAATCCACCTAACTCAATAAACATTTATTAAGAATGTATAATGTGCCAAGCACTGTGTTGGGGCTTAAAGGTGCAAAAATTAAAAATTCTATTTTTGTTTTCCTTTTTGTGTGTTTCAGATTAGCTTGGCCAAGTTTGTTATTCTTGCTTTTCTGCTTAATCTCTCCCAAGGATCCCAATAAGTGTTTCCCAGCCTAGGGGAGAAGATTTCTCCATAGTGACCATTCATACAGTCTAGCTACTATGACAACCTGTTACTAGAGATATTTGTAGGACTTCCCTACCTGCCTTCCCACCCTTTCTCCTTGGGTCAAAAACAAAAATGAATTTTTCCTATAATGCCTTTTTAAAATCTACCTCTAATGATTTCTGTAGATATATCCGAAGAGATATATTTTCTCAGTGTGACCTGAATACCTTTATGCTAAGGGAGATCACTAATAAAGTTCTTCATCCAGGATCCTGTTAATGCCTTACCCAGGCCTGACAGTAGTGCTCTTATCTCTGGGACCACGTCTATACAGGGACAATAGAAGCTCATCTGCACACCCCATCTTCCTCCCAGCCTCTTTGTTCAGGTGTCTGGAGACAAATAGGTGCAGAACCTATCATGTCAATGACTGATGTCCTGCAGAAATAACAACAGTGAAGTGATGTAGGTGTATGCCTGTGTGCATGTGTATATGCTTGTGTGTATGCTATTACTAACAGAAAGTAAGAAATGCATATTTCCTGATTTGAAATTGTTCCATCTAATCCAATCCCTAGATTATTCTTTGAGGTCTGGTAACTGCTTCTGCATATATTACAGCCCTTACTTCAACAGCTACAGCTATTGAAGAGCCCAAAAAGAACATTTTCATCCCTGAAGTCTATGGTGCTACTGAATGGTTCATCACAGGAAAGATAGCTAGGTGGTCTAGTGAATAGAGTTCAGGAACTAAAGGAAGACCTGAGTTCACATAATAAACTCAGACTATATGACCCTGGACAAGTCACTTACCTTGTATCTTAATCTTCTCATCTGTAAAATGGAGATAATAATCATACTTACCTCTTGGAGTTGGTGTGAACATCAAGTGAAAAAATATTTAGAAAGCACTTAGCACAACGCTTGACACACGGTCAGTGTTAAATAAATGTGAACTATTTTATGGTTTTAATATGTAAAGGATCCTAAGAAAGATGCATTATTATCAGTATAGTATCAGTATTTGCCACTACGCTCTAAGGATCATGAGACTGCAGCTGACTTGCAGCTAAAATCTTTCCTATATGAGGTTTTTCCTTATTCGAATATGAGCTCATTGAGAACAGGGATTGCTTTGCTTTTCTATTTAAAGTCCACTATTTTGAACATAGAAAACATTTATATTTTTATAGTTTATTCATTTATTTGTTGTTTGATTCTTTGCATATTATAATACACTTGTTTATTGATGAAAAATAAAAGATTTTTTTAAAAAAAATGCAGTCAAGACCATATTTATTACTTAGTGATTAGAGAGCCTGGTGTGCTCTGGACACTCATCTGGGAAAGGACTAGACAGATTATTTCTTTATGTCTCCCCAGGTAGCACCACAATAAAAAAAAAAAAAAGATTAACCCTTCTTAGTCTCAGTGTTTTCGGCTATAAAGTGGAGATGCTAATACTTATATTAACTACCTTCCAGAGTTCTTCTGAGGAAGCAAAAAACACTGTGTAATCCTTAAAGTGCTGAAGAAATGGGAATTATTTTTGTTTTCAATAATAATAATAATAATAATGATAATGATGATCTGATGATGAGGAGGAGGAAGACATTGGTGGTGGGGATAATAATGCTGCACTCTAGCTGATGATGCAGAACTGCATGTTGATGGCCCTCACAGGAAATGTTTTCTCTCTGTGGATTCTCACTCCTTAGTAAATTTCCACAGGGTGTTGTGCTGTGCAGATCCCTCTCAAGAGGCTTCTCACATTACTCATTTTATTTTTTTTCTAGCAGACATTGTGAGAGCAATCCAGCTACTACTGTTTTAGTGCCTGACTGATTCTCCTACTGTCGGTTAAGGAAAGTTTGGGGGTTTGTTTCTTCTCCAGTCCTTTACTATATTTCTTAGACCATATTCTCCCACTATTGTATTGCATTGTGATAAAGCCACTTACTACCTGTGTGACCTCGGATGAAAAAGACTTGTTAAGTCTCAATTTCCTCATCTATAAGTGGAGACAATAATACCAGCATTCATTGATCTATCCCACAGACTTGGGGTAAATAGCCAATGTGTTTCCTCTTTGGAATCACATGACATCATGCCTGCAAAATTTCTAGAGATCTTAAAGCCTATCCTTCTCCCTCTCTCAACAGGTCCAGATGTTTTAAGACCAGGTATGTAAAATCACAGAATTTCAATATGAAGATACACTAAGCTTTAGGACATTTTCCATTATTTAGATCATAAAGCATAAAATAGGCTTTAATACTTCAAAGCATTTTCAATGTTTCTAGTCTGTCCAATAGTGCAGATTAAAGTTCATTCAAATCTAGAGGAAACACTTTATCAGATCGCGAGATGTGATAACCTCCAAGTCTCCAAGAAGCTGTTATTGAGAATTCTATTCAAAGTACATCAAAAATAATTTGCTTTATAGTCTAGTGGAAAGGCCAGGTTATTTTTTAAACAAGATCCTTACAGGTCGGATAAGACTTTGAAGATTTCTTGGAGACATTCTGAGAAGATTTTAACAATTCAGTTTACACAAAATCTGCAAATCAATAAATCCATTGATTTCAGAGGGGAAAGTGGCTTCATTGTGGAAATTGCCAATGGTATGTATGTATTTGATCTAGAACCTCTATCTAATGAAGAATCTAGACCTTTAAATGAGCACTCCACATTAGCTACGGCTCCTTTTCCTCCTTCAATCAGTACTCCTCCTACTTCTCACCATGGCCATCTTCAAGCCCAAAGATCAGGGACTAGATCCTGATTTCAAGGTGGATACCAAGGTTGACCACATCTATTTTCATGACTTCTTTGAGACTCATGGGACATTCTCTTCTCCCATCCCTGAGATTTTATTCCAGTGTGCAAAGCAGATCTGGTTTGAGCTTCAGAGCTGGTCCCAGAATTTGCCAAGAAAATGTTAAGATGATTGCCCTTTCTATTGACTCTGTCCAAGATAATTTTTTTCAGGAGAAAGGATATTCATGTATACAGTGGAAATGAGTCCACAGAGAAGCAATATTTCCTCATCATTGGTGATCACAAATGGGACTTAACCATCAAGTTAGGCATGCTAGACTAAGATGAACAGAATAACTAGAGCATGCCTGGGCATACCAACTCCTTTGGTATTTATTTTTGTCCATTCTCTCCCAGTAACAATTGGTGGGAACTTTGATGAAATCTTCTGAGTGGTTGATTCCCTTCAAATGACAGCATACAAAAACATTGCTACTCTTGTTAATTGAAAATGCGGAGAAGGTTTCATGGTTATTCCAAGAGAATGACAATAATGAGATAGCATACCAAAATTTATGGGATGCAGTCAAAACAATTCTTAGAGAATATTTTCTATTTCTAAATAGTTATTTGAATGAAATAAAGAGATCTAGAAAAGGAACAAATCAACCCCCATTACCAAATTAGAAATTCTGAAAATCAAAGGAGTTTAATAAAATTGACAGTAAGATTATTGAACTAATTAGTAAAACTAAGAGTTGGTTTTATGAAAAAAAAATCAACAAAATAGCTAATGTTTTGGTTAATTTGATTTTAAAAAAGCAACAAAAAACAACCAGCAATAAAAATGAAAATGATAACTCAATGAAGAAGAAATCAAAGTAATAATTAGAAACTATTTTGCCCAACTGTATGCCAACAAATATGACTTTTAATTGAAATGAATGAATATTTACAAAAATACAAATTGCCTAATGTAACAGAAAAGGAAATAAAGAATTTTAGAAAAAGAAATTGAACAAACCATCAGTGAACTACCTAAAAAAATTTCTCCAGGCCAGATAGATTTACAAGTCAATCTACCAAACATTTAAAGAAAAATTAATTCCAATACTATGTAAAATATTTGGGAAAATAGGCAAAGGAGGAGCACTGCCAAATTCCTTCTGTGTCATAAATATGCTACTGACACCCAAACCAGGAGGAGTAAAAAACAGAATTTTTAAATTACAGACCTAACTGATATTGGTGCAAAATTTTTAAATAAAATATTAGCAGAAAGATTATGACAACTTATCACCAAGATAATATACTATGACCAAATGAGATTTATACCAGGCATTCAGGGCTGATTCACTATAAGGAAAATAATTGGTGCAATTGACCATATCAATAACAAATTGATATTTCAACAGAAATCATATAATAATCTCAATATATAATGGGAAAAGCTTTTGACAAAGCACACACCCATTCCTATTAAAAACATTAGCAAGAAACAGGAAAATTATTTTCTCATTTGATCCTCTCAATAACTTTGAGAAGTAGATGCTCATCATCCTCATTTTGCAGATGAAGAAATTGAGGAAATTGAATTGTCCAGCTAATTAGTGTCTTAACTCAGGTCTTCCTGACTCCAAACACTGTGCCACATAGTAACAATATGAGCTTATATAATTAAACACAAAGTAGTCTAAGGGAAGGAGTGGAAAATAAGTAGGAGGGGGTAAATTTTGGAAGGATTACTGTAGAAGGAGGAACCTAAACTAATCTTTAAAGGAAGATAAGAATTCTGACAAATGACTATAAGAAGGAATTTTATTTCAGAAATAGAGAATAAGTTGTCAAAATGCATAGAAGCCAGAGACTAAATTTTGCATTCCAGGAAAAAAATAAGGCCGCTAATATGGTTTGGCTATAATTTTTAGTGCAAGGAAGTTGAGTGATAAGAGAAAAGGATCAGCAGATTTAAGTATATGAGGATGGAAGAAATTACCTGGAAATTGACTGATGAATTCCATGATCTGGAATAGGTAAAGCTTTTCTCTAACAAACCTACTAGAGCCAGTTTCTGGAGTTCCAGGAGCCCTCCTACATGTCAGTGGACACATACAAGAACCATTGCTCCAGAATACAAGGTTAATTGGGTCTTAGTGCTCCTATCCTTAAATTACAAATATTTAATGAACAATTCCAAGAAGGATATTCTCTAGGAGTAATTATGTAAAAGGAATTTGTACATCCTTCTATTCCTTCCAGCATGTCCCTGATATTATATTATTTACATACAGAATCTCAAGGTAGAAAGACTCAATTAAGCTATGGACCAACCCACAAGACTTTCTCCATTATCCATATGGCAAACTTAATGTGTGTGTGTGGAGGGGGAGGACGTATTGATGGAAATTCCCTGCCTCAGCAGGGAGAGAAGCAGTGGCAATAGATATCCTGCTGAGACAAGTGTGAAGAAATTTTAACAGACATGTACAGAGTGAGAAAACATTTGATCAAAGTCCACAGACCAATCTACTCTGGAGTCAGAGGACTTAGTTACTATTTCTATGACTTTGGTCAAGCTAGTTAACCTTCCTGAGCCTCACTTTTCTCCTCTATAAAATGAGAAGATTGGACGAAGTGACCTCTGAGGTTCTTAGATCTCTGACTTTATGATCCCAGAGTTTAAAAGCATTAGTTGCCTTTGATTTTACTGCTCTTGTCATGAAGACAAGTCTGGACATACTACAATTGACCAACAAAAACAACAAATAAGGGTGTTGTGTTCCATCTCTAAGTTGCCTTCCAGCTTTGCCTTTCTAGTCTCTTTCTAAGCAAGTTCAACTCTTATTAATAGCCTACTATGTGCAGAACACTCCAGGCAATGCTGGAGAAATAGAAAGAAGAAATGAGATACAATTTTTATGGAGCTAATTGTTTATTGAGATTTGACTTCAACTTAGTTCTAATTAATTCTGAGATAAACTAAGATTAGAAGCAACATCATGGATAGATGAGTAATCTTGAAGTCACAGAGATTTTAAACCCTGTTTCTGATACACACTACCCATGAGACCATGGGACAAGTCACTTAAACTCTCACTGCCCCAGGAAATTTTTTAACATTGTAAGTTACTGATGAGCTGATGATGGAGAGAGTTCCCATATAAGTAGCTTCCAATCCTTGAGAAATTTAATCTGAATAATGCCTTGTTTGCAATGTGCTATAACCTATCAAAAATGCCTCTCTAGTGCCTTTTGGGTGATCCTCAATAAATTATTCACCCTAGCTGTCTTCACTTCTCATTCATTTTTCATCCCTTGACATCTGGTCTCTGACCTCACTCCTTAACTTAAACCAATAATGTCTTAATTACCAAATCCAGACTTTTTTTTCAGTCCTCATACTTTTTGAACTTTCTGTGGTATTTGTTACTGCTGAATATTCTAAGCTCTTGGATTTCTTTCCTCATTGAGTTTTTGTGATGCTGTTAAGGCTTGGTTCTTCTCCCTGTATGACTTCTCAGAAAGAGGAAGATAAGGAGGGTATGAAGGAAAGAGAAGAGTAATAAAAGAAGGAAGAGAAGAATGAGAAGAGAAACAGAGATAGAGAGAAAAGGAAGGATAGAGTTAAGAGAAAACAGGGATAGAGAAGTCTCCTTGTTGGATCATCATTCTCCAATTGTGAGTGTACACTAAGACTCTGTGTTATAGACCCTCCTTTTTCTTACTTTACACTCTCTCTTGCATGTGTTTTATTATTTCTTTAGAAATGACTTAAATCTATACATCTAGTCTCTCTCTCCTTATCTCCAGTTGCACATGACTAATTTTCTGTTGATTGTCACACTTAATGTTTTGTGAAGCATTTTAAACTTAGCATGCTCAAAACAGAATGCATTTACTTTTCCCAAAAAACTACATCACTTCTCAAATTTCCCCTTATCCTCCAAAGGCATCATCATCTTTCCAGACACTCAGATTTACAGCTTTGTAATTGTTCTTGACTCTTCACTAACATTCGTCTTATAAATTCAAACAATCAATAAGTCTTGTTGAATCTACCTCTATGCCATGTGTTTCATCCATCCATTTTTCTCTATTCACATGCTTACTTCCCCAGTTTATGCCCTCATCACTTTGATTCTGGTTTATTGAAATAGACCGATAATTGATCTTTCTGGTTCTAGCCTCTCTCCCCTTCAGTCGATTGTCTATACAATGCTAAAGTGATATTCCTCAGGTATAAGTATGTCAATATCAATCTTATATTCCATCAACTAAGATAGTTCTTTATTACATCTAGGATCAAATGCAAATTATTATGTTTGTCATTTAAAGCCCTTAAGAACCTGACTCCACCCTACCTTTCTAATTTTATTGAACATTATTTACCTTAATATATGCTCTGGTCTAATCAATATAACCTTGCCATTTGCAGTGGGTCATTTCCCTGTGTTTTTGCACTGACCATTTCCCATACTTAGATGCATTCCCTTAAGACCTCTACCCCTTAGAATCTTTAGCTTACTTCAAAGTTCAGCTCTTTTTAAAAAATCTTTTTAAAATTATTAAAAGCTTTTTATAAAATCTTTTTATCTTTTTAAAAATTATTAAAGCTTTTTATTTTCAAAACATATGGATGGATAATTTTTCTTTTTTTCTTTTTTATTGTAGCTTTTAATTTACAAGATATATGCATGGGTAATTTTTCAGCATTGACAATTGCAAAACCCTTTGTTCCAATTTTTCCCTTCCTTCCCCCCCCCCCATTTCCTACATGGCAGGTTGACCAATACATGTTAAACATGTTAAAGCATAAGTTAAATACAATATATGCATACATGTCCATACAGTTTTTTTGCTGTACAAAAAGAATCAGACTTTGAAATAGTGTACTTGTGAAAGAAATAAAAAATGCAGGTGAACAAAAATAGAGGGATTGGGAATTCTATGTAGTGGTTCATCGTCATCTCCCAGAGTTCTGTCACTGGATGTAGCTGGTTCAATTCATTACTGCTCTGTTGGACTTGGTTCATCTCATCACTGAAAAGGGCCACGTCCATCAGAATTGATCATCATATAGTATTGTTGTTGAAGTATACAACGATCTCCTGGTCCTGCTCATTTCACTCAGCATCAGTTCATGTAAGTCTCTCCAGGCCTTTCTGAAATCATTTTGCTGATTATTTCTTACAGAAAAATAATATTCCATAATATTAATATACCAGGCCTTTCTGAAATCATTTTGCTGATCATTTCTTACAGAACAATAATATTCCATAATATTAATATACCACAATTTGTTCAGCAATTCTCCAATTGATGGATATCCACTCTGTTTGAATGAATAATTTTTCAACATTGACTCTTGTAACACCTTGTGTTCCAAATTTTATCTTACTTCCCCCCAACCTCTTCCCAAGATGGCAAGTAATCCAATATGTTATACATGTTAAAATACGTTAAATCAAATATATGTAAATATATTTATACAATTATCTTTCTGCACAAGAAAAATCCAATCAAAAGGGGGGGAAAATGAGTAAGAAAACAAAATGCAAGCAAACAACCACAACAAAAGCAAACAAAATGCTTTGTTGTGATCCATACTCAGTTCCCAGAATCCTCTCTTCATCACAAGATCATTGGAGCTGACCTCAATCATTTCATTTTTGAAAAGTTATGATATATGAATGTTATGGAATATTATTGCTCTATAAGAAATGATCAACAGGGTGATTTTAGAGAGGCCTGGAGAGACTTATATGAATTGATGCTAAGTGAAATGAGCAGAACCAGGAGATCATTATACACGGCAATAGCAATATTATACAAACTAGCAGGAAATAAATCTAGACAAGCTATGAGTTTTTTTTTTTTTTTTGACGGTTGTTGCTATCTTTCCAGCAGTTTCTAGTTGGAAGAGATAGAAGGAAAATTAAGCTGAAAATTACTAAAGAATGGTCAACTGTCCAAACCCAAATACCCCAGCTTTTGGGATAAGAACTCACTATTTGACAAAAACTGTTGGGAAAACTTATGGGCATCCACTCAGTTTCCAGTTTCTTGCCATTACAAAAAGAGCTGCCACAAACATTTTTGCACATGTGGGTCCCTTTCCCTCTTTTAAGATCTCTTTGGGATATAGGCCCAGTAGAAATACTGCTGGATCAAAGGGTATGGACAGTTTGTTAATTTTTTAAGCATAGTTCCAAATTGCTCTCCAGAATGGTTAGATTATTTCAAAATTCTACCAACAATGTATTAGTGTCCCAGTTTTCCCACATACCCATCCAAATCTTTTCCTGTCATCTAAGCCAATCTGAGAGGTATATATTGGTAGTACCTCAGAGTTGTCTTAATTTGCATTTCTCTGATCAATAGTGATTTAGAGCACCTTTTCATATGGCTAGAAATGGTTTAAATTTCTTCATCTGAAAATTGTCTGTTCATAACCTTTGACAATTTATCAGTTGGAGAATGGCTTGAATTCTTATAAATTTCAGTCAATTCTCTATATATTTTAGAAATGAGGCCTTTATCAGAACCTTTAAATGCAAAAATATTTTTCCCAATTTATTTCTTCCCTTTTAATCTTGTCTACATTAGTTTTGTTTGTACAAAGACCTTTTAACTTCATATAATCAAAATTATCTATTTTGTGTTCAATAATGAGTTCCAATTCTTTGGTCACAAATTCCTTCCTTTTCCACAGATCTGAGAGGTAAACTATCCTATGTTCTTTTAATATGCTTATAATATCACTACGTCTAAATCATGAACCCATTTTGACCTTATCTTGATTGATATATGGTGTTAAGTGTGGGTCAATGCCTAGTTTCTGTCATATTAGTTTCTAATTTTCCCAGCAGTTTTTTCAAAAAGTGAATTCTTATCCCACAAAGTGGGGCCTTTGGGTTTGTCAAATATAGATTGCTATAGTTATTGACGATGTTGTCCTGTGAACCTAACCTATTCCACTGATCAACTACTGGAAGAATGAAAACTGAGAAAAAATTGAGAATAAGGTCATATAACTTCTCTGGACCTCAGTTTCCTCAACAGCAAAATGCAAGGAGTGAACTAGATGACCTTAGAAGATCCTTGCATCTCTATATCTATGATATAAATTGAAGGATATTTAGTTCAAAAGGGCATTAACTCCTTTTGCTTAATTATCTCCAGTTCATAATTAAAATATCCTAGTAATTCTCCCCAGCATGCAACAGGACTCATATGAACCTAGTATCAGAGTCATTATGGTGCTATAATTACCTTCAGTTAATAGTAAATTCAAGTAGATAACAAGAAAAATAGAACAAGAGCAAGAGCGAGAGCGAGAGAGAGAGAGAGAGAGAGAGAGAAACAGAGACAAAAATGGATAGAATGACACAGAGGCAGAGAAACTGAGATAGAGGCAGAAAGAGATGCGTCCCATCCTAATACTTATCAAGAATGAAACTTTAACATTACAGTTTTTTGGTGTTTTTTAGACCTTTTGAAAGAACTTTACTCTTAGGAAATAGAAAGAGCTAAGACTAAGAGGTCATAAATATCTTCACAAGAAAAAATTAAGTATGTGAAACTGTCATTCAGTGGATTCTCTCTTTCTTCCTTATTTTGTTTTATTTGGTTTTCTTGACCCATTTTATTTTATTCTGATGTCCTTGATTCATCTTCTGTTCTTAACTGTTATATCTTAAATGTCTGGTATAATTCACAGGAAAGATCTTCTTACTTGACCTTTCTCTGTATTGAGGATTCTTCCTTCAGTCATCTGCTTTGTTCATCCATATGGTATATATCAATTAATTGACCCACATCTTAACCTCCCCCCTCCCAAAAAATATCTGTTCCAAGATTCCAGAGTTCCTAGATAAATCCAGACAAAATATACTCAATACATGACAAAACCAGGTTCTCTCACATCACATATTTCTTTTATACTTTCTGCTACCCCCTCTTTTTAATGTTCAACCTTTTTTTTAATCTACTTGCTCCTTCCCTTTTGCCTATGGAAATATTCACACATCTCAAATCCATAAACATTTAAAAATTTTTCAGTTGACCATGGCATCTGCTTAAATTATCACTGCTTGTCTCAGATAACAGCTGTCTACATCTGTTGAAGATCAAATAGGTGGTTCAGTGGGTAGAGTAATGGGCTTGGAATCAGGCAAACTGTCCAGTATCTTTGCCAAAATATCCTTCAAATGAGGTCATGAAGAATCTGGCACAACTGAAGCAACTAAACAATAAAAACTACACAACAATTGGCTCTACTTTCTTACGTCTCACTTCCCATCTGCTTGAAAACTAGCTGCTGATTCCATCACTTCTCTGAAATGCTTTTCTCAATGTCTCTGAGGAATGTTCTAATTGCTGAAACTAATGGCCTTTTCTCAGTCTTCATCCTTCTTCAGAATATGGCCCCATTGACTGTATCTTTGCCCCTCAATATAATCTTTCTCATGGGTTTTTTGAGACATAGTTTTCTCTTGGTTCCACTTCTGTTTAATTAATGTTCTTTTTCAGGCTCCTCTGCTGGAAAATGATTCATATCCCACTTTCAGTTCATAGACATAAACCAGGGCTCTATTCTGAGTCCCTTTTCTTCTCTCCTCTTTTGATGATATTATCAGTTCAATAATCACTTCTATGAACATGACACCAAATAATTAATTTTATAGTAGTTGGAATTTGGTAAAGTACTTTACATATCTCCTGAGTTTCAAAATAATGTTGGCAGTTACTATCCACATTTTTTGGATGAGAAAATTGAGCCTGAAAAAGTTAAGTGATTTGCCTAGGATTAAGTAGTCATTAAGTATTTGAGGAAGTGTTTGAACACAGTGCTTCCTGAGGACAACTTAAACAATATCCCTTAGTTCAAGAATCTATAGCCAAATCTATAATTATAGCCAAAATCTATATATACAGGCTTCATTTGTCTCATGAACTCATGTTTACATCAATAGCTTCCTTACCCTATCTACCTACATATTTCATAAACATCTCAAAGTCAACATGTCTAAAATAGAACTCATCTTTTCCCCAAAACCTATCTCCTAGCTGCCCTATTTCTTTCAACAATACTACCATCTAGCAAAGAAATAAAAATTGAGGGGAAGTCCATCAGTTGTAAAATAGTTGAATGACTTTCTTATGACTGTTCTATAAAGAAATGATGAGCAAGATATTCTCAGAAAAACCCAAAAAGACATATGAACTGATCCAAAGTGAAATGATAAGAACCAGTAGAACACTGTATATAATAACAATAATGATGTATGATAATTAGTTGAGAAAACTTAGTTGTTTTCAGTAATATAATGATCTAAGATGATTCTAAAGTATTCATGATAGAAAACACAATATCCATGTCCAGAAAAAGAATTGGTAGAATGCAAATGTAGATTGAAGTACACAGTTTATTTACTTTATTTTTCTTGGGTTGGTTTTTTTGGGGGGCTGGTCTGTGTTTTCTTTTACAACATGACTAATGTGGAAATATGTTTTGTGTGACTGCACATTTATAACCTATATCAGATTACAGTGTCTTCTCAGTGATAGCAAATGATAAGAGGAAAACCAAAATTACTTAATTTTTAATGTGTCTGTGCTTCTTCTACTAAGTAGGAAGCAACTAGGTGGTACAGTGAATAATAGAACACTGGACTTGGTGATAGGAAGGCCTTAATTCAAATCTGGTATTTTTGTAACCTTGATCAGATCATTTTATTTCTCTATGCTTCAGTTTTCTTATTTGTAAATGGGGGTGATAACAATAGCCCCAACTTTTCAGAGAAGAGAGGAAGAAAGAAAAAGAGGGAGGAAGAAAGAGGAAAAAGAGGGAAGAATGAAGAGGAAATAGCAGGGAGAGCAATGGAGACACGGAGGGAAAGGGGGAGGAGGAGATGGAGGAGAATAAGTAAAGAAAGGGAGAGGGTAGGAAGGGAGAGAGAGACAGAGAGAGACAGAAAGAGAGAGAGAGAGAGAGAGAGAGAGAGAGAGAGAGAGAGAGAGAGAGAGAGAGTGTGTTCAGGGAGGGAGAGGAGACAGAGAAAAAATTTAGAGTCAAAGAAGCTGAGTTAAAATATTGATATTGTATATATAGGTTGACATATATATATATATATAGGTTGAGGTCACAAATATTTGAACCTCAACTTATAAAATGATATGATTAAGGGTTAGAATAAATGATCTCTAACATATAGTTAGAATGTAGAATATAAAACTACATTCCATGTCAATTGACCTGGGAGATGGAATCATCACCATCATCCTCACCACCACCACCATCATCATCATCATCATCAATGCCAAATAGATAGCACAATGTAATAAGAAAGTCAGGAAGCTCTGAGTTTTCAGGATACTGACTCCTGAAGCCAGATAGATCTGAGGTCAGTTTTACCCTCAGGTATTTACTGTGTCACTGTAGGCAAGTCACTTAACTTGTCTGCCTCATTTTCCTCATCTGTCAAATAGGGATAATAATAACACCTCTCAGATTTGTTGTAAGGATCAAACAAGATAATTATAAAACACTTAGTATACTGTATGGCACATAGTAAGCACTTTATAAATATTAACTGTTGCAATTGTTACTACTACTACCACCATTATTAACTACTACTACTACTACTACTACTACTACTACTACTACACATCTTTTCATTTATTTGAGCATAGATAAAATTCTTGTAGAAATCAGGTAAAATGGATTATTTACTAGATGAAACAATAGTCAAATAATAGTAACAGAAAGATAAGGTAGAAAAAATAAAAGAGGGATGAAAAAATTGGAGATGTTAAGAAGGTAAGATCATGAAGCAGAAAAGAACAAAGGAGAGAATGAGGATGAGAAATGGCAAAACAGTAAAATACAATGTATTTTACAAAGTTTTATGATCCCATTACTTAAATCAATCAGAAAACTTTTGCATATACTATGTGCCAAATGTGATTCAAAGATGAAAATGAAGCCTTAATTTGGCTCTCTCTCACTGATGCAGCCCATAAGTCTTCTTAAAGCTATACTTGCAATCTGAATAAACTTCCTTCATTTTCTTTTAACTCACATATTTAATATGCAACTATCTGGATCAATCATTTTTATTGATTGTCCATTTGACTCATAAAATATCTCTCACTCATCTATCATTTAACCAAGGTTCCATTGTATGAACCTTAAGGTCCAGACCTCTCTAGGATCTCCCTATGGAACTTCTTATAAAAATTTACCTGCTCTCCTAAGTCCTATTTCTACAGTTTCATTTACACTATTCTTCTGGTCTTCTTCTTATTCCTACTCTAAGGACAAAAAATGTACATTAGAGGGGGGAAAGAATTTCACTTGCTTCTCCCTGCATTTGCCTGAAACACCTTGTAGTTGATTGAATCCATCAGTGAATCTGTTCTCAAGTAAGTTTTGTGTGTGTGTGTGTGTGTGTGTGCGTGTGTGCATGTGTACATGCATGTGCATTGGGTTTGGAACAGATAAATGAGCAACAGAACAAATTAAATGATCTCAACCATTTATGTTCTGATTTTCTCTATTTATGAATTTTAATTTTTTTCATTTTCATTTTAAGAGTTTATTATATATTTCTTCCCCTTAAACACTCTATGGTTCAGGCAAACTTGTATTCTTATTGTTCTGCATATACTCCATCTTCACTCTGGCTTGTGTGTGTGTGTATATATATATATATATATATATATATATATACACATATATATGTATGTAATGTTACATATAGAAACACATATAGCTATATATGGATATGGATAACCATTATTGATTGTCCACCTAAATTCATAACATACCATAATTTGGAACAATAGGAATTCATTTTCTTTCAGGAAGAGAAAAAATAACCTTTCCTTGTGCAAGGGAAAAGATGGAAGAACACTAAGGTACAATAAATTATAAGATTGTCCAAAGAATTAGAGGCAGAACTGAGACTGGAACAGAGGGGTTTAGTATCTCTGCCATTAACCTTTTGTTCTGAGCCACAGAAATTTTTCATCGAGGGGTTCTTTCATCACTTGCAGTCATCTGACCCTGTGAACCAGAATTCCTCAGAAGCACCTGCTCTCCTGCAGCCAACTCTGAAGTAGAAAGAAAAAGAAAGACACATTGCATGACATAATTTGTACAAGACATGGTCTCACAAAGTTCAAATCCTGCCTCTGACTAAACACATTTTGTAACTTCTCTGAATCTCAGTTTACTCCATCATAAAAGGGGAATGTCACCTAATTCTGAACTCAAAAGATTGTCTATTTCAGATGAGATAATGCATGTGAAATCCCTTACAACTTTAAAGTGCTATATTAATTATTAGTCATTATTAGCATTTATTTTTAGAAAATTTGTAAATGGAATCAAACAAGTATGTGCTGATGCTGTGTGGGAGGGCTTCCAAGCAAAATAGAAAACTATACTTTATGAGAACTGGTCATTTCCTAATCTCAGAGTTAAAAAGTCATCCACCTCAAACCCAAGAACATGTTATCACATCCCATCTATAATATTTCCAACAAATGGTCATCCAGCCTCTACTTCCATATCTCACATACAAGGAAGCCCAGTCATTACCTTCTGGAGCAATCCATCCTCCTTTTGAACAACTCTAATTATTAAGAACTTCTTCCTTAAAGTGAAAAGAAATCTTCCTCCCTCTAATTCCAACTCAGATGTTCCTTCCAGAACTAATTAGTTCATGAGAACTTAGATTTAGTGTTTTAACAAATCTCATAGATCATTGAATTCAATCCCTTCTTTTTAGAGATAAAGAAGTTGAGAGCTAGAAGGAATATTTTTCCCAATCTCCTACACATACATCAGAGATATTGTGGGTTCAATTACAGATGATTGCAATAAAGCAATATTGCAATAAAATGAGTCCCACCAATTTTTTGGTTTTCCTGAGCATTTAAAATTTATGTTTCTACTCTACTACAATCTATTAAGTATGCATTAGCATTATGTTTAAAATGTGCATACCTTAATTAAAACACACTTTATTGTTTAAAAATATGTTAACCATCATCTGAACTTTTAGTCAGTCATAATCTTTTCACTGGTAGAGGGTCTTCCCTTGAGGTTGATAGCTACTGGCTGATCAGGGTGACAGTTGCTAAAGTTTGGTCTGGCTATGGAAATTTTAAAAATTAAGACAGTAATAAATTTTGTCAGATTGACTCTTTCTTTCATTTGAATACAGAGAGACCATTTTAAGGTAATATTAACTGGCCTAATTTCAATATTGTTGTGTCTCGGGGAATAGAGAGACTTGAGGAAATAGAAAGATGAGGAATGACTAGTCAGTAGAGCAGTCAGAACACACATTTTTCGATTGTTTGCTATCTCATATGGGCATGGTTTGTGGTGCTCCAAAACATTACAATAGTAACAAGATTTCTCATCATGGATTACCATTACAGATACAATAATAAAGAAAAAGTTTGAAATATTGAGAGAATTACTAGAATGTGACATAGGGATATGTCAGCACAGGTGCTTGGAAAAAAGGTGCCAACACATTTGTTTGATGTAGAGTTGCCTATCTTTAATTTGTGAATTACACAAAACAAACCCCCCAAAGTACATTCTCTGTCTAGCACAATAAAGTAAAGTGCAATAAAACAAGGCATTGTTACCCAGTTGTATCCAAATCTTTATGATTCCATTTAGGATTTTCTTAATTAAGATACTGGAGGGGTTTGCCATTTCCTTCTGAGGCAAACAGGGTTAAGTGACTTGTCCAGAATCACACAGCTACTAAGTGTCTGATGAGACCAAATATGAGTTCAGGTCTTCCTAACTCCAGTTCTGGCATTCTAACTACTGACCAGCTAGCCACCCTGAAACTAGGTATACTTAGAGTATTAACATTGTCCACAGGTAGCTAAGTAGCATAGTGGAAAAATAAAGCACTGAGCTTGGAGTCATGAAGAACTAAATTCAAATCTGGCCTCAAACACTTAACTAGTTCAATGTTACCCTTGACAAATCACCAGTTAACCACTCTTTACCTCAGTTTTCCTATCTATAAAATGGGACCAATGATAACATTTAGATACCAAGGTTGTTGTGAAGATCAAATGAGATATTTAGGTTCTTAACCCAGTGACTGACCTATAAGAAGTGCTTAATAAATGTGAGTTTTCTTCTTTTCTTTGCTAGTGTGTATGTTTTGTTCTTTTACTCCAAATTGAGTGATCCTTCCATTGGAGTATGTTACAGTAAAAGTACTGTCCTTCTTTCCAACTGAGATCCCCAAATGGTCTAATCCTCCCTCAGTTTATAGGATATGGTCATTGACCTAAAGGAACTTCTAATTTATATAGGGAGAAAAAAAACAGGAAATCAAAGTTCTTTGTTTAAAAGCTCACAGAGCTTGGTCTGTGGGTTGCTGGAGTTTGCTACTTCTGTAGTATTTGTACTTTACTGATCTGTTCTCTGTCATCCACTCACAATTGAGAGGTATGGTTGGGGAGGGGTCTCTGTCAGGAAAAAAGTTTCTTTGATAGAGGGTCCTAAAGGCATCAAAGGGAAACCAAGGGATTTTTGAATGTTCATGAAAAGAGATGAGACTTTTAGATTTTTAAGGTCTCTATTAAATACCCTTGAGCATGGAAGAGTAATAATGAACAATTCCCCCAAAGGACAAGCCCTATGACTCAGGGTGGGTAATGCTCACAAGTCTCCTGGCTGGCATTTTCACTCTTTTTAAAGCCCATGTTAATGACACTGACCTTTCTAGTAATTTGATTCTGACAATGGCACAGTGGCAGCTGAGCTCAAGGGCTGTCAAGTTGACAAGGTCCAGCCGAGAAAATAATTACAGCTTCAGAATCAAAGCAGAGTTGTTTGTGCTGAGAGAATGAACAAATCTTGAAGAAGGAGGAAGCTCCAGCTTTCTGCAGCTCCCTTTGCCCTTCTTCAACCGTATCTTTCCTAAGCCTGAGCCTACACAAAATTTCTATCTCAGAGTAGAAATTGTTTAGCTCCAAGGACACTTTGATAGCAGTCTCTTCTGTGTCTTAATAATCCAATCCACCAAATATTTATTAAATGCTTACTATGTACACTAATGACCACTGTATTAGGCACAGGAAAGAGAGAGGGGAAAAGTTCTATCTTCAAGGAGCTTCATTTCTCCTAGAAAGGATCCAAATTATGTCCAGATAAGTAAATGGAAGGTATGGGGTGAAAGGGGGTAATGAAACATAATTTTTCACAGTGGCTAGATCACTGGTCCTAGAATCAGGAAGCTCTGAGTTCAAATCCAGCCTCAGAGACTTACTAGCTGGAAGACCCTGAGCAAATTATTCAACTTTAGTTTGCTTCACTTTCTTCCTCTGTAAAATGTTGGATCTGAACAATCTGAGTTCAAATCCTATCTCTAAGTTATGAGGCTGTGGACAAGTCATGGAAGGCTCGTGGACAAGTGGAAGTCCACTTCCATCTGCCTTAGCTTTCTCATCAGTGAACTAGAGATAATAATAGCATCAACTTCCCAAGGTTGGCATGAGTACAAAATGAGATGGCATATATAAGTGCTTTCCAAACCTTAAAACATTCTAAAGGGGCTGTTTTTACTTAGACAGTGAAAAGCTGAAATGGAAATCTTTTCCCCTTCCTGACTTTAAACATGGTCTTTCCACTTCCTGAATGATCCTATGTAGATCAATGAATCTACAAACATTTAAACAGTTACTAGGTAACAAGCACTGTACTGACTGCTGGGGATCCAAAGACAAAAATAAAAGAGATGTTGTCCTCAAGCTTATTTTATTGAAGAAGACAACTTGCACATATATGTCTTTGTTGTTCATTTCAGTCATGTCTGACTCTTCATGACACCATTTGGGATCTTTGCAAAGATATTTTTTTCTCCAGTTGATTTTCTATTTAAGGAAATTGAAGCAGTGTTAAGTGACTTGCCCAGGCTCACACAGCTAGAAAGGGTCCAAGATCAAATTTGCACTCCTGACTCCAGGCTTGATACTTTAGCTGATGTTTTATTCTCATAAGCAAATATAACTCATTTAGGAGAGTAAGAAACTTGCAACCAAAAAGAATGAGAGCGATTTCATTTACATGGTGGTACTTCAGTTGAATCTTGAAGAAAAGTAGAGAATCCAAGAAACATAGGTGAGAAAGGAGTGTGTTTTAGGCATGAGGTGGGCCAATGAAAAAGGTATTGATGTAGGAAATAATGTCATGTCCTAGGAACAGCAAGACCAGTTTGACTAGACTGTTAATTTTTAGAATGGAGCATTGAAAATGTTTTTCATCATCTCATCAATATCTGTTCCATTTTTGGAATTCTATGGGTAAACATATAGAGAGACACTGTCAATCAGTAGATAGTGAGAGGACCTCAGATACAGGAAAACCTATTTTTAAAACATTGTCTATGACATACATCCCTGCATCACTCATTGCCTCCAACAAATTTCTAAAGCTATTCACTACCATTATCTACATTGGTAAAGGGCATTTCTTCTCTGGGCATTCTTTATACAAATGAAATCTTAAGTAGCATCTTAAAATAGATTTTATGATTTTGCTCCTACTCTCTAGCCAGGCCCATTTCTTAGTCATTCATGAGTTATGAAATTCCAAACCCATTTCTCCACAATAAATACTAACATCTCAAATTATTTCCCCAAATTTAATGAGTTCTTAAAGGCAGTCACGTCCTGTTGTTTTCTCAGCCTGACTCAAGGTTTATCCCATGAAGGGTGATGTATGGATTTCACTAAGCTATCTAATTAATAGAAGCCAAGGAGTGGTACAAAGGCCAGAGACTTATAAAAAACAAGTTTATGAAGAGCTCTTACTAATTCCTTTAGATGGTGGGAGTGGGGGTATTAAAATCAGGAATGGAATTGAATAAGCTCCCAATGGCTCCCAATGTAGAGCAGACTCATGCTGAGTCAGATCATGGAATACATATACAGTCCAGACCAACCAAGATCAGTCACTGCTCATACACAGATGGCTGAAAATCATTTGTTCTTCAAAAGGCATCGGGATTCTGGCATTTCTAGGATGGTAAAAAAAATTAAGAAGTCAGATTCTCATTCCTTCATGGAATTAACCATACAAATCCTCCTTCCAAATAAGGATGGCTGTATCATACCACCCACAGAATCAAGAAAGAGCTGTCAATCTGCCAATTTTTTCTTTGCTGGAAATTTATCATTCAGAAAATGAAATCCTTGATATTTTGCCTCAGGTTTTTTACTTCAATTAAAAGTGATAGCATTAAAATATACTCTGGTGACATGAATGCTTTGGGGAGGGGTTCAAAACCCATTAAAATATCCAGAACTTTTCTAGAATAATACAAACCTGCAGGAGAGCAGAATTCAGTAAAATATGGACCTTTCCTTTACCCAGAGGTGTCAAATTCAAATAGAAAATGAGATGTGTGGGTAACACTTTGACACATTAGCTTTATCTAAGTTATATTGTATTTTTATTTATTTTATGAAATAATTCCCAATTATATTTTAATCTGATTTGGAGAAAACTTGGGGGTTTTACCAATCTCAAATAGCTCAAGGATCCCAAGTTTTACATGACAGTATATGTCATTTCGAAGAATTGCTTCTGAGAGGACCACAAAATTAATAGGAAATGTAAGTTCATGCATAGTGTAGGCATAAGCACAGACTCTGAGGGTAGAATTACAGTAAAATTCTACTAGAGCACAGTGTTCTAGAATGCAAAAATGATGATAAGACTCAGTCTGTCACCTTATGTTGGATATAAGGTTACTCTGGAACCAGTCCAGGTTAAGAATTTTCTGGGAATGCCTGTGTCTTGATACCCAAGAGGGAAAACACAGATGTAAAGAACTCTAGAGTGAATTCAAGAATCCTGGGTTCTAGACCTATTTCTGTCACTAACTTGATATATGACTATGTTTATACAGGTTGTTTAGCAATTTTCTGGGCTTCTATTTCTTCATCTCTATGTAGTATCTGGAGGTGTCTCACTTATATATGAAGTTCTCAGAAAAAATGTTTTTTTCTTTCTTAGGATCAAGTAATCTGCGAGTTCACATCGACTCAAAACATCAACTGCCACCTATATGTTGAGTTTTAATAGTCAGTCAAAAGAGGCAGTGAAATAGTGTGGTAATAAAAATAGCAATAGAACATTTCCCCTCATAAACCTGGTGTATCTTAAAAAAAAAAAACACGCCATTAATAGAGCAGAGACATAAGGAGATTACATGTAGAAGAGTATACATATGGGGGAGGCAGAAGGCTTGGGCACAAGTGCATGGGCAATCATGTAGGAAACATGTGACCCTGGCATTTGTATAGAAAGTCAAATCATGTCTCTGACTTTATAGCACTACTAATGTTTGCTGATGATGTTAAAAAAATAAATTTAAAAAAAACTGAACAAACCTGAGATTCTTTTTAGTTTCTCGTGCTAATAAAAGATGGAGATGAGAGAATATGGGCAGTGAAGGCAAGGAATAAAATGGTGAAATTGAGTGAAGTCATTTCAATCCTCCTCAGTCTTTTGTCATATTTCCTCATTTACTATGTATTTGGCCTACAGCAAGTTTCCAAGTCATTGACCTACAAATCAAATGAAAGGATTAGAGTAGTTATTTTAAATCCCTCCTAGTTCTCATTATTTATGTTATCAATTTTTAGAGTAATGCTGCCATTTCAGTTTATAAAAATGACCAAAAATGGGAAATGACTTTTCTCTTTTTACCATAAATTTTAAAATCTCAACCTTTATACTCCAAAAACTAATGAAAAAAGTTGATAATAGTTTTCAGTTAAAATCATTTTCACATACATTATTTTAAGTGATCATTACAAGAACTCAGGGAGATAAAAGACCTAAGGTCAAATCCAAGTTAAACAGGTATTCCCCATGGATAATGAGTCTATCTAGATGCTCCTGCTTGTGAATAACATTGTGCCAGTTGCTTCAATGCATGGAAAAGAGCATCCAGAAAGAAAGTTCTAACCACTACTGTTTAGCCCTATCGTATATACAGGAGAGACCAAGGAGAAGAAGAATATCTGTTACCAAGATAATAACATTCATTTGGATGGATGACCTTAAGAGCAAGTGCATCAGTATGTTGTTCTGGTACAAACAGTACAAAGAGTTAGGCCAGATATAAAGAAAAGGAAAAAGATGCAATGGATTGCCTTTATTAACTGCAAAATGTCTTCCAGAAACAAATATCCACCTTTTACTTCTTTAAACTTTCTTAGAACTGTTGTATATCATGAGGTGTAGTGTAATTTATGTCCGTAAAACCAAAAATGAACAGCATACTCAAGTCAATCAACAGATGTGTGGTACGTGTGAGTCAAACATGACATTTTACAAATGAGGTACTTTGGAAAATAGCAAAAGGAAAAGATTTCATCTGTGAGAAGGGAGGAAAAGGGTCAAAAGGAAAAGTGAGGGAGGGTTAATGGAGAGGGAGGGGAAGGAAGGAGAAAAAAAGAATGAGGGAAAGAGGTAGATAGAGGGATAGAAGAAAAGGGAAGGGAGGAGAGGAAAGCGAAGGGGAAAGGCAAGTGGTAAGAATGGAAGAAAAGGAAAGAGTTAACAAGCATTTATTAAGTACTGTACCTGATACTGTGCTAAGATTGGGGATACAAGAAAGGTACAAAAAAATCAATTTGTCTCCAAAGATCAAACTAAAATGGGAGACATAATATGTAAACATATACAAATAAAACAGATTCAGGATAAATTGGAGATAATCAATAGAGGGAATGCGCTAGCATTAGAGGAATCAGGAAAGGCTTATTATAGAAGATTGAATTTTATTTCAGATTTGAAGGAAACTAGAGATAGTTAAGAGATTGAATAGATATGATCACCATGAATACTACAGGGAAATTCTTAGCTTGGTAATGAACATATAAATCCATCTAAAATTACTTCCATATAATAAAAATAGAATCCTTAATCTTTCAAAGTATAACATAGTTATTAAAAAACCAAAACCTTTTGCTGGTTCAGTGGGATCTAAGCATAACACTAAGTGGACTTCTCAAACTATAGGGGAGAATGGAATAGAAGACAGAGGAAGGAGGGAGAGATAAGGTAAGAGAGATGTAGGAAGAAAAAAAGAAGTAAAATACTTTGTTCCTCCATTAATCAGAACAGCAACTCTCTAACCAACTATGTCCAGAGAGAAGTTGACTTGGGTGTTCTCAGATTCACCAGTTATATCAGTTTTTGCCAGGAGATGGAATCTAGGACAAAAAATCAGTGCAGATAATGTTATCTCCTGGAGACTACACCTATTCAGTGATTAAGGCTAGGTAGCAATTGAGGCTAGTTTTTAATCTAAATAAATAAATTAATCTAGGAGGGGAAGCTCCTCAAGGTTTTTTTTGGCCTACTCTGAAACTCTGGCCAAATCTGAAAAAAAATGTTATTTATATTCAATCTGAGTCGATTGGGATCTAAACAATGATCAAATGGAGTTTTTCCTGGGACCTAGTAGTGGCCAATGATAACCATATTGCTTTTGGATTAAGGTATGGTTCTTAAGAAAGAAATCTAGTCAGTAAATCCTGATGTTTACTGGCTTATACAAAAGAAAAACATGCTTTTAAGAGCATCTGTGGGTAAGGGTATGGATACCTTATGTGGAGGAAGAAAAGGAAGGAAGATAGGATTGAAGGAAAAAGAAAAGAAAGGGAAAAGGAAGAAAGGAAAAAAAGATGCCATAGGTCAAAAAATCTTAAAACTACTCAGCTCAAGATTCAGAAAGAAAGACAAACAACGACAACAACCTGAATCCACAGAAAGGAATAATCAGGAAGGAAAGAACTAATAACAAACACTATAGATACCCTGATTAAAATCATATTTTCCTGGTCCTGACACCCTCAGTTCTACTTTCCCCACCAAAGGTTCAGAAATGATTGTCCACTGTGAAAGCTCATGTAGACATCTATTTTTTTTATCTTAAATGTTTATGATCCAATACTATGTTTGGGTGCTTGCAGACAACACTCTTGTATGCGATGATGCTCTCTGGGTTCCAATATAAGATACAGATTGAATTTTCAAAGATAAGGTCTACATTTATGGTGTGAGAATTTTTCAACTATAGTTTCTAATGTCTAATTCTAGTGACCATTATGTGACTTGCTACAAATCATCTTCATCATCATCATTATGTAGCATTAATATAGCATTTTAAGATTTGCAAAACATTTTACAAATACTTTCATTTGATTCTCACAAAACCCTAGAGTTAGTTCCCATTGCTATCTTCATTTTACAAACGAGGAAACAAAAGAAGACAGTAATTAAATGACTTGCCCAAGATCATACAGCTAGTAAATGTGAGGCCAAATTCAAAATCAGTTTCCTGAATACAAATGTCCTGCTCTGTTCTCTGCACACCCTTACTTTATTTATTCAACTGTCAATGGTGTATTGCGCAATTTTTTTCTTGCAGAATCTGTAATGATCATTAAGTTATATCTCTTTAAAATAATACCTCCATAAAATAACATAAAATAACACCTCCATAATTTTGAACTGGTCTCAAATTGCTTCCACAAATCCCCACATCCCTACCAACAAATGATTCTGTTATTTGCCTGAAGCTTCCTTGTCAACATATTGTTGATTAAGTTTATGTGGATGCCTATTCTATCACACTGTTCCCATTCAGATATCTATAGAATGAATCAGCTGTGATATATAAATATATAAAAAGACAGGGGAGGGAGGGACGAGGAGAAAGAAAGAAGAAAAAGATGGAGAGGGAGAAATATGGAGAGAGAGAAACACGGCAGATAGGTGGAGAGAAAGGGGAAAAGAGAGAGAAAGATGGAGATATACAAAAAGAGCTGTGACACAAAGAGAGAGAAACAGAGACAGAGAAAGAGAGACAAAGGCAGAGAGACAGAGACAGATCCAGAGAGAGAAGAGAATGGCATAGAGAAAATGAGAGAAGAGATAAGAGAGACAGAATGAGATAGAGAGAATGAGAGAGAAGAGAATTAGAGAAAGAGAGACAGCGACAGAGCAGAGAGACACATGCACATACAGAAAAAAATAGAGACACAACCACAGACATAAAGGCAGACAGAAACACACAGATACAGATAAAGATACAGACACACAGAAAGACAGACAGACACAGAGAGACACAGAAACACAGACAGAAACAGAAAGACAAAGAGAAATGAGAAACAGAGACAAAGACAGACAGAAACAGAGACAGAGACAAAGAGACAGAGAGACAGAGACAGGCAGAGACAGGGACACAGAAAGAAAAGAGAATGAGAGAGGAGATGAGAGTGAGAGACAGAGAGACAGACACAGAAAAAGAGGGAGAGGAGAGAGAGAAAGAGAGAGACAGAGAGAGACAGAGAAACAGAGACAGAGAGGGAATTTTTATTAAGAACTTATTATTTTCAGGGATAGATGCTAAAAGCACATGTAAGTAAAACTTCTTTACTCTTGAGGAACATATATTCTGATAGAGAAAGAGCAAATATGAAGAGAAGAGGGAAAGCAGAAGGAAAGGAAGGGCATCCTCTCAAGGGCAAGGCTGCCAGTGAGAAGGTACTGTTTGGAGAATGAGTTTCAGTTGGGACTGAAGTAAGCATGGCTGGGGACCTTCATGAAATGGTGATCATCAGTCAGAAGAGAGCTCCATCATCTCTGGCACTGCCAAGTGTTGGGGGAGCCTAGAATAGCCCGTACCAGTCCTTGAGTTGCTATTGGTTAGGACATGCTGAGGACAGGAAAAGTCTCTGGGGGTGTTCCAGAAGAAAGAAATGTCCTGTTAACTGGAACTTAGTTCAAATAGATTAAGTATATAATAAACTGAGAAAACAGATGGAGAAAGATACTGATAATAACAAAAGAAATGGAAAGACTAGGATAGACTAGAGGTAATGGGAGATTTCCTAATGAAAAGAAGATGGTTAATTAGGCTAAATTGTGGGTTCCAGTTGCAGAGCTCTCCAGGCCACTCACATTTCATGCTCTCAATTCATGCTCTTGATTCTTCTTGAAGGCAATTAAAGCTGGCCTGATTTTGTCACTTTTATCTTTTAACGGCTGGGGCCTCCATCTATTTTCCCCAAGCCACTGTGCATGGATGCCATGCACTGGCAGCTTCTGGTGCCCCCTGCCACCCACCCCATGCCACCATCAGCAGCTCCATTGACAGGAAACCGGAGGTATCTTTGCCAATGGCATTAATCACAGCAGGGAACTGGCGTCTTTTATCCTGCCATGGGGGTGACAAGACCAAAGGCAAAGAGACAGCAAATCCCAGAAGAACTGGAAAGATAACACAAAATCCTTTGTCTTCAAATAACAACAAACAATCAAACCTCCCTTGGTCTTTAACTCGTTCAAACCACCTGCTTCCCTGTACCCAGAGTCACCAGTAGGATGGAGAGCAGAGTGAATGAGCAAATTATTACTTTGAGAAGAGCAGAAATAATTAGAGCCACATTTAAGATTATAGACAATCTTTCTGGTAAGAAAGAATAAATCTCATCCATAATTAAAAATCTTGAAGTATCAGTTCTACTAATCCCTAGGATAAGGCATTGCTGCCTCTATATCAAAATGCAAACATCCCTGGAGAATAAAACATTTTAATCGTTACTGATAATTAACACCTTGGCACTCATTACCTTTAGCACGATGCTGGAAACATAGTAGGTGCTTAATAAATGTTCATTTTTTGATAATGATCAATTTTGAATTTTTTTTCACAGATTGTTGGAAGTAATATTAGTCCAGTCTATTTCTTTTACAGAGAAAAGGGGGCTGAATGGCATTTGGAAAATGGATAGATTATACTGAGGAAACTTCATATTGTTTCTCATGATTCAAACTGAAACATTCCATAAAAATCCTTTTCTCTCCTTCCTTCCTTCCTTCCTTCCTTCCTTCGACCCCAAGCTCTTGCCTGGAACAAAAATTCATTTTTTAAACATTATCATCTCCCAGTAAAACTGGCAGCCAAAGATCACAGTAACATATTAGGTATAAACCAAGGTCATGTTCTTCAAATGGTGACCTATAGACTTAACTCAGAGAAGTTATGTTCTAAAGCTAAATCCCTACATTCATTGTTTAAAATTATAGAAAGTATAGCCACTGTTTCAAGAAAATGGATCAGGTCCCAAAGTGGCTCAAAATAGTATTTGGATGCTTTTTAGTAGTTTACTGAAATTAATTAGAATCAATCTGAAAGTTTTCATAAAGGAAACAGCCAAGTGTTTGAATTGAAAAGGATCCCACTATTTTGGGTTTTCATAATTACTTTTTTCAAAGAAAATTTGGATTTCATCAATATGGAGTGAACTTCTGGTGAAGAAAACATCCATGTCAATCTGCCTCTATTTTTGAAATCTTAGAGAGTTTTCTGAGGGCACTGAGAAGTTACCAATGAGTTATTCAGTGTCACCAGGCCAATGTGTGTAGGAGGTAGGATTTGAATATTTTTTCTGATTAGTGTATGCTTCCTTTTTTCTTAATTCATGTTGATAATGAAAACCATTGAATGGGAGAGTTGGAAGAAAACCCAGAATTCATCTAGTTTGACTTCTCTGCTTTTCCTCACCCTACCACTCCATAGCTTTTATAGCTGAAATCCCAAAGTCCAGAGAAATTTGCTCAAACTCACATGAAGGGTTAGTACCCAGGTCAGGATTTGAATCCCTGTCTTTTGGCATCAAATCTGTTCTCTTTTCGCTAAGTAATGCTAGTTCTTAACAACAACAATTCTACCATATTATACTCTTCACTTTCTAAATGCTGTCCCATATATTATTATCTGAGGTCATTCTCATTTCATATTCAGATTATGTAGAGGGCTGAAACTCTTGAGTCATTGCACTGAGGTTGGTTCAAGTACTTGAGGTGAACTACCGATTGGACAATACTCCATGGGCATGTGCTTGGAGAATGGCCCTTCCCACTATCCTGTGTTGGCTCAATAATTGGTATATACAGAGAATTGTAGGAGGGACTAGGGGGTGGAGTAAGATGAGCCAGACTCACTTTGGTGGTGGACTAGGAAGAAGGAGGTCTCAGAGATTCTGCTTCCATCACCTTCACTTCTACCCCTAAAGACCAAGAATAAAGAATTTTGCTTATCCTGACTCTGGCTGATTCTAGGGTATCCACGGTGCTAACGTGGTCATCACAAGATTATAATAGAGCAGACATTAATTCTCTATTACTTGGCTAAATCTTCTCAGTTACCTCACCTGCAAAATAGAAGGAATCTCATTTAAAATGTATCTTCCAGTTTTCATCCTTTACAATTCAATGGTTGCCACTTAACAAATGAAGTTGATATCATTTTACTTGCCTTCTCAGTAGGTGGAAGAAGGATAAGGAAAGGAAAGAAATTGGAAATACAAAAAAATAAGAATGTTAAAAATAAGTAAAAGATAAGCTAAGGCTAAAGGATATGGAGGTTTACCTAAGTTTAATTCAAATCAGTTTAATTCAACAAACCCTTTTTTAAGTGCTTAATATGCATAACCTAGTTAGCTCATGAAAGACACAGGGCTGGGGTTAATTACTTGTACTCCAAATGGGTCATGAAGAATAACACAAAACAACAACATCCTTTTCAACATATCTGGGGTATTAGTATGATGAGCAGCCCAATTAACTACTCTCCCAACCTGGTTCACCACCTCTTTAAAGAGAATACTGGTTTTCCATAAGAAGCCTTTAGCATCAATTCTACTTCGGACCCTAGATTACACCTGCTTCTCCATTTTTCTTATTAGACAGAGGTCATTTTTATTCCTTGGTCAGCAAGTCCTGTAGGACAGACTATGTTGTAGTTTTCCCACAGCTCCAGTGGAAGGTAATCAGGATAAAAATCATCCCTAAAAGGAAAAATAAAAGAAACATTTCCACCTAGGTGGCCACTACATCTTTAAGTCATTGAAAACCAGAAAACCTTTAAATATTAATCTAGTCTTCATCCCCTTGATGAAGTTTCTCCTTCCAGCTGTGCCATTAAGCTGGTCAATTCAACTAGAGTACTTAATGAATACTCCTTGGGCCTTTTGTATGGAGCTTTCTTTACATTATAAAGAAGAACAGTTTCTTTGAGTGTTAAAAAGGATGAAATAAAATTCTTTTTCAATACTGTTTGGCAAAAATGAGGCATTTTCCCCCAAGTAACATTTGGAACTAAATATCTTTCTTCCTTATTTATTCATCTTTATAGAAGAATATTCACATCCTTCTAATTTATATCCCCCACAGTGCTTAGCATATAACAGATGCTCAGGAAGCATTTATTTGGCTGATAAAATCCCTTTCCAATGTCATTCCTTTTAAGTAAATATTCTGATTTCTCTGTGTGTGTGTTTTTTTTAATATACATGACTCCTAACATCTCAGAAATTACATATCTGACAATGTTAGTTCAAAAGTGCAAATATATAACTTTACAATTACTAACTATTTTGTATATATTAATTCACTGATTCAGCAATCCTTTGAGGCAAACAATTCAAGTATTATTAACTTCTCTGTATAGATGAAGAAACTGAGAATCTATCAAAAATCAATAGCATTAAAGTGTCTACTCTCAAGCACTGATTCAGAGAGGTTATCATTTTTAATGTGCCAAGAAACACTCCTCTTTCAACTTCTGATCTAGCAGTCTTTATCTTCAGTTAAATATTCCCCATGAAGTCTTCTTAATTTGATCAAATGATCATGACCTCATATCTCCTTATCTATATATACTTTGTATCCTAGCAAGTAGAACATAAGTTTCTTAAACATAGTAAAATCTTTTTCTTTCTCCATTTTTCCTTTTGTCTTCCCTTTTATTCTTCTTGTTCCTCCTCCTCCTCCTCCTTCCCCTTCTCCTCCTCCTTTTTCTTCTTCTTTTTTCCTTTTCTTCTTTTTTTTCTTCCAATTATGGATCCAATAAGAGAACCTGTAATGTTGATGGGCAGAGTAAGTGATATTGTTGATAATAATGCGAACCAATATTTCAGAAACAACAACTGAGATCCTAATAGCTAGCGTTTGAGATGTGAGGAGCAAAGGAGAAAAATTGACCTATAATGAAGCTGGATTGTCAAGAGACGTGAATGGCACTCATCCATACTAAAAAATGATGGTACCAAGATTTAGTTCTTGGACTTCTGTATCTAAATCCAATTTTTCTTTTCCTTCTACCATCTTACTTTTCTCACTATTATTTATTGTTAATGATATTTCTAAGCTATGCTGAGACTGAACCCACAATATGATGATAATGAACAAAACAGTATATCTAAATACCTCTCACAAATAAACACAAGAAGGAAAAAATGTTAGCCTTGGCCTGAAAGAATTTAGTATATCACAGGTTGTTCCAGAGAAAGCAAAGCCAATTATCAGATTTATGACTTATGGTTCTGTTTACATTTTTGTTCTCAAGGCTAATTATTTGTTGGTTTTTTTAAGCTAATGGATCTGTCCTAATTAGGAGCATTAATAGTCACTAGCACATGAAATGAAATGAGACATTTATTAAATTTTCATAGGCCTCATATTTCATAACAAAAATCCACTCCCTGCCTATACTTTCCTAAAATGCCCCTCTCCAAGGTACAAGGCATAAGAATCAGATCTGCAGTTATATTGTAAACAGAATTACCAAAACTGTTCACAGTGATTGTTCTTCCCATTTTGGACACTAATCAACATGGGTGAAGGCAGCCCACAGAGTATATAGTATTTTCATAAAGGTTTGCATTTCTTATGTAAGCAACTGACCTCTTTAGAAGAAAGAACCATCCACTTTGAGCATTAGAATAGTTAGAATAGAATAGCAATAGAATAGCAGGCACTTAATAATGCTGCTTCCTCTCCCTCCCTCTCCCTCTCCCCTTTCCATCCTTCCTCCCCTTCCTTTTCCCCTCCCCGCCCCCCCCTCTATCTATCTATCTCTATCTCTTTTTCTTCCCACCTCCAACTCCAAAGGCAGCCCAGCCTCAGAAGGCTAGCCTACCGCTATTTCCCTAAATGGCTGAGAACTGGGTAAATCATAATCTCTCTGAGGTTTCTTTTCTTAACACAAAGACCAGAGGCAATCTTCCTGACCTACTTCACAGACAAGTATTGTAATATATAACAAATGCACAGGTTGATGAAACCCCTTGCTGTTCAGAGTATTCTTTAGATCACAAATGATGATGAGTAATGTTTCCAAGGTAGAATAAAGTAGGTCTGGAACACCAGCTGCTTTTCATTGCCTTCTCTCAGCACATTGAAGGAGCCTGGATGAACTGGGCAGGGACCTACTTTGGCAGATAGGTTGTTAGATAAGTTATCTCCCCATCTTCCTCAGGAAAAAAATCCAAAACAACACAACAATAACAAAAAAACTGTATTTCTCTTCTTGAATTTGTGACTTGGGTCTGTAACTGAAGGTCCTATAATTAGACCAGGAAAATGACACCCAAAGCCAGAGCAATGCTGTGATGTCTGTGGGTGAGAGGATCAGGAGTACAGTGAGAACTGGATTAATGCCCACAGTTAATTCCCCACAGATTTTTCTGTTTCCACTACATCAGTCATTGAAGGTCCCTGAAGGCTTACTAACCACCAAAGAAGAACAAATTAAATATCTAGAAAATGAGAGTGAAATGCAAGAAAACCACTTCCTTCTTCTCCCTCTGTCCTCATCCCCACCCTTTAATGTAAAATGGCACAGTGGATAGAGCACCAGTTATCAAGTCAGGAGGATCCAACCCCATCATTTTCCTACTTGCCAACTGTCAATGGCTGGAATATACCAATTCTGAGCACAATCATAAAATTGTGTAGTTTGCTAAGCAACTTTTGGAAGAAGACAGTAGAATCAGAAAGCATATCCCATCCCCAAATAAGAATAAAAATAGTAAAACTGCTTCTATATGCAACTTCAAGCTAGAAAGAGCTTTTATAGGTTTACCTGCCTTTACTCAAACAGATTTGCTATAGAAAGCTTTACATTTGTTTTTAAAACTTTGAATTCCATATTATTGTTCTGTAAGAATTGACGAGCAGGATGAATATGGAGAGGATTGGAGAGACTTACATGAACTGAGGCTAAGTGAAATGAGCAGAACCACTTCAATAACTATACTATATGAGAATCAACTCTGATGGAAGTGGCTATCTTCGGCAATGAGAGGATCCAATCCAATTTCAGTTGATCAGTGAACAGAACCAGCTACATCCAGTGAAAGAACACTGGGAAATGAGTGTAGACTGCTTGCATTTTTGTTTTTCTTCCCAGGTTATTTTTACTTTTCTAAATCCGATTTTTCTTGTGCAACAAGAGAACTATATAAATATGTACACATATATTGTATTTAAGATATACTTTAACATGTTTAACATGCATGAGATTGCCTGCCATCTAAGGGAGGGGCTGGAGGGAAGGAAGGGAAAAGTTGGAATAGAAGTGTTCGCAAGGGTCAGTGTTGAAATTTACTCATGCATATGTTATGTCAATAAAAAGGTATAATTAAAAAAAACTTACATGAACTGATGCTGAATAAAGTGAATACAACCAAAAGAACACCCTGCATAGCAATAACAAGATTATGTTTGGTCAACTGTGATGAACTTGACTCTTCTAAACAATGGGTGATTCAAAGCAATTCCAGTAGACTTGGGATGGAAAATGCCAATCACATTGAGAGAGAGAGAACTATGGAAACTGAATATTGATCAAACCATAGCATTTTCTGACTTGCAGGATGATTTCAGAAAGACCTGGAGAAACTTACATGAACTGATGCTGAGTGAAATGAGCAGGACCAGGAGATCATTATATACTTCAACAACAATACTAGATGATGATCAATTCTGATGGACATGGCCTTCTTCAACAATGAGATGAACAAAATCAGTTCTGATAGAGCAGTAAAGAATTGAACCAGCTACACCCAGCGAAAGAACTCTGGGAGATGACTATGAATCACTACATAGAATTCCCAATTCCCTCTATTTTTGTCCACCTGCATTTTTGATTTCCTTCACAGGCTAATTGTACACTATTTCAAAGTCTGATTCTTTTTGCACAGCAAAATAACTGTATCGACATGTATACATATATTGTATTTCACTTAATTTGTCTCTTTGATTTGGTCCTATTGATGAGATGAGTATTCAGACAGGACTGGATTCTGAAATGAGTAAAAGAGAAGGAATTTGGCCTACCGTACTTTGAGATGATCCAATCAATATTAACCGGGGAAGGAAATGGAAAACCTCTCCAGGATCTTTGCCAAGAAAACCCTAAATGGGGTCACTAAGAGTCAGGCGCAATTGAAAAGCAACAACAATCAATATGAAATAGGAGAGGTAGCTTGGCATATTGAATAGAGTAAGCTTTGGAGGTGAGAAAGCTAGAACTCAACTCTTGATTGACATTCTAATTGCATGACTATTGCAAGTCCCATAACATCTCAATGCTCTCTAAAATTCTGAAGGATTACCATCTACAGAGAAGTTGTTAATTCTCCATCTGCATAAGCAGAGGAAATTTCCATAAGGAAATTCCTGCTTCAGTGAAATAGTAAATAGTTGCTCCTATTTTTTTTAGTAGTGGTGGTATTTGTTCTTCCAGTCATGTCTTCTTATTGGGATGCCATGTTGGAATTTTTTTTCTTGCCAAAGATAGTGGAGTAATTTGCTATTTCCCCATTTTACAGATGAAGAATCTGAGAGAAACAGAATTAATTAACTTGTCATGGATCACATAGCTAGAAAATATCTGAGCCTTGATTTGAACCCATTAAATGATTCTAAGGCTAATGCTCTGTCCACTGCAGTACCTACCTGCTCAATTAGTCTGTGATTAGTTGTCTTTAAAGCCTAGCTTATTGGTATTAAAATTTGCTTCTTTCTGATAGCCTCAACTATGGGTGTCCAACTAGATTTATTCTGAGCATATATATTACATAAACTTTCATGATATTTTTAAAAAGGAATTTATACTTTAAACTGAACTTATGGCCACACAGGAAAGATCTCTCTCCTTTACTTTTAGACCTTGACTATTGCTCAGATTAGAAACACAGCCAAGAGATTTTCTTTCAAGATATAATCAATTCTACCTTTCCAGTAAACCAAACTTCCCTACTTCCCTGCAGCTGTCACTGCATAATAGAGCCTGCTATGGATACACCCATTCTACCTTCCTCTGACTTTTTCTTCAAGACAGAGTTGTCAGAATAAAATATTTCAATGGGATAGATCAGTTCAAGGAAAACAAAGAAGCTGTTTCCCTTATTCAATCTAGCCTTCTCCAGCAAGCTAAGGGTAGAAAATCATAACTCAAGAAGAAGGTGATGGAACCATCAAAGTCCATGTTGGACTGATAGTGGAATGTTAATGAGCCATCATACTAAAAGACCTCTGAGATCCTTTTTTTTTTAAATACACATCTTTAAAATATATTTTTATTTGGCATTGAATGGTGCATTGCTGATAGCTAAAGTAAGATCTTGAAAATATACTTGACACAAAGTAGGTATTTAATAAATGTTTGTTGGTTGATTTACCTAGCTAAATCATCCCCACTGCCTCAGTTGTACCCTGTACTAAGAGCATCAGTCCACAATAGTAAGAAGCCAGATCACAGCTCAATCTGTGAGGAAGATCAGAATGAGAACCATTTGCTCACTTGCCTTCATCAAAACTGTTCCTCCTACCCTCTCATATTCTATCTAGATTCATTTTCCATTGGTTACATATAATCCCACTCCTTTTGTCACCATTTCTGTGATACTATGATACTGAATCCAACTGAAACCAAGAGAAGGTAGTTCCTTTTCCAAGCCCTGCTGCCTTCTCTCTCATCTACCACAAACTGCCCACCTTCAAGATCACTCTAGATCTGCTTGCACCTTCTATCTGTCATACTTTCTGAGATTCTCCCTGTAATGACAAATTTCCTTTCATTGAGACCTCTTCTCATTCTTCTTCCATCTTGTGAGTTTCACTGAAACCTGTCCTTCTCCCCTACCTCATAAATAATAAACGCTACAATTCCTTCTCAATACTAGTTCAGCTTTCTAACTTTAAATCTCTGGTCCTAGAAGTAGAGTTTAAATGGTCCTTATAATATCACTTTTTATGTCTAAATCATGAACCCATTTCAATCTTATCTTAGTATAGAGTGTTAGGTGTGGATCAATACCTAGTTTCTACTATACAAATTTTCAATTTTCCCAACAGTTTTTGTCAAATAGTGAGTTCTTATCCCAAAAGCTGGGGTATTTGGGTTTGGACAGTTGACCATTCTTTAGTAATTTTCAGCTTAATTTTCCTTCTATCTCTTCCAACTAGAAACTGCTGGAAAGATAGCAACAACCGTCAAAAAAACAAACAAACAAACAAACCTCATAGCTTGTCTAGATTTATTTCCTGCTAGTTTGTTAAAATTATTAATTTAATTAATTTAAGTTGAATCTTTAGGTTTCTCTAAGTAGAATATCATATCATCTGCAAAAAGTTATACATTTGTTTCACTTTATCAACCTTTAGTTGTTTTTAATTTCTTCCTCTTGTTTTATTGCTATAGCTAGCAATCATAGAACTATATCAAATAAGAGTAGTGATAATGAACATTTGTTTTATCCATGATTTTATTAGAAAAACCTCTATCACTTCTCCATTATAAATAATGCTAACATTTCTCATATTGAGAAAAAATCCATTTGCTTCTATGCTTTTTAATATTTTTCTGTTGCTTTTCTTTCCCTACTTTTCAATATTTTAATACAACTGAATGTTTTATTTTGCCAAAAATCTACTTGCACATATTGTAATCATATGATTTGCATTGCTTATATTATTATTATGATTTATTATGTTTCTAGTTGTTTTGTATATTGAATTGACTTTCATTCTTGTTATAAATACAGTCTGGTCAGAGAACATAATATTTTTTTTCATATATTTCTATATCATCTTTGCTATTTTTACTCATTGTTTTTGCTCTACTATTCATCAATGATATTACTTTAATATATTTTTCTTTACCTTCTTTTCACCTAGACTTAATCATCAAGATCACATTTGTAATATAGAAGGAATTTGGTAGAATCACTGCTTTTTCTATTTTTACAAACAATTTATATATTAGAATTGTGTTCTTTGAATGGTCTTAAAATTCATTTGAAAAGCAATCTGGGTTTTATCTATTTGTTTGTTTATTTTGGACATTCATTTGTGGCTTGCCCAACTTTTTCCCTAAGATTGTTACTTAAATTTTCTATTTCTTCTGTTAACTTTAGTGTTTTAGACTGCTTTATAAATACTCACAGTGGTAATTTTGGTTGGTCTATAATTGAGAAAATTATTCCTGATACTTACCTTTATTATTTGTCATTTGTTTCCTATTCCCTTTTTTATTTAAAAAAAGGTTTTCCTTTCTCCCCTTTTTACAAAATTATATAAGTTGTAAGTTCACCTATTTTGGTAGTTTTCAGTACTGTTTGTTAATTAAATAAGGGAAATTTTGCTTTTAATTTTATAAATCTCTTCTTCAATTTTCAGAATTTCTGTTTTTTAACTCGTACCTTTCTAGTTTCTTTTTAAATTGCAAGTTTTCTTTATTAATTTGTTTTTTTCCTCATTTTTGCTATTGAAAAGGTTTAAAAATATAAACTTTCCCCTAAAGACTCCTTTGATGTGTGTAAAAAAAATTTGGGTTTCTTGTCTTTTGTTGCTCTCTTCTTTGATGAGGTTATCTATGATTTCTAAGATTTGTTCTTTGACTCACAAACCTTGCATAACTAATTTATTTTGCCTTAATTTCAATTTGAATCTTTCCTTTAAGAGTCTTTCATGTACTCTAATTTTTCATTACATCATGACCAATGAAGTATACATTTAATAATTCTATTTTCTGCATTTTGGGAGATTTTAATGCCCTAGTACATAATCATTTTAATGGGAACATATAACTAAAAACAATTATACTGCTTTGGTATTCCATTCTTTAGTCATCAAAGATCCATCATGTCTCATTTTTAACTTCTTTTTCATTTACATTTTCATTAGATTTGTCTAGGTCTGAGTATGTTGCATTGAGATCCTCAACCATTGTATTCTAGGACCGATTTTACCCTGTAATTTAATTAACTTTTCCTTTAAATAATTGAATGCTGTATCATTTGATGTGTATATATTAAGGATAGTTGTTATTCCATTTTTCTGCTGCCTTTAACCATAATGAAGTTACTTAATTTGTATTTTTTAACTATGTGTATTTTTATTGTCCCTTTGTCTGAAATCATTATGACCAGCTGTTTTTTAAAATTCACTTTAGGTATAATAAATTCTGCTCCAGGCCCTCATTTTAACCCTATAAAATCTTTTTGTTTCAAGTGTGTTTCTTGCAAATAACATGCTGCTATAATAGGTTTCTAGTCTGTTTTGTTCTCCTCTCCCACGTAATGGATAGCTTCATCTTATTCACATTCATAGTTTGATATTTAATAATGTCTTTACCTTTTGTCCACCTCTTTACAAAAAAGAAAATGGAGAAAGAAGAGTGTGATTAATTCTAGTGATCAATAATTGAAGTAATATGCTTCCTATCATGTACTATGTTCACTTCTTTTTTCTGTTTTTTTATCTCTCCCATAGTTTTTCCCTTTTGCTCTGATTTTTTTCTCCCAACATGATTCATAAAGCAATATATATTAAAAATAAATAAATTTACTAAAAAAGATAGAAACCAATTATCTTAGAACACAGAAGAGTTTGTAATAGTAAAACATTCAATTTAGAGAAACAAGTAGGAATAGAAACAGGAGATAATTAGTTTAAGAGAAAAGGTAGATTAGTGGCAAACAAAAGCTAATTTTATAGAATGAGTGATAAAGTGAGGGTTAAATGAAAAGAATGAAGGAGTATTAGAACAAGTGACTGGAGTTTAGGAAAGATAAAAAGAAGGACAATTTCATTCAGTCTCCTTAGTTATTTTTTTGGATGCAGATGGCATTTTCTGTCCAAAGTATATTGGAATCACTTTGAAACACTGAACAGTGTACCAAGAAGAACCACGTCTTTCATAGTTGATCATCACACATTCTTGCTGTTATTATGTACAATGTATCTCTAGTTCTATTGTTTCACTCAGCATCAGTTCATGTAAATCTTTCCAAGACTTTCTAAAACCAGCTTGTTCATTATTTTTATAGAACAATAATATTATATTATCTTCATATACTACAACTTGTTTAGCCATTCCCCAATTGATGGGAATCTACTCAATTTCCTATTCTTTGCTACCACAAAAAGAGCTGCTACAAACATTTTTGCACATGTAGGTCCTTTTCCATCCTTTATGATTTCCTTGGCATACATACCCAATAATGCCACTGTTGGGTCAAAAGATTTGCACAGTTTTAGAGTTGGGCATAGTTCTAAATTGTTCTTCAGAATGGTTGGATCATTTCATAACTTTCCCAACAATTTATTAGCATCTCAGTTTTTCCACACCTCCTCCAATATTTATCGTTATCTTTTCCTGTCATCTTAGCCAATCTAAGAAGTATGGGGGGTACCTCAGAGTTGTGTTAATTTGCATTTCTCTAATCAATAGTTATTTAGAGCATTTTTTCAGATAACTATAACTGGCTTTAATTTCATCATCTGAAAATTGTCTGATCATATCCTTTGACCATTTATCAATTAAGAATGACTTTATTCTTATAAATTTGACATCATTTTTTATATATTTTAGAAATGAGATCTATAAGAAACAATGACTGTAGAAATATTTTCCCAGCTTTGTAAATGGATTAAATCTTTAAGGGACATTAAAAGTCTTCATATCCAATATCTTCATTTAACACATGAAGAAACTTTGTCATTAAAAAGAAAATAATGTCTAGGGTCACACATTCAGAATTTGAAGTAGGATTTTCCTAACTCCAACTACAGTAGTCTATCCATTAAATCACTCTCCATATATTTGAGTATATATTCAACCCTACTTTGCCCAATTCATATAAAAGTGAGGTTCATGTGATTTCTGCCTCTTTCGGCCTTCTCTCAATGTTTTTCTATACTCTTCTAGAGCATCTCAATTATGAGACATAAGTTCCACCCTTTCTTGCCCCCCCTTTTCCATATTATATTCCTTTCTCCCTTATTTTTCTTTCCTTTCTTAAGATTATCAGAAAAAAACAAAAACCTCCAATTTTTAAAATAATGCCTTTTGTGATCCTTGAAGATATTAGCATTCTGAAGGGATACTTCTCTCTTCCTCTAATACTTCATCAGATATCCCCTTCTATTTGTTCACATGTACTCACTTTTCTAGTTAGATTTGTGTTCTCTCCTGGTTATTGAAAATTTCTAATCATCTTTTGTTTTCCTTTCATCAGTCTCTTGGTGAAAAAGCTTTGCTTATTTGCTGATCCATGTATAGGGCAGTCAATCTCCTATCTGTGTGTTTTTGTGCCAACTGTCCTTCAAGCCTAGAATTCATCCCTTCTTCACTTTTGCCTCTCACTGTCTGAAGTAGTGTCTGAAGCAGTATTTGAATTCAGATTTTCCACATCAAGCACCCTTTCCATTTTGCCATCTAGCTATCTGTCAAAAAGAAAGGAAAGGTAGTGGAGTTAGACTAGAGGGATTTTCTTTATTCAGTTATGTATTTACATTTCTGGAGGAAACATAAATTTAATATGTGCTGACACTATGTATAACAAGAGACCTTTCGAAAAATAAACATCAGTTCTTTTTTTACCTTTTCATTTCCAACTTTTCTCACCTATAAAATGGAGTTTTTTTTTTTCAAATTGGGAATCATCCTCACAAGTCTATATGGAGTATGAACATTAATAGTCTGAAGCTAAGAAGCACAGCAGAATTCTGGAATACTTGAAAAAGAATTAATTCTTCGAATCAAATATATTTTAAATATTACCTGTCAAGCACACCAAAGATTCTTGCTATAGAGGGGAACTCCAACAGCCCTTTCAGCTCTGTACCTGGCACATTCTAGGCACTAAGTAAATGCATGTTGATTGCTTGACTGTTGACATCCTTTGATTGATCAGAAGAGCATTTTGAGAGCATGGGAGATGAAGTAATTGGGGGAAGAGTCATAAGTAAAGCCAAAGGCATTTGTGCTCCCAAGATCCCATTCTTGTACAACAACTCTGGCCTTTGAAGACAGCCAAGAATTTCAACATCCTCTTTTTTCCTGGCCTTTTTCTTCCCCTCCTCAGGCTTCCCTGACTTTTACTACAAGAACTCCAAGAGTTCTTGGATTGGAAATAGAAGAAAAACTTCAACTCTCTCAATATTATAGATTATCCCAGCAAAACCAGTTCCATCAGTCACATTTAAGCATTTTACTTCTATAAATTGTAATCTCCTATAATTACCAGTGACCATTCAAAAACTATCTATTCATAGCCTTCATTTTTATCTAAACTCTGCATGTGGATGCTGCCAGGCATGTGTCCTTTCAGCTTTGGCAACACACAGGGCCTCCCCTCTGGGTAATGAGCTCAGCTATTTTATTGCTGGGGTTTGTGTATGTTTGCCTGTGGGGAAGAATGAATTTTCATCAAGACTGACATACTTCAGGGGAGGCAATAGACAATTCTCAAGCATCAACAAGAAACCTGTTGCCCAAACAGTTGCTTTGACCTGTTTTTTCAATGTAGTTCAGCGACTCCGTTGTTTATATGTAGCACCATATTGGAAAGATATTAAATTATAATTAAGGTAAAGGATAGACTAAATTACCTCACAGATACCATCAATCTCACAGTTGTACAGCACTTTAAAATTTGCAAAACACTTTAAATATGTTATATCATATGATCGTCAACTCTAGGAAACAGATGCGATTACTATCTGCCTTCTATATAGAGTCCAATTTTTTTTTCCCCTCTGAGGCAATTAGGGTTAAGTAACTTGCCCAGGGTCACACAACTAGAAAGTGTTAAGTGTCTGAAGCCACCTATGAACTCAGGTTCTAATGCTCTATCCATTTTGCCATCTAGCTGCCCCAGAGCCCAACTTCTTAAACTGTGATTTACAAACTCATATGGGATCTCATATCTGAATATGGGGCCCATGAAATTATTACTTATTATTAGTAAATGTTTGATTTGTATACCTTTTTTATATACTCATGGTCACATAAACATTTCTCAAGCACAAAGGGATCATGAATGGAAAAAAGTTTAAGAAACCTTGCTATAGAGGGGCATGCAGTTGTTGCAATGGATAGAGTGCCAGACCTAGAGTCAGGAAGACCTGAGATGAAATTTGGCCTCAGATGCTTACTAACTATATGACCTTGAGCAGGTCACTCAGCCCAGTTTACTTCAATGTACTCATCTGTAAAATGAGCTGGGCGTCTTGCCTGGGCTTGTGAAAATGAAACTAATCTCAAATCCAGCAAAAGACCTTCAAATACTTGAACAGTTATTGCTATCCCACTGAGTTTTCTATGCCCAAAGATAAATATCCTCAGTTATTTTTGTGTCGCCTCATATAACATAAACTTAAAACCTTTAACTACCCTAATTTTCTCCTTCAGTTGTCTTCAACTTAATCAATGTTCTCCTTAAACCATGGTACCAGAAATGAACATAGCGTTCCAAATGTGGTTTCATGAGGGCAGAGTATAAAAGCCTATTATCTTCTTCTTCCTGGAAGCCATACTTCTCTCAATATGCTCCAGGATGGTTAGTTTTCTTGTCTGCCACAGAACGTGGCTGATATATTAAGCTTGTAGTCCACTATGACTATTAGGTCTACTTCAGTCAAGCTATTGTTTAAACATGTCTCTCTCATCCTACACTTCCTTCTTACTCTTATAGCATGCTATGTAACTCCTGAGATCACTAAAGAAGGTCACAGAAAAAAAAAGGATCCTAAGATAATGAAGCCTCAGAAAGATCATAGAAGCAGTCTTCAAAGCTATTCTCCCAGCGACTTATAGAAAGAATCTATGGTGTATAAAGTGAGGCTGTCCAAGGGTTCCCTTCCCCCCACATCTCTTCATCTCTAGCTTTATATTAGCTTAAAATTCACATGGTATTATTCCTTTAGGTTAATATAATTTTATCTTCTAAAAATCCTGTTAATAAAATTTTGTCTCCTAAAAATTCTTTAAAAAGTGATGACACTAATTTCATTCAATAAACATTTATTAAATGTAAAATGTAATGATTATTACAATGATAATTCTTTCCATAATTCTATGTAGTTGTAGTAACTCATGGCAGTCGTAATCTATCCTGGGGAAAGTAATTCTCACATCAGAAAAAATTATCCAAATAGCCAAGTATGTACAGAATTCTGTTTGAACTTACTGGATATTTAAACACTGTCCATTTCAAATACCTTGGAAGAATTCAAGATGAAGATGCTTCAATGAGGAATGGAAATGCTTATGTTGGTAGATGTAGGCTAGGGCTTGTTACCAGTAAAGATTTGCAAGGAATGAGTTAGGAATAGGGCTTCTTAAACTTTTTTCATTCGTAGCCCCTTTTTACCAGAGAAATATTTTATGTGGCCACAGGAATATAAGCATAAAAATAATATGTAAATCAAACATTTACTGATAATAAATTATAATTTTACAACTTCACATTCATTAATGTGCCCCCACATAGGGTCATGAGCCACAGTTTAAGAAGCTTTGGTTTAAAAAACTTCATTAAGGAATCTTCATTGTAAAAGAATGCGAGCTAAACAGGGAGAATGAGGGATAACAGGACAATTCAATCTCTGCACTGGAATCCACAAAGCTGCAATGAAAATCTTTTCTACCCCCTATATTTGCTTGCTGATCCAGCTCATATCCCCTGAAATCCCCAATATAGGAAGCCCCTCATCCAGGACTAAACTATTGGGTTGAAGTGCTGATTCACTGCTCAATATAGCTTTTAGTTTAAAATTCTGGAGAGAGAAATTGAGATCTGAAAAGAACAGATATTCTAAATCACAAGACTAGACAGGGACATTTTGGAATAGTAAAAGCAAAGAAAGCCTCTTCTCTGTTTCTCTTCTTCCATTTTCTTCTGGTTATCAGCTGTATTATTGAATATTTTCTCCCCATATATGTTCTTCCTTACACATTTTAGACCCACCTGGTCCTAATCCCACCTTTTCTGATTTAGAGGGGATCATAATATCGAATGAAAGTCATAAAATTATCAGGGATAATGGCAAAACAAGAATTCCAGAGTTTTTTTTTAACTCAATTCCCTTTGGCAAAAGTTTCACAAGCACTATAGATTAGAGAAAAACTTTTCCAAAGTTCCGAAGTCATCTAAGTGACTTGTACTTACCAACATATTCAATTATTGAAATATTTTGATAAATTTTAGTTATGCCAGATCTCTTTCCCTTTATATAGTAAATGTTAGGTACCTTATCTCTGAGACAATCACTGGGGTAAAAAAAATGTCCAGCAAGAAAATCATGACTCATTATTCAGACATACTAATTGACAGTGCTACTTAAGCTGCTTAAATGAGCAGTAAGATCTCCTGCGAGGCTTGAACCAATGGATTCTTTTATGTTGTAATATCTGTGTATTATATCTCATATTCTTTGTTTCCTATGATTTTGAGTAGGAAGCCACTGTATTAGAATAAACATGTGGTACTATGTTTGTTTCTTTTTTAAATTTTTATTTATTTATTTATTTTTTGCTGAGACTATTGGGGTTAAGTAACTTGCCCAGGGTCACACATCTATGAAGTGTTAAGCGTCTGACACCAGATCTGAACTCAGGTCCTCCTGACTTCAGGAATGGTGCTCTAGCCACTGCACCACTTAGCTGCCCCATGTTTGTTTCTTCATATATTTTTTTCTGATTGGGTATCTTATTATCTTTTAATATTTCTAAACATTAATCTTGTCCACAGATATAGGCTCATAGATAGGGTAGACATCCGTTCCTCCTTGTAGAATTGTAGGAAACTCCAAAAGCACAGATTTTGGAATGAGGACAACAAACACTTTATCTCCCCACTAATTAAAATGTTGAAAAACCTAAAGCAACATTGAGCCTATTGTTAATCTAAATTATTAGAAATAGTGTAGAAAAAGCATGGGAGTAGTTGATTTTTCTCCTATATGTAGGTCCCAAAAGTTTTGATCTTTGAGCTGTTACTTATTTTATGGATCTTATCCCCAATTGTTGATACTAACACTGATAAGATCAGCAGTAGACCAACTCTGTCCTACCCCTCATAGGCAAGGCAGAACATGTTCCCAATGGGAAGTTATCAGAGAACTAGTTCAGTAGTCATATATCTCAAGGTCATCTGGCTGTAGCCTCAAATTCAGTCTAATAAGTTTGATTTCAGATGCTTACCTTATGTTTCATCTCTTGTATAACTTCCAAATAACTCTTTCTACCTCAAGTAAGTCCACAAACTCTTCTACAAAAATCTTTAGAAAGCCAGAATTTATTTTAGTTAACTTCTATATTAGTTAACTTTCAGAAGTTGAGTTAAAAAGAATGGATGAATCACAATCTGCCCTAGGGATAGTAATGTTCATAACAGGAAAAAGCTGCAAGTAGCCAAGTGTATGCAACACTATAACTCCATGTCAGACTCTGATGTATATAACAAGGCTAATAAGTAAGGTGCTAACCATTTTTCTGAAAGTAATGATAATTTAATAATCTTTCTGCTATTCAGTTTTTCCATTTAAAAGCTACTGTTTAACTATTTAAAATCACTATTACTTTTACTACTACTACTACTAATAATAATAGCTTTAATTTATATACTGCTTTTAGATTTGCAAAACAATTTATACACACATATCTTCACAACAATCCTATGAGGAAAGCATTATAATTATTATTATCTTATTTTACAGATGAAGAAACTAAAAGTCAGAAAGAATAGCTAATCTAGAATCACATAGTAACAAAGATAGAAATTGAACCCATAATTTTCTGAATCCTAAATCAGCATTTGATACATTGGATTACATAATGCCTCTTCATGAACTTATATTTACATTGTGTTTTAGATTTACAAAGCATTTTCATGCATCTTTTTTCTCATTTTCACAATACCCATGGGAAGTAGGTAGGGTAAATATTAAACCCAGTTTATAGATTATAAAACTGATGCTTTGGGAGATTAAAGATTTGCCAGAGGCCACAGGATCTTTTAGTGGTATAGTGAGGATTAAACTCAAGTTTTTCATCTCAGATTTTAAGCTTCTTACTTCTCCACCAAGGCAGGATCAGGTTGATTTTCATAAAGTCATTTTAAAATGACTTCTTTAAATCCTTGCATAGACTTCTCTTTTATTTTCTCTATTATATCAACAAGCTTTTATTTTTATCTTCTCTTTCCATTTGTCAAGTTCTTTCTTGGATTTTATGCTTCTGAAATTAGTTTCACACGGCTTTCATTAGTCTGAAACATAAAAATATGAATTTTGAAATTAAGTATCAGAGCTCTTCTGCACATATAAACTTGCATTGATCATTTTTACATACTTAAGAACAGTTTTCATTGTTTTATAGCCTAACCTAAAAAGAAGTCAAAGACAATATGTGTTACTAAGAGATCTCAACTCCATCATATAATTTAAACAAAACATGTTGGACAAAGTGTTGATCATGCTCCAAAGAAGGCTTGAATCATTAACATTAGTATCTCCTTTTTTGCTTGTTTATTTAAATATTACTATTTCATTTTCTCCTAATTACATGTTAAAACAATTTTTAATATTCATTGTTTTTTTTAAGTTTTGAGTTCTAGACTTTAGCCTTTCTTTCCTTTTTTCGTCCCCTCCCACCCTGAGACAGCAAGTTATCTGACTGTAGGTTATACATGTACAATCATGTAAAACATTTCCATATTAGTCAGCTTCAGTATTTTCCTTTTTTTAAAATTGTTTTATTCTGAACTTAAATACCAAATAAACATTTATATATACATATGTATAGACACACACACACACACATATATATATATATATATATATATATATATATATACAGAAAAGAGGATTGTTCATGAAGTTGTAAATTTTTATTATGTACAACCTACTTTTCCTTTTAAGCATATGATAAATTCAATAGATAACTTCCAAAGTTGTCCTGCCTATTTAGGCTTTCTTTTGGCCTTTCATCTGTTTTCTTTTGTGCTTTAAAATGTTTCAGTGACTTTTTCCCTTTTTGTTGAATAACCCTATCATTAAGAACTACTTTCTCTGCTATATTCTCCCCTACTCCAGAGGAAAAAAGAAAAATAAAATCCTTATTACAAACATGTCCAAAAATGTATGTCTCATTCTTCACCTTGAATCTATCATCTCTTTGCTGGAATTGTACTTGCTCAATGAAATGATCATAATTCTTAGGTCTTTCAAAGTTGTTTTTCTTTAAAACATTTTTTATTGCAAATATTGTTCTGGTTCTTCTCATTTTACTCTTCTCTGGGTTGTCTGGAACTCACCATTTCATTATCTTCAGTATGTTCTAAAGAAGACCACCTCATCTCAAAAAAGAATCACAACCCTTTGGGTAATGAGAAGTTTGTGCCATTGAGAATATGAGTTCAGAATATAGCATAAAGAGACTAAAAAAATATAAAGACTCATTCCCATTATGGTCAGCCCATCACAAATGTAAAGCAGATAATTCTAGAATTCAAGGTTCTCAATGGAGCCCAGCAATGCAAGTTCAGTGTCATTCTCTGTAAATGCAATGGCATTTCGATGGGTTCAGGAGAGAGAAGTATGAGGAAAGTATTGGCAGAGAAGGACAGATAGAGAAATGGAACTGCTGTGTCGTGTGTCATATCAGCTACCCAGAGATCGAAAAAGTTCCTGTCTATAACTATTCGATATGGGGATTGGACCTGAGAGTTCATAAATACAAAGAATCCTTAAATGAGAGAACTCCCCCTACCTATACAGGTAAATACTCTCCCTGCAACTAATGGCCTTAGACATGATCTGTAGCAGCCATATCAATCTGACACTGCACGGTACTCCAGTGCAGCCCAAAACAGATTAAAAGGAATTGGAAAATACTCAACAAAACAAATAAAAATATCATATAGATAATGCTGATCTGTGGTTTTTTGAGTTGAAATGTGAACACAGTTATCCTATTCTATTTGAGTTGGAGCCTACTGGTCTAAAGCATTGAGATATAAAGTGAATTAGTCACATAAAACTAATATGTAACTTGGAGCTGGGTTCTCAGGACTTTGAAGTCCTTTCTCTACCCAGCATGCCACGGCTGTCTCTGCCTGTAAATATGAGACATGGAAATAAGGAGAGCTCTTTTCTTTGGAGTTTGTTTTTGGCTGAGGAAAGAACACATGCCCTCAAATAGTTAATGCAATCCCTTTCTTTTTAGACAAATGCAGGAATGGCTTAACAAAAAGGCATCCCTCGTGTCAGAACAACTAGAAGATAGATAAAGATCAAGTACGAATATGAAATAGTGGAAGAAATAATGTATTAAGCATCAAAAGATCTGGTTGTTCTGCTTACTACTTAGGGAACCCTGGTTCAGTTGACTTTTATGGAATTCAATTTCTTTTTTTGCAAAGAAAAAATGGCTCTTCTCCACAATAAGATGATTCAGGCCTATTCCAATGATCTTGTGTTGAAGAGAGTCATCTATAACTTGAGAGAGGACTGTGAGAACTGAGTGGGAATCACAACATAGCATTTTTACTTTTTGTTGTTTACTTGCATTTTATTTTCTTTCTCATTTTTTTCCTTTTTGATTTGATTTTTCTTGTGCAGAAAGATAATTATATAAATATGCATACATATTAATATATATTGGATTACTTACTATCTAGGAGAGGCGGTGGAGGGAAGGAGGGAAATTGGAACATAAGGATTTGCCAGGTTTAATGTTGAAAAATTATTCATGCATATCTTTTGAAAATTAAAAAAGTTTTAATAAAAAAAAGAAAAAGAAAATAAATCCATCGTAACAAGTAGAGACAACAAGAAAGGTCTATTGAAGGAGATGGTGATTGAGATGAGCTTTAAAGGAGTGATGATCTCCAAGAAGCAGAGAGGAGAAGGGAGAATGTTCCAGATATGTAAGATATCTCATACAAAGGTCTGAAGGTGGGAAACAAACATATACAAGGAACAGTTTAATTTTAAATCTAGGAACCTATGATACATCATCTCTAAGGTCTGTTCTAGGATCCTGAGTTGTAGACTCTACCAGGAAGAATGCCTGAGAAACCAAGGAAAAAATAAGCATTCCTACCTTCCTTTCTCTGGTTTTCATATCCCTAATCTCAAAAAACTAAATCTTTTCTGTGACACTTCACAGAAGTGCTATCCATAGGGTTTAGAAAAGAAAAAAAAATAATTTCACTATAAAAGTAGTTTCTGATCCTCCATCTAGAAAGGGATCCTTCTATTTGTTAGAAACATGATTCTCTTCTCCACCCTTAGCAGAAAGTCTGTTAGTACTCTGAGATACTGAAAAAATAAAAGGGGATGGGTAGTTGAAAAAAGGCCCTCCATTTTTCTCATGTCTTCTTCATAATGTGCCTGATATCCCAGTTCCTTTGAACAATGGAAAATTGCTTCAATATTTAAACATGCATTTGTTCTTAGGGAAACAAAATGTTCAGCATGGTCTGTTGGTTGCCACAGCAACCACCTGGGCTAAAAATACAGAACCCCACTATATGAAGGAAAGTATGTACCAAGCAGAGAAACAAGAGAAAATGGTTCTCCTTCCCTGATGGAAAGCAGTATCAGTGGGATTCTGCAAAGGTGAAGAAGATGTTTACTCTATTGTAATAATTTTCGATCAGGAAGTGGATCCAGGGTTAGAAATATATCATTCTCCCATGTTCTCAGCCCCAGCCCAGATATATATATATATATATATATATATATATATATATATATATTTACACACACAAGCATACCATGTTTGAGATAATGTATGCAAAGCATTTTGCAAACCTTAGAATACCATATAAGCAAAAGTTATTTTTATCATTCTTTTAAATACTAAAGGGATAATAATGGGGGTAGTTGCCATAGGAACAGTAGACCACTTTTCCCATTGCTTTCTTCTCACACCCAGTGTATAATCACACCTCCCCCACCCCCATTTCCCCAGGAGAAGTAGAAGAGTTACTCATGCCCATTTTGCTCCAGTCAGTCTGGATCCTTCATTTCTTTCTTCCCCTTCCCCCACCAATGGCATGCTTACTCTATTCCATTTCCATAAGAGGACAGAGACTTTTCAGGAGAGACCAATAATTATCATTAAGTCTGGTTGGATTACCCTCACTTTATTTATTATGTTCTCTCTAAAATGTCCTCTCATTCCCCTTAACCTGTCTAAATCCTGCCTATCCTCTATTGACTGGAACAAAAGCCATCAAAAAAAAGCATTTAATAAGTAGGGATTTTTGCATTTATGTCATTTCAAGGTTTAGTTCAAATATCCTCTTCCATGAACCTTTCCTCTGCATGTTCCCATTACCATGCTATGGTAAAATCCCCTTTCTGGGTTCCCATTAAACTTATTCATATCAGGCAGACCACATGGAACAAATTTAGGGAATTTCTCTCACCAGGGAATAATTGTTTTCTTTTCTTGAACTGCCACATAATCCAACAACTAATGTTTTTTTTTTTTTAAATAGTTTAGTGTTTTAATATTGTTGATATTTTCTTCCTGCAAATCTACAAGTACTTGATTTTAGCAGAGTGAAAAGAAGCCCAAAAGTAGAGTCAGAAAACTTGGGTGGGTTTCTCAGTTCTGTGACTTATTTTCTTGACCTTGAGAAACCTCTGTGATCTTCAGTTTCCTCATCTGTTTAATAAAGAACTGAATGATTCAATGGTGTTTTTTTTTCCGATTTCATGATAGTATATTCTCTTCACAGGAAGATTTCTATTTTTCTAGACTATTTTGCTGACAAAAGTATTGCATTGGATTCCATTTCGAGTACTATATTTTAGAAAACACAAATGGGGAAGTTCTCCTGGATTATTGTACAGGAAGATCAGTGGAAACCAATAGATTTGTTCAGCACAGAAAAATCTGGGGAGAAAATCAGGCATAACAGCTGTGTTCAAGCATCTGATCTTTTAAGTATAAGGGTATAAGATCTGTTCTGTCTGCTCCTAGATTATAGAATTAGGATCAGTGAGTAGAAATTTTAAAGAGGAAATGTTGGACTTTTTGTAAAGAAAGTTGTCCTAGTAATTGGAGACACCAAAGAATGCCTCAGAAAGTAGAAGTTTCTACTTTACTGGAGGTCTTCAGATAAATACTGGATGACCACTCATAGAGTTATGTTGTAGAATTTCTTTTCAGGTCCGGCCTGGTAAACACCTTCCCAATCTAATATTCTATGATTCAGAAAATCATATTATTTCATAATTAGAAGGGACTTTATAATTCCCTCTGCTTTCCAACAAAATCATCTTAGACCTTTGCCTGACAAATGCCAACCAGGGGGAAACTATGATTTCCTGGGCTACCTATTTTATTTGAGGATAGCTCTAAAAATGGGGAAGTACTTTGGTAAAATCAAGCCTAAATTTTTCTTATTTTCAGGAATGAGTGCTTATTGAGTACAGGTAAGCCCAAGAGGCCTGGTAACAACAGTACCCTTCCCTTTTTTCCAGCTTACCCCTGAAGCAAGTGACTTGCCTAGAGTCACAGACTCACAGAATTGGCTTGAAAGTTGACTCTCTATCCACTAGGCCTCTCTGCCTCTGTCTCTTTATCAACTTGAACAAAGTTACCTCATTATTTTGGCTTTCTATTTCCATATCTGATAGCGAGTCAACACAGAGTATAGAATATCAGCTTTGGAGTCAGGGATAAACTGAGTTTAAAACCAGACACTTATTAGCTGTGTGATCCTGGGAAAGTCACTTAATCCTGTTTGCCTCAGTTTCTTCATCTGTGAAATGCACCAGAGAAGGCAAACTACTCCAATATCTTTGGCAAAAAAAATTCCAAGTGGGATCATGAAGAGTCAGACATGACTGAAATAACTAAGCAAAAAGAGTTAATAATTCTTGCCCAGTTTTCTATGGGCAAGAAATTGAAGCATTTGAAAAGCTCTTTCAAAAGCATATTTTGTTGAATCTATAAAATCTGGTTGGTGACAATATCCATGAGTTTAAGCTTCAACACTTGCCTCTCTGTAACCTTGGAGATGTGCCTTAACCTTTCATCATAAAAGATATCTGATACATTATATTCCCAGTCTCATAGAGTTGGTATGAGAGGTGACCTGGTTCAATGGAAAGAGTTGGCTTTGGAGTCGGAGGCCTTCAAATCTTACCTATATGTCGGGACAAGTTATTTAACCTTTCTAGGACTATTTGTCTCATTTTTTAAATCATTAGACTAAATTGCATCTAATATTCCTTCTTGCTTTAAATCTGCAATCCAAGGTTCACTTTAATAATATATATAATCTATTCTATAACCATGAGTGATTTTACTCCCTATTGCAAATAAACTCAACATTTCACTTAAACACAAATTTACCAAATATGTTGTAAAGTTGATAGAAAAATGAGGTAAAGCTTATTTCATTTCCCTGAGCACAAATTGAATCCCTTTACTTTCTAATATTCTGAAATGTCCCCTTTGAGATGGCTGCATCATCCTCAAGAGATACATAGGGGTTTACCTCTTCCTCCTACACAGGACAGAAGAAAGTAGCATTATTGATTTCCATTGCTTCTTATTCTCCCATTTTGGGAAATTCATTCCCCATCCCAAATATCACTACTTTGTGTTTGGAAGCTTCTGGTTGCCAAAGCTCTAGGAAGCCTGGGACAGTTTGGAAATGGGCTGAAAGTGGAAACAAAAATTTCCTGAACCAAAAATATTTCAGGAGGAATATCACCAGATGTTAATCCTGATAAAACTAATGTCAGTGAATTTACATGGCTAAGGGAAGTCTAGAATGGCTAATAGGTGAGATATCCTGTATATGTGCATGTGTGTATCTAATATATAAACATATATGCATATATAAACATGTGCACATATATGTGTGTATATCTAAATATATGTCCATATAGAAATAGAGATAAATAGAACTATATATACACACATATGTTTTATTTATATATCTTTATTGAAGCTGTTGTTTCCATGATCAGGAAAGGAGAATACTTTTCTTTCCCATTTGTGAAACAGATGTGAGTATATGTATGTCATGTACATAGTTTTCCAGTAACATATGAAACTCAATAGATACTAATAAAATCCCTTAAGTACATATAGCATAGTGCATATAGGTTGCATTTCAAAATTTATCCTCAGTACTCAAAACTGACATATGCACATGTAGTACCTATTACAACAGGGATATATAGACTTCCCTAACAAGTAAGTTATTCCTTCCTTACAAAGAAAACATATATTTGCTCTCTTTTGTTGTGGTGTCCTTATTAGAGTGTCGAGGGTTTTTTTTTTTGAAGTTACCCTTACAGAGAAGGGAGGATTACATTTATCTTATGTCCACAATGTTATATTCTGTATAGTTCTTACATATATTAACTGTGTGATAAGAATCAAATCACTTCCCCTCTGAGTGTCAGGAAACTCCCTAATATTACCAGTTTGTGACTAATTAAGGGCATTGTTTGTGGAGGGAGCAACTATAATGTGGATATCCTTGATGTAAGGGCATATGGTCATGCATTATTTTGGATTGATATATATTTGACATGATTTCTTTATTAAATGAAACCCCCAATATACCATGTTCTGTCATGGAGGTAAACCTGTTTTCTTAAAGATTAAACTATGAAGCTGGAAAGGATCTATGTATATGATATTATATATTATATCTGATAACCAAGCTAAGTTTAGAGAAGTTCATCCTTAGTAGATGAACACAACCAAAGGATAAATTTAAGAAATTATTGAAGACCATCTACTATCATGGTCTGAGTAATAAAAGTATTGCTCTCACCCATGGAATCTCCCACTTTTAGAAGTCTCCATCAAAGGATTAACGTCATAATAATAATTTCAGGGTTGGCAAAGATGTTGAGACATCTAGTCTAAACTCCCAGTTTTATAGTTGGTAATACCAATGATGTGACTTGTCTAGAGCCCATTCAAAACTTGATGGTAGAAGTAAATGAGACTAAATTTCAGGCTTCTCTACTTGTAAAGTACATTTGCTTTATAATAAGGCCACCTGATGCCTATGTAACCTTGGGTAAAACTGTCCCTTAATTTCCTCATCTAGAAAATGAAGGGATTAGAATAGAGATTTTCTAAGGCTCCTTCCAGCTCTCAACTTTTGGTCCTGTGACTCATACCTCTAGAGCTGGAAAAGATCTTAGAAAATCTCACATAATGCAATTCCTTCATTGTTAAGAAGAGGAAACTGAGGCCCAGAGAAATGTAGCAATTTGTTGACAGTTACATGAGTACTAACCAGGAAAGATAGAGTTCAATTCAATTCAATAATAATTATTCAGAACATACTGTATGCAAGATACCATTGTAGGTGATTGACTCACAAAGACAAAATTTTAAAAAGAAATTCCTGTCTGCAAAGAGTTTTATATTCTTTCTGAGGGCACAACATACAAACAGAAAAGAAAATGCAAGATCATTTGAAGAAAGAGAGATAATGGCATTTAAGACCAGGGAAGGAAAACTAGGATTCAGACCTCAGCTGAGTCTGAAAGGAAGACCTAGGTACTATATCAAGTTTCTCTTCATTTGTTCTTTTTATTATACCACAACTACTATGTGATCAGTATAACAGAAACAACATAGTACTTCTTGTACTTTTTACATTCTATGATTATTCCTAAAATATATAATTTACACAAGGCCCTAGGAAAAAGCTGGCTTACTATCAACTTAATTTCAAACTTTCTATCCCATGCCCATCTCATCATACCCAAGGGAGTATGAATCCCAGCTTTGCCATTAACCTACTCTAGAACTTTGGAAAAACGATTTTTCCTTAATTTCTAGACCTATAAAATGAGGAATTTGAGCTAGATCATCTCTGAAGCAATTAGGTGATGAAATAGTGAAAGTGCCAGTCCTAAAGTAAAAAAGATTCATCTTTCTCAGTTCAAATATAGACTCAGACACTCACTAAATGTGTGACCCAGGGCAAATCACTTTATCCTATTTGCCTCAGTTTCCTATGTGTAAAGTGGGCTGCAGAAGGAAGTGGCAAACCCCTCTAATATCTCTACCAAGAAAAGTCCAGATGGAGTCTAAAAGTCATCTCTACGATTAATTTCAATCCTATTTATGAATTTATAAATCTATGTTTGGAATATTAAGACTATAACTGATCAAATTGTTAATGTAGGTTAACCATTTTCCATCCTAGCCTATCTTGTAAAGAGCTATTAAATTTTACTATCTTCATTGACCATTTCTGCATGCATGTGTATGTGTGTGTGTATTTATATACATATATAAACGTTATACTATATATAGGGAGAAAGAGAGAGAGAGACCAAGAGAGACACAGAGAGACAGAGGTAGAGAAAGAGAGACGGAGACAGAGATTTTGCAAATAGACAATGAATTAAAACCAAAATTGAATGGAAGGAAAAGAGTGTAATGAATTTTACTTAGAAAATTTCAGATTTTTTTAAAAGACCTCAAACAACATCTGATATTTGTGTATCAGTTTTTGGTTTGTAAAGTGCCTTTATGTCAATCATTTCTTTTAATCCTCCTAGCAACCTAGGAAGTAGATGACATTGTTATCCCACATTTTATCTATGAAGAAACTGAGGTAGTGAAAGGTTAAGTAGATTCCTCAAGGTCATATAGTTAATAAGAGTCTGAGGCTGGATTTGAACTTAAGATCTTTCTGAGTCCAAAACTAGCACTATGTTCCCTGTACCACCTAGCTGCCTCTAATTGAAGAAAAAAAATATGGTCTTTTCTAGAAAACTTTTAAGCAAAAAAAGATTCTAATCAAATCCAACAAGTGGTTTTTTTCTTTAAAAGGATAACTTCTAGTTTTTATTAGAAAAATAATTTTCCATAAGCATTCCCATCCCCAGCCATACCAGATAAACCAGGTGTGTTTTTTTAATAGGACATTTTAAATGCCGCTAGCCTAGTTGGACACAAAACTATGATGATTCCTGTCAAGACTTGATGGCTCCTCCTTGTCAGCTAAGGAGGGGTAAGGGAAAAAATGTAGTTTTTCTAAAGAAAAAATGTGGAAGAAAATAACCTTTTAGCTCTCATTTAATTTAATCACTTAATCTTTAAATATGTATAATCTAGCGAAGTGATGTATTCTCAACAAAATTTGATTTCACATTTTAATTGTTTAAGAGAAAGGTGTTCTTTGATTCATTCAAGCCAGAGTGGATAGCTTTGGCCAGAAGTAGGTGAATAATTGGTACATGTAGAGAGGGTAAAAAAACAAAAAAATACAAACTGTCTCTGAATGTCATATTTGAAATTCATCAATGATGTATCCATACCACATTTATACAATATATCCTTGGCCAAATTTTCTCTTGGTTTATAGTCACAACATGTCTGGGATATAGGAAAAGAAATGACCTAATGTGTTTGACTTTCACAGAGAGGCTTTTTTTTTTAAAGACTCTTTTCGAAATGGTGTACTAACAACAATAATGATAATAAAGGGCTCTGCTTTTCATGTCTCCCAATCTTCACTCTGAGGCAGAGCTGAACAGGAAATACTAATTTAAAAATAATAAGAACCAAAAGAGTGAGTTCAATTTCAAGATCAGCATTGCTAGATTTATTAGATGTCCTGTTTAATCATTCAACCAGCTTCTCAATTACTCTGTATAATAGAATCTTAGGGCAGCTAAGTGGTTTAGTAGATAGAGCACCAGTCCTGGGGTTAGGAGGACATGAATTCAAATTTGACCTTAGAGACTAGGTCAAGTTACTTAACCCAGTTTGCCTCAGTTTTCTCATCTGAAAATGAGCTGGAGAAGGAAAGGGCAAACCATTCTAGTATCTTTGCCAAGAAACCCCCCCCAAAATTAAATGAAGGTGGCCTAGCTGTACCTGATTTAAAACTATATTATAAAGCAGCAGTCACCAAAACCATTTGGTATTGGCTAAGAAATAGATTAGTTGATCGGTAGAATAGATTAGATTCACAAGACAAAATAGTCAATAACTATAGCAATCTAGTGTTTGACAAACCCAAAGATTCCAACTTTTGGTATAATAATTCATTATTTGACAAAAACTGCTGGGAAAACAGGAAATTAGTATGGCAGCAACTAGGAATGAACCTACACTTAACACCATATACTAAGATAAGATCAAAATGAGTCCATGATTTAGGTATAAAGAACGAGACTATAAACAAATTAGAGGAACATAGGATAGTTTATCTCTCAGATTTGTGGAGGAGGAAGGAATTTGTGACCAAAGAAGAACTAGAGATCATTATTGATCACAAAATAGAAAATTTTGATTACATCAAATTAAAAAGCCTTTGTACAAACAAAACTAATGCAAGATTAGAAGGGAAGTAACAAACTGGGAAAATCTTTTTCCAGTTAAGGGTTCTGATAAAGGCCTCATTTCCAAAATATATAGATAATTTACTCTAATTTATAAGAAATCAAGCCATTCTTCAAATGAGTAATGGTCAAAGGATATAAACAGACAATTTTCAGATGATGAAATTGAAACTATTTCCACTCATATGAAAGAGTGTTCCAAATCATTATTGATCAGAGAAATGCAAATTAAGACAACTCTGAGATACCACTACATACCTGTCAGATTGGCTAAGATGACAGGAAAAAATAATGATAAATGTTGGAGGGGATGTGGGAAAACTAGGACATTGATGCATTGCTGATGGAATTGTCAATGAATCCAACCACTCTGGACAGCAATCTGGAATTATGCCCAAAAAGTTATCAAACTGTTCATACCCTTTGATCCAGCAGTGCTACCACTGGGCTTATACCCCAAAGAGATACTAAAGAAGGGAAAGGGACCTGTATGTGCAAGAATGTTTGTGGCAGCCCTGTTTGTAGTAGCCAGAAACTGGAAACTGAGTGGATGCCCATCAACTGGAGAATGGCTGAATAAAGTGTGGTATATGAATGTTATGGAATATTATTGTTGTGTAAGAAATGACCAGCAGGATGAATACAGAGAGGCTTGGAGAGACTTACATGAACTGATGTTGAATGAAAGGAGCAGAACTAGGAGATCATTATATACGTCAACAACGATACTGTATGAGGATGTAATCTTATAAAAGTGGATTTCTTCGACAAAGAGATCTAATTCAGGTCCAGTTGATGAATGGTGGACAGAAGCAGCTACAGCCAAAGAAAGAACACTGGGGAATGAGTGTAAACTGTTTGCAGTTTTGTTTTTCTTCCCAGGTTATTTTTACCTTCTGAATCCAATTCTTCCTATGCAACAAGAGAACTGTTTGGTTCTACACACATATATAGTATCTAGGATATACTATAATATTTAACATGTATAAGGCTGCCTGCCATCTAGAGGAGGGGATGGAGGGAGAAAAGGGAAAAATTGGAACAGAAGTGAGTGCAAGGGATAATGTTGTAAAAAAATTACCCATGCATATATACTGTCAATAAAATGTTATAATTATTAAAAAAAATGTTGACTACCATACGACCCAGGACAGATGCTAGGATAGACAGAGACCTTCCTTCAAGATAAGCCATTAATGATTATTTTCTAGATTCAATCATTCAGTCAGTATTGGGTTGATTTCATCTATTATCATTTATCCTACCTCTCCTTATTCTCAAGAATAACATATGAGTTATTTAACTATTTGAGGCCCTAATTCCTCATCGCTTAGTAGCTCATAAAATATTAATTATCTGAGGCTATACTATGCCTTATAGTCCAGAGCTGTCTAACTTACTTTAGTTTGTAAACTACAAGCAAAACTCCTCAAGGAGCCCATAATCAGATTAAAATGTATTGGGAAAAGCTTTACAAGATAGATAAAATGTAATACAACATAGATACGGTTATTTTGTGCCTTTCTAAGTTAATAGATAACATGTAAATATGTTTTTATTTAAGACTGACATTACTGTCTTAGACTATTGACTTAACTTACATATTGGAAAACTGAGAGTCAGAAAGATGAAATCATATGTTCAAGGTCACAGAAACAAATAACAGCAAAGCTAAAATTAGAATCCAGGTTTCCTAATTCATGGACCAATATAGGCTAATATATCATTTCATGGTAACTCTTTCTTGAATATCTGAAAGAGGTTTAAAAGTAGGAAGTGGGGAGCTGCATTAAATAAGTGATATGAGACTCTCAAATTTGGGGAGTCAAAATTAAGACTGTCATATTTCATAATTAAGTAGATGAATAAATAAAACATCATCTAAAAAGGAGAATGATGACCTGACCCCTCTTACCAATGAAGCTCAGTGAAACCCAAAACAGTGTGTAAATTTATTTTGTTGAATTTTTTCTATGGAGCTTAGAGAATGAGGAACTGATTCAGAGAGAATGAAAACTGACCTCAACTGACCTCAGATTTTTGCCCAAGCCATAAAACAAAGCCTCAATCAAATTCTTTTCAAGTTCAGAAAACGGTCAGCAGGGGAAAATAGGAGGAAGGTTAAGAGGAGGAAACCAAAAGAACCCAACAACAACAACAACAACATTTATTTTGTTTTGGTTTTGCTTTTTTTCTCTTCCTGAGCTGGAGCTTTTCTGCCAAACTGTCACCAGAATAGAATATTTTTTGTGGTCTTCCCACTTTATCCAAGATCAGGAAGTACTACAGAGTAATCTAAGATTTCCAGCCCAGTTTACAAAAAGGAAAAAAAAAAATCAAGGAAGTATATTAAGGTCTTAAACTTTAAATAATTTCTTTGATTTTGGAGAGTTGTAGACACTTAAGACTTTATTATTTATGTTAAGGTGACTTATAAAACCTTGACCTCCCAGCTAATCAACTTCAACTCCAATGATCTCTATCCTCAGTAAGTGGTCACACATTAGATCTAACCATCATCCCAAACTATTCTGCACTATGGCCTTGAACTCTAAAATTCACTCTAATCACAGTCCCCATCCTTCCATATCTCCCCTTGCTTCAATCCACCCAATCCTAGACCTGCAGCCCCTCTATCTTTTCTTGTTGATTGTGTCTCTTGCTTCTTCACTGGGCCCTCATAACTGTTTAGTAATCTTTCCACTCATCTCTGATTGATTGTCTATCACATTCCCCATGGTATTGAAGAAAGGACCCCGAAACTCTCTAAAACTCCTTAAAGGAGAAAATCTCCTTCAATTCTGCCTCAGTGAGAGACTGCCCCAGGGAATCCAATAAAGTGGTTTATCTAGGTGGGATTGATTCAGTTCTGAGCTAAAGAATTCCAACCCTATTGAATTAAAGAGACTCATTCAATTCTCTTCAAATTCCAGCCCAAGCTGAAACCCAACATGTAGACAAAAAGAGCCAACTTGGAACAACTCCTTGCAGAGGATCTGACATGCCATCCTATGCTATTCCATGCTTGTTATGCTAAGGAAACCTCTGCTCTCTGGAATAATATTCTCTTCCAGCTCTACCCTCTTTCTATCTCCCTTACCTCTTTCCCTAATGAGACTTTTTGCCTCTCTGTCTGCAATTCTCTAAACTTCACTTCTCTACCACAACTCCTCCACTGAGGAATTCAGCCTTTCTATTCTTGCATAGTCAAGGCTGACTTCCCAATGCCAATAATAAACCTCTTTTATCAGTCTAGCCTTTTCGGGTCTGTAAATGCCTTTATAGAGATCTCTGTGCCATCAGAAGGGCACTCTCTACCCTTGCACCAAATCCCAAGGGGGTGTAGGGGAGCTAAACCTCTCCATTTGGTTCCCTGAACCCCAAACCTGCCACTAGACTATATCATTCAACTCCCTAATCACCAGAACCCTAATATCATTTTGGTTCCCTAAATCCAGACTTCATTGTAATGTTCTCTTCTCTAAAATATAATCATTCTCTGGGGTCAGATTTCTCGGGGTGGGGGTGGGGGAGTTTCTGGAGGCAGCCTTAGTTTCAGTTCAGTGTAATAATCACCTCAAATGCAGCCAGCTGTTAAAGTCCAATTCCTTTATTATTTCCTTCAAAATAGCCAGGTTAGCTTTCTTAGAGGCCTATCTCTCCTTGGTTCCAAGAGCTCTTGATGCTAGTCCTTTACCTCTACCTCTGCCAGCTTCAGCCTCTAGCTCCCAATGTCTCCAGCCAGCACAAAAGTAGAAGTTGGAGTGAATTGACTCCACCTCCCGGAGTGGGATTGTGGGCTTCTGACTCGTGAATCTCCTGGACTCGTGAATCCTAACTTGTGAATCCCCCAAAGTCTCTAGTTGGCTTGTGGGAGTTCCTCCTTATATATCCTCTCTTAAAGGTGTGAAATCTAATGTGTGAACTCTCCCAAAGGTGTGAACTCTAAAGGTGTGAACTAAGTACATAAGCATTGTCTAATTCCAGTGACCTAGCACCCTGTTTCAAGTTCTGGCCCATAACATCTCATCATTTGGATCCCTGACAAAAGGGAACCCCAAAACCTAAACTTATTAATATCTGTCTCAACCTGTCTCCTTTCTCCTTATACCTCTAGTATTCCTACCCTTTCAGTAGATGACTTCACATCCCACTTTACTTATCAGAAGAGCAGGGTCACCATAAAGATATTTATCCCCTTTATTCTATATCTCAAGACTTCTCTATATCTTTTCTCATCTGTTTCTATTTTGCAATCTCAGAGGACAAAGTAGTCCTTCAAATTAGAAAAGCTAATGATTCCAGCCCTGTCCTAGGGGCTAGTTCCATCCATTCATCTTCCCAGCAAGTTTTTCTCTCCTTCCCTCTTTCTCTCCTTCTTTTTCCCCCCTCTCCCTTCTTTTCTTCCTTCCTCCCTCCTTATCTCTCCCTGTCTTTCTCTCTTTCTCTCTCTCTCCTCTCTCTCTCTTCTCTCTTTTTCTCATCTCTCTCATTTTTATTTGCCTATCTAATCTAACATTTGTCTATCTAGCTTTCCAAATGTTTATAATCAAGAACAGATCCCTTTAATTTTTCATTTTTTTTCTTTAGATTGCCATCTTTCCCCACTATCCCCAGGCTATTATCCCATCTTTCCTCAAGGAATAATCAGCTACATTTGCTGACTGTGTTTCCTTATCCACTCACTTGTCAACTCTAAAATATGGCTAAACAAATACACTTTCTTGAAGGTTGCCATTGATTTCTTAACTGTAAAATCTGATAATTTTTCCTCAATCATTCTCCTTTACTTTTTCTTAACTTTCAACAGGGTTAACCAACTCTTCCTCCTAAGTATTCTCCTTGGCTTCACTGACACTGATCTCTTTTTGTTCTCTTCCTAGCTTTAGATTGTCCCTAGTCCTTTTCGTTTTTTGATTCCTCATATATCTTAAACTGTTGGTCATGACTCCATATGGGGTCATGTAATTGTGGGGATTGTGAAATTATGATTTATTATCAATATATAACTTGATTTATTTATCTGTTTTATATACCTCTATATCTGGAGTTGTGTAAAAATTTCTTGGGCCAAAAAGGATTGCCAATTGAAAAAAAAAAAACTTAAGAAGCCGTGATCTATCTTCCACCCCCTAACCTAAGAATAATAAAAGGAAATATTGACTTATATAGATAAGACTTTGGAATGCATGTGATATAACCTAGGAATATAAACAAGTATCAGAAATACTTTGACAAATCAAGAGTGATGGATTGGTCAATGGGGGACAATAGAGAAGATCAAAAAATGTTTACCTTTCAAGACATATCATAAAAGGCAACTTTAACATTCTAAAAATTATTTCTTGGTAGTTGAAATGCTAGTAGCAGTAAAACTAGACAAAAGCACACTCTACTCTAAGTCACTGTAGCATATAAATTACAGAAATTCAAAATAAGCATGAAACTTAACCTGGACCTACATACTGCCCTAACAGATGTAATATCTTCCCTCACCCATCTCAATGGTAATATAAGATAATGGTAAAGGCTTGGAATTGGAAAGATCTAACCCTTCTAGTTCTAAATCTGTGATCATATGATTCTCTGAGAAAACTGAATAAAAAGGGAAGGTTTTTGTGGGAAAAACCTTAGGGGGAAAGCCATATTTAAAGGGCATGATAAAAAATGATAAGTCACCAAAGAGATCAAGAAGGAATAATCAGACTGGAAGAAGGAGAATGAAGAGAAAATACTACCATGAAAATCCAGAGAGGAAACATTCAGGAGGAAAGTAAAGTGAACAATGTCAAATTAAGCAAAGAGGTTGTTGTGGATGGGGACTTGAGGGAGAAAGCTATTCTTGTCAATTAAAAGATAGTTGGGTAAATTTGAGGAGAGCAGTTTCAATTGAATTATGTAGAGAAAAGCCAGATTGCAGAGGAATAAGAAGTCATTGAGAAGAGAGGAAGGAGAAACAATAAATTTACAGATTTTTCTCAGGACTTTGGTTATGAAAGAGGAGGGAAATATAGGATACATTTAGAGAATTGATGATTTTTTTCCCCAGTATAATAGAGATGCATTTTTTGAGATCCTAGAGAGAGGAACAATAAATAAGGAGAAATGAAAGATTTGAGGTAGGAAAGAATAACTAAAATTATAATTTCCTGAAGAAAACAGAAGGAGTTGGATCAAGGGCTCAGAAAAAGAGATTAGCCTTGGCTTGAAGAAGGCAACCTCATTGTCACAGAATGGCAGAAAAGGAGAGAGATGGAAGTGATTTCAGAGGGATGAAATTAGAAGTAGGGGAGAAGAAAGAGTTTATGATAAAAAGCCTGAATATTCTTGTTAAAGTAAGGGGCTTGATTCTTAGCTGAGGCGGTAATGAGTGGGGAAGAAAGGGAGAGGGGAAAACTTGAGGAGTATCAACTTTAGAATCAGGAGATTGGAGTTGATCCAGTTGATCCTGGACTCAGGATTCCTTCACTTACAACCTGTTTAAACGTGGCAAATCACTAAAGCTCTTCGAAACCTCAGTTTTCTCATCTGGAAAATAAAGAAATTGGGCTAGATAGCCACTAAAGCCCTTTCCAAAAATGACATAAGAGAAAGTTTGGACAGCTTCTGTTAGGAATTGATTCTACAAAGAATCAATTTGGAAGGGATAAAGGAAAGATTCGTGTGAAGTCATATAACATGATTTAAAATGAACCCAAGAAGCCTAGTTGTATGACTTCCTTCAGTTCTATTCAGAGGCTTGTAAATAAGAAAAGATAAAGTGGACTGGAAAGTAATTCATGGCTAGTATTTGGCAAGAGATGATTAGATACCAAGGTGACAAGGCAACCTGAGGGAGACAAGAGGTGGTATGTGCAAGGAGAGTCAAACCACTGTCACCTACTCCACCCCAATGGAGACAGTTTAGGACCCTGACCTTGAGAGCCTTGGAAGTAGTAGTCTTTCTCCATGGCTGCCCCAAATCAATTCAGAAAGCTTGAGAAGACAAAGAGAATCATGAAGAGCTTTTGGAAGGAGGTTTTTTTTTAATTATTTTTTTAAAATTTTTTTTATTATATAGCTTTTAATTTACAAGATATATGCTTCTGTAATTTTTTCAGCATTGACAGTTGCAAAACCTTTTGTTCCAACTTTTCTGCTCTTTCCCCCCACCCCCTCCCCCAGAGGGCAGGTTGACCAATATATGTTAAATATTTTAAAGTATACAATCTCCATTGTCAATACAATGGAGTCAATTACAATGTATGTATACATCTCCATTCAGTTATTTTGCTGTACAAAAAGAATCAGACTTTGAAATAGTGTACAATTAGCCTGTGAAGGAAATCAAAAATGCAGGCAGACAAAAATAGAGGGATTGGGAATTCTATATGTAGTGGTTCATAGTCATCTCCCAGAGTTCTTTCACTGGGTGAAGCTAGTTCAATTCATTACTGCTCTATTGGAACTGATTTGGTTCATCTCATTGCTGGTCATGGCCACGTCCATCAGAATTGATCATCATATAGTATTGTTGTTGAAGTATATAATGATCTCCTGGTCCTGCTCATTTCACTCAGCACCAGTTCATGTAAGTCTCTCCAGGCCTTTCTGAAATCATCCTGCTGGTCATTTCTAACAGAACAATAATATTCCATAATATTTATATACCACAATTTATTCAGCCATTCTCCAACTGATAGGCATCTACTCAGTTTCCAGTTTCTGGCCACTACAAAGAGGGCTGCCACAAACATTCGTGCACATACAGGTCCCTTTTCCTTCTTTAAAATTTCTTTGGGATATAAGCCCAGTAGTAGCACTGCTGGATCAAAGGGTATGCACAGTTTGATAACTTTTTGAGCATAGTTCCAAACTACTCTCCAGAATGGTTGGATTCGTTCACAACTCCACCAACAATGCATCAATGTCCCAGTTTTCCCACATCCCCTCCAACAATCATCATTATTTTTTCCTGTCATCTTAGCCAATCTGACAGGTGTGTAGTGGTATCTTAGAGTTGTCTTAATTTGCATTTCTCTGATTAATAATGACTTGGAGCATCTTTTCATATGACTAGAAATAGTTTCAATTTCTTCATCTGAGAATTATCTGTTCATATCCTTTGACCATTTATCAATTGGAGAATGGTTTGATTTCTTATAAATTAAAGTCAATTCTCTATATATTTTAGAAATGAGGCCTTTATCAGAATCTTTGACCGTGAAATTGTTTTCACACTTTATTGCATCCCTTCTAATCTTGTCTGCATTAGTTCTGTTTGTATAAAAACTTTTCAATTTGATATAATCACAATTTTCTATTTTGTGATCAATAATGATCTCTAGTTTTTCTTTGGTCATAAATTCATTCCTGTTCCACAGGTCTGAGAGGTAAATTATCCTGTGTTCTTCTAATTTATTTATAATCTCATTCTTTATGCCTAGGTCATGAACCCATTTTGACCTTATCTTGGTGTATGGTGTTAAGTGTGGGTCAATGTGAAGGAGGTAATTTTAAAGGATAGCTAGGGATTTAACTAATGAAAAAGGAGAAGAAAGGCATTCCTAGCACAAGGGACAGTGTAAGCAGGAAGCTAGAAAGAGATCACATGCCTGTGGGCTACAGAGGACAGAACTGTTTGGCTAAAGCACAAGGTACATAGGAGGTAGTAATGTATGAACAGGGTAGAAAAAATTTTTGAGGTGATCCTGGGGAAAGTTTTGTGATCAAAAGGAATAAAGAGAATATATAGATAGATAACTATGCAGAATAAGTTATTCCTCATTGAGGGGAATCCTAATGAGCTATTCAAGGAAAGTTTTGAAATGGTTCTATTTTAGTAATTCAGCAATACCAACTGTACTGTGAAGTAATAAATGACAAGGGACATTCCAAATATATTTGGTCATTCTTAGTAATATGCCATCTCTTGTCTCCTTCAGGTTACCTTGTTGATTTGGCACCCGATAATCTCTTGCCAAATGCCAGCCATGGATTGCTTTCTAGTCCACCTCCTCTTTCTTACTCACAAGCCTCAGAATGGAACTGGAAGAAGCCATACAACTAGGGTTACTGGGTTCATTTTAATTTTCAATAGTATTTTACTTTGCAAATACATGTAAAGGTAATTTTCAATTATTTTTGTAAGACTAAATCTTCCAAATTTTTCTCCCTCCCTATCTTATGCCCCCCTCCCCAAAACAGTAAGTAATTTGATATGCATTAAATATGTACAATTCTTCCATATTCATCATATGTGCAAGAAAAATGAGACCAAAAGGGCAAAAACCATGAGAAAAAAGAAACAAACAAAAAGTGAAAATATCATATTTCAATCCATATTCAATCTCCATAATTCTCTCTCTGGATGCAGATGGCATTTTCTATTCCAAGTCTATTGAAATTGCCCCGAATCACTGCATTGTTGAGTAGAGCCAAGCCTATCACAGTTGATCATCACATAATCTTGCTGTTATTATGTATAATGTTCTCTTGGTTCTGCTCACTTCACTCAGCATCAGTTCAGGTAAATCTTTCCAGGCTTTTCTGAAATCAGTTTGCTCATCTTTTCCTAAAGAATAATAACATTCCATTACATTAATATACCATAACTTATTCAGTCATTCCCCAATTAATAGGTATCCACTCAATTTCTAATTCCTTGCTACTAAAAAAAAAGTTTGCTACAAATATTTTTGCATATGCAAGTCCTTTTTCTTCTTTTATGATCTCTTTGAGATACAGACCCATTAGAAACACTACTGGATCAAAGAGTATGTACAATTTGATAGCCCTTTAGGTATAGTTCCCAATTGCTTTCTAGAATGGTTGGTCATAAATTCATTCCTGTTCCACAGGTCTGAGAGGTAAATTATCCTGTGTTCTTCTAATTTATTTATAATCTCATTCTTTATGCCTAGGTCATGAATCCATTTTGACCTTATCTTGGTGTATGGTGTTAAGTGTGGGTCAATGTGAAGGTCTTTCTACCAACAATGTATCAGTGTCCCAGTTTTCCCACATCTCCTTCAACATTTATTGTTATCTTTTCCTGTCATGCTTAGCCCATCTGAAAAGTGTGAAGAGGTACCTCAGATTTATCTTAATTTGCATTTCTCTAAGCAATAATGATTTAGAGCATTTTTTCATATGACTATAGATGACTTTAATTTCTTCATCTGAAAATTGTTCATATCCTTGAACCATTTATCAATCTGGTGATGACTTATAAATTTGAGTCAACTCTCCATGTATTTTAGAAATGAGGCCTTTATCAGAAATATTGGCTGTGAGATTTTTCCCCAGATTTCTGCTTCCCTCCTAATCTTGGATGTATTGGTTTTGCTTGTGTAAAACTTTTTTTAATTTAATACAATAACAATGATCCATTTTGGCATTTCATAATGTTCTCTAGTTTCTTTGGCCATAAATTCCTCCCTTATCCACAAATCTGACAGTAGACTATCTCTTACTCTTCTAATTTGTTTATAGTATTGCCCTTTATGTCTAAATCATGAACCCATTTCAACCTTACCTTAGATAAGGTGTTAGATGTTGGTCAGTGCCTATTTCTGCTTTACTATTTTCCAATTTTCTCAGCAATTTTTAACAAATAGCAAATTCTTATCTCAGAAGCTGGAATCTCAGAAGACTGGATTACCACAGTTATTGACTAGTGTATCTTGTGTACCAAATCTATTTCACTTATTCATTACTCTACTTAGCTTTTCTAAGTTCATTTTAAATAATGTTATATGACTTCAACTGGACCCTACTTGAAGAAGAACAATGCTTTTATCCTTTTCAGATCTATTCCTTACAAAATCTCAATTCAATTCAAAAGGCAATTATTTAGAACCAATTTTATGATAGCCTCAAGAGGCAGCATCACAAAATAGAGAGAACTGGCCTTGGAGCCAAGGAAAAATGGGTTCAAGTTCCACCTTTCACTCATCCTAATTGTGTGATGCTGAACAAATCACTTATATTTTCATTGTTCTAAGAAATTAAGACTCTAAGACAAAGATACCAAAATGCATTGGTAGAAAGATTTCCTGATTAAAGAATTTTCTAGAGCAGTGAAATCATAGGTCAATTTTCTATCTCTAAATGAAAAATACAGTGCTAGGCATTTGGAGATACAAAGATTAAATGGGGGGAAATATACACACACATATGTATGTATATGTCTGTATATACACAGAAATATATACCTAAATATAGGCATATGTATATAGCTAACAAAGGTTTAATATATATGTATCTGTTTATACACACACATATATCATTAAAGTGTTTATAATCCAATATGAGAAAAGACACTATCATGCAAATTGGAATATAATAATTGAAAGGAAATGTGAGGAGTAATTCAAGGAAAGAAAGGTCATTAAGAAATGCTTCATGGAAAAGGAGATGAGACTGACAGAATTTGCTCAGACTTAGGAGTTCATTCTAGGCATAGGAGATGAAATGGACAAAGGTATATGTACAGAAAAGAGAGGGCTTGGTTAGGACACAGTGAATAAGCCAGTTTGGTTGGAATTTAGAGTCTTATCAAATGTAGAATCTCTCCCATTGATTTACTCCAGGTCACCTTTAAAATCTGAACCATCCATTGTGGCTGACCTTTTTTTTTTTTTTTTTTTTGATGGGGATAGGATGAAGGATGACAGGTTAAGTAAGATTTCTGTCTTTACATTCTTTAAATTCACCTGAGTTAAATTTATATAGACTAGCTATCAGAAAGAGCACATCTGTGGGCTGCAAATAGGTTGTAATGATTACAGCAGAGATTTGTGAGAGAGATAGGAACATTTCAAGATAGTTTGAGGAGTATTATACTGTAATCAAGCTTTTTCCTTGGAATAAATAGCCCTGAAAAATAACAATAATAGTTAACATTCCCATAATACTTTCAAAGCATTTAACATCTCTTATCTCATCTGATTATGTTTCCATCTTCAAAAACAAAAAGATGGGTTATTTATCTCCTATGTAAGCATGTCAATATTTTGTGAAAAGCTTGAATTCTCTGGATAGTTTTCTATCAGCTATATTTAGTTTGGTTGTGCTGTAGTTAAATAATCATTTGATTGAAATCAGAAAGACCTGAATTCTAAAGCAGTCTCAGATAACTGTGTGGCCCTGGGCAAGTCACTTAATCCTGTTTGCCTCAGATTCCTCATCTGTAAATTTGTACAATTTATACAATGAGAGGTTGAACTAGGTGATCTCTAATATCCCTTCTAACTCTAAATCTATGAAGGTGAGAACCTAACATCAGATGATGGAAATGGTTAAACTGTTTCCTGGATTCCATTCTGATGAAATACTATCTTAAAACAGCCCATTTGCAGGATATACAATATGAATCCCAGTATCTGTGAACAGAGTGCGTAATCCTTAAAAGCAGGAATAGGATTTGGTTTGCCTTCAATGATTTACTAAATGTTATGAAAATAACATTTATTCTGCTCTTTTGACAGGAGCTCTGTACTTTAATATCATAGATATTAAAAGTTTTTCCTTTAATTTTTGTCATATTGTCAATTTATTGGCAAAGGGTGAGAAGGAAAGAAAAAGAGCCCAAATTACCAGCATAGTTATAGCAACATTTTTGTGTTATCAAAATAAACACACACATACATACACACATGGAAAAAGCATGTCCACTAATTATGGAACATTTAAACAAATTGTGATACATAAAAATAATGGCGCATTATTGCTCCACAAGAATCAATGAATATAAGGAATCCAAAGAAATATAGAAAGATGTTTATGAGCTGATTCAGTAGGAAGTCAGTAGAAATTATATATATTATTAATAAAGGCAGATATCATGAAGCTCAAATAAAGTTATGGATGTAAAGCACTCTGTAAACCTTACAGCACTATATAAATGCCTACTACTACTGCTACTGACATTATTAGCTTCCAGTAACCAAGCTTCTTATCCAATAATGAATTCATTCTATCATAGCATTCCTGCTGAGATCAAGCAATGTTTATTGATCGAAACAGGGGATGTGCCTAAATGTTTAACAAAGAGATCCTCCAGGAGGAGAAAAACTTAGTGAGACACAAAGATTTTTAAGTTTAATTTGCATTATTAACATTTTCTTGTTAAAAAAAAAAATTAACAGGCAGCTAGTTGGTGTAGTAGATAGAGCACCATACCTGAAGTCAGGAGGACCTGAGTTCAAATCTGACCTCAGACATTTAACACTTTCTGTTTGTGTGATCCCAGGCAAGTCACTTAACCTCAATTGCCTCAGGGGGAAAAAAAGTTAAAATAATAACTCAAGTCCTGATTTGTAGCAAATGTTGATTTCTGATGTGTAAATATTCACAATAAAATACAAAGCTAATTTGGCAGAAGTGGGATTTTTCATACTGTCAAAAGAAGCTATCTTGTAAATTGGTTTTATTTAATTGCTTTTCCTTGGATTACAAGGGAGGACTTATTTGAGGAGGGATGTTACAACTAGAAAATACTACAAATAAAAAAAAAAGATACCAATAAAACAGGCTTTGTTGTTTATTTGTTTGTTTGTTTTTAATAGCCTTCTGAGTAAAGCCTTTTTCTTAGGTTATTAAAAATGTCTTTGAAAGACTGGAGACAAAAGCAAATATTGTCATTTTCAAAAAAAGGGGAAAAAAGCAAATTCTAGATATTGTTGGCCTATGAACATGATTTACATTACTGCCAGGTCTATAAGGGATTAATAATTAATAATTTACTGTATTACTCCAAAGCTTAATGAAGGCATGGAGCTGACCTTAGCCCCTCAAAGATTATAATTATATAACACAAGTCTTGACAAATTCAAATAAATTGGAAGGAATCTGAGTATGTGCTTTTCGTGGATTTTGTGCCTGCTGACATTCATCAAGATTCATCATCGGGAAGCCAGATGACAAAGAATAGAGTGCTGGATTTGGAGTTAGGAAGATCTAAGGTAGTATCCTGCCTACATAGTCAATGGTTGAATGATGGTGGGCAAGATAGTCAATCTCCCTGAGCCTCAGTTTCCTCATCTATAAAGTTGAGAAATTAATAGCAGCTCTCTTGTAATCTTGTTACGAAGATCAAATAGTTTTACATATGAAACATGTTTTGGAAACCTTAAAGTAGGATAAAATTCTAGCTATGATTAGTATTATTAAAGGGTGATTAAATTTTTCTCTTTTTTTTGACCACAGAAACTCTTGAAAACCTCATGCTAAGGCCTGATTGCATTATAATATATCCAATAAAAAGAAGATTGACATACAGAAGATTGTTAGAGATGTTTTCAGTACCAAAAAAAAAAAAAAAAAAAAAAAAAAAAAAAAAAAAAAAGGAGAATGATCAGCATCAGGAGTAAACATGAGTTCATTATGAACAACTTATTCACTCCATTTCCTGTTTCCATAGGGTAACTAAATTGGTTGTTCAGAATATAGTAGTAAATGCAAGGAATGTTTTTTTTTTTTTTTTAGGAATAAATTTAACAAAATCATTCATTATATCTTTAAGAATAAATTGGGGAAGCCTTTGGGTAGATAGGATAGATGGATTTTATCTCATTGAAGAACTAGATGAAAAAAGAATTGCTTAATTATGGATGTCAATTTTGAAGGAGATCTTTAGTAATATTCCACAGAGCTTTGTCCTATTTAACTTCTTCTCTACTTTGTGCATCTGATTGCTGAGAAAACTTAATCCTAAACCCCAATTTCTTTTCCTAAAAAATTGGTTGATGATTCATACTATCTACCTCACAGAGTTGTAAAGAAAATCAAGTGAAATATGCTATAAAAATAAAAGCTATTTAATTTTTAAATGTCATTAGACTTTTATTTATAGGAAAATTCCATGAAGAGGGAAGTAATTAATACATTAAAAAGCAGAATGCACAGATAATTCCATAAATAAAAGATGCATAAACTATTTGTTATTAAAAGTTCAAGTTAAGTAGGCTGATGAAGATAAGTAATATATCAGACAACAGAATATAGATTCAGACATATATTAGCAGGCTAGAAGAATGTGCCAAGATGGAATTTAATATATTGAATATTAAGTCCTACACTTAGAATCAAAAAATCAATTACCTGAGTAATATAAGTGAGACCTACATTAGCACATTTCATATTAAAAAAGAGATATAGGAATTGACGTCAAACTCACTATGAATCTACTCTATGGTTATTGAAAAATTTGCTTGCATTAAGAAAAATATCCTAAAGTATGTACTGGTCAAAGTATAAGTGGAGTGCTTTGTTCAATAAAGAACATATTTTAAGAAGGTTGTTGACAGAAAATGTGATGACAGAGGAGGAGGGCAAGGAGTTTGGAATTATATGTCATATGAGGAAAAATTAAAAGAAACATTAACGATCGGCTTTAGAGAAAAGAAGTCTTGAAAGAGAAATGTTAAATGTCTTCAAATATTTAAAAGCTTCTCATATGTAAGTAAATTTATACATGCAGCTCCAGAAAACAGAACAATCACTAATGTGCACAAGGTACAGGAATTGTAATCTAAAAGTTAAAAGGAACTATATAGAAGAACTAGTATAACTCCACTTGAAGCATAACTTCTTTCTACAACATATCCCAGAAACAACTGTTTCCATTCTTTGTGAACAACTCAAATAATTAGGAATTCACTATCTCAAAAGGCAGTCTAGCTCATCTTTATATGACTCTAATTGCAATGAAGTTCTTCTTTATGCTGAACTAAAATCTGACTTCCTGTGATTTCTGTTCCATGATCCTAGTCCTGCCCTATGCAGTCACAGCATACAATAAGTTTTCTTCAAATTATGTTGTACAAGTCATCAGATTCCAAGGTCAAATTTTACTCAGAAACTGTCTTTAGTGGCAGAGAGTCTTAAATAATATTTTAAGATACAGATTCTTTGCTGAGTTCAAAATGCAATATACAGTTTATTCAATAAGCATTTATTAAGCACCTACTATGTGCCAGTCACTGTGCTAAAAGATGGGACTACAAAGAAAGGTAGAAAAATAGTCCCTAATTTCAGGGAGGTCACAGCCTTAATGAGGTGAATAAAGAAAAGGTTCAGGACTTGATGCCAGGATCTTGGCGGATGGCAAACTCTCAATTACTTACAGAAGTTAATTAGTAATTTTAAAAATCTCATAGAAGTTAATTCATAATAAAGTGTGATGCAGTAGAAATACAGTGTCTTGGTATTGACTTGGTTTTCACCAATAATGAACTATGTAACCTTAAGTAATTCATCTTTTATTTTCTGAGCCCTAGTTTCTTGACACAAAATGAGGTCATTGGATTATATGAGGTCGATTTTAAATCTAAGATTCTATATTTTGTTGAAGTAAAATGCTTTGGCTAATCAAGAAGCAACAGGATGTATTAAAAAGCACAGTGAGTCAGAAAATTAGGTTTGAGTACTAGTTCTACCCCTTACTGTTGTGTGAACATGACCAGATCACCTTTTCTCTCTGAACCCATTTTATCTTCTCTAAAATGAGGGTAATGCTTATAACTACATGTTTCACAATTTTTTTTTTTTTTTGCAAGAAGCACTTTGTGGATCTTTAAAAGCTACATAAATATGAATTTTACCTAGATGATGGTTTTGTGCATTAATTTTCTTCTAAAGAGTTTCCTTTAATAAATTTCTCATAGTGGATGAATGTCTTATTAAAAATAAAAAAAGATGGGAAAAAGAGGACCTGAGTTCAAATCTAACCTCAGACACTTAACACTTCCTAGCTCTGTGACCGGGGGCAGATCACTTGGCCCCAATTGCCTCAGTTAAAAAAAAAAAGATGAGGAAAAGGACTTTTGACCTAGAACTATAGATACAGAGGAAAAGAACATACATTTAAGCCCTTATTGTCCACAATATAAGAATCACTTTCATTCATCTATTGATCATCCATAGACAATTATTTATTGTCCCTAATATAGGACATATCCTATATAGAGGATACAAAGATGAAAGCATATATACACACACACACACACACATATATATATATATATACATACATATATATATGTATATATATATATATGTATGTATATGTACATATATATATATATATATATATATATATACACACACATCCCTGCCCTCAAGGAATTTACATTCTACTGGGAGAAAAGGAAATATATACAGATAAATAAATGAAAAGTATTTTTCTGGGGAAGATCACTAAGGACCAAAGAAGGCTTCACATAGGCAATATGGCCTATGAAAAAGGAAGCAGAGATGCCAAGAGATGAAGAGAGAGTGCTGCAGATATCATGGGTAGCTTCTGCAAAGATATGGAGCTGAAAGAAAAAAATACCATTTTTAGAAAATATAGGCTAGATTAGTTTGGCTAGAATGTAGAGTACCTGAATTAGATCAATATGAAATAAGTATATAAAGATAGGTTAGAGTCTTATTATAAAGACCTTTAAAAGCAGAGGACTTTATCTTTTGCCCTAAAGACAACAGGAAATATTCAGAAAAAAATTTAAGGAAATTCTGAATCAGGACAATGAAATGACCAATCTTGGGTTTTTTGGAGAAAGGAGAGCCTGCAGATAGGGAGATCATAGTCTAGGTGAGAGGATACATGGGACTATGCGAGTAGTGAGAAGATGGAAAGAAATGTTGCAGAAATAAAATCATTAAGAATTGGGAAATTATTCAATATGGAAGTGGAAAAGGAAACAGAAAGGAAAAATGATGGCATTTAATTCTATATGTTTGAGTTTACTAAACATGTTGGATTGTTGGATCCTAGTGATCTTCTTTAACAGAGAATGGTGAGATAAGGCTAGATTAGATCTTTTGATGTTCAGTATAGTATTTCTAGAGTCTAGACAGTAATCCTCTGATACATCAACAAATACACAGAAGCATGAGATGCAGTGGGTATTATGGAAAGGAAGGAGTCTAAGTCCTACCTGAAAATTACTAGCTAAGCAGTGTTGGGGAAATGATTTCTCTGGGTTTCTTTCCCCTTATCTATAAGACTCAGAATAATGTTATCTCTACTCATTATGTGAATTATTGATATATGACCTATTTTTATTGTCGTTGGCATTTCCTTGCTAAGATACTCTCCTGTTCTCCCCCAAGGACTTTTGCCTTGAATCTTAACATATCCTTCTGGAAAATGTTATCATAGCCTATGTAAGATCAAGAGAAAAACAACTTAATTTAGTTAGCACTCAATACAACAGTCTGCTTCCCAGATAAAGTGATTGTAATGACATTACATCACCCTTGAATTTTGTCTCCTGGCTTGTCTGTTTTCTGAAATTTGTGTTCTTCTGGTCAGTTTGGTCTTGCTAGGTTTGTTGGTTGTTAAGTTGTTTCACTTGCATCCAATTCATTGTGACCTCATTTGGAATTTTCTTGGCAGAGATACTGGAGTGGTTCATCATTCCCTTCTCCAGATCATTTTACAGATGAGGAAACTGAGGCAAACAGGGCTACATTACTTGCCTAGGGTCACAGTAAGCTAGATCTGATTTGAATTCAGGCCCTCCCAACACTGCACCACTTACCCTATCCAAAGGGTTGGCAAAGATCCTCTAGATAATAGCTCCTCCCAACCAGATAACATATTCTTGCCTTGTTCAGACTCACTCAGCAGCATTCCTTGTTTCTGGAGTTCTAATACAACTAAAAAGAGCATATAAAAGGTAGATGATATCACCTCTCTGTAGAAAAGCAGATCCAGTCCCAGATCATTTTCGTGAAGCAATTATCATAACTATCACTTAATTATCAATAGTATCTCCAATGATCATTGATTCATCCCTTCCTAAGAGGCAGTGGAATTGTGGATAGATGACCATGGATCAGGAAGACCTGAATTCCAGCCCTGAATCAAGTCAGAACCATGTTAGCTATGTGACCCTAAACAAATGTTTTAGCCTCTCAGTGCACTAGGAAATCCCTGTGAGACTGTAAGCTGCAAAGAAATTGGAGGAATTTTCCTCATCTGGAAGTTCCCTAAACCAATGAAACCGGTTTCCATCTCTGTTCCTATCCCCTCCCCATTCTGGCCATGAAGCAAGTTCAAGGACAATAAACAGCTGCCTCAAAGAACTGAGTTGAGCTTTTTCAATGGTATGGAATGGGGAAGTCAGACCTTCCAATTTCCAAAAGTAGCATTTCAATGGAAATACAAAGACAAGAAGCCAAATTAGGAAGCTATTTTAGTTGCCCAAGTGAGAGGTAATTCAGCACCTATTTCAACTTTTATTCCATTTAAATCTTCTATAACTTCTCTGTTTGAAGATTACATGTATAAATGCTAAGCTTTCAGAATCAGGACTGAGCCACAGGAATTCAAGAAGCAGAGTCCATGATTTTCTTTCACTTTTATAGTTCATTCATCCCTGTGGGGCTATGGGTGAAGAAAGTAAATATCTTAATACCTATTTTTAAAGAAACCACTTAAAAACTAGTTATGACCCAAGCTGCAGAATATTTCCAATGATTGTCTATGCACAAAATGTAGGTTAAAGGAGATTGCTGAGGGAATGCATGATCAGAAAAGGAGGTAGACTGATCATGAGGCAGGAATATGGACACACCATGATACATTTGGGATAGAGACTGACTTTGTGGTTTTATCGGTCTAGAGAATTTCCAGATGAAGAAATTCTCTATTGTTGCAGATCAGCACCTTCTCAGAGTCACATAGCCAGTATACATTGTGTTAGTGCCCACATAATATCAAAAGACCTACAGAAAATTCACTAGCACAATGGACAGATCCTTCTTGGAAAATCTATAGAATATAAATACAAGATGAAAAGGGAGAATTATGACCAAGGATCATAGAAACACAGATTAAGCACTGGAAGGGAGCTTTAATCCACCCACCACTCTCCTTTTTTCTTTCTTTCTTTTTTTTTTTTTTTTTTTTTTTTTTTTTTTTTTTTACTGATAAGGAAATTGAAGCCCTATTAAGTGATATATTCAGGGTTACAAAACTATTAAGGGTCTGAGGCAAGATTTGTATCCAGGACTTCTTGACTCCAATTTTAATACTCTACCCCCTCCATTACTAAGAGATTAGATATCAATTGAAGTATTGTTCCAATATTGTGATGAAATAATAGATACTCTGATGTACAATAAAAATGGACAGATAGCCTAAAATAGAATGTTCTCCCCTCCCCTATATCTGCCAGTGGACATTAAATCATTAATTGTACTCCTCAATATCACTTATTCTTCCCTCATTTTCATTCCTATTCTAAAGGGAAATCTTTCTCTGAGCAATATTTTAATATATCTCTTATACATTTAAGCCATTAAGTAATTGCATACCATTTTCAGTGATCCCAAATTGTTTCTTGACACCACGGTTCATCATTTTTGACATTAGTATTCTCTCAAGATATTATATGGCTATAGGACTGAATATCAATGAAATATCAAGATCTAAGAAAAAATCCAAATAGCAAATGCATCCACGAACAATGGAGAGAAAAGAAGTGGATTTAACTAGTTTGCACCATAGTACCAATAAAGGTTTGTTGATCACCCCCCCAAAAAGGGATGATATCAAGAACATTATCAAGAATATAAATGAGCACAAAAGGAAACGAATGTATCAAGAGAATATGATGACTTATGGACAGCCCAAAGGAAGCCCTAGGACCCTCCCATGTTAAAGGGAGCAGAGAAAAACCTCTAGGTTGTTTAGTAGATTCACTATAGGAGTTTTCAGGAAAAAACATGTACAAGAATTACATTTTATTAAAAGCTGAAATAAAAAGAATTACATTAAATGAGAAGTCACAGATAGTTGGCATTGGTATTGATGGAAACAATATCCACATTGATGGATACTCACAGATAGTCAAAGTATGAAAGTATTATCTGTTTATCACAATCTAATCTATATTACTTAAGTAGGCATCTTTTCTAACTTAATAGATTTTAAGCGCCTAAAAGTTTTATATCTCACCAAGTACATAGTGTGAATACATATATGTGTGTATATGTTGTTGCTGTTCAACTTTTTCAGGAATGTATGACTCTTTAGTGAACTCATTTGGAGTTTTCTTGGCAAAGATATCAGTCACTTGCCACTTCCTTCTCCAGCTCATTTTACATTTGAAGAAACTGAGCTAGAATTAAGTGACTTGCCCAGAGTCACAAAGCTTTTGAATGTCAGAAGTCAGATATGAACTAATGAAGATGAGTGTTCCTAAGTCCAGGCTTGGACTCAGCACCACCTAGCTGCCTTTATGTATGTGTTTGTGTGTGTGTGTGTGTGTGTGTGTGTGTATGTGTATGTGTGTATACATATACACTATTATGTCATGTGTGTGTATATAAGTATTTGTGCAGTATATGTGTATACATAGACATATACACATATACTTAGGTATAATACTTTCATATGCATATATATACATATATGTAAATAAACACACCTACATATAGTGCAAATGTTTACAAATCTACCAGAGATGTCAAACACATGACCATAATAGCCCCAAGTGCTGCTTGAATCAGATTAAAATGTAATTGGGAAACATTTAACATAATAAATAAAAATACAATAAAAAAATCCAAAAAAAATAAATTTTATAACTAAGTCAATACTCAACTCACAAAGATCCTTAAGCATGAATTAAAGGTCCCTTTTTAAATTTCTGTCTTATTATATGTGGAAAGAGAGAGAGAGAGAGCTATATTTTATGCCTCTGTTGATCATATTCTGCTCAACACCTTTTAATCTTACTTTCACTTAACTAAAATTTCTCTCTCTATAGATACCAACACTTCTTCAGGTCTGGCCACAGATACTTACTAGCTGCATAGCCCATAAAATCTTTCAGCCTTACTTTTCTTAATTGCAAAATGGATATAACAAAGGCATCTATCTCCCAGAGTTATTGTAAGGATTAAAAGAAATATGTTTGCAAAGGACACATAGCACAGTGCCTGGAACATAGTAGGCATTTACAAATGGCTGTTTCATTTGTATTAAATAATCTGCCCCTGTCCTTAAAAAGGCTTACATACAGATATATAAAATAAATACAAAATACTGTGGAAGGGGGAGTGGTGCTGAAGTGTGTCTAAGGATTCCAAAAAGTGAAAATGAGGAGAGAAAACATTTCAGAGTATCTAGAAAGAATTAGGTGGAGGAGGTGATATGAATTTACTCTCGAAAGATAAAATGGGATCCAGATTGTGAAAAAAATCTAAATGCTTAATAAAGATAATTTTATTTTTGTTTTAATTTTTCCTGGAGATAAATGACTGATGGTTTTTAAGGATGTTTCCTTTAACATGGAAGATAAGGTATCTGTGTTTTGCTATTATTGTTTGTTTTTTCTCGAAGAACAATAACATCAGGGAGTTAATACCATGACATGGGAGTGAATTGGATTTAAGTGAGGGAGGATCCTGCAAGGACACCACCCTCACTTTCCCCTCCACAGCTTTATGGAGGGCAAGACAGTGTGGTGTGAACAATAATTCTGAGGTCTGCATCAGTCTATCTCCCAAACTGGAATTGCTTACAGACAGAACATAAAATGACAGAAGAAACAGGATTTATTTGTTGGTGTTTTGGAGGCCTGTTTATTTATTTACTTATTTATTTTTGCCAAACTTGGGGAATATGTAGAGGAGACTCAAATTCATCAGCATTATATGCGTGGAAACCAATGGGGCACCATGGAAAGACTACTGGCTTTTAAGTCAAAGAACCCGAGTTCAAATTCTGACTCTGACAATATCTATAGGATCTTAAATAAGTTAAGACCTCTCTGGGCCTCACTCCTCATGAATAAGATGTGCTCAGGGGCATTTCTAGCTGAAGATCTATGACCTTGATTCTCTACCACCGTATTTGATACAGACTAGGCAACTCAATAAATGATTGTTCAATTGAATTGATTTAAACCTGTTGTTTCTTAGACCCAGTTGTGTAGAAATTCTCATATATTTTATAGAAATAATTATACTACAAGAACTTATACTTTTCTTTCTCTGTAATATAAGATAGTGATTTGCTATATTTCCTTTATTTTTCATTTTTCCCTCTTTCCTATATTTTGCTTTTCATTTTTCCTATAGTCCCTCTATTTTTACTTTCCATTTTTTCCCCTGTATTTCATCATTCTTCTAAAAGTTAAAAAAAAAAGGAGGGAGAGGAGAAAAAAAAAAAGATTTCTTCTGAATTTACCATCAAGACTAAATTGAAAATCTTTTGTGTAAGAAATGGATAATGTGCCATATATTATATGCAGTTTTCCCTCACTTATAGCTATTTTATGTGTAAGATTAATATTGTTATATTTGGCAAAGTGGGCTATCTCTTACAGGGAACTTCATGCCTGATGAGTTACAGCATTCCATGAGAAAACAGCTTTTAGATCTCCAGATACTCAGAGCATCAAAGCACTTGAATTTTTTTCCTTTCTTAACAGAAAAAAAAAAAAAATACAGCTTTTTCTCACTCTAGCTTCTCAAAAATAGTTGAACAGATTTTTCTTCAGAACTTTCCAAAAATAAAGATCGACTAGAGTGCTCTAATCAAGTCTTAGAAACTTTCATCTGAAAAAAAAATTGAGGTAGATTTTAAGCAGTGTAAAGTATCTTAAAATAGGCCTGATGGAACTGACCTTATGGTGGAAAGTTTTGAAAATTACTTATTTGGAGAAGTGATAATGTACAGGTCATTGTGGTTCCATCAAAGATCTCAATAGAGGCTGGCAGTTTCTTTAATAACTTCAGAGTCAGTAATGCTCTGAATAGTATCAAGTTCCATCTTAATATCATTAACACATGATTCCAAGATGGATTCTAGGCCTAATAGTATACCAGAGTATTCTTCCTAAAATACCTTCTCTCATCTTCATTTGATAAAACTTCAAGATCCCCCTTTACTAGGGGATAAAGTTTCCTAAATTGTCCTTTATGGTCCTCTTTACGAAAGAACATAGGATTTAAAAGTAGAAGAATCTTAAACATTATCATATCCAAAATCCTCCATTTTTACAGTTGAGGAAAATAAGTCCCAGGGAGAATAAATGATTTGCCCAGGATCATTCATAGAAGATTTGAGCACAAGTCTCTGTCTCCAAATAGTTTTTTTTCCCATTACATAAATGTCTATCATTTAATCACTACACTGACATCTCCCCATCTTCTCATCTGTAAAATAAGAGGGCTAGATTATATGATCTCTGTGCTACTAGTCTGAAAACTCTCTAATTCTACCTTAATTATGACTCTTCACCCTTATCTAAAATTATTCCCTGCAAAATACATCCATCCCAGTCAATCTGGTCTATTTATATTTCTGCCATTTATTCAATGATTTTGGTCAGAAAATATATTTCTTCTGCCTTTAGCCTATGAGACTTTGGAAAAGTCTTATATTCCCTTCAGAGCAGGCCTGAGTTTCTTATATGTAAAATGAAAAAGACTATTAAATGATATCTAGCTCTCAGTCCTATGATCCCATGGACACATGAGTCCATGTCCTTTCTAAGTATGGCCTTCAAATAGTGTAACACAATCACTGATTACCATCAACATCAGTGATTAACATCATTGTTTCCCTTCTTGAAGACTGAGAAAAAGAAACCCCAGGAAGTTTAAGGGTCTATCCTGAGATCATATATCAATCAAGAAAGAGAAATGAATTTACCTGGTTCCATGAAACATAAGACAATGAATTTTAGAGAAAGAAAATATATAAAATGTAAAAAAAAAAGATTTGATATTTCTATAAGGATTTTTTTCTTCATCACCAGTGATAGGGGAACCACCACATAAGAATACTGTAGTCTCTAAAATAGTAGTATACCAGTGTATACTATCTCTATGCCAACTAACCTTAATGAAGCTTTGACACTCAGCTACTATAGACCCTGTAGACTCTTGAGATAGTTCTGAGTACTTGGGTGTTATCGTTCTAATGTTCTATAGCCCATAAATCCTACCATTACCAGGCTGCTTCCTGACATGAAGATCAATTTAAAAGCAATTAAGCTGACTAGTCTTAAATACATTTTACAAAGATTCTTTAGTAGTATCATATTGTTGGTGTAAAAGGTAGAGACTACTCTTTCCACCAGGACATAGAGTCCCAAAGAATGTAGCCTCAAGTTTAGAGAATCAGTCAAAAGTGAAACCACAGTTCCTAGATGCTACTTTTCTCCATTCTTAGGGTTACTTGAGAATTTTCAGGAGTCCATCTGTCCTTAATTCATACCAAGTATGCTAAGAGATGATACTTGGACATTGATTGGAAGATGAAAAGTCTATAATCCCCAGTACCCTTCAAAGCTCACAAGGTCTTTATGGAAGCAAGGAGAATGGAAGATCAAGTCAAAGATAAAGAGTTGTCTTTCTTTTCAAGTGACTGTTTCTCAGGGGAGTTTATATTAATATATTCTTGTTTACCACTAGTTGGTATACTACCAGATACTCAAATAATATAGATTCTGAATTAATTTTCTATTTGAGAGACAACCCATGTGGTATGGTTAAGTTTTCTCGGTCATACAGAGGATTCTTCTGATCAATGTCATTCTAAGTATTTGAATAATTGTTTTATCAAGACTTAAAATATTAAGGCATTATTATCACTTATTTTCAATGGAATGGAATTACTTATTTGATTTAATCAATCAACCTTACCTTCATACACACTCCGTTCACAATCCAAGTATTTGACTGAAATAAAATTTTAAAGATTCTCCTCTAACAAGGAGCCACTCGTGCATATATTAAGCTTGTGCAACATTACTTAATGAATGCAACCACAGAAATAAATTTGTTCAGTGACTCATGAATATTAACATAAATAAGGCATTAGAAAAAAAATAAATACATATTAAAGTTGTTTGTTGGTCTCATGGAGGTTGTCTTATGCAAGGTCTCAATGGAAAGAGGAGTCGCTGAACTTGGTGATGACTTTTGGATAATCCTCAAAAGGTTGATATAGTGTGAACTGAATTAAATCCCAGGATACTGTAAAGATGAAGAAAATAATAAGTAATACCTACCTCATCGGGCTTTATCAAATCAGATTAGATAGATAGATAGATAGATATAAAATATAATACCTTGGGGAAAAAAGTACTATATAAATGCTAGGTATTATTAGGAGAGATTAAGTGCTTAGTAAGTAGTATAGAAGGGATACAATGAAAGACAAACAACAGTCCATTCTCTGAAGGAACTCATAGTCAAAGGTGGAGGCAACATGTAAACAATTATGTATAAATAAGATATATACAGAATAAATTGAAGATAATCAATAGAAGAAAGGCATTAAAACTAAGGGTTTTGGGGATTGGGGAAGGTTTCCTCAAGAAAGCAGGTTTTAACTTGGACTTGAAGGAAGTCAGGAAAGTCAAAAGGTGGTAGTAAGGAGAAAGAGAGTTCCAGGGACAGGGAACAAACAGTAAAAATGCCAAGAGTTTAAAGATGGAATGATATTGTTACAGGAATAAGTAAGGAGACCAGTCGCTGATTATAGTGTATGTGGAGGAAATATTGCGTCTAAGAAGACTGACAGATTAGGAAAGGCTAGATTTTGAAGAGTCTTAAATGGCAGAGAGAGAATTTTATTTTTAATCTCAAAGAAAATAGGGATGTGGTATAAACAAGAAATAACAGATAGCCCAAATACTGTATTACTACACTTGACGTGTCAGAAGATCTAGAATAAGTTTTCAGTATATTGGATGAATCTTCTATGGAGGACTTGAGGTCAAAATGTGCACAGGATTTGAAGGGCAGGCCAGGATACAATCTGTGCCATAGTTACATATTGATGAGATTGCAGATGACTGGAAAAATTGATGTTGACAGGCTCAGAGGATGCATGTCTTTGGCAAAATCACAAAAAGAATAAGGGATATAAGTGGGACTTAAACCTCAGTCTTTAAAAACCATTACATTGAATTCCCAATCCCTATATTTATGCCCACCTGCATTTTTGATTTCCTTCACAAGCTAATTATACAATATTTCAGAGTCTGATTCTTTTTGTACAGCAAAATAATGGTTTGGTCATGTATACTTATTGTATATCTAATTTATATTTTAATATATTTAACATCTACTGGTCATCCTGCCATCTGGGGGAGGGGGTGGGGGGTAAGAGGTGAAAAATTGGAACAAAAGGTTTGGCAATTGTTAATGGTGTAAAGTTACCCATGCATATAACCTGTAAATAAAAGGCTATTAAATAAAAAAAAAATAAACCTCAGTCTTTGTACTTCATATGTCACCACTACTGCATGAATACTACACTTGTTTATTAAATTGGAAGGATTTGGCTGGAGGATTCATGAATCACTGTGTTGGCAGTCAATTGTATGACCTTCTGTTGGGAAAAAAAAGTCTATTTTTAATATTTCAAAAGAAAGAGGTGACTTTGTTAAGAAAAGAATGTGATAAAACTACGAGAATGGTGTTTCCTCAGCTGAGATCAGGTCTTGGAGGGCTATAAGACACTGCCAGACTGATTTGCAAAATTGCTGCAGATTGCTGAAGGGATTCAGGAAATAACTGGCTGTAGGATTTGGATGAATTAATGATGTGGGAAAGTGAAATCATCAAAGCAAATCTTTTTTCCCCAGAGTCCAGGGCACAGGGAGAGCTTGTCCCTTATTCTCCATAATACCCCAGCTCTTCTTCCTTGCTAATACTGACCCATGGAAATGAAGAGGGAGAGACATGAGTCTGCTCTGCCATTATTATCACCCCCACTACCACAACCTGCCTCCAGCTCTGATTCTGCCCAATTTCAGGGTATGATGATCTTTTCAAACAGGTCCAACAAGAAATTTCAATAGTTAAATTTCAAAACTTTAGAGTTGAAGGATCAAACATTTTGGTATTACTCACCTAGCAGTCCATGGTCAACTCTGGGTATTATCAGAGTAGTCAAATAAGAGCTATTATGGGTAAAATTTAAATGTTTGTTACCTGTTAAAGAAGGAAGCCCTTGAATTCAGACAGGATCATATTTGAAAAAATGATATTCTTCTTCATAGTGTATGAGAGAGTGTTGATTAAACTTCCTGGAAAAGAAAGTTTACAAAACACAGCTATTTACTACCCACCTACAATATCATACTCCCCTAATGAGAAATAGCAGTGATACATAGAAAGGTGTTGACGTTGGTTGAATATCTACAATAAGTAAATATTTAATTTCTCTCTCTCATTTAATCTTGTAATTGAAGCAACCAGAGAAGTGAAAAAAGTAAGCCAATAAATGGACAGCCAGACACCAAGATGAATGGTCTCAGCCATGATGAATGTATAAGAGAAGTTCACAGATTTCACAGAAAAACAAGGTCCCTACTAATGAAATTCTAAGCTCCATAATAAAATCTGTAAGACCTTATAGAAGTCTTATTGTGTCTGCCTTGCATTTTGCTGAATGTGCTCCATATTAGCACAAGAGCATACAAATGAATGAATAAATCATTAAGTGCTTACTATGTGTAAGGTAAGCTAGGGAGTACAGTGAATAGAATTCTGGGATTGCCACTATGTAGCAGATATTCTGTAAATTCTAGAGATAGAAAAAACAAAAATTAGACAGTCCCTGCCCTCAAGACGTTTACATTATATTAGGAGGAAAAAGCATGTGTGCAGCAAGTCAAATATATACAGAATATAAACAAAGTACTTTCAGGCAGGAAGACACTAACATGGACAAGTTTCTTGTTGGAGGTTCACTTGAGATGAGCTTTGAAAGTAGCTGAGCATTCTGCAAAGTAGAGACAAAGAAAGGATCTTTTCTAAGTATGTAAAATAATCTGTTCAAAAACATTGAGATGGAAGATAAAATTTTGCATATCAGACATAGCAAACAGGCCATTTTGAAAGGAAACAGGATGGAAAGTAGTGAGACAAAAAGATCTGAAAATATAGAATAGTTTTGTAAAGAACATAAAATATCAAAGAGAAGCTCTTACATTTCATACTATAGACAAGAGGGAGCTACTAGAGTATCTTGAGCTGAGAAATGACATGATCAGATCTATGCATGTTAATTTCAATGCTTAAAGATGGCTTGATAACAGGATGCAAATTAGGGAGATATTGAAATAGTGCATTGCAAAGTTATAAGAGCCTTAATTAGGGTGGTGACCAAACTAAAAAAAGAAGAAGATGAGATGGAGGTGAAATGTAATTGGAAGACAGAACTGACATTACTTGACAACTAACTGTATATGAAGAATAAAGAAAGGGGAGAAGACTTTTTGTCAGTAGCAGCATTTGAATTCTTTAAACTTTGGTCAAGAAAGCTGAGTCACGTCTAAATCCAGTTCCCTTTCACTGCATCAAATTAACAATAAATGTGCCAAGTAAAATAAAATTGCAGAAACAACAACAAGAACAGGAAAGGAAAAGAAAAAGATTCTCCTTGATGAAACCTTGAGGAAAGTCACTAGAAAAGTTGAAAACTAAGTAGGTAAAAGAGAGGACTCAAAAGAATGAATAAATATTTTAGAGCAAAAGGGAATAAAAGGGAAAATGTAGAAGAGACAATAATACAACATGGATACCTAAATATCCAAAATAGAGACTGGAACAACTACAAGAATATCCAGTGTTTTAGAAATTACAAAATAATCTATAGGAAATATATCTCTTTAACAAGTGTACCAACAGACAAGCAAAAAAATAAATTATTTCTAATAAATAATGGAAAAAACAAATAATATAACATAATTGAAAATGACATAATACTAAAGCCAAAGGAGGAAAAAATGTTTTTTTAATCAAATGATAGCCAAAATAAAAAAAAAAAAATCAAGCATTCTACAAGTCAAATCAATTGACCTTAAAAAGAGAGGTCAGACAACCGAGTAATTACTGACCTTTCAGGAAAAAGCAACAAATTCTAATACTATATTCAAAGAATCATACACCAAAATTATATAGAAATGTAGGAAACAGGACAATATGTAAATCAATATAATTCATAGTACATTGTCAGAAAAAAATCCTGAGTCTAATTCACCCAAGCATGTAGTAATCATGAAATGCAAATTCAACAGAAAAAAATCTTATGAGCATTTAGGAGGGTAAAAATTAATACATCAAAAACCTCAGGAGCAATTATCCTTGTTTAAAAGTAAAAGAAAAGTTTTAAACATCATATAATGAAAAACAAAGGAAACCTAATTTATCTAATCAATAAAAAACAATACATTTTCTGTGGTAACAAAAATATACAAGAAAGCCTTTAATGGCCACTTTATTAGGCCAATAAGCATATTACTTATACTGGGGAAGGTTTAACAGTGCCTTGATGGCCCATGGGATATCTATATAATGTGCTGGAATTATGAGAATATACCAACCAAGCCTGTCAAGCATCTCTCCCCTTCACGTGAATCCCCATGGGATGTTTAAAAAAAAAGAAAATAAACTGATTGAAAAATTAGAGTTTATCTTGGCTCTGGTTCCTCTTTGTAAGAAAGGAAAGATAAAACTAGCTTGCCTAGTAAGGAACAAAAAGGACATGTGACAGACCAATCAAGACCATATCCTTGTTTTACTAGGAGATGTGTTTTCCAAGTGACTGTGTCCTGTTTGGAACAGGCTCCTCCCTATCAGAGTGTATTCATTTACAGAGAAGTAGTTAAGGCCAGAACTCCACAGCAAGGAGCTGTAAGATGAGAAGAGGATTTTGAAATAAAGGGTCACCACCCTTTACTACTCTAAGTTTCATTGTTAAGGATCTCCTTCATTTCCCACGGTTGCTTCCTGCTCCCCTACTTTATTTTTTTAAAACCACCTAGTACAAAATAGTTTGGGAGATTTTTTATTGTAAAGGGGCTGATCTGAACTTGTGGCAATTTAATTCAAGACCAGTCTTGAGTTCTCTGACTCATTTCTGCTGGGAGGGATAAAGTAGGGGAAAGAGAAAGAAAATCAGTAGACTAGAGTCAGAAAACTTATAATTCTATCCTTTGCTGGCTCTATTAAGAATTAACATTCCTAAGAATAGATTCAGAGAATTCTATAAGAAATAAAAGGGAAAGTTTCTAGCAAAAGCACTTGACAAATGAATATCCCTGAAAAGAGAATAATGGAAGACAAAAAAAAATTAGGTTTCACATTGTTGTCTGAGCTAAAGATGGGAAAGGTAAAGCTCACAAAAGGGAGAAAGAATAACAGTACAAACAAATTCTAGTAACCTGGGAATGGGCAAAGTAATGAGAGGGAGAAATAAGGAAGGAAAAAAATTGAATTTATATTAATAAAAGTAAAACAATATACAGAGATTAAGTATTGGTTTTAAAAGAGGGGTTCAATATGTTTTGGTTTATACATATACTTTTATTTATTATACAAGTACAAAAATCATGAGCCAACATCTCCTCAGAGAAGGATTCAAAAACTGTGTTCCCCTAGGATATGCTGCTGCATCCAATCTTCCCTCTGTCTCTCTTTGTTTTTTTTCTCTCTCTCTTTCATTCTCCCTCTCTCCCTTCCCTATTCTCTCCCTCTCCCTCTCTCTCCTTCTTCTCTCTGTCTGTTTTCTTCTCTCTCTCCCTCTCCCTTTTCTTCTCCCTCTCCCTCCTCCCTTCTCCCTTCTCTCTGTCTCTGTGTCTCTCCGGGTCATTCTCTCCCTCCCCCCTTCCTCCTTTTTTCTTTCCCTCCCTCCTCCCTCTCTTTCTTGCTCTGCTTCTGTCTCTCTTTCTACCCCCTTTCTTTCTCTGTCTCTTTATCTGTCTGTTTCTCTGTTTCTCTTTGTCTCTCTGTCTCTGTCTCTATGTATATCTCAATACATACACACATAATTTTTACCCTTTCAATTATATGTCAAAACTATTTTTAACATCTGGTGGTATTGGCTTTTTTCCCCAAGTTTTGAGTTTATAGCCCACATTCTATTGATTGAACTCCTGTGATCTATACTGATAGAGGCAAAAGGTGATAGAGGCAGCATGTCAATTTGGGGCATACCTAAATGATTTATATTGCTCATGACTATGCCAAGAAAACTTACCAGATTTCCCCCAACATTAAAAAGATACATTCAAGTATTGTTCAAAACTTCACAAAAAATATCATATCTGTTATCTCACTTGATCTGGATAGTTCTGTAAAGGTGGTGGAGCAGGTAAAACCATCAACTTGGAAAGCCAAAAAAGTTCAAGGATTTGTTCAAAATGACTTAGCTAGTCAGCAGTCATGATGGGACTAAAGTCAGGTATTATCTCCAGTATACCAAGCTTCCCTAGTTCATTCTCAGATTTCTTAATTCAGTTCAATTCAGTAGATATTTATTGAGTCTACTAAGTGATGTACCCTGTGGAATTATGCTGTCTCCTTCTGTAACTTCCCTCAATATTTGGGGCTTCCTTAACCTGGATCATCCAACCATCTCTATGGCCTTTTCAATCTGGAACCCCTCTCTGTAAAGTAGTCTTCTTCCATTATTGAGTTCTTCTTTAACTTCCATTTTACATAGAAATCTGATGCTTTCATCAGCTATTCATCAGCTCCATGCATATTCACAGTATGAGTCCCTCCATTGACCTTTTGGAGATTTTCAACTTTATTTCCTATTCCTAGAAGGCACCCTCTCTTCACCTCTACTTTATTGATGCTTTCTTTCCTTCAAGAGTCAACTCAAACAATATTATCCACGTGAAGCCTTTTACAAGTTTCTCCATCTACTAGTGTCATTCTCCCAAGCTACTTGGTATTTCACTGCTTTGCATTTGTTCTCTTTATATTTATTCTGTATACAATATTCTATGTATTTGTTACCTTCTCCATTATGATGTTAACTTTTTGAGAGAAGGAATTTTTTTCCAGTTTTTGGCTAATAAAAATAGCAAAGCACCAAAAAAATGTCACCTGCTGAAAGTGGCATGTGAACTGTGGAACCAAATGTAAGTCTATTTATCTTTTAAAATTATGGTTCCTTCATTTGTAAAATGATAGTGATGGTAGTCAGATTACTGCTTTGTAAAGAATCAAAGTACTATGGAAATGGGAATAATTTTTAAAAAGGATTATTTATTATTATTATTTTTATAAATTTTTTAATCTTAGTTGATCTCATTGAGCCCCCTATATACTAGGGATATAATATATATCCCTATATATAAGGATACTAGAGGATCACCTTTCTTGGGAGCTGTCCAGTATTTGATTTTTATCTTATTATTCTTTTTTTCCTCTCCCTTTATTTTATAAATCCCATCTGTCATTCCACTCCCAAAATGGTTACAAATATCTTTTAGTTTTTGATACCCTAAGGCAAAAACTCAAGGGGGAAAGTTGGGTGGGAACCCTTGTTCATTTCATCTTTGTGTCTCCCAGTGTCCCTGGCACATAATATATATTTAATTAATAAATGCTTCTTGAATTGAATTTAATTGTTTCTGGTAGTATAAATTTTTTTATAGTGCCAGTCCCACTGAGTGCCTCATGCATATTATTTTATAGGAATGAATCAGTGATCCCACATTAATGGAAGAAAAGAGATCCTTGTGGCTTAAAATGGACTTGACGATGTAGAAGTAAGTTTGCCAGCAACCACTGCAATGTAACCAACCCTGAGATAGAATAAACAATGTCTTTTTAATTATAAATTGGGATAATCTACTGTTTCGCCATTTTAGATGATGAAATTATGTAGGGTGGAAAGAGGACTAAGTGGGGATAAGGAATGAGGGTTGAGATCACAAGAGAGGACAAGAGACACAAAGATGAAATGAACAACCTTCCCCCTTGAATTTTTGCCTTGGGGTACCAAAAACTAAAAGATATTTGTATACATTCTGGGAGTGGAATGACTGGGTTTGTAAGAGCTTACTTGATGACAATGATTTTTCAACAAAAAGATCTAATAAAGGTTGACTTTCATAAGCCATGAACATTTGTGTAAATCCATTAACTTAGGAATGGTCTTACAATTGGGTGGGTCCTAATAGGAATCTAGGCAAATAAAAATGTTAGGAAGATTATTATCCATAAGATTTATTATCCTTACGATTTAGAGAGATATGAGATGAGACTGAACCTATGATTTCCATTAGTTTATGTTGGTGTTCTTTTTCTTTAAAAATAAGAGTTCTCTCTGAGAGAAAGCAGGTTTCTCAGAGAAGTTTTCTGGAGGCAACCTTAGTCTCAGCTGAAATAAATAATTACTCCAAAATCGCAGCCAGCTGATAAAAGATCTGAACTTTTATTGTGTCTTCCAATATAGCCCAGTTAGCTCAGGCCTATCTCTCTGCTTGGTTCCAAGAGCTCCGTCCAAATGTCTCCAAATCTAAAGGTTTGTCCTTCCAACTCCAGCCAGCACCAAGGTAGAAGGTATGATGAATCTTTCTTGCCTCGAAGATAGGGCTTGTAGGCTTTCTTCCAGAGTGCTCCTCTCTGACTCCAGTCAATGTTCTGGAGAAATTCTTTTCCTCTCTGATGCTTGGGAATGTTCCCAAGAAAACTCTCTTGAGTGGCTCACTGGAGCTGTATTTATGCTACTTCTCCAAGAGTGGGATTGTGGGATATCTCCCAGCATGCTCTCTGGCCCTAAGAGCTTCAATGGGAGGTGTGAATTCAGATATCTCTTTCTAAACCCTGAAACCTCTCAAACATGTGAACTCCATTGAGTACTTAGTTATGTATGAGCTCTCTAAAGGTGTGAACACAAGCATCATTTCTATCAGTTGTACTTAGTACCTTGTTTCAAGTTCTGGCCCAAAATATCTCCTTTTAAGATCAAATCAATCATATTGAACCATGCCAAATTAGATAATTATTGTCTCTATCAACTCTAATGGCTTAACAGTTTGTAAAGATTCCAACAAATTTAGGAATTATTTAAGGAATATACTCTACCTTCACTGCAATTTATCTTTAGAGAGCTACCTGGATGGAGGACTAAAAGGTTGAGTAACTTTCCCAGATAAATGCAGAAGAAGAGAACAACTCTAAAACATATAAGCAAAGCCTCAAAAATCATACTATTTAATTACAAGATCATATAGGATTCTTAGAAGAATCAAAATAAGTTTTAAAATATTATAAATGTTCTAAATGAAATAACTGGAGAAGAAAATGAAGTACTAGAGGAAAGACTTGGGTAGAGAATTAATAGCTTAATATAAGAGATATAAACCTTACTCCAATAACAGACTCTCTAAAAATGCACTAACAATAGTTGCTTTTTTGAGACAATAAGGAATTTTTTTTAATCAAAAGGTTGAAAATATAGAATAAAATAAGAAACCTTATATTAACAACAACTGGCCTGGAAAGCAGGTCAAGTACAGAAAAAGAAATCTAAAAATCAATGAACTACTTAAAAGTTATAACCAAAACATGAGAAAGAGACAGAGAGCCAACTTTGTCACCATATTTCAATAAAGTACAAATGAAAATTGCACAAAACTATTATAATTAACAGGAAAAAGAATACTCAAAGGAACATCACAGTCATAATCCAGAGCTACTTGGTCAAATAAAAAAATGTTACAAGCATCCAAAAAGAAAAGAAATAAAGAAGCAATAATCTTCAATGAGATTCACATAAGATCTGGCAGCTATACTTTTCAGAAGAGAAGATTTAGGAATAAAATATTCCAAAGGGCAAAAGATATAAGCTTACAACAATCAAAACTTTGTATAATCCTATATAAAAATGGATCTTTAATGAAATGCAAGGCTTCTAAGCTTTTATAGTGAAAAGATCTAAGTTAAACAGAAATTTCGAAATGCAAATCCAAGAGAAAAGAGACACATAGAAAAGCCAGAAACATAAACCCCATCTCTATAAATAGTGCAGCACTTACCCAGTCATCTTCAGCCCTGAACCTCTTTTCCAAGTTTTGTAAACCTAAGTCCAGAAATTGTTTTAGGACATAGGAGTTCCTTCTATAAATGTTCCAATATGCTAGCTATTTATTCCTTTCACATCCCTTTACCTTCAGTCTAGAATAATCTCAAAGCTCAACCAAAAAATGAGAGAACAGCACCTTGTAGAAAATCTCTAGTACCTCAGGCAGATTTACTATGCTCTTGGCTTTCTTGAGCATAATATGACAGGAAAGAAAGGAAAGGCCTTTCTGTGGCTGTACTTTAGCTTTCTCAATAAATCCAAATGGATCCAGTTGAAATATAACCCTGAAATATACTCAATGACAGCTATCAGGAAAGTGAGGGCACAAAACCTGGGTGGTTGAATTACTGAAGGAGGAATAAATTTCTTTGTTAGACCATTACTGCTTCTGTATGGTTGGTCACCCATGGTGGGACTGTGGGAAATTTATGGATGACCATATGTGCTGAAATAAGTGCACATCTCTGCCTAATACCTTTTTCTTCCTTTGGTTGGGGTATGAGAAATGGAAGATACATTATCTGGGATCTTGCTTTAGAAGGAAAACAGGAAGGTCAGAAGTCATTAGCATGACAGTATTTCAATTTGTGTAAACAAATATTTTTTATTTGTTTAAGGCACTATACTTAGTCTTAAGGATTCAAAGAGAAATGTGCTTTTTCTAGATTGATTTTTATTTCTTTTTTTAAAATTATATCTCCTACATTTTTACTGGATCTGCCACCACTATATATATATTCCTCTTTCTCTCCCAGATAGCCATCCCATAAAATGTGTTTCCAAAGGGAAAAAAAACAGAGAAAAAAAATTTCAGTAAAAGCAATCAACACATCTAAAAAGTACTTGATGATAGAGTCAAAGTTTTACATTCACAGGCTTGGGATCTCTACTAAGAAGCAAAGTAGATATCTTATATCTCTTCTTTGGAACTTGGCTAGTTCTTTATAATTTCACAAAACAATCTGAATTGCTTAGTGGTTGTCCCTTCCATTTACAATGTTATTAACACTAGATTTAAAAAAAAATAAAAATGGGGGCAGCTAGGTGGCACAGTGGATAGAGCACTAGTGCTAAAGTCAGGAGGACTTGAGTTCTCTTCCTAGCTGTGTGACCCTGGGCAAGTCACTTAACTCCAATCGCCTCAGCAAATATATATATATATATATTCTTTCCCCAGAACATTTTCTTACACTATCTCCTATAACTGGAATGTGCTTCCCTCTGCCTTATTTCTTCATTGAAATCATGTGTCCTTTTAAGTTTAGTTCAAGGGTCATCTTATCAAGCTTTCCCCAGTTATTTGAGCTCTAAATGATTTCTCCCTCCTTAAACTCTTACAGATAATTTTTCCTATACTTGTCTAATCACTTGTGGAATTTTTGTTTGTATGATTGCTTGAGTCCCTATCTTGTTTTCTCTACTAGACCATAAGCTCCTTGATCACACCTACATTAATGTGTTCAGTGGTGGGTATCACCTTTTAAAAAGGACATTGATGAGCTAAAGAAGTTTTGGAAGAGGGCAACAAGCGTGGTAGAGATATTTAGCCATATAAATATTATTTTGGTAGCTACATGGCATCATAGTATATAGAGTGCTAGTCAAGAAATCAGGAAGACTTGAATTCAAATCTTCCTCAGACATTTATCAGCTGAATGATCCTGGATAATTGAGCCTCCTTTTGCCTCAGTTTCGTTAATTACAAAATGGTAATAATAATAATAATAGCACCTCCTTTGCAGGGTTGTGAGGATCAAATGAGATAACATTTGTCAAAGATGCTTGGTACAGTGCCTGAGACACAGTAGCCACTATACAAATGTTTATTCCTTTCTTCTCCTTCCCTTTCTTAAAGAGGCTAAGGATGTTTAAATGGCAAACTGGAGACTCATCAGTAGTTGATGATCAAGAAAGTATGAGAATTGTCTTGGAGTATTTGAAAAATTTCCACATAGGAATAGAATCAGACTTGTTCTATTTGGCCCTAGAGGGTAGAAGTAGGAGAAATGGGTGGAAGTTGCCAAGAAGCAGATTTAAACTTGTTGTAAAGAAAAATGTACTTACAATTAAAGCCATAAAAACATGATAGGCTACCTTGGCAAAGAGTGAGTTCCACCTCACCAAAAGCCTTCCAACAAGGCCAGTGGACTGTTCAGTATGTTATAGAGGGAATTTTTACTTAAGAATAGGTTAGACAAATTAAAGCTTTCCATTCATTCATGACTGTCATAGATTTCATTGCATACATAGCACTCATAAAAATACATGCTGTTATTGTCACATTCAATTCTCCATGACGCCATTTGGAGTTTTCTTGACAAAGATACAGGAGTAGCCTGCCATTTCCTTCTCCAGTTCAATTTACAGATGAGGAAACTGAGGCAAAGAGGGTTTAGTGATTTGCCCGGGGTTACATGGCTAGTAAGTGTCTGAGGACAGATTTGAGCTCATGGAGAGGAATCTTCATGATTCTAAGACTGGTGCTCTAGCCACTATGGCACCTAGTTGCTTTATACAAATGCTAGTTTGTTTGTTTTTTATTATTATTACCAAGAGGTCTTGTGCTAGATGTTAAACATCCCAAGTCAAAAACGAAGTAGTTCTGGTAGTCTTCAAGATGTTATCATTAAATTAAAGGTTAATAACATATATATAAATAAACATAATACAAAATAATCTGATGAAGTAGGAAATGCTAATAACTGGAGGATTCAGGGGAATCAGAAGTAGAGATTCACTAGTGATACAAAGAATTCTCTTCCCATGTGTCTTGTGTTCCCTCCTGTTTTTGGCTCCACAATCACAGGCAAAGATTCTGCTTACAAAATATTAACTCAAAGGTCTGGTCTCTCCCTGCTTTGATCCTGTGCCTGAAAATTGGAGAAATGTATAGTGCATTTTGAGTTACAAATTCTATTTATCTCTTGATATTTCTTTGCAAGGATGGACACTTGCATTTATTCTCAGGACAAGATACCCTTGAGAGACATAATAATAAATGATATCTTACAAAATACTTTAAAGTGTAAAATGCATATGATACACATTTTTTTATTTGAATCTCAAAAAAGCAGGTACATGCATTTATTAATCACCTGCTATATACGAGGCCTGTGCCAAGCACTTTGAAAATAACTCCTTTTATTTATAAAAATGTTAATCCTATTGGTGGTGTCATCCCCAAAATACATATTAGAGAACCGTGGCTCAGAATGATTCAGAGGCACACCTGTGTGTTGTAACTAGGAAATGTCAAAAGCAAGATTTAATTCCTAGCATTCTGACTTCACTCTCCATCTACTATAACACATTTCCCTACTAGTGTTGTGTTCTTAAGTGATTTTACAAAGGTAATACTGTGCTCTACTCTTATTTGTATGTGGCGTTTAATTAACTAATTAAGGTCAGACAGTGTGATAAAACAGCAATGAAGCTGAATCAAGAGGTCTATTTGTCATAATTTCACCAAGATAAATGACAATAGCTCAGTAACTACATTTTTTGTTGTTGTCATTTCACTCATGTACATGTCCAACACATGTCAATATGACCATATTTGGGGCTTTCTTGGCAAAGATACTAAAGTAGCATTTCCTTCTCCAGTTCATTTTACAGATGAGGTAACTGAGGCAAACAGGATTAAGTGACTTCCTCAGGGTCACACAGCTGGGAAGTGAATAAAGCCAGCTTTGAACTCCTGAATTCTTTCAATACTCTGAGACACTAAACCATGTCACTTGAATACCCTCAGGAAAGCCAGATCTTTCTTAGTTTCTCTTTAAATATTTTAGTTCGATTTTTCCACTGATCATATAAGCAAATGACATGAAATTGAGCTAGTGCCTCTTCCTCTATGGATCCATCACTTCTTCTTCTATATGGTGAAGATTTGGTCAATAAGTCAATAAGTGCCTACTCTGCCCTAGGCATTGTGCTATACACTCAAAATACAAAGAAATACAGTCCTTGATCTCAAGGAGTTTCCAGTCAAATGGGAAAGACACAAAAAAACAATGAAGCACAAATAGGATATGTATATGGTAAACTGGAGATAATCACAGAAAAGGCTGTAGCATGAGGAGGGCTTCCTGCAGAAGATGGGATTTTAGCTGGGACTTGAAGGAAGCCAGAGGACAGAAAAGAGGAAAGGGGGCATTTTGGTCATGAGGGAGAGACAATCAGTAAGAATGCTCAGTCAGGAGATGGAGCATCTTGTAAGAGGACCAACAGGGAAGCTAGTGCCACTGGTTCCATAAGTGTATGGGAAGGAATAAGGTATAAGAAGACTGAAACAATCTGAGAGGTCCAGTGTGTAAAGGGCATTGAACAACAAACAAATAATTTAGTCTTTGATATTTATGATGATGGGGAGCCACTGGAGTTTTTTGAATGGTGGGGGAGGTAGGACTACATGGTCAGATAAGTGCTTTTAGAAAATTAATTTGATAGCTGAGCTGTAGTTTGGACTGAAATACGGATAGATATGAATTAGGGAGACCAACTGGCAAGTTATTACAGTAGTCCAGACATCAGAGGAGAGAAAGCAATATATAAAAGAGGTGTTATAGGCAAAATTGTGAACTCTTGGCAATAAAGTAGATATGGCGAAAGGGAAAAAGAATGAAAGCACAGACTTAAGAATGACATCTAGGTTGCAAGCCTGGATGACTTGCTACTGTCCCAAAGAGATCATGAAAGAAGGAAAAGGACCCATATGGGCAAAAATGTTTGTGGCAGCCCTTTTTGTGGTGACAAGGAACTGAATACTGAGTGGATGCCTTTCGGTTGGGTAATGGTTGAATAAGTAATGGTATATGAAGATAGTGGAATATTATTTTTCTTTAAAAAATGATGATCAGCGAAAAGTTATCAAACTGTGCACACCCTTTGATCCAAAAGTGTTACTACTGGGCTTATATCCCAAAGAGATCTTAAAGAAGGGAAAGGGACCTGTATGTGCACGAATGTTTGTGGCAGCCCTGTTTGTAGTGGCCAGAAATTAGAAACTGAGTGGATGTTCATCAATTAGAGAATGGCTGAATAAATTATGGTATATAAATATTATGGAATATTATTGTTCTGTAAGAAATGACCAGCAGGAGGACTTCAGAAAGGTCTGGAGAGACTTACATGAACTGATGCTGAGTGAAATGAGCAGGACCAGGAGATCATTATATACTTCAACAACAATACTATATGATGATCAATTCTGATGGATGTGGCCCTCTTCAACAATGAGATGAACCAAATCAGTTCCATTTGTTCAATAATGAATAGAACCAGCTACAGCCAATGAAAAAACTCTGGGAAATGAGTATTAACCACTTCATAGAATTCCCAAACCCTCTATTTTTGTCCAACTGCATTTTTTATTTCCTTCACAAGTTAATTGTACATTATTTCAAAGTTCAATTCTTGTGCAGGAAAATAACTGTATGGACATGTATAATACATACATATATGGTATTTAACATATACTTTAACATATTTAACATGTATTGTTCTATCTGCCATTGTGGAGGGAAGAAGGAGAAAAATTGGAACAAAAGATTTTGCAACTGTCAACGCTGAAAAATTACTCATGCTTATATCTTGTAAATAAAAAGCTATTTAAAAAAAAGAAATGATGAGCAGGCTGATTTCAGAAAAGCCTAGATAGAAAGACTTCCATGTACTGATGCTGAGTGAAGTGAGAAGAGCCAGGAGAACATTATCCACAGTAACAGCAAGATTATGTGATGGTCAACTATGAAACACTTATCTCTTCTCAGCAATACAGTGATCCAAGAAAATTCCAAAAGAGTTGGAATAGAAAATGTCACCCATATTGAGAGGGATAAATATGGAGACTGAATGTGGATTGAAATATACTATTTTCACCATTTTTGTTTGTTTACTTGTTTGCTTTCTCTTTCTCATGGTTTTTCTCTTTTGGTCTGATTTTTCTTGTACAACATGACATATATGGAAATATACTTAAAAGGATTGTACATGCATAACCTATATAATGTTGTGTGCCATTTTGGGGAAGAGAGAGAGAAAGAAAAATTTGGAACACAAAATCTTACAAAAATGAATGTTGAAAATTATCTTCATATGTATTTGGAAAAATAAAATACAATTAAGAAAGCAAATGAATAAAAATGTGAGACAGAACAAAAAAAAAAAAAAAAGTCTTGGATGACTGGGAAGATGATAGTACCCTTAATAGCAAAAGGAAAGAGGAGAGGTTTTGGAAGGAAAGATAATGAGTTCAGTTTTGAACATTTGAGTTTAGGTATCTATAGAACATCTAATTTGAGATGTCTGATAGAGACCCAAGTCTAGAGTTTATGAGAGAGGTGAGAGCTAAATAAGTAGATGAGAATATAGGGATATTAAATGTTTGGGAGCTGATCAAAAAGTAAAATATTTAGAAGGGCAGCTAGGTGGCACAGTGGATAAAGCACCAATCCTGAAGTCAGGAGGACCTGAATTCAAATCTTTCCTCAGACACTTAACATTTCCTAGCTGTATGACCCTGGGTAAGTCACTTAACCCCAATTGCTCAGCAAAAAGCAAAAAAAAAAAAAAAAAAAAAAAAAAAATCTAGAGAGAAAAAAGAATGCAGGTCATTGCTCTTTACAGGGCATTGCCTGAACAAAAACTTAGCAAAGGGAATTGAGAAGAAATGGTTAAACATGTAGGAGAATCAGGATTGAGGATTAGAGAAGAGAGGGAATTAAAGAGAAAGTTTGGAGGTGCATGATCTCAAAGGTCATAGACCAATGTAATATCCCCCGCAGGGCATACTGGATTCTGAAGAGGTCAAATAACCACCAAAACAAATATGTGTGTTCTATATAGGTATGACAGAAGCTCCTGTATTCTTGGATCTGTAGGAAGAGGAAATTCTTTATTGTCTATTGTTACTCCCATTTATTCCAAACAGAAAAAAAGTCAACAGGTTCTTAATAAAAGTCAAGCAGAGTTGTCAGGTTTGTTGAGATACAGGTGGGAAGAGAATGCTTGAAACTAAAAGAGATTGGTGAAAATAGGCAACCTTAAAAAGGGGAACTGTCCCATCAATAGTGTGGTTGATTCTCTTGTTACCATCTCTAGAACCTATGAAAAAGCAGGTAAATTATAGAGGTGGGAAAGGCAGAACCATTGCAGCACCTACATGGATCTGAATATCCTATATTTGCTGCCATGGCAATAAAGAAGCAGCTTTGTTTGGTTCCGTTCCAGGGAAAGAATCAATGGAAGGCTTCAGTTGCTGAACACTCTTGCTTTTTTGCCTTTATTCATTCTTAAGGATGTATACAACTAAAGACAAATTCACTCAAACCCAGGATGTTTCATGTAAACTGTCTCCAAGCCAAAGTTATTATTACCCAAGTGAATATGTTAAGAGTAAATAGGCTTTTGGTAATGGAATCTTAGAGGTGAAAGAGCCTCAAATATCATCTGTTGTAGTCTCCTTCTACTCTACTCCCTGACTCCTCAAACAAAGCACTCTCAGTTCCAGGCACTTTTTCAAACTGCTTCTATGCCTGGAATCCACTCTCTCCATCTCTACTTACTGGCTTACTATAAATCTCAACTAAGATCCCATCTTCTATGGAAAGTCCTTCCTGTCTTATTTACTTCCAATTTATCCTGAACATTGTGAAGACCGAGTATTTTAAAATCAGCCGGAGTCAGGAATTCAGATTAGGGGAAAATCATCAGTCTTTATTCTCAGTGAAGAAAGATCAGAGGTGGAAGAGAATGGGCAATAGCAATGTGTGTAGCTGAGTCAAGAAGCTAGCTAGACCAGCAGCCACATGACCAGCAGCTAGGAGTAAGGAACCCAGGCCAATCTCTCCCAGCTTCTCTTCCTGTTTCTCTCTCTGCCTCCACCCACCAAAATCCTCATTTCCTATACAACACATCAGGACTTGCACAGAGAGTGGGCAGGGACCATTCTTTATCCAATCATGTATATTAATAGAGTATAGCCCAATTACTATTTAGCCTCACGTGCTTGGGACCTCAGTGCATCAACTCAAGCTTCAGCCCATTACAGAACATATTTGTTTTCTTGCCTCTCCCATTAGATTAGAAATGTAAGCTCACTGAAGGTAGGAATAATCTTTTGTCTCTTTTTATGTCTCCAAATACTTAACATAGTGTCTGGCACATGGTGCACAACTATAAATGTTTATTGCCTGACTGATATATACTGCCTATATGACCTTAGGAAAATCAAAAAATTGTTCAGTGATATAAAACAGAGGTAGCATATTCTCATTAAGCAAAACTCCTCAGTGGCCCAATTAGTTCCCAATGGAATTGGGAAATACATGTAGATAATGTTGATTTATGGATTTCTAAGTCAATATGTGGGCCACATGGAATCTGTTTTTATTGAGTTCGATAGCACTGCTATATAATGTTCTTTTTTTCGGTTTCCTGGAGGTCTTGGGCAGCCTTCATTTCAGTAGAGTAATCATCACAAGCACTTATCTGATCATGTAGTCCTACCTCCCCCACCATTCAAAAAACTCCAGTAGCTCCCCATCATCACATTGTTGAAGAGAGCCATGTCCATCAGAATTGGTCATCACATAGTATTGTTGTTGAATTTAAGCCAGGGCTTAAAGTCCAAATCCTTTATTGTCTCTTTCAAAGTCTTGTCTCCTTTCCTGGGACCTGGTTAGCTTTCTTAAAAGCCTTTTGGAATCTTGGTTTCAATGGAGAAAATGAGGGAGGACAGGCCTGCCACTACAGGGTGTGAGATGGGATGAATGAATCTGAGTCCAAGGACTTTGTGCTTCAGCCTCCAGTCCCCTTGTCTTCCCTAGTTCTGAATCTGGCTGAGGCTCCCACCTTATATACTCTACACTTAAATCCTCACACTGAAAGCATTGATGAGTCTCTCTAGAAGTCCCTTGTGAAGAGGGACCCTGTCTTCCCATGTTCTGCATCAAAGCCTGGGTATAAAAGACATTGGTGCCCACTGTGGCATAGCATCTTATGATCTCCTCTAAAGGAGCATCTTTCTGTAGTCTCCATATAATTCTTCTACAAACCTCATTAGCATTTTCCTTAGCCAGTTGTCTGATCATAATTCTTGTAGCTGAATTTTCTCCAATATTTCTTGTGACGGTTGTTTGCAAACGTCCCACAAAATCCACAAAGGGTTCATGGGACCTTGCTCTATTTTCGTGAAGACTTCCCCTAGAACTTTTCCTGGGAGGGAACCACATGATTTTATAGCAGCAGCAGCAATTTGCTCACATGCTGCTATGGGGTAATTAATCTGTATTGACGTGTCTGCATAAGAACCTTCACCTGTTAGTTGGTCACAGGTGATGGGTGTATTAACTTTAGTTTGCCTGTTTCATTGGGCTTGTATCCTACAGAGTTCACTATATTCAGACAGCCAAGACAAGTTTTATCCAGGTTCTAAACATGTCCTTGATATGGATTTCCAATCAATACATAAGCCAAATTCTTTAATACCATCTTAACAGGAGATGATGTAGCCCCATAAAAAGTGCAAATCTTTGAAAATTTGATAATTTCCAGATCAAAAGGAATATATCTTCTTCTGGCTTGACCTGAAGAATCAAACTCTTCAATCATAGGATATGCATTCATTTTTAAATCAGATATATCCTGTCCTTCTTTTTTTTAGCTTTAACTAGTGCCTTTTCTACTCTTGTCATAGGGGGTGGACAAAGCTCCTGCATGGCTAGTGCTGATGCTGTCACTAGTCCACCCTCTTCCTTCTCCCTTCAGCCATGAAGGATTAATTGAAGGGGGTAGGTCAGGGGATGAGGAATCCCCTAATTTGTCCTACTGTGAAGCACCACATGCCTTAATTTCATCAGAATTGTACTTAACTCCTTTTTTGTCTAATTCTTCATCCTTTTCACTTAGTTTGTCAGTATCCTCCCCCTCCAGCACTTTCTTCTTTTTTCCTTATTCTAATACTTATATAATTTACTAAAGCCAATTGTATTAAGTTATATGTATAAAATGTTCCTTTAGGAATTGAATCGGTACCATTATCATTGTAGTATTCACATAATTGCTCTCCTACTAATTTCCACTCGTCTGTATCTAATTCTTTTTCCTTAGAGAACCAAGGAGATGTGTACTGTACTGTTTCTAAAAGTTCAATGATCTGCTCCCAAGTTACAATCAAACCTTGTTTTTTCATAAGTCTAACAATGTTCTCTACACATTTTTCTTAAAATAGAAAAGACTCCTTTCTAAATATTTGTCTCATTTTGTTATGGGCCAGAAATTGAAACTTGGTATTAAGGAGGAGACAAAGGTTAAATCTAGTTTAGCATTGATTTAATCCTACAACAAATAATGGTTTTCTAGTGATATAATGACTGGAGTATAATCAGTGTGGGGCATATAAGCTAGAAGCTCTTGCGGTCAGAAAGAACAAGTGCACTAGAAGCTGAGACAGATTCATTCCATCATCTACCTTTGTGGTGGCTGGAGGCTGAAGCACAAACCTTTGCAGAGTCAGGGAAATTCAGAAGCCAGAGAAGACAGGCAGGAGCTCAAGCTCTTGGAACCAAGGAGAAAGATAGACCTCTAAGAAAGCTAACCAGTCCTCAGAAAAGGAGACAAGACTTTGAAGGAGACAATAAAGGATTTGGACTTTAACAATAAAGGATTTGGACTTTAACCCCTGGCTGCACTTGTGGTGATTACTGAACTGAAATGAAGGCTGCTCCCAGAGAATCCCAGAAAACCTCAATAGAGAACATTATATTTTAGAGAGAACATTACACCATTTCAGCTGTAATACTAGTTTAGCCCTTTAAAAAGTTTCCTTCTTGTCTAATTTTGTACTTAATTTCGGGATTTGTAGATCCTTGATCCCACGTTCAGGCACCAAAATGTAATGTTTGGTTTTCTGGTGGTCTTTGGAGAACAGCCTTCATTTTAGTTCAGGAATCACCACAAGAATAGCCAGGTGTTAAAGTCCAAAAGTCTTTATTGTCTCCTTCCCTGACATCTCAGCTAGCTTTCTTGTGGCCTTCAGACTGGACTTGGTTTCAGTGGAGAAAATGCAGGAGGACAGGCCAGGCATGGTGCTGATGAAGGTGGAATGAATCTCTCTGAGTCTGAGGGCTTGTCTTCCCTAGCTCTGAATGAATCTGGCTGTGACTCCCAGCTTATATGGTCTACACTGAGTATAACCAATGATTATATCACTAGGAAACCATTATTTGTTGTAAGATTAAATCAATCATACTGAATTTAGGGAACTATTAATCACCATGCTAAACTAGATAACCATTGTATCATCAATTCCACTGACTTAACATCTTGAAAGAATTCTTGTTTCAGATTCTGGCCCAAAACACTGCTCCAGGCAATTCTCTAAGCCTATAAATGACAAAGTGCCAACCTGAACTGGCAAGGGTTTCCTCTCCCAGGAGTTTCATATACCAATGAAATCATCAGTCCCATTTCTATCCTTATTCCTTGTATCTAAACACATTTGGAAAGCAGTAATAGCTGAAATATATTCAGCTGTTTATTTATGCATTACATATAGATTTACAAATATGCTATCTTTCAATGAGAACTTTTCTTGAAAAGTTAACATTTCTTTTCTTTGCCCCATGAATATCCATGAATGCTTCTTTAGATGAGAAAACCTTATCTCCAAGAAACCAGACATGCTAAATGGAGTAGCAAATTAGCACAACAATCCATTCCAGAGAACAGAGGAAAGGGAAAGGGAATGGTAGAATTTGTAGTGAGCAAAACAATATTTTTACTTTTTAAAATGAAGCCACAATTTAACATTAATAAACATTAAGTATCAAATTTTAACCCCTAACCTTTCCTTCCTTCCTCATTTCCTCCTTACTTTCTATAACTCATATTTACACTCATAAGTGGTGGCTGTTTGAAAGTGTTGTAGGTGTATCCTAATCCATTATCCCTGAGTGATTCTCTCATATCTTTGCTGTGTATTTTGTTTTTCTATATTACAGGCTGTCTTTCTTAATCTAATCCCAAAGGAGGTTACCAACACAATTCCAGTTAGGATTCTGTTTTATTTTCATTTGCGATTACTATAAGATAAATTTATAAGTGAAAAAAATCTCCCCATAGACTACTAAGCTGCTGATGAAAAAAACTATGAAAACACTATAGCTTCCACTGCTATCTAGGGAAGATGGGCTCAGGAGACAAGAGCTTCAGCGTTAGCTTTGACATTTCCCTCTCTTTTTCCCCCTCTATCAGTCAGTGTTAATCTACCTCTATGTCTACTGTGGTTACTCATTTATATTAACTCTATATGACCCCATGACTTTGTCCATGGATTTTTTCTTGATGAAGATACTGAAGGGGCTTGTCATTTCCTTCCCAGGGTGTTCCCATTTTACAGATGAGTGAGTGAAGCAAATAAGGGGTCAGTGAGTTGTCCAGTGTAACACAACTAGTAAATATTTCAGATCATATTTAAATCCAGATCTTCCTGACTCCAGGTCTGATTCTGGTCCTTATTTTTTTTAATCTATTCTCATTGCTGCTAACCATTCTAATACTGGACTTTACTTCCACTTAATGGACTGCTTCAACATCTTCTGAAAGATCAATGGATGAATGGCACCTCTAGTCTCTACTCCCTACAGACTAGAGGTGCCATCCATGCATTCTTCTTTACAAGCTACTTTCAGACTTATGATCCTCATGCATTGATCTAAATTAGGTCAAGATCTGCTAAAAACTCACCCCTATTGCTTACAAAATTAAAGATTTATTTCCTAAGACTGGAACTCAAGGTGCCTCTCTGGTATGACCCCATCTTTAAGCACTCTCATATGCTACTCCCTTTCATATACTGTAGGTTTTAAACAAACAGAACTATCCTTTTTTTTCCCTTTAGGTATTGTTCGGAAGAGACTTGAATCCATTTGGAAAGAACTAATTGAGTTGATACTGATATTTTCAGATAGAGAGGCACAAGCCAGTTTATTTGTAAGATGAAAATAGGAATAAGGATTGGACCTGTGATTTCACTAGCATAGAAAATTTCCAGAGTAGGAGACTCCTTTTACCAATGCAGATTGAAATTGTTCTGCAATTTATAATCTTAAAGAGTTACCTAATTGTGAAATACCCCCAAATTTATCTTTAAGTCTATTCTTTTAGGAGCAAAGGACAGTTAACTTATATATGCAACAAAGGAGAATGTGAGTCACCTCAACTATAACAACAATACCCTTTAGATCATTAGTTCTTAACCTTTTATGTTCCATGAATCCCTTTTTGGCAACCATAAAAAGTTATTAAAATGAGAGTGAAGATCAAGACACAAATTCAGAAGACAACATGGAAACAGCCACAAGTAAAATTCAAAGGAAAAACACTACTTTTACAAAAATCCAACAGGAATACCTGTAAAAGCTTTAAAGGGGGGGGGGGCTGCATTTTAAAAACCAAGTACATTGGTAGAGGGAGAGAATGGGAAAAGAAATGAGCATGAGGCAAAAAAAAATTATGAAAAGATAATTAACAATTTTGTAAAAGAGGCACAAAAATGCAGAAGAAAACAATATCTTCAAAAAAAACAGAACTGAACAAATGGAGGGGAGGTATAAAAGTTTACTGAAGAAAAGAATTCCTTAAAAAATCTGAATTGGACAAGTGAAAGCTAATGACTTCTTGAAACTTCAATAAACAGTAGAACAAAGACAGAAGAAAGAAAAATAGAAGAAAATGTGAAATATCTCATTTTTAAAGCTGACCTGAAAAATAGATCAAGAAGAGATAATTTAAGAGTTATTGGGCTATCTGAAAGCCATAACCAAAAAAAAAAAATAGTCATCTTATTTCAAGACATTATAAAGGAAAACTGCTACAACATCCTAGAATCAGAGCATAAAAGAGATATTGAAAGAATCCACCAATCACTTCCTGAAATAGATACCAAAATGAAAACTTCCAGGAATATTATAGTCAAATAGAGCTCCTAGATCAAAGAGAAAACCAGAAAGAAACTATCAAAATACCATGGGGATACAATCAAAATTATGCAAAATATATCAGCTATCGTGCTAAAAGAATAGAGGGCTTGAAATATGATATTCTAGATGGTGAAAGAGTTAGCACTATAACCAATAGTAAAACACCTTAATATAATCCTTCACAGGGAAAAATGGATATTTAATGAAATAGAGGACTTTCAAGTATTCCTGATGAAAAAACTAGAAGTGAATAGAAAATTTTACTTTTAAATACAAGACTCAAGAGAAACATAGAAAGGTAAACATGAAAGAAAAATCTTGAAAGAACTCAATAAGATTAAACTGTTTGTATTCCTATATGGAAAGTATCCATGTAATTCCTTAGACTATTATCATTATTAAGGCACTTAGAATGTCCTACATAGACAAGGGCACAGTAATAAATGAAATATATTGGGATGATATTTTTAAATGTTTGAGTGAGAAAGAGGAATACATTGAGAGAAGGGGAAAGGGAGAGGAAGAATGCAAGAATATAGCTCATATAAAAGAGATGTTTAAGGAAATCTTTTTACAGTGAAGGGGGAAATAGTGGGAGTCAGGAAATACTTATAACACTCTCCCTCTGAATTGGTTCAAAGAGTGAAGAATATACATACACAACTTTCAATAGAGTATAGAAATCTATTTTACTCAACAGGGAAGTAGTAAGGGAAAGAGTTAGAGGAGTAATAATAAAAGGGAGAATAGATTGAGAGGCTGTGGGCTGAAGCAAAACTGGCTTGAAGAGGGAACAGAGGAAAAAGGGATATGTTTCTTTGTTTGGGTTTTTTTTTGGCAATGTAGCTAATGTGGAAATATGTTTTACATGATTTCACATATATAATTGACATGCTATTCATCTCACTGGATGAGGGATAATTGGAAGGAAAGAAGAGCATTTGGAATTTAGTTTTTTAAATGAATGTCAAAAGTTAATAAATTAATTAAAATAGGGAAAAATAAATTATTTGTTATGAATGTGCATTAATTGTGCATAGATGTATATATATACATATATATATATATATATAACAATATTGGAAGTTCTTCTATGTTGCAACTATGTCTTACAGTATTATTAAATTACAGGACTATATAATTAGAATTATAGGAGACTCCACTGGTCATCTAGTCATATCAGACTCAAATAGAAACATAACCCTGCCAGTTATATATTGACTTAAAAAAACACAAATTAAAACTACCTAAATTTTATTCATTTTGTTAAACATTTGCCAATTCCATTTCAAAGCTAGAAATCTGTAAGCCCTTGATGCCTCTGATTTAGTCTAAATACTCCCAAAATAAGTAATTTCATTTACAAAATCCCTCTACAAATGATCGCCCAGTCTCTGCTTAATGATCCCTAAATGGTCATTGGCTATTTAATGACACAAAATTTCATATCCCTCCTGATGCAACCTTTTTTTTTGTATATTATTATTAACATAATAACCAATATCAAAATACACTATTGGAGGAAGGTATACAAAAAAAAATCTTACACAAGATCCTTGTAGATCCAAATGTAGATTGTAAATCTAAAAGAGGAATAACAACAAACAAGCAAAGAAAAAGCTTTTGTCCTCTGTACCCTTTCACACTTAATCTGATAGCCCAACAATGCAATCTGGAACTAATGCATTGTTTATGATTCTATTTCTGCTGATTTTGCTCTGTTCCCATATTTCTTTATATGCTTAATATTTATCCCATTTTTTTTACAGTATCATGATTTACAATTCACAAGCAATGCTATAATTTCTTCTATCATTTTCTATTGTATATTCAAGTTGCTTATGATTTTTTTATTTCAAATGGAGCAACTCTGAATACTTTTATGCAAACATATTACTAGGTTGAAATTTATGATTTATTGCATGCTGCTCTCTAAAATGTTTGAACTTATATCCTTTTTTATTAGAAAGACTGTTTCTCATTGTCCTGGCAATACCGGCTTTGAATTTTGTTGTTTTTTGTTTATAATTTCTGCTGTTCTAGTTGGTTAAAAAGTGGTAGATTTGGGTTGTTTTGCTTTATTCTCTCTGATCATTAGGAAATGTGAACATTTTTGTAATATTGTTATTCTCTGTTTGACTTTGAAAGAATCACTTCATCTTTTCTGGATCTCAATTAATAATTTGTTTTTTTAATATAAATTCATGCCGCTTTTCCAAAATATCTGCTAATGTTCTTTAACTATTGATCCAATGGAAATATGTCCCTTGTAATGTAATAAGCCTTCACTTCACCCTTAGACTATTATAATAGTCTTCTCATTTGTCTTTTTTCAAGTCTCTCCTCACTCAAGTCCATCAAGTTTCAAAGTGATTTTTCCAAAGCACAGATCTGATCCTGTTATTTCCTACTCAATAAACTCCAGTGGCTCCCTATTACCTCCATATTAAAATATAAAATTAAATTATCCCTTGAGATTTTAAAACCCTCACAAAACCTATCCTCTTCCTATATTTCCATTATTTTTGCACTTGAATTTCTTTGGTGCACTTTTTAATCTATCAATTCTAGGCTCTTTACTGTTACTTGAACAAAACCCTGCACATCTCAACTCCATGCCTTTTCAATAGTTTTCTCTCATTTTTTCTCTCTTAGTTTCTATATCTTTGCTTTCTCGCTTCCTTCAAGTCTTTGCTAAAATCATAATTTCTTTAGAAGACTTTTTCAGTTCTTTTAATTGCTAGTACCTTCCCTCAGACATTACCTCGTTTATCTTTACATATCTTATATACATAGTTATTTTCATGAGAGCAGAGAGATTTTTCCCTTTCTTTGTAATCCCAATACTTAGCAAAATGCCTAACACAAAGTAAATAATTTAAAAATGTTTGATCACTTGACCTGATATAGTTATGCATGTACCTTATAAATTCTGGATGTCAGACCTTCATCTGATGTATTCACTGCAAATATTTTTCTAAAATATGTTTTTCTTTTTATTTTAGATATCTATTTTTGCTGTGCAACATTCTTTTATCTTTGTATAATCAATGATAGATTTTTAACTGGAATTTTTTCCCCATTTGTTTCCCAATACTTTTGATACATATATTGTTCATTTTCTATGACTTCTTTTATTATTTATTTTTGTTATTTAGATCACTATTTTGGTTAGAGTTTATTGTAAGCTATGGAGAAGGCATAGCCACATTTTTTCCCAAAATAACATTACCATTTTTCAAGAATTTTTTAGTGAATTTCATTTTCTACTATTTTTAAATATGATTTATCAACTCTTATATTTAATGCATAAAGCTTTTTTATGTCCTTCTTAGGTTGCTCCATTTATTTACTACTCTATGCTTTTTCAAGCAGCTGACATTGATTTATAGTAATTTTGAGACAGTGATTAAAGTTTTTAGCCAAATTTGCATAATTTTCAATAGTCATCAGAATATAAACAATAAAACAAATTAATATGAACATTAAAACTTATGTAAATAATATTAAAGAAGAGTAATAGTTATTATCCATGTAGCTGCCGTACTTTACAGACCATGGGACTTTTCCATCTTAAAGTTAAAACTTTCCCTAAGTGTTGTCTCCCTGATTATTTAAAAATGTTAGTTCCTTGAAAATAACAATTATCTTACATTTCTGTCTCTGTCCCTAGCATTTAGCACAGTGCCTTGCACATACAAAGAATTTATATTCTTTTCTATTTTTCTATAATTTTATCTTAATTTAAATTTTTTTTCAAATAATGTTGGTATTTTGATGTGTAATAATAAATATCTATATCTTAGTACAGGAAATATTGACTTTTTAATATATATTCTTGACCACATTAACAGGGACTATCCTTCCATTTTATAAGTTCTCTTGGGTTTCTATCTTTTTGTTTTTGTATGCCATGCTAAGGTCATGCCCCAGCTACATTCCATAATTATTTTAAAGTATATTTCTCCTTTTTCTGGTTTATTTTGATTCTTATTTATTAGAGAGAAACAGGTGATTTCTAGGGGTTTGTCTTGTATCTTATTACTTTACAAAATCACTTATTAATGCTATTAATTTTTAAAACTTTCTTGGATTTTCTGATATGCAAATATTTTATCTACATATTCTAGTTTTTGAATGCAATGTTTATCTTATCTCATGCTTTGTTGTTATTGTTACTCTTTCTAAAACTTATGTCAACTAGGAATGGCATAAGCTAAAAGGGAGATGTGATGTCTATTTATAATGTAAATATTTTGAGTGTTACTCCACTGTGTATAATATTAACTCATGGTTTCAAATATATAGCTACTGTTATATTAATAAAAAATCCATCTATTAATGATTTTTTTTATTCATGAATTTATATGAATGAGCTTTGTACTTTGTCAAAGACATTCTCTGAATCTATAGGAGTAGCATAGGTTTAATTTTTCTGTTATTTTATATGCTTTATTTTATTGAACTTTTCCTAGAAATTTTGCATTCAATTAATAAATCCAATTTTATTATGATTTATTCTTTTTAGATATGATTATACCTATTTGTCATCATTTTGTTTAGTACTTTGGTTCTCATTTTTAAATGATTATTTTCCCCTTCAGTTTTGCCCTTCTTTAGGAATCAAAACCATATTTGTTTGGCAAGTCTATTTAGTATCAGGGTTACTTATTCTTTAAAAGTTTGGTAGAAGTTATTAATAAATACATCTGGACCTAGTGGGGTTTTTTGTTTGGTTGTTTGTTGTTGTTGTTTTAAGAGGGAAGAGATCTAATAAACTATCTAGTTTTTCCTTATATTGTCTGTTTTATTGATTTCTTGCTTTATTAAATTGAGTATTTTATGTTTCTATACATAATCATTTCTTTTAGTGTCTCAACTATATTATTATAGAACTAAACATATAGAGAGAGAGATGAAGAGAGAGGTGTGTGCATGCATTCTTTTCTTATTTGTTTTCCTTTCTAACAGCTTTTCTAATGTTGATGATTTGTGTGTTGTTTTATTAACAGACTTACAAATGCTTTATCATTTTTTCATCTGTTTAAAAAGACAACTCATGTTTATCATTCAATTGTCTTTTCTTATTTTTATTTTTTTTAATCTTGCTCTACTGTTGATCATTTTCCTTGTGGTTTTCAACCACTTTGGTCCTTTGAATACAAACTCAATTTTTTAATCTCTTTGTATGGGTTTATGTTTGTGTGTCTGTCTGTCTGTCTTTGAATTTCTGTCTTCTCTCCATCTCTCTCTATTGCTCTGTTTTTATCTGTCTCTCTGTCTCTATCTCAATATTTATCTCCAGTGTGGTTTTACACTCTTCCCTTCCTTTTCTTTTCTTAGGTTTTTTTTGTTTTGTTTTGTTTTCTTTTCTCTGACACAACTTTCTGAAACTTCTAATGATTTAGCCAATACAATTCTTAAGATTTTCCCATTTTGTTGATAATTGTTTTATCTGAATTGAAAAAAAAAAAAACTTATCTCTTTAACTATTATGTGGGTTTACTGTTTAAAAAAAAAAAAAACTTGAAACCAATGTGTTGTAAGATTAACAAAGTTTGATTACTTCTCAAGTACTCATCTCTTGTCCTCATAAAGTATACTGGTTTTTTGCTGGGTATTTAATTCTAAGTAAATGGCATATGATTCTAAATTTTTCTAATGTAGTTTAACTTTTACAATTTACAATTGTCCTCCTCTGACAATTTCCTGAAATCATTTTTGTGTTATTAACTTTATTGATTTCAACTCTTTCTATATAGTTACCTTTATCTTTCTGTGTTCTCTGGAATATCAGTTCTGAGATTGTTGCTTGGCCAAAACTGTTATTCAAATTTAACACCTACGGCTACAAATTTTACAATAATTTGGACAATTTGGTATTTTTTGCCCATTGCTTTTAGTTCTGCATTGCGTGTGTTTTCACTTATTGCTCTACTAAATCTGGTACTCATTTGTTATACAATTTTTACTTTTTTGCAGTAAGAAATATATGATTTTTTCATTTCCTCACATTTATGGTTTTTTAAATTTACAGTTAATTTCTTCACATAATGTTTTATTTTCTTCAAACTCATATTAGATCTTTGAGTGTTTATAGCATTGCCAGTTCTTTGTTAATTTCCTTGAATGTGTTCTCAAGTGAAACTATATCTTAGAATATCATGAATAATTTCTTTTTACTGTCTCTATTGTTGTAAGTATCTTAATCAATTTTGTGGGGAGCCTTCTTAAATCCTTTACAACTAGAGCTTTTCCTCTCTTTCCAAGCTAAACACTGACTTTGTAACATTTAGTTCTATTGTTTATAGTATTAGCTCACATTAAGATAGTACATGACTGTTTTAAAGTACATTTTTCTCAATATCCCTTTAAGACAAACAATGCCAATATTAATATGGTCACTTTTCAGAAGAAGAAAAAACAGAAGCATTGTATTAGGCCATAGGAATAAAAGACAAAACTGAAACAGTTTCTTCTCTCAGAAACCATACATTCAACTAGAACAGGCCTTTTTGAACATTTTCTACTTGTGATCCCTTTTCACCCAAGAAATTTTTATGTGACCGTAGGTATATAGATTTATAAAATAGGTACACAAATCAGACATTTACTGATAAAAAAAATCAAAATTTCATGACCCCCACATTCAGTTATGAGACCCCATATGGGGTAGTGAACTATCGTTTATGAAACTTGGAACTAGAGGAAAGAGCAATACAGATAGGTATTGATATCAGCAGGGGCCCAAGGAGAATGCTTTCCCAAAAAGCACTGTGGATTTGCACTCAGACAGATAAGGTTTTGCAATGTGAGAGTGTGACTTCAAAGAGAAAAGAGTCAATTTTTTTTTTCCTAATATACTCTGGCTCATTATAGTCTAACCTCAGAATTCTGGAGAAAATTCAGACAAAACTTAGATATGATTCATGTCTAGGGTTCTCCCCTCCCCTTCTAAAAGAAAAAGTGCTATGATTACTTCTTTGAATCGTAGTACTCTTAATAGAATAACTATGTTATGGAAATAATATGGCATCCATGTTTTCATCCATTACCTCCAAAAAGCTTTTTAGAAGCCATTAAAACTCAAGACCCCTAAGTACATTTTCAGAAATATGTGACACTGATGAATGTTCAAAACATGAAACAGTATACCATGACTCCTATTATAATCTCCCAGGAGGTCAAAACAACTTTGTGAGTCTGCTTAGCAAATATTTTACATTCACCTTGGATATGTTGTTGTCATTCAGACTTGAGGAGGACCAAAATGATATCATGATGTCGGGGTCCAGTGTATCTGACAGCAGTTGATCATATCAATGTGAGCTCAGAAGGCTCTACTACAAACCAGGCACAAACAATCTATTTGAACATTTGGGATGGAGATGTCTCTCAGTCTGAGCCTCTAATGCTTCTTTTGAGCTACTGAAAATCTGCTTTCTCATAAAGCACAACACCTTCTTTGATACAGGTAGGCAGTGATACCAAAGATCCCTTGAGAGTATCCTTTTTTAGTTTTTTGACCTCTGTGTGAGCATTCACCTTATGTAAAACATATATTTGTCATTTGAACAATATAGCCAGCCTAACAGAATTGTGTTCTCTGCAATAGAATTTGAATACTTGGCAATTCGGCTACAGAAGGGACCTCAGTGTCTGGTATCTTTTCCTTCCAGGTGGTCTTCAGAATCTTCCAAAGACAATTCAAATGGAAGTGGCTCAGTTTTCTGGCTCAGTGCTGGTAGACTGTCCAGGTTTCATGGGCGTATAACAATGAGGCCAGGACAATAGTTCTTTAGACTTTTAGTCTGATAGACAGCTCAATTCTTCTTTCCCACACTTCCTTTCAGGTAGCTCTGGCAATGCATGTATCAACCTCATTACTGGAATTACTGGAAAGCATGCTGTCAAGGTAAGTGAATTTATCCATTAAAATTTCTCTATTTCTTTTAACTAATGGTTGCACATATGGATGATATAATGGAAAACTTCTGTTTTTAGTGTTGTCAGGTCAAAATTATCATGAGTGACAGAGAATCAATTGATCCATACTTTGTCTCATCTCAGCCTCACATGCTGCAATGAGAACACAATCAACTACAAATAAAAAGTCACACATGAACTATGCTGCTATTTTAGTTTTGACTTGTAAGTTTTTCAAATTAAATGGTTTATCAGCAGTATAGTAACTGACTCTGAAATTATTTTCATCCTCATTGAAAACGTCACACACATCATGGGAAACATCATGCTAAAAAGCATGGGAGCAAGTCCACACCTGCTTCCCTCCATGGATGACTGGGAAAGTGGGAACATTGTCCATTATCAAGAATCCATGCCAGCATACTATCATGAAATTGGCAGACAATGCTGAGGAACTTCTCTGGGCAACCAAATTTTGCCATGATCTTCCACAAACCCTCATGACTGACAGTATCAGTGATATTAGATCTGTGAATGCTGTGTAGAGATCTCTGTTCTGCTCCTGGAATATCTCCTAGACTTGCTGGGCAGCAGACACCATATTGACCATTCCTTGTCATTTTCTGAAACTACCTTGGCTTTCAGATAAATAACCTTCTTCCAGGTAGTCAGATCTATACTATCTAAGCAACTCAGAAATCTATATATTTTGGAAACCCAAAGCCATTTGTTGGCCTTGTTAGATTCAGCATCCTCCTATCATTAGTCATCTTCTACCAGAAGTTGCTGAGGAAATCCCACCTTTTGAACTCTGAAGGCAGCAGACATGACCATCTCTAGACCACTGTTAGGTCGCCTGTATTCAGAGAAAGAAGCAAAAAGCAGAGGAAGCACCCAAAGACTTGAAGTCCAGCCTCAGATTTGCCTAGGTATGTACATATATTCTCATTGCCATGCATATGAAGCAAACGTTTCTGGGAAGAAAGGTGAAGGGAAAGAAGAGAGGAAAAGTTTTTACTTCCCTTGCTAGAATCATGAAGAAGTGTTAGCATGATCTCTTTCTGAGTCAAGAATCCACCTTGAAACAGTTTCTTCTCATCCCTTACAGCCAATAGAGTAGATCAATCACCATTTCTATTTAGCATAAACCCCAGTAATATTTGTCCTTTAACAAGGAACTAATTATGTCTCCTTCCCTACTGAGCCAGGGGCTCATTCTCAGCTCTATGGAAAGTATTTTGCTCCAGCAAAGCAGGTTTGGAGGCCCTGATTATCACCATGACATATAAAATAAATACCAAATCATTTTGGTTAGAGCAGTCATACTTAAATGGATCAGGAATGACCTTATTTAGATGGTACTTGAGTTAAATTGTGAAAGGAGCTAGGGATTCTAAGTGAGGAGAGTAAGTATTTTTAGCACAGGAGATAGCCAGTACAAAATTACAACAAAGACTTGATAAATGCCTCTTGAATCAAGCTGAATAAAGTTCATTCATTCTTTCATTCAGTTTTGATTAACTTGAAAGATGTATAGAACCCTGTGTTAAGTGCTAGGGGAGCTACAAAGTTTAAAAAAATGGCATCTATAACCTCTCAGAATTAACAATCCTGTAATCCTGTGATGGTACACTCAAATGAAAGCAGGAGCCATTAAACACACACAGGTATCCCTATGTAGTAGGACTTGTCTATAAATTTCTTTTTTCACCAAAGCATTAAAATTAAATGGGAATGTCATTTTATTGTGATTTGGGCCCATGCTGAGGAGTGTGGTGGGCTGCATGTATCCTTGTAACCTCTGCAATAAATTAATTAATTTAAGTTTAGATAAACTATACTTTTAGCATGCCTTTTTTGACCCTTCAGAAAAAGAGAACTTTTCCTCCAACTAAAGTCTCATTTTGATGACACTCTCAGCTTCATAATATTAGCCCATGCTTATATGGCACTTAACAATTTATAAAATGCTTTTTTTCTTTTTTTTTTCTTTTGCATAAGCTTTATTTGATTATAAAAATAAACTGTGTGCCAATGGATAACAAATTCAGTATGAATCAAGAGTATGGCCTAATGACCAAGAAAGCAATGGAATGTTGGCCTTAGACTTAAAAATAAATTCCCTTTCCAACATACCCAACCAGGGGTCATCTAGCCTTTCCCTGAATACTTTCTTTTTTTTATTATAACTTTTTATTGACAGAACCCATGCCAGGGTAATTTTTTACAACATTTTCCCTTGCACTCACTTCTGTTCCGATTTTTCCCCTCCCTCTCTCTACCCCCTCCCCTAGATGGCAAGCAGTCTTATATATGTTGAATATGTCACAGTATATCCTAGATACCATATATGTATGCAGAGCCAAACGGTTCTCTTATTGCACAGGAAGAATTGGATTCAGAAGGAATACATAACCCGGGAAGAAAAACAAAAATGCAAACAGTTTACATTCATTTCCCAGTGTTCTTTCTTTGGGTGAAGCTGCTTCTGTCCATCATTGATCAATTGAAACTGAATTAGGTCTCTTTGTCAAGGAAATCCACGTCCATCAGAATACATCTTCATACAGTATCATTGTTGAAGTATATAATGATCTCCTGGTTCTGCTCATTTCACTTAGCATCAGTTCATGTAAGTCTCTCCAAGCCTTTCTGTATTCATGCTGCTGGTCATTTCTTACAGAACAATAATATTCCATAACATTCATATACCACAATTTACCCAACCATTCTCCAATTGATGGGCATCCATTCATTTTCCAGTTTCTAGCCAAAAAGTGCTTTTTTTTCATAGCAGCCCTTTGAAGTAAGTAATGAAAGTATTATTACAACTATTTTACAGATGAGAAGACAAGTCTCAGAGACATTTAATTATTTCCATAAAAGCACACAATTAAATTTTAAAAACGGACTTCTTATTCCTTCCTCCAGTCCAGTGTCTAGAGATTTAACCTTTCTTAGAATAATAATCCCACAGGTGCCTAAAAAAGCATTCCATTCACCATTGTTGACTAAAGAGTTAAACACTTTCAGATAATAGTTTGAATTTTTATTGTGTTTCAAAATTTGCAAAGTGCTTTTCTTTAAACAGACTAAAGGAACTACCCATTGAAGCCTAGGCCTTCAGATTCAAACAAAGTCCAACACTCTTCCTTCTCCAGAATGCTATTTGGATTCACCCCCAAAAAGAAAATGATTCTCCTACCCTTAAAACTAGAGACTTTTTCAAAACAAATAAGTAAAAACTATTTCAATGACATTCTTGTTTCTTTCTACAGAATATGGGCTTTGGTATTATTTTAACTGTGCCAACCCACCTGATATGTGTGTAGTTCTTTTAATTCATACTTGTTTATCATTGTCTTTGGGAACTTTGTGACAGTGAGCAAACATTGCTTAACACAGTCCCTTTCACAGTATACAAGATCCAGCTATATATCCTCCTCCACTTCCTTTGTGTATATTATCAACATTACAGAATCGATAAATAGAATCTACTGTCATGTTCTTGACCCCAATGGGCTGGGAGATCCCTGGCAAAAGGATGTTAACTCAGGTCCAACTCCCTAAGACCAGGAGCTGTCTCCTTTCTGGCTCCAACATATATAGTATTAATATTGTTGGAGTACAAAGGAGACCCCAAAAAGCTTGGAATTCCAGATCAGTGTCACTAGGTGTCTCAAAAGAATTTGAAGGCTCAGATCCATCTCCAAGTCAAGGGATAAAGTTTATTATAATTATAAAGCCAATTAAAGTAGGTTAAGTTCCAAAAGAATTTAGCAAAGAACCAGGAGGAAGAAGACAAATTTATAGGGAAAAGATAGAGAGACAGGTGCTTCATTAGAGATAGAATTGAGATAGTCTTAGAAGTGTAGTTGAGGAGTATTGGATTCTAGGGCTTAGAGGTGGAGTTGCACCCCATTATTGAATTCTTTGGCTTAGATTGTCTCAGAAACTTTGTTACTAACCAAGATATTGTTATCTAACAGCCAGCACTCCCAAGGCCAGGTTGCTTAGGGTTAAGGTCAGGTAACCTTAGGGTTATTGCTACATCCTCCCTGGAAGCTACACTACATGAGTATGGCTCCAATTAGTTCTCCATCCAGGTGCCAAAATAATCTTCCTAATAAATACATAGGTCTATCAATGTCACTTTCCTACTTAAGTATTTCCCAGTGTTTCCTATTGTTGCCAAAATAAAATAGAGACTCATCAACTTAATCCTTTACAATCTGACCTCAATTTTATTGTATTTTTCATCCCTTCTTGTGCCAAACTTGCTGTTTGGTCTTGGAATATGGCACTTCCAAATCTCTCTTGCCTTTGCACACAGACTATTTCCCACCCCTCAAATTCATAATCAAATAACAAGTATTTATTAAACATGTACAATCAGCCAATTATCCTGCCAGGCAATGGGAGTACAAATACAAGAAATGAAACAATCCCTTTTCCCAAGGAACTTATATTTAGTAGGGAATACAAGTAGTTATATAAGCATATACAATATAAATTTAAAGTTAATTCAGACAAATAAATGTATAGTCAAATGAAAGGTAGTAAGTAAAAGTTACCATAATTTAGAAGATCAGGAAAAACTTCATGCAGAAGATGATGCTTGAGCTTTACCTTAAAGAAAGAAAGGGACTGCATGAGGAGGATGCAAGGAGAGAATGCATTTCAGATAGCCAATCCAAAGACAGAGAAGTAGGAGATGGAGTGTTGTTGTAAGATACACTAAGAAGGATGATTGGTCTGAATCACAGAGTACAGGATGGGAAGTAATATTCAAATGAGGCTAGAAAGATAGGTTTGGGGTAGATCATATCAGGCTTTAAAAGCTCAGCAGAAGTTATTTTTTTAATAGGATAGTAGTGTCAAACTCAAATAGAAACAAATCCCAGCTGCTATATATTGACTTTAAAAAACACAAATTAACATTATTCATCTTGTTTTATATTTTTATTTTATTAAACATAACCTAATTAAATTTATTTTGATTCAGAACACACTTGGGAGTTTTAGAAGTATGCAAAAGAGGTCACTTAACACAGTAGGCAATAGGAAGATACAGAAATAGATTAAGTAGAAGAGTCACATGGTCAGATCTTTGCTTAAGGGGAATTACTTTGGCAATAGTGTGCAGAACCCGCTGGAGTGGTAAGACACTTGAGTAAAGGAGGTTATTTGGAGGCTGTTGCAATAATCTAGGTGAAAGATGATGAATGTCTGAATCATGTGAAGGAAAAGAAAGCACTGGAATTATAGTTTCCTTAGAAGTAATTAAAAGGTTAGATGAAACGATCCCTAAGATAACTTCCAATTCTATTATTCTGTGAATACAAATTCCTTCATTTCTCTTGACTTTAGTTCCTTTTTCTGCAATACTAAGGGGTTAGAATAGACTACCCATCAAGTCACTTCTTAGTTTCACTATGAGAAGAGAGCATAGCTTCATAGCTCAAAAAGACCTTAAAGAATGATCCACTTGCTCTGATTTTTGTTTACAGATGAGAAAACTGAGGCCCAGAAAAGTCAAGTCAAACAAGCAGTAAGCAATAGGACCAAATTCAGATACAGGTGCTATGACCAAATTCATGTCTAAGTGCATTACTCTTTCCATTGAACCTTGCTATAGTCTGTTGTTATGCCTCAGTTCCCTTTTAATTTATCTGTCTCCCTAAATTGTTCTGTCTCAGTTTCCCTAAAGAGTTTTGCCTCAGTTTCCCTAATTTGTTCTGCCTCAGTTCCTTGAATTGTTCTGCCTCAAAACCCCTGGTCGCAACCCCCACTTTTCGTTCATTAGAACTGAGATAATTAGGGATTATCTAGAGATCTGGCCACTCTGGTTTTCCAAAAGATAAGACTCCAGTGGCAGCCCTGTTTGTAGTAACTACAAACTGGAAAATGAATGGATGCCCATCAATTGGAGAATGGTTTGGTAAATTGTGGTATATGAATGTTATGGAATATTATTGTTCTGTAAGAAATGACCAGCAGGATGACTGCAGAGAGGCTTGGAGAGACCTACATGAACTGATGCTGAGTGAAATGAGCAGAACCAGGAGATCATTATATACCTCAACAACGATACTGTATGAGGATGTATTCTGATGGAAGTGGATTTCTTCAACATAGAGAAGATCTAACTCAGTTTCAATTGATCAAGGATGGACAGAAGCAGGTACACCCAAAGAAAGAACACTGGGAAATAAATGAATGTAAACTGTTTGCATTTTTGTTTTTCTTCCCAGATTATTTTTACCTTCTGAATCCAATTCTTCCTGTGCAACAAGAGAACTGTTTGGTTCTGCACACATATATTGTATCTAGGATATATTGTGATATATTTAACATGTATAGGACTGCTTGCCATCTTGGGGAGGGGGCGAAGGGAGGGAGGGGAAAAGTTGGAACAGAAGTGAGTGCAAGGGATAATGTTGTAAAAAAAAAAAATTACCCAGGCAGGGTTCTGTCAATAAAAAGTTATAAAAAAAAAAAATAAGACTCCAGATGTCCTCTCTCAAATCACTAATTAACATCTTCTGCCTTTATCTGTCCAGACTCCCTGGCTCTAGTTTGACTATCTTCTTTACTCCCAATTTGTAAGAATTTATGGTCCTACCCCAAACCTGTCAGAACTGGATTGATGGTCCCTTCTTGGAGATTCCTGCTCACCAGAGTTTGGACTCCACCCCCACTCCCGCCTTAGTCTACCTGAGCTTAGAGTCACATGTACATATATTTCATGGGAATTTTACATTCCCGGCTGGATTCTTTGAGACAAAAGTCTAAGACCAAAAATGGGTCCTTTTGGTCCCAGAAAATCTCTCCCTCTCAGAAATCCAAATAAAATATTAAAAACTCTCTAATCTCTATCTTGTCTCAGTTTCCTTGGCATTACACTATGATTTTACAATATATACCTACTCCTTATCCCCTCTAAATTATTATATAGATTTGGTTTCATTATTACATATATCTCTGTATCCTTCTTTGTCAGTTTTAATTCCTAAAGTCCTAGACAGTAGGATACAACAGTGTTTAATTGTCTGAACATGAGAAAACACTCTTGACATTCAATTCCAATGACCTTCAAGATAGAGAAGCCTGTTTTACTAGGTAACTAGGCATGCTCAGAACAAAGTACACATTCCACTATAATGAGGGTGCCCTATAGGTCTCTATCCTGTTTGGAGTTGCAGACACTGAGCAATTCACTTTTCAGGATATGCTAACTGCCAGATTTCAGATTGTCTACCTCAATTCTCCTTTCCCTCTCCCTGTAGAAACATACAAAATCACTTCCATTCTATCAGTGAACACAAGAGCTTCAAGGCAGGTATAGCAGGTAGGAAAGAAACTGTTAGTCTGGGCTCTCTATTACCTTCTATCTTCCTTCTCCCCTACACACACACACACACACACACACACACACAAACACACACACACGCGCGCGCGGAGGAGTATGAAACTTTTCCAAGAGCCACATAGGCTTCTCACACTTATGAAGAACTGTGTACTTAAAATTCTTCTTCCCATTCTACTAACTGGAAGTGGGAGGTTTCAATGACAAGGATAAAATTATGCATAATAGACTGCAGAACTGGAAAATCTAGTTCATGTCCCCATTTTGCAGCTAAGGATGCTGAATCTCAGAAAGCTGACATGACCAGAAGGTCCTAAAGGTGGTAAACAGTAGAGCAAGTAAATTGTATCTAGCTCTATCGATTTCAAATTTTGTGCCTGATTCATTTTGTCACCATTGTTCTGCCTCATCTCCTTTATAGATAGGATAGAAAATGTTTCATGGAAAAACATTTATCTTTTAGCCCTTATTTTTCTCCCAACCTTAAAATATTGGTTGAGCTATCTCTCATTACCCACATACAATTATTCCTTTGGCAATATACATTGCTATTATTTGTAGTAAGAAAAATAGTACATACTGAAGAATTCTGGATAAATATAAAAAATGCTCAGTACAACATTGCTCCCTTTGGGGGACACTATTTGAACTAATAACTAAGAGATAAACCTGAATTTGTTAAAATGGTTTCATACAGTTCCCTTGTTGTGATTGATGTCTTTTGTCCATTTTCTCTTCAGAGTTTTCCTTGGTAGAATGGGGTAGTGAAGAAGGGAAAAAAATTACTTTTGGATAAACTAATAGATACTTCAGATCACATTTGGAATGAGGAAAAGGGTTCTGTAGAAATATGTCCAAGAAAATAATTCACTCTCCTTTACAGAATCTTTGCTATCAGAGAAATGCCTTTTATTTAACCTTGCCTTCCCTACCTCCCAGTGTCCAAAATCATACAACTAGATGATTGCCTCTTTGCCCAATGGGCAAAGTCAACCAGATGGAGGCTGAGGAAATGGACCAGCTGGAGACTATTGGCTGGAAGGGATAGAATGGATTTTGCCCCAGTTCCCTCAAAAACATTCTGTTATTCTTCACTGTTCACTTAATAAAATACAAATTCTTTAACATGATATTCTGGGCTCTTCACAAATTGGTTCTACCCAAGATTTCCAGTCTTTTAAAATAATACTACCATCCGTATACTCAATAGGCTAAATGAAACCACTTACCATTCTACAACCTCATCTCACCCTTACCTACCTCAGTGCCTTAATACAATCCCCCCTCAAAAAAACCTAGAATAGCTTCTCTCAACAACTTCACCTTTTGAAATATTTCTCTTTCTTTAAGACCAAGGCCATGTAGTACCATATCCATAAAATCTTTCCTGATTCTTCCTAACCTCATCCTATGTAGAAGACACTCTCCCTTCTGGAATCTCTCTTAAATCTTTTTGTTAACCTCTCTAATGCATTCATCATATTACAACTTAAATTGTGTATATTTATGTACTCATATTATTCACATGTACATCAAAAAAAAAAAAGATCCTTGTGGAAGGGACTATACATTTTATTAATTTTTATTGATCTATTTTGTTTTCATTTCATCTTTCTTTTCAAATCTAGCCCAAAGCAACTCATAATTGCTATGCCACAGTTTTTTTTAATTGTTCTGCCTCAGTTTCCTTGAATTGTTATACTTCAGTTCTTTGAATTGTTTTGCATTGGTCCCCCAGGTTGCAATCCCCATTCCTGACCATTAGAATGAATATAAATTAGGGCTGGGAGCCCAGATCTTTAGCATTTCATAGAGCCATAAAATACAGATGGCTTATCTCAGATACTTGGGACCCTCTGAATCAGACATCCTGGCTCCTAGCCTTCTAAGTTATTAGAATTCATTATCTTTCCATACCCCCAACCTGTCTGAACTGAATTTATGGCTCATTCCTGAAAATTCCTTCTCACCAGTGCTCTCCCCCTTCTGCCTTTTTTCCCCTGTCTCTAAAGCCCTATAAGAATCCCTGGAATCTCACATTCAATGCTGGATACTTTGAGACATGAGTCTGATCCAGCCAACTAACCCAAACTCTCCAACAAATAAAATATAAAAACTCTCTAATCTCTATCTTGCCTCAGTTTCTCTGACATTACATAATTAAGACAAAAAATTAAAAAGCAAAAAAAAATTCAATAAAACTAACTAACCGATGCATCAGATATGTCTGACAACATATCCTATGTTGCACAATTATAGGAACAAGTTTTGCAAAGATGGAGGGAATCACATTTTCTCATATCTTTTTTCTAGATACAATTGTATCCTTTCATCTTTATAACTTTAGCACCTAGAAGAGTGTTTTGCACGTGGTAGGGAAATGGAATTGAATTCAATTAAACTGAATTGAATTCTCTGCACACCCCATTGATACTCCCTCTACTCTTTGTCCAAAAGTATAAACAAGTGTATGCAAATGATAATAGTAATTGCCAGCACTTTTTATAGAGCTTTAAGGTTGCAAAGCACTTCACAAACATTATCTCATTTCATCCACACCACAATCTTGTGAGGTAGGTGCTATTATTATTCCCAGTTTTTAGATAAAGAAACTGAGCCAAATAGATATGACTTGCCCAAAGTCATACAGATGGTCTGATTTTAGATTTGAACTTCAGTTTTCTTAACCCTAGCCCAATGTACTATTCACAGTATCACCTAACTATAAAGATAATGTGGTTGTCTACTGAAAATTTTGGTTTTGTTTTTAATTTTCAAGACCCACTCCTTGAGTCTCTCCTACCCAAAAAAAAAAAAAAAAAAAAAAAAGCCTATCTGTCCACAGAAACCTATATAACTACCTCTTCTCTGTAAATCTTATTCCTCAGGTCAAGCAAACAAGTGTTTAAATCTTGATCTGATGAGGTTCCCAAAGACTCAATGATGGGGCCTGTATAAATTTTTATCTCATCTATTGAACAAACTCCACCACAATTGATGTAATAGGACACTATGTCACCCCTGATTTTTGTGGAGGTGGGGAAATTCCTAAAAATGATCTCCACCCACCTGAATCTTTTAGCTCTGGGAAAACTATCTAGTTCTCACTCCAATTAATCTGGGAATCACTTTGGTCTGGGAAACAATCACCACACTTATTGATTTGGAAATTAGCCCCTAATCACTCCCCAACCCCAAAACATAGAAGGCTAAATAAAAAACAAGACTACTCTGTAGCCCATACTTCACTGTTTTCCTAATTAGGAAGAAGCCCACTGAGGGAAATAATTTCTCAATGAAATAAACTCATTTTTGCCAAAAACCTCCCTTGCAGACTGGGACTAAGAATTCTTTCGCAAAACCTGTGACACCTGTCTGGGGACCCCATCGCTGTTAGGGTATCTCTCACCCCTCAACACAATCAAACCATCAGGTACAGTAAGTTATTTGGACCAATTACCCTAACTTCAGAACTTCCTATCCACAGAATCACAGGTTCTTAGACTTAGAAGGGAATTCAAAGATTAATTAATCTAATCCATACTTACAGAGGAATCTCCTGTGCTATAAATCCAGTAAGTGGTTCTCTAACCTGTAATTAGAGACATCTAGTGATAGATATATGAGATAAATTGAGTGAAGATCTCTCAAAAGGATGTGGCTTTGCCCTATGCCCTAATTGTGACTTGAGACTTTGCAATAACAAGTTGACCTATAGCAAAAAAGCTTCAGGTGTTTGATTGTCTTGGATGAACATTCCCCTCCTGTTTCCCACCACCTCTTAATTAGCATTTAAGTACTTCTTTTAAAGATAATGTTTTTGTTTCTGGGATAGATTTTCTCCTTTAGAATGTACTGACTCAATGGGAGAAAAGATCAAGGGAGGAAGTGGGGTCTTCTAGTCAATATAATGTGTTTTGCATTATGTGCTTTGCACTCCTTTACTGACACTTTGTCAGATTAGAGTTGCCCTTTCTCTCTTGAGATTGTAATAGATCACTTTTTGCTTTTTCTTACCTCAAGAGTTTCTGATTGTTTTTGTGATTGCTACTGTCCCACACATAAAGAACCCACTGTCCCCAAAACAGTCTATTTATTGATAATTCTAAGTGGACAGAATTTTTCCTTACATCAAGTTTGAATCCATCTGTTGCATCCAGGGACTAGGCAAAACTAATCAGAATAAGAAAAAAAAATGGACCTCCTATTGGCTCCAGGCAAAAATACAAATCCTTTTGTTGGATGTTTAAAGTGCTTTTCAAACCTGCTCTAGCCTATGTCTTTAGACACCTTATGCTCCTTCTCATTCATGTTCTAGCACAATCAGCTAACTAATGTTTCTATCTTCTCCTTTTATTATATAGCTTATGCACCCTACTCTCCCATTCCTGGGATGCTATCCCTGAAGGTATTTTAAATTACCCTTAAGACATAGGTCAACTGATACATTAAGCCCTCTTCTTATATGATAGTATTCTTTCTTCAATGTTACCTTATAATTGTTCTTTTTGAATATGAACACACTGTACAAATATATCTACACATGTATGTATACATGCATGCATGTGTGTATGTGTTTTATATATACATATATGTATATATTTTAATTTTATTTAGTCAATTGTGTGTGGGACAGGTGCAAGACCCCCTTTCCCAAATAAACTAATCAGAAACATCTTCAGATATGAAGGAAAAGCATTTATGTAATGCCTGCAGGGCGAGACCCAGACACACCTGGGAGCCATCCCAACTCCACCATGTGCTGCTGGAACCTGGCCACCTCTGGTTTGTCCAGGACTTAAAAAACAAAAATCCCTTTTCATTGGATAGATTAAAAGGACATAACCATCCTTGACCAATGGTCACCAATGTTGTCTGCTTCACTTTCTGTAATTTCACTAAATTCCTGCATCCCAGGGTTCAAGGCTGGGTATAGGGATCATGTGACTTAGGCCTAGTCTCATAAACTTGAGAAAACTTCATCCAATCAGTCCCATTCAATTGTTTATATATTGTGTCTCTCCAAGGAGCCCCCTGGGGAAAGAGAATTCTTTTTTTTTAAATTTTGTTCTGTTTTGTGTTATTGTCTTTCTACCTACCATACCTAGAAGAGTTCCTAGGAAATAATAGATTTTTTAAAATGTTTGTTGAAATGAATGCTTGTTTAATTATTCCTTCTTTTACATGATATGCTTTCAAATATTTGAAAACAATCAACAAATCAACAAGCATTCATTACGAAATTATTATGTTTCAGTTATTGAGCTAAACTCTGAGGATTAAAAGAAAGAAAGAAAAGCTGACCTCAAGAAACTTATATCCTACTAAGGGAGACAACATACATCTAATAATTAAGAACAAACAAGATACATACTGAATATGGGAAGTATTAAAAGACTCTCATATCTGGGGGAATTGGAAAAGGTTTCCTAAATAAATATTTAGATCATAAAAAACAACCACCAAAAATAATGAAAAGGAGAGGTAAAACCTAAAATGTTTGATATATATATATATTTTAGAGTATTTGGGGACAGATACATAAAAATGTAAAATAGCATTTGAAATGAAGTCAGGGATTCTAAAAGGCAGAAGTGAGGAGAGAGAAGATTCCAAGTATGAGTGATAGTCAGTATAGAGATAAAGAGACAGTACTGGGTCCCTATTCTGTCTTATTTTCCATTCTGAACATCTTCAGTTTTTCCAACAAACTACCAGTATAATTTTGGGCAAACCACTTAACTTCGCTGCATCTCAATTTCTCTATTTATATAATATAATTATATAATAATATAATAAGAATCTCTAGCTGGGCTAGATAGTTTCATGATCTTTTCTGCATCTAAATCAAGGATCCTATGAATTAATCATCAAATACTGAAGACTCAAATCCCATCCTGGTTGACTTCCTATGCTATAATGCTATATACTATATATATAATAGCAAGAATCAATCAATGACTAAATATTTATTGCGTACTATGTGCCAAGGTTTGTGCTAAGTGCTAGGGATACAAAAAGAAGCAAAAAATTAGTCCCTGCCTTCAAAGAGCTTACAATCTAATGTACATAATGCACCAGAGAAAAGTGTATAAGAGCTCTAATCACTAAGTAATCCATTCTTAATGAGCAAACATTTCTAAACTGATTGTATTATGCTAAACCCTAGGCATACAAAAGTAAAGAAGAAATAGTTTTTGCAGCAAAGAAGCTCACATTCTAACAGATAAACTAACACACATATATACTATAAACAAAAAATACATATGTGTGTGTATGTGTGTGTGTGTGTATGTGTGTGTGTGTGTATGTGTGTGTGTGTGTGTGTGTGTGTATACACAGATACCAACTAATATTGGAGAGGAAAATAACAGAAGCTTTACCTCTTAATGATGTGTAAGATCACCTCAGATTCTTTTTCATCCATACTGTGAACCTATTGAGCTTGGAGCCCACTAAGACCTCAAAATCTTCTTTCAGATACATTGCTGCCAAACTACGTCTTATTTATGTTATACTTCTAAAGTTGGTTTTATTGAATCTAAGAGCAAGATTTTCCATTTATTTCTATCATCTGTCACCTTTTCAGATTCTTCTTCTTGCTATAACCTGCTGGAATTATTTTTTAATCCTGTCATCTATGGTGTTAGCTGTCCTTTCTAATTTTATGTTAGCTCAAAGTTGACTAGCACACGCCATACTTAAGGTGTTTATCTAAGCTGTCATTAAACAGCAAAAATCTAAGAACAAATCCTTGAGGTTCTCTGCTAGAGACCTCCTGCCAAGTAGAGATAAGATCAACAAATTGGTACCTTGGTACACTACTACATCAAAAAGGCAAAAGAGTATAAGAGAATGAGTCAATCAATCAAGCATTGATTAAGAGCCTACTGTGTGCTAGATACAATGCTAGGCTGTGATACAAGTACAAAGAATGAAGTGATTGTTTTCAATAAGTATAAATTATGATGGAAAAATCAGTATGTATAAAAATAGAGGATAAATATAGAACAAAGGTAAACTATTTGAATACAAGGCAATTTTAGGAGGAGGCTACTAGGCTTTGGAAGATTAACAATAAAACTAACATTTATATAATGCTTATTATGTGCTGGGTATTATGCTAAGTGATTTATAATTGATGTTTCATTTAAAGGCTTCATGTGGAAAATGGTGTTTAAATTGTATGTAAAAGGAAAAACAGGAATATATGAGGTAAAGGAAGGGAGGAAGTAAATTTCAACCATGTGAAATAGCCAGTGGATTTGTATTGAGACAGAAAATGGTGCTTACTGTGGAAGGAACAAAGAGGAGACTAATTCCAAATTTAGACTTTTAACTTATCCTGTTCTCAGACTTACATAGGAATTTCATTATTTTCATATCATAGTATATATGGTCCCAAAGGTCGTACATATTTAAATATCTTCAAGAAACAGAAATCTCCAAGGAATTTAAAGTGAAAATTATGATATAGTTAAAAGAACTCTGAGCTAGAATTATAAAGTATAAAGATGTCAGTTCTAATCCTGGCTCTGGTATTAACTAGCTAGATGACTCCTCGAACATCATTTTGTCTTTATAATTTCTTCATGTGTAAAAATGAAAGACTTGTACTAAATGCTTTATAAAATCCTTCATTTCTGATTCTTTTGAAGTCTTTTTGATGAATATCAATTTGTCTTAGTCACAATTATATACAAGTGCCAACTCCAGTACTCTTCTCAGCCATAAATCTGTCAGAGAGATTCCATAAACAAGAGAAAGTCCTCCGCCTATGAGTCAGGAAGAACAAATGCCATCTGGTTGCAAATTCTCCTTGGCAAAGTGGGCTTTCTAGTCAGAAAAATAACTTTCTGAGAGAGAATGGAGTTCAGGTCTTCAAGGTCAGATAACATTTTTCTGTTTTTATTTTTGCTTTTTAAAAAAAGACTTACAAAGAACCAACCGAGATATTCAAAGACATTGATGTCAGAATAAGATTTTAACTCATATTCTAGCTATAACTCTTCCAATCCTATAGGAAATTGTTAACTAGGTTCTAAAATTGTAAATATATTATGAACTAGGGCACAGGTCAGATACTTAACAATGCTATCTGCTTTGTAAAAGATAAATATATAGGGACTGAGGAGGAGAGGTGCTCAGTCTATTCTAGGATTCGATAATAACAAATAAGATGGCATCCCAGTGGGACCTCATTATTCTCTATTCTTCAGTTACAAAAGGGATTCTGGGGCCCATTTCCAGATGATACTATTTAAGGCTTCTCCAAGGCCCATTTACCCACTTATAGAGAACACTATTTAAGGTAGCTTATTGCTGACCACACATGCACTACAGTGGTAGGAATTTGAAACAAAAGATTGAAGTGGAACGTGAAGCCTCCAAGCAGTTCAAACTATTTTTTACTTCTCCTCATTAATTTTATTTTTAATAAAGGTTTTTGTTTATGTATTTTAATATCACCAAAATATATTGAAGAGATCTGAAAAGGTGTGCAATGCAGTGAATTTGGAGTGACTTCTCATAACTCCTCTTTGAAGCTATGTTTGTTTTTGTTGTGTTTGCAACCATTCACTTTTAATAATGGCAGGCATTGAATGCTAACATTTATAAATATTATCTTATTTGATCATCACAACATCCATACAAGATAAATAATCTTATTGTCCCCATTTTATAGATGAAGCAATTGAAGGAACAGGGCTTAAGTGATTTGCCCAGGGTCACAGCTAGTAAGTATCTGAGGCTGGATTTGAATTCAAATTTTCCTAACTCCAGGCATGGTGCACCAAACCTAATTTCCAAGCCTGGAGTTAGAAAAATTTTCTTGTTTGGCTAAGCATAATCTCTTATCAAAGAAGTATATGACATGTTTCTCTTCAAATTTTTATAGCATTATATATAATATACATATATAACATATGTATATTATATATAATAATATTATTAAGATTTACTATTCATTTAGACTGTTGTATTGTAGTATATAAATATTTTTATTTATATGATATATGATATGATATAAAATTTTAATCTAAACCCAATTTCTGTCAAATTACTTTCCAGTTTTTCTCGAAAGAAGATTTTTAAAAACTTTCTAGTTAAGTTATATTTTCCACTTTATCAACTACTGGATAATTGAATTCTGTTTTATTTCTGATTCTCTTTTGTCTACTCTGTTGTACTGACCTATTTCTGTATTTTTAGACCAATATAAGGTGATTTGATGACTGCTGTTTTATAATTGACATCTAGAACTGCTATTTCCTTTTCATCTCTATTTCTTTTCATCATTTTCCTTCATATTCTAGACCTTTTGTTTTACCAAATACATTTTGTTATTTTATGTGGTTTTATAAAGCATCCCCTTGTTGATTTAATATGATTAATAGCCTAAAAATTGCTGAAACTGTTAATTATCTCAATTAGTGTCATTGATGATAACCTAGGATGTTATAAGTGAATTATCTTGTTATCAGCATATAAGAATAGTCTAACTTCTCTTTGTTTATATTTACATGTTTAATTTCTTTCTCATATTATTGCTATTGATAACATTTCCAGAATAATATCAAGTAATATTGGGGATAGTAACATATTTGCTTTACTTCTGTATTTATTACAAAACTTTCAAACTATCACCATTGCATAAACTCATTGTGGGAACTGTTAAATTTAATTACTATATATTTTCAAGTTTTCACAGAGAGTTTTTTCCTAGAAATATTCTGTGGATTGAAAAAAAAATTACATGGCACTTTATTTTTTATGTTCTGATATTCTATTTTTTACATTTTTATGTTATTGTGTTCATTTTTTTAATTATCCTATTCATTTGGGAAATCTATAATTATTAAAACCACACACACACACACACACACACATATGTAGGACAATTTGCTACAAGGACAAATCAGAATAGTGAAGGAGAAGAGGCTTAAGTCAGTCAAGCAAAAAAAGAGATTGGTCCTTTAATTGAAATATGAAATAGGGAAAATCTGATTAAGGGATTGGTAATATGAAATTGTTCTATACTGATATATTTGTTATTTATTTTACATGAAGCTCAATTTTCCAATTTTATACAATTGTACTCTCTGTCCCCTATGCCAAATCTGTTGCTTGTCATTGGAACTGCTAAATTTAAACACTGTGTGTCCAAAAGTTTGCAAAATAAGTTTGTTTTCCTGGAAGTGGTATATGGATTCTTTTGATTTAATTTTCAGTTTTGTATTCAACAGGTCTAAGTAATTTTCTTGTATAAATAATGCATTATTATATTCCATTTTTTTACTTATCCAAAGTTTCTATTGTACCAATTATTTCTGTTGTGCAAACTATAAACTCTTCTTCACAATTCTAATTTCTTTCTTGTTTACTAAATTGTTTAATTTGGGAATGTCATGCTATAGAGTTGTATGCTTTCTTGAGAATACACAGGGTCCTCATCATGTATTGATTCATTTTCTTTTGTCTCTCACCAAGTATCAATAAATATGTGAACTTATTTAGATGGTCTGAAGGCCTATTCTCTTCTGTTACCTTTGTTTTCCTTCCTTACTGATTTGTCTTCTTATGCTCAAGTTCTTTGAGTTTTCTTCTTCATAAGATCTTTGGGTAATTTCAGTCTTTTCCCTTTAAATTCTTCCATTGCTAACTTTCTGGTGGCTTCTTTAATAGTAGTTTCTCTGAGGTCTGGACTTCAAAGCTGTCTCAGCCTTCTTCTGTACTAGGCAATTCACATTTTGATGGCCTTGCTCTCTGCCCCAATGGATTTATGGAAGGAACAAAACTGACCTGAATTAGATGTAGACCCCTCTTTTTTTAGGCTCATTGAAGCCACAGACATATTAGAAGGCTCAACAGACACTGTTGAGTAGTGTTGTAGTATAAAGTATTTCTCTCCATATATGGGGGCATTATTCTCCAAACTTATCAGGAAAAAATACTCTATTCCTACTCTTTTAAATTATTTCATTTATTGTCTTTACTTTGAGCTAATTGTCTCACTGAATGCCAACTAATAGTAAAGCTATTGTTGGGAACAGAAAATCTGGTTGAATGGATACAGACCCATCCAGAACAAACTTCTGCTTCTGAATTTCTGTGTAATTGAAAGGGATGAAGGGGAAAACTATAACCTGACTTATTCAGCCATTTGGTACCCAAATGAGGGGGGAAGTTTTAAGTGAGCACACACTAGAGATTAGGTATTAGCATTCTCTACTGTGAGTTGACCAGGTTGTTACCCCATTTGGTTCCTTGGCATCTTAGATTATGGAGAGAGTTGGAATTGCTTTATCTCTTGTGCATAATTTCTATTTAGGGGAGATTTGAGAAGTCATGAGGATTAGAGAAAGTCCACTACCTGGATAGTGATATAGCCTGGACTACTTCCCATTCATTTTCAGGAGACTAAAAAGAATTCCAGAGATTGAGAAAACTAAAAGATCTCAAACTCAAATAACCCTTAGAAACACTGTATTAATTCTGTAGGGGATTTAGATTGCTGATAAGGAATTAGGCTGGGGATATGTGTTTTTTCCTAATCTTAAATCAAATAGGTACTTGGAACAGGGACTCTTCTCCCCGGGCAGCAGGCAGGGAGAAATTCAAAAATAGACTGTTTCTTAGTTGTCTGTTCTACTTTTCAAAAGACCCTAGAAACAAAATTCTAATCCTACAACCAAGACTCTAAAATTGTGTGGAAATCTCCTCATGGGAAAGAAATTAACTATGACTTCTTCCCTCTTTCATTAGTGGATGTATGAAAGTGGTTCATTGGCTGATTGATGCCTTAAGAGAACCAAAACTTAAGCCTTTTGATTTTAAGCAAAAAGAAATATGGCAGAAGCCACTATTCCTCCTATGGAAAAGAAAGCAATCCAGCTAAAGGCAGGAGCTAGGAAACAAAAGTTCCACAATCTTATTACCATCAAACCAAACTGCAGTGATAATGAGATCAACAGGTAACCATCAAATAGTAGCTACACCAGATCAGCAAGGGCCATTCCCATAGGGCTCAAAGAGAATGCACACTTGATAAACCCTACATACAAAGCCAAATAAGTGGAGTATATGCCCAGCAGGAATAGCACAATTGCATCATCAGAAGACATTAATAGCTATATACTATCAGGGATATGATTTGTCCCTTCAGGTATATTCCCTGCCATAAGTGTTTTATTTATATGTCTATCCACACATGTTTCTGAGGTCCTTTATTCTCATAAAGTTTCTGTATGAAACTCTATTCTCCATATTTATGGAATAAAAGTTTTATTACTACTTTTACTCTATGTTATTTCACTTATTGTATTTATTTGGAACTAATTGAATGTTCTGGTTGTCTACTTATAGTAAAACCATTGGTAGAAGTCTGAGAGCCCACGTGTAAGAAGAGGGTAAAGTAGCTATACATGAGAATAGGTACTCTAGACGTTACAGTTATATAGATATTGCAATTCAAGAAACTGTGGAACATGAGGGAAAAACTGGATTTGAAGCCAGTAATAGCTGGTTCAGTTTCTATTGCTCATAATTACTAGTTCTGTAACCCTAGGGAATTGACTTCTTTGAACCTCCACTTCATCCATAAAATAGAAATACTAATATTTATCCTACCTCCCTCAGCAACTTATAATGAGAAAAGTAAGTACTTTGTAAACTTTGAAGCATTATCTGAAAATAAGCTGTTTTAGGTAAAAGATGAAAGGCAGATTTGGAAATATTAACTGTACTTTTGCAACAACACCCTATGGCCTAGATTATCATTGAAACTATTATCTCAATTTCTTCCCCTCCCTATCTATGTAAATACTTCTTGTAAAACACACATATTAGCAAATACATATAGTTAATATTTAAACAAGACTTAGTTTAACGTAATTGTCAGCCCAATGTTAATTTCTATACCTTCATTCTAGCATTGGCTCCATTCTATTACATCATAAATAATTTCTTCTCATTCTGTTTTCCTTTATATAAAATTGGGATGATAGAACCTTTATTTATGTAGATTACAAGAAAAAGAAGTCAGGAAAATATTATCTTCACAGTTTCATATAAGCCAATAAAAATTATAACATTGAATTTAATTAAGCCCATATTAATTGAATACCTACCTAGTATTTGCAAGATGCTGTAACACATTGAGATAAATGCCAAAATAAGTAGATTAAAGTTTCATCATGAATGACTTTCTTAGTAGCAATTAGAGCTTATCTATAATGATTAATAGCTATATTCATGTAAAGTCCTACTTAGGTATTTGTTCATATGGAAATGACATTAGATTCTTGAAATAAATTCTGATGGGTTCTTTTGTTTTTTCTTTCTCTGGAACTGTGATTTTATCAGTGTGAAGAATTCCATTAGATTGTGAACTTCCTGAGATCAGGAATTGTTTTGTACCTTTCTTGTAACTCCAAAGATTAGCACAGTGAGTGGCACATATTAGGTGCTTAATAGATATTAGTTCGCTGGATTTATTTTAGGTATTTATTTTAATAGTCTTTTCTTTTTTCAATTTTAGGTTCTATATTCTCTTTTTCACTCCTCTCCTACCCATTGAGAAGGCAAGCAATAGTATATCTATTATATATGTGAAATCATGCAAAATATATCTCTATATCAATCATATTGCAAAAGAAAGCAAGAAAAATAAAGGGAGGGGAAAATTATACTTCAACTTGCATTCTTTTTCTGAAGGAGGATAGCTTTTCTTCATTATGATACTTGGGACATTCATATTGATCAGAGTAGCCAAATCTTTCACAGTTGATCATTATAATAGTAATATTACTGTTCACACTGATCTTCTACTTTTTCTCATTTCACTTTGCATCTGTTTGTGTAGGTCTTGTCATTTTTTTTTAAAACATTTCTTCTCTGTCATTGCTTAGAGCATAATAGTATTTCATCACAATCATATGCTATAACTTTTTTAGCCTTTTTTCATTTGATGGACATCCCTTCAATTTTCAATTCTTTGCTACCACAAAAAGAGCTATTAAACTATTTTTGTACATAAAGGTATTTTTCCTTTTTCTTTGATCTCCTTGTAGAGATATTGCTGGGCCAAAGAGTATGCACAGTTTTATAGACCATTTGATGCATTTCCAAATTGTTCCAGAGTAGTTGGAACAGTGTACAACCCCATCAATGGTTCATTAGTATATCTATTATCTCCCTACCCCACCCCCTTGCCAATCCCTTCCCAACATTTGTTATTTCTAATACAACAGGTGATACATGAGAGATATTTTAATTTGCCTTTCTCTAGTTATTTGGAGCATTTTTTTCATATGATATGGGTAGTTTTGATTTTTTCTTCTGAAACCGTTTATGTACATTATTTACCAATTGGGGAATGGCTATTATTTTTATAAATTTAACTCTTCTATACTCGGGCTATATTTGAGAAATGAGGCTGTAAGAAACTTGCTGTAACCATGTTTTTATATTTTTCATTTTCCATTTTTAAGGCAAAATTTGGTTTCCCTTATTATGCCTTTGAATTAGCTCTATTTTTGCTCTTCCTTTGTCTAAAATCATGACTGTTATCTCTAGCTTTTTTTTAGTTCAGCTAAAGCATATTACATTCTGCTGCAGACTTTTATTTTAATTGTGATCAGGATCCCTGCTTCTTGTGACCAACCCTTAGCACTCCTCTCCACCCTGGAATTTCTATGGGCAACAGAGTTGCCAATCAGTCCCAGCTATACTCAGTGATAGCAAAATGGCCCCTATAATATCTTTTTGACTAGTTGCCTGACTTCCTCACCATCTCTAAAGCTAATCTTGCTGTTGGTGCAGTTACTGTGCTGCCAACATGTTTGAGCCCTAGACAAGCTTCCACCCCAGTTTTACAAATTTCATTTGCTGACCTCTTAAGTTTTCTTAGACTGAAAAAAAAAAAAAAAATGTCTCACTCTACTCCACCAAAATTTGATTTGTAGTGTTATTTTAAAATTGTTTGGGAGGGGAATGTTGACAAATTTCAACTGGGTTGCTTCTATTCCATCATGGTTCTTTCAATTATGAAACTTTTTGTACGTAGAGATCCACAATTTCTCTACAGTTTTATTCTTAGAAAATGAAATCAATGAGAGATTAAATGGTTTACCCCTGATTATACTGTTAATATATATCAAAGATAAAATCTGAATACCAAGTCTTCTAGACATCAAAGACAAGCCTCTATGTACTATAACTATGCTGACTTTCTGGATATGTTATAATCAGGATTAAAAAGCTTTAAGGTAACAGACTAATGAATTGATTGTGTTTCTGTTGTTTTGAGTACCAATATTATCCGTTTTGAGAAATTTAACACCTTTAGACCAATTTCTGCAGATCATGTACCTAAGTTACAGAATTGCAAGTAATGCAACTGTGCAAATGTGCCCATACTGATAAAATCACAGAAAACGTACTGATATGATTTGGTAGAGGTATTCTCCTAACTGGGAGTGCACTATACCAATGAAATCAGAAATCTGCTCAAAGAAAACAAATTAATTTAAATGCCAATTAGCAGATTCATGCAAAAATTTCTAGAATCACAAATTTTATGCCGACTTTCCTGCCTAAAGGAAATTGCCTAAAATTGACATAACTCAACCAAAGCCAATTGAACCTATACTCTGGGTTGTTTTTTTTTTTTTTTTTTTTTTTTTTTACAAATATCTTCAGTATAAAGTGATAGCTATTATTAATATTTATTATTAATATTATTAATAGTGTCTTATCAATGCTATGAATAGTTATTACTAGTATTATTATAGATTAGTAATATTGTTTTAGTACTAATCATAGTATTATTTTTACAAACGGTATCAGAAATTTAGAGATGAATGAAAGCTGAAAGTTTATTTAGTCCATCATGTCCACACATACATGAGAAAATTGAGACATACAGAGGTAAAGTAAATGATTTGCCTAAAGTCACATTGCCAATAAGTGATGGCACTAGATTTCTAATGCAGGGCAAAGATTTTCACATAATCATCTTTTTAAAAAAATCTTTTCATATCTATGATCACTATCCCCCATTGACAAGATGACCAGGGCCAAAGTCATAGATGTGTTGGCAAAGAGGGGGTGTCATAAAATGGCTTGAATCTGGATATTATTGGCCCTCCTTGTTGCATAACCGTGCAAATTAGCCAAGTTCTGTATTGAAATAAATCCTAGCCTAGGAAAAGCACCTTAGCCAGCCATCCAGCCCCTGTTATATGAGAGAGGAAAGTGTTGTTCATTTGTAATTCTGCATGTTGTGTGCCAAGTAGCATATCAAATTGCCCAGTGTGATTTGATCCTTGAAAGAAAGGCTCCATTGTGGTGCTGAAGGTGGACTGAGTAGCAGTGACAGCCACTGTGAGAACTTTCCTCACTGACTTCCTTATCAACACTCTGCTGCACACAAATCTTACCTCACTTTGAGACATGGGAATTCTAGCAACTGTAAATGGTGGCTTAGATTCTGTGATACTTGGTGGGGAGCAGGGAAAAGGTGGGAGGGATGACCAGGGATGACCTAGAGCTTTGAAATTGTATCCCAGGATATTAAATAACTTATTTATCCAGATAGAATCCCAGTGTCATGAGGTTATAGGATCTGTTTCAGAAGCAGTTAGCCAAGATGCCTGTAAAGAAAAAATTTATTTTTAACTATGAAAAGCAATAACAAACTTCAAGAACATTGATAGCTCTTTTGAGCATCCCCTCACTCAGCATGTTCAATCATTTTTCAGTTACATCTGATTCTTCATGACCCCATTGGGAGCTTTCTTGCTAGAGATACAGGAGTGGTTTGCTATATCTTTCTCCAGCTCATTTTACAGATGAGAAAACTGAGGCAGGTAGGATTAAGGGACTTGCCCAGGGACACACAGCACTAAGTGTATGAGGCTGGATTTAAACTCAGGAAGATGAATATACATGACTTCAGGTGTGGCACTCTACCCACTGTACCACCTAGCTGGCCTTTTATCTCCTTACCCACCCCAGCCAAAATGGGCAAAAAAGAAATCCCTAACAAAACAAACAAAAACCACCAGAGGAATAAAAGTGCTGAGCCATCATGAGGAGAACTTAGCAGATTGAGAACCAGATTTTGAGTCTGAGAACCTGGGTTAGAATTTAAACTCTTGCTGTGTGATGTTGCATAGGTCATATAGTCTCATTGATCTTCTGTTTCCTTATCTGTCAAATGAAAGCAGATAGACTAGACCAGAAATATTAAATACATGGTCTGCCACACTCCCAAGTGCAATAGACCAGATCAAAATGTCATTGAGAAATGTTTAACAAAATAAATAAAATACAATAAAATATATATTATGTTAATATTGTATGTGGTTTTCTAAGTTGATAAGTGGCCCACAGGGATTGATTTCTATTTGAATTTGATACCATCAATACCTAAGATGGTCACTAAGATCCAGCAATAAATTTATTATCCTATTTTCCCATGATGTTTCTCTTGACTATTTTCCCCTTTGAAATACTTTGTTTTAGGCAATTTTGTATGTTTAAACAATATTCAGTGGGAGATAAACTGTTATAATTTTTTTTTGTAATTTTGAGGGACAAAATTTATAATTTAATTTTGTAAATTAAATGTATTAGATAATTAATATAGCCAAACTTCTTCAAAAATTCTTTTATATGTATCTGTACTTATTCTTTTTTATTCTGCCTATACTTACATATGTACTTCTTATGTACAGCTTTTAATTTCTGATTCTATATGACTTTGATGCCACCAGTTTAGGACACTGAGAAGATCAGTGAATTGCCTAAGATCACATAGCCAATCTTTGTCAGACTCAGGACTTGAACCCAGGTCTTTTTTATTTATAAATATAAATATAAATTCCTCAGGATTCTCCACTGTAAAGTAGGAATAATAGTACCTACCATAGAGGGTTATTGTGAGGAATAAATGAGGCATTTTAAAGCACTTAATACAGTGCCTAAAATTTGGTAGGTGTTATGTCAATTGTAATTATTATTATTATTAATTGGACATTTCCAATTTAATGTCCCAACTTAGACATCTTAAACTCAGTATGTCCACAACAGAATTCATTATTTTCCCTCTCTCTCCAAAATAGCTTCCATTTCCCAAACCCAACAGTTTTCTTTATTTCTATTGATAGTATCACCATCTTTCAGTGACACAAACTTGAGACACTGGAATCATCTTGACTTATGATTCTCTCACAATTTACTGTAATATGTAATTTTATTACATATTATATAAGACAATATTATATATTGTCAACTGACTGTAATCCTCATATCAGTCAGTTGACAAGTCCAGTCAATTCTATTTCCATGACCTTTCTCTCATCCTCCCCTTCTTTTTACTCACGTGATAACTACGTTAATTCAAAACCCCATTACCTCATACCTGAACATCCTCACTGGTGTCTGAGATCCCCTCTATGCTACCTTCTTCTGCTAACTCTCCAGAAATTTGTCAAGTTGATCATCATAAAGTCCAGGTTTGATCATCCCAAGCCTCAACTCAAAAAGTTTTAGTGGCTCTCTATTTTTCCAAGGGTAAAATACAAACTTCCCTGTTTGATATAAGAAATGTTTCAAAATCCAGGTCTATCTTTCCTAACCTATATTTGCACACTTGTGTCATGTTATTTTTCTTCATGTCCTCTTCTTAGTAGGGGAAATTGAACCATAAATCACCGGAACCTTATAAAGATATGGGGTTAATACACACACACACACACACACACACACACACACAATTGGAAATCAGATTATTATGTTTTTAAGCAGACAAGTTTTCTTGTTAGATATATACTTACAGTTCCTAACATAACCTTTCATTTCTTCTCTATCCTATTGCATTGGTGGCCCCATTTCCACTCCACCAAGGCTGAAATGTTGTCCCTCCTCACCTCAAACTCATAGAATCCACAGCTTTCTTCAAAACTCAGTTCAAATGCTACATCTTACATAAAACCTTGTTCAAATCTCCCAGCTTCTAGAATCTCCCCCTCCTGAAATTATCTTATATTCATTTATGTTCATTTTTATTTACATACATTTACTGCTATACCCCTTCCCCAAAGTGTGAACTCCTTGAGGGAAGTCACGATTTCAATTTTTTAAAATATTTTTAATCTTAAGTACCTAGACTAGAACCTTACATATATAGTAGACAACTGATAAATGCTTGTTCATTGACTTGGTGAAACACGAGGTACTTCTTGGTAAAGGAATACATAAAGTTGTGCTTTGCTCTAATTTGCAACAAAATACAACAAAAAAGTAAATGGGTCAAGGATGTGGCAAAATTAAGGGATGATAGATGGGTGGTTCAAGTCTTACATTGATACCCACAAAATGAAAATAGACCCAGAAGAAGTCTCTAGTCCAAGAACTTCTAAGAGAAAATGGTCAAGAATTGCATAAGTGAGAAGGCAAAAATGAGTTGTGATCTTTTGTCATTTTACTATGGAGAGAATAACCATATTAAAGAAACTACTGGAGTATTCAAGTGGATACTTGATATAAGGATAAACTAAAAGTGAATGTGTGAATTTGCTTTTTCTCTATCTCTTCTATTAGCTGTTTTTCTTCTTCAACATAAACATAAGGGTAAAGATTATGGCTTCCTTTTTACCTAAAATGTTTTGAAAAAAAATTAGTAAAATTAAATATTTCTTCTTGCTGAGTTTTTTCCCTGAGTTTAACTTCAAGTAAGAGAAAAGAAACTTTATTTCATCCTCTAAGTTCCCCATCCTTACCTAAAACATTTGGGTACATTCCCATTGTCCCATCATCCGAGAGGTGCTAATTAAGCTTTCTGCCTGCAGTAATCAATGGACCATACTAGTCTATGAGTAACTCACACTGAAAGATTGTGTTACATTCAGTTCATTGGGATCCAGGAGAAGTCGCTCATACCTCAAAACAGGGGCTCCAGTTACTGGGAATTGGCTGTCCTGGGGCCATGCAAGGGGTGAGTGAATGCTTACCCATGAGTTTAATTTGATTAATCCAATTTTTATCACCAATTTTTATACACACTCTGTCATGACCCCCTAAGTAACTGTAAAATGCTTAAAATCGCATTTTAAAACATATCCACAATGAACAGGCAGCTAATGCTTAAGGAACTATCTGAAATTTTTTTTAAAAAGGTATAAATTATTCAAGCAAAATAACTTAAATGGGGGAGTTGCTGCCATAAATAACCACAGTAAAATGAAGATATGTTGTTAAAATGGATGTACACTAGGAAATTAAGTTTTTAGGCTTTTTTTAAGAACAGGTAAACTTTCTTATTCGATGTCACCCAAAGTGCATATTATATGAACTGTTGCATGTATATGGTGGATAAGGATAAATAAAGATGGAGAAGGATGTAAAACATTTTGTTAGAGAACTCAGACTTAAGAGACCAGACCCTTCTAGTTACTTAACACATGGTCTCAGGAACAAAACTATGTTCCAGGGATGAAACAAACCAGATCTTCATTCTCCAACAATCCTCACCACTCCTCCATTCCCCCCACCCCCCACTCTCAGCTGAGAGGACAGGTTGGTGGACTTCCATAAGGCTTTTGAGGCAAAGTTTGCAGGATCCTATTATCATTTTGAAGAAAAGTAATGTAAGGTTCATATTTAAATTATTTTCCCAAAGTGACTCAGCTAGTATCCAGAGTAGATTAAAACCCTGCTCTTATTCCTTCTAATTCTATCATTTTATAAAGATGCTAATTTAGAAAGAATGTCAGTTTGGGGGATGTTGAATTACCTATGGGACATCCATGATGAAAATATCCTAGAAACAGGGGTAGATATTGACAAATTAATAATTTTACTCTGGAAGAGGCTTTTTTCAAATAAGGAAATTAAAGTCCAATAAAATTAGTGGACTTGTTCAAGGTCACCCAGTAGCAAGGTTTTTTTTTGTTTTTTTTTTAATTTTTCAATAGTGTTTATTTTTCCAATTATGTGTAAAGAAGGTTTTCAACATTTTGTAAGAGTTAGAGTTGCAAATTTTTTCTCACTTCCTCTTATCTCCTCTGTCCCCAAAATAGCAAGCAATCTGATACAGATTATATAGGTACAATCATTTTTAACATATTTTTTTTCATTTACCATGTTGGAAAAGAAAAATCAGAATGAGGAAAACACGAGAAAGAAAAAAAAACAAAGAAGTAAAAGTAGTATGCTTCAATCCACATTCAGTCTCCAAAATTTTTCCTCTAGATGTGGGTGGCATTTTCTATCCCAAGTTTATTGAAATTATCTTGGATAACCACATTGCTGAGAAGAGTTAAATCTATCACAGTTGATCACCACCTAATCTTTCTGTTACTGGGTACGATGTTCTTTTGGTTCTGCTCACTTCACTAAGCATCAGTTCATGCCTTTCCAGGCTCTTCTGAAATCAACCTGCACATCATTTCTTATAGAATAATGATATTCCATTACATTCATATACCATAACTTATCTAGCCATTCTCCAACTGATGGGCATCCACTCAATTTCCAATTTCTTACCGCTACAAAAAGAATTGAGTAGCAAGTATTAGAACCAGGATTTGAATCCACTTCCTCAGACTCTAAATCCAATTTTTATTCTACAATGTGTTCTACTACTGTATATGGGTTTGGATCTCAAGTAAAAGACCAGAGCTAGATGCTAAAATATAAAATTGTTGAGCTATAATCAGATATGATTGCCAAGGAGATAGCATAAAGGGATAAGAAAAGAGCATGGATAAAATATTGGGGAAAACACGTAGATTCTAAGAAGAAATAACTGGCAAAGAAGTTGGATAAGACAAAATTTTAGGGGAACCAAGACTTGATGTGTTGTCTCTCAAAAAAGTATCCAGAAAAAAGGAATTACCAACTGCCATAGAGAAATTGTAGAAGAATAAAGTCGGAAAAAAAAAAACCCAGTGGAGTTGGTGATAAAGAAATCATTAGTAAGTAGACCAAAAAATAATTGAAACTAAATAATCTCATACTAAAGAATGATTGGGTGAAACAGCAAATCATAGACATAATTACTAACTTCATCCAAGAAAATGACAATAATGAGACATCATACCAAAATGTGTGGGATGCAGCCAAAGCAGTAATAAGGGGAAATTTCATATCTCTAGAGGCCTACTTACATAAAAGAGAGAAAGAGAAGGTCAACGAATTGGGCTTGCAACTAAAAATGCTAGAAAAGGAACAAATTAAAAACCCCCGGTCAAACACTAAACTTGAAATTCTAAAATTTAAAGGAGAGATCAATAAAATTGAAAGTAAAAAAACTATTCAATTAATTAATAAAACTAAAAGTTGGTTCTATGAAAAAACCAACAAAATAGACAAATCCTTAGTAAATCTGATTACAAAAAGGAAAGAGGAAAATCAAATTGTTAGTCTTAAAAATGAAAAGGGAGAACTCACCACTAACGAAGAGGAAATTAGAGCAATAATTAGGAATTATTTTGCCCAACTTTATGGCAATAAATTCGACAACCTAAATGAAATGGAAAAATACCTTCAAAAATATAGCTTGCCCAGACTAACAGAGGAAGAAGTAAATATCCTAAACCGTCCCATCTTAGAAAAAGAAATAGAACAAACTATTAACCAACTCTCTAAGAAAAAATCCCCAGGACCAGATGGATTTACATGTGAATTCTACCAAACATTTAAAGAACAATTAACTCCAATGCTATATAAACTATTTGAAAAAATAGGGATTGAAGGAGTCCTACCAAACTCCTTTTATGACACAGACATGGTACTGATACCTAAAGCAGGTAGGCGGAAAACAGAGAAAGAAAATTATAGACCAATCTCCCTAATGAATATCGATGCTAAAATTTTAAATAAAATATTAGCAAAAAGATTACAGAAAATCATCCCCAGGATAATATACTATGACCAAGTAGGATTTATACCAGGAATGCAGGGCTAGTTCAATATTAGGAAAACTATTAGCATAATTGACTATATCAATAACCAAACTAACAAAAAACATATGATTATCTCAATAGATGCAGAAAAAGCATTTGACAAAATCCAACGTCCATTCTTAATAAAAACACTTGAAAGTATAGAAATAAATGGACTTTTTCTTAAAATAGTCAGGAGTATATATTTAAAACCGTCAATAAGCATCATATGCAATGGGGGAAAACTGGAACCTTTCCCAGTAAGATCTGGAGTGAAGCAAGGTTGCTCACTATCACCATTATTATTCAATATTGTATTAGAAACACTAGCCTCGGCAATAAGAGTCGAGAAAGAGATTAAAGGAATCAGAATAGACAATGAGGAAACCAAACTATCACTCTTCGGAGATGATATGATGGTATACTTAGAGAACCCCAGAGATTCTTCTAAAAAGCTATTAGAAATAATTCATAACTTTAGCAAAGTTGCAGGTTATAAAATAAATCCCCATAAATCCTCAGCATTTTTATACATCACCAACAAAATCCAATAGCAAGAGATACAAAGAGAAATTCCATTCAAAATAACTGTCGACAGCATAAAATATTTGGGGATCTATCTACCAAAGGAAAGTCAGGAATTATATGAGCAAAATTACAAAAAACTTTCTACACAAATAAAGTCAGACTTAAATAATTGGAAAAATATTAAGTGCTCCTGGATAGGCCGAGCGAATATAATAAAGATGACAATACTCCCTAATCTATTTATTTAGTGCTATACCAATAAGACTTCCAAGAAAATATTTTAATGATCTAGGAAAAATAACAACAAAATTCATATGGAATAATAAAAGGTCAAGAATCTCAAAAGAATTAATGAAAAAAAAAATCAAATGAAGGTGGTCTAGCTGTACCTGATCTAAAACTATATTATAAAGCAGCAGTCACCAAAACCATTTGGTATTGGCTAAGAAATACATTAGTTGATCAGTGGAACAGGTTAGGTTCATAAGACAGAATAGTCAACTATAGCAATCTAGTGTTTGACAAGCCCAAAGATCCTAACTTTTGGGATAAGAATTCATTATTTGACAAAAACTGCTGGGATAACTGGAAATTAGTATGGCAGAAATTAGGCATGGACCCACACTTAACACTGTATACCAAGATAAGATCAAAATGGGTCCATAATTTAGACATAAAGAACGAGATTATAAATAAATTGGAGGAACATAGGATAGTTTATCTCTCAGACTTGTGGAGGAGGAAGAAATTTGTGACCAAAGACAAACTAGAGACCATTATTGATCACAAAATAGAAAATTTTGATTACATCAAATTAAAAAGCTTCTGTACAAACAAAACTAATGCAAACAAGATTAGAAGGGAAGCAACAAACTGGGAAAACATTTTCACAATTAAAGGCTGTCTGATAAAGGCCTCATTTCCAAAATATATAAAGAACTGACTCTAATTTATAAGAAACCAAATCATTCTCCAATTGACAAATAGTCAAAGGATATGAACAGACAATTTTCAGATGACAAAATTGAAACTATTACCATTCATATGAAAGAGTGTTCCAAATCATTATTAATCAGAGAAATGCAAATTAAGACAACCCTGAGATACCACTACACACCTGTCAGATTGGCTAAGATGACAGGAAAAAATAATGATGATTGTTGGAGGGAATGAAGGAAAACTGGGACACTGATGCATTGTTGGTAGAGTTGTGAATGAATCCAACCATTCTGGAGAGCAATCTGGAATTATGCCCAAAAAGTTATCAAACTGTGCATACCCTTTGACCCAGCAGTGCTTCTACTGGTCTTATACCCCAAAGAGATACTAAAAAAGGGAAAAGGACCTGTATGTGCCAAAATGTTTGTGGCAGCCCTGTTTGTAATGGCTAGAAACTGGAAAATGAATGGATGCCCATCAGTTGGAGAATGGTTGGGTAAATTGTGGTATATCAATGTTATGGAATATTATTGTTCTGTAAGAAATGACCAGCAGGATGAATACAGAGAAGCTTAGAGAGAATTACATGAACTGATGCTAAGTGAAATGAGCAGAACCAAGAGATCATTATATACATCAACAACGATACTGTATGAAGATGTATTCTGATGGAAGTAGATTTCTTTGACAAAGAAACCTAATTCAGTTTCAGTTGATCAATGATGGACAGAAGCAGCTACATCCAAAGAAAAAACACTGGGAAATGAATGTAATCTGTTTGCATTTTTGTTTTTCTTCCCGGGTTATTTTTACCTTCTGAATCCAATTCTCCCTGTGCAACAAGAAAACTGTTTGGTTCTGCACATATATATTATATCTAGGATATATTACGATATAGTCAACATATATAGGACTACTTTCTATCTAGGGGAGGGGGTGGAGGGTGGGAGGGAAAAATCAGAACAGAAGTGAGTGCAAGGGATAATGTTGTAAAAAAATTACCCTGGCATGGGTTCTGTCAATATGAAGTTATTATAATAAAAAAAAGAAAAAAGCTAAGAACTATTTAATAAAGACATAAAGAACTAAAAAAAAAAAAAGAAATCATTAGTAACTTTTGAGACATCAGTTTCAATTTGAGCGATATGAACTTTTAAGTAGCCAGCTTTTAAATATTTAAGGAAAGAGATGATGGCAAGAAAGTAGAATAAATGGATGTAAACAACTTTTTAAAAATTATTGGCCCATGAAGGAAAGGAAGAAATTGATGCAGAAAAAAAGATGCAGTTGAAGTGTCAATAGGTTTTGTTATAATTGAGAAAACCTGAGTATGTCTATAGGGATTCATTCCATCAATATTTATTAAGTACCATCTGTACATATACACAAAAAATAATTATCATGGTTCCTAAGCCTTCTCTTCTCCAAGCTAAATATCTTTAATTCCTTGAGAACAACAGAAGCTTTAAAAGGCATAGGATAATTAATGACAAACAACTTATATCTAAGATAATAAAATTACAGTCAAAGAACTAAGAATTCAAAAAGAAGGAAAACACATTAAACTAGCAGATTTATAGCAGGAATCTGTGGTATTAACATTCTCCAAAGTTGTTCTCAAATCCTTGGTCTTGACCTTCCTTGGCAAATTTCAGACCTCTTATTTTTTTTCCCTCAATAGTATTTTATTTTTTCAAATATATATAAAGATAATTTTAAATATTTGTTTTTTGAAAGATTTGACATTCTTTTCTTTTCTCCCTCTCTCTTTCCTCCCCCTTCTTCAAGAGAGCAAGAAATATGTACAATATTTTTAAACATATTTCCATTTTTGTCATGCTGTGCAAGAAAAATCAGACCAAAAGGGGAAAAAAACCATGAGAAAGGAAAATCAAAGAAAAAAATTGAAAAGATGAAAATACTACATTTTGATCTACATTTAGTCTCCAAAGGTGTTCTCTGAATGCAGATGGCATTTTTCATCCCAAGACTATTGGAACTGTCTTGGATCACCGCATTGCTGAGAAGAGACAAGTCTATCATGGTTGATCATCACATAAACTTGCTGTTGCTTTGTATAATGTTCTCCTTGTTCTGTTCACTTCAGTCAGCATCAGTTCATTTAAATCTTCCCGGGCTTTTCTGAAATCAGTCTGTTCAGTATTTCTTATAGAACAATAATATTCCATTACTTTCAAATACCATAACTTACTCAGCCATTCCCCAATTGATGGGCATCATTCAGTTTCCAATTCATTGACATTACAAACATTTTTGCACCTGTGGGTCATTTTTTCTCTTTTATGATCTCTTTGAGATACAGACCCAATAGAAACATTGCTGTATCAAAGGGTATGCACAGTATGATAATTCCAAATTGGGCATAGTTCCACATTACTCTCAAGAATGGCTGGATCCATTTTACAGCTCCACCAACAATGAATTAGTGTCCAGTTTTCCCATATCACCTCCAACTTTATCCAACTTTTTCCTTTCATTTTAGCCAATCAAATAGAGGTGTGAAGTAATACTTCGGAATGCCAAACCTCCATTTTTGCTTCAGTCAAATAGCTGCATGACCAGCAGTCACATAATTCCTACAAGGTTATTTGAGATCTGTTGATGAAAGATGCTAAGCAAATGCTAAAGCATTATATTACATGGTAAAGTTTTGCAAAGAATCCAAAATATCTCACTGACCTGTAATTCTGAGATTGCAGAAACAAAGGCTTTGCTATAACTCTCCTTTGTAAGAAGACAAAGATGTAATGTTGCTGAGAAAACATAAATTTGGAATTTTTTATTCAATTATATTTGAGTTTGTACTTTGTACCTTCCCCTAGTATTACATGAAAAAAATTGTATTTGAAGCTTTATTTAATTTATTTTTTGGTGGGAGGTGGGAAGAGATAAAACATGTAACTTCACCCTTTTCAGTAGAGGACTTCCTCTTTCATGCACTCAATAATTCTTCAGTTACTTCTGGTCTTGGAGAGTGAACAGAGTATAATGGAAAGTTAAGTCTTGGCTCACCCAGCCACATTAAACCCAGGTCTTCTGAGACCATCATAATACAGTACCTCTTACATAATAAAATAAGAGAATCAAGTTAGTTTTATTGGAACAACTATATTACACACTTCTATGATCAAGGTAAATCAGGTAAGGTCAGCAGAAATGGAAAAAATCTCATATTAAGACACTTCACCATGGACAGCTCAATCAATGTATACAATGTAGTCAAATCAAATCATGTATATTTAAGACTGAAAAGTATTATTTTTCATGGAAAAATTATTTTATTCCATTCATAACTGCAAAATAGGTAGGGGAAAGGTATCAGGACAGGAAATCCTTTGAAGTACAGACCTTAACACCCAGAAGAAAAATATGCAGTACTACAGAAGATGAAGTTTGGGCTTTGCCTCTCATTCTGTTCACAGGAGGACAAAAGGGATTTCAGAGAAAATGAGAGCTCCAGTTAGAAAGTTGTATTTAGTTGCCTGATAAAAAATAGCTATATGCTTCGAGACATTTTCTCTACATCCTTACCCTGGTCTCTCTTTTTCTGTCTTTGTCTCTCTCTATCTATCTCTGTCTTTGTCTCTGCCTCTCTGCCTCTCTCTGGCTGTCTGTGTCTCTCTTTCTCTTCCTTTGTGTCTCTGTTTCTTTCTATCTCTCTGCGTGTATTTGTGTATCTATCTCTGTCTCTGTCTCTCTGTTTCTCTCTGTGTCTCTTGTGTGTGTCTCTGTGTTTCTATCTCTTTGTATCTGCCTGTTTCTCTCTGCCTCTCTCTGTCTCTGTCTTTATTTCTGTGTCTCTCTCTGTTTCTCTCTGTGTGTCTCTGTCTGTCTCTGTTTTTCTCTCTGCCTTACTCTTTCCCTCCCTTTCTCCCTCCCTCTCCTTCCCCCTTCTCATATATATACTTATATTTCTGCTATATATCAGAACTAAGCAATAGATTCTGTTTACACTGATGTCTTTCCTATGTGACTTTGACCTTACTAGTGATGTCATGATCTTGCACTGATGTGCTCACCTTACAAAAAGGTCAATTTAGATTTTATATGTGGAAAGACTGCCTAACAGTGAACTCTCCAGATATGAAATGGGCTACATTTGATAGGTGTTGGGTCACCTGACCTTGGAGGTCTGCAAGCAGAAACTGGACAACTGCTAGGTAAATAGTAAGGAATTCTGTGTGTGTGTGACTAGATAGCTCAATAGGTCCCTTTTGAATCTTATATTTTGATAATGTGATATTTACTTCCTATAAGTGATGATGCCATGGATTCCTCCAGTAATTTTCTGAACCATACTTTGAATAGAAATATAAACAGACAGACTAATATTTATAGCTGTAGATATACATATATACATTTATAGATTTATATTTATTTAAGTGTATTCAGAATATATGTGCATATTTATACATACACACACATATATAAATTGTATAGTTATATAACATATTTTTCACTTCAAATACCATAAGGCCCCCTCTCTGCTTCAGAAGAACAAAGTAAACCAGAACTGCTCAGTACTATAATTATGATCAACAGAGTATGCAATATGTTACCACCTATCGAAAAGAGGAAAATAGGTATTCAGTATTATCATCTGGAACCACTATAGATCATTGCATTTAGTTTGATTTTCCTTTGATCCTTTTATGTCATTTTGTTGTCATATTGTTTCCCTTGTGTTACTTTGTTCACTCTGTTTTTGTTCACACAAGTCTTTCTATGCTTCTTCTGAATTTCTCATATTTGTTGTTGCTTAAGTTTACATGGAATAGTGAATAGAGAACTGGCCTTGGAGTCAAGAAGAACTGAGTTCAGATCTAGCTTCTGCAGAGATATATAACCTCTCAGTACTCTAGATAGCTCTCTAAGTAATAAGGTGTGAAGAAAGTACTGGCCTGTATTAGTGGAAAAATGTTTTTCTCATGAGGAAGTTCTCTGTACCAATGTAATTATGGGTATAATCCCTAATTTCATTATATGCATATTTCTCAGACCACTATTACAGAAAAGCTTGAACCATACAATGCTTTACTTGATGCTCTGTTCCAATGATCTCCTTCATTATGTCCCTCAATGATTCTATCTCCATTTTTAGTTCTGTAACCATGAATTGTGACAAATAATTTCTAAGTTTTCCTGATGGGGTATGTCAATCTACTCTATTATGGCCTCATTCACTATCCCTATAACTTTATGGACCTAAATAACTTTCCCTGGTTGTAATGTTCTTCTTTTCTAAAATATGATCATTCTCTGGGAGCAGGTTTCTTGGGGGATTTCTGGAGGCAGCCTTAATTTCAATTCCAAGTAATAATCACCTCAAATGCAGCCAGCTGTTAAAAGGTCAGATCCTTTATTGTATCTTTCAAAATAGTCCAGTAAGTTTTCCTTGGTTCCGAGAACTCTTGTTGCTTGTCCTTTGCCTCTGCCAGCTTCAGCCTCTAGCTCTCTCTGAATCTCCAGTTCTACTGATTCCTGACTGAGGAGCGTCCTTTTAAATGCTCTTTTAGAGGTGTGAACTCAAAGGTTGACTCTTCCTCCTAGAGTGGGATTGTGGGAGGTGTAACTTGTGAATCTCATATTGAATCCTGACTTATGAATCTCCCCAAAGTGTGAACTCCAATGAGTACTTAAATACATTAGTGAGCTAGAGAACTTGCTAAATTAGATAAGTGACTTAACACTTTGTAAGGATTCTAACACCTGGTCACCATTTTCCAATATATATTGTCTTTTCCATTTGAATGTTAGGTGGTTGAGGGCAAGAACTATCTTTGCTTTTGTATTTGCAATCCAAGCTTTTATCAGAGTTCTTGACACTTAGAAAAACTTTAATAAGTGCTTTATACTTTTTTCATGAAATGTTCATGACAATTTATTTACTTTCATTCATTCGTGTCTCACCACAAAAGTGTTGTCTCTCTCTTTCTCTGTTTCTCCCCCATATGTGTATATGTGTATGTATATAGATATGTACACACATGCCAGCAATATGTATATGTATGTGTTTGTTATGTGACATTATATAATGAGGTACAAGAATAGAGAGACAGAGATCCCCTAACAGCAATGGGATCCCCTTAGCCAGTGGCAGGCTTTGTGAAAGAATTTGAAATCCCAAAGAATACAGGTACAAGGTTTGTGGCAAGAATGGGTTTAACTGCATTAAGAAGTCAGCTTTCTGGGAAGACACTTCTTAGTTGTCAAGGAATATAGCAAAGGTGGGTTACACTGAAAAGAAAATATCTTCAGCAGTGGGCATGATCTTGTTAGGACTTATGAAGATAGGGTTGACCAATCCTTGGTTATATTGGGAATACCTTGGTCTGGGGCCTGGGAAACAACACAGTTTGAGCCACTCAATAAAGGACTATTGACTATGAGATGTCCAATTGAATGAGATCACTTAACTGGGAGAGTTAAAGCCACTGGGAAGGATCCCAAGGACTAATCTTGAATTCAATAAAGGGTGGTGATTATGTCCCTGGCCAAGATCTCCAATTGAATGAGATTCGTTATCTGGGTGTTTCCCTTATAGACAGAAGGGTGTGCCCCTCCCTGGGGAGAGTTTGAGACCCCAAATCACATTTCTCACACAGATTAAAGGGGACACAGTTTCAGGCCCCCCACAAAGGTTAAAGGGGACACAATTTTCATCATATATGTAAGCCTTTCTATAATTGATCTCCTTGAGGCATATACTAAGTATTAAGATTACTAGAGCAAAATATCTGAAGAGTTTACTAATTTTTCTTGCATTATTTCATATTGGTTACTGGAACAGAATTGACTTCCAATTCTCCATATGACACAACGTCATTTGCTATGCCTTTGTTCTGTATGATGCTTCAGACAGCATATATTTACTTTAATTTAAAAGTTAAGAACTGAGCATTTATAATGAATTTAGCATTATCTTAGGCAATGTGGGGAATATGAAGAACCACACACTATAACAGAAACTCATGGAAGTAATCTTATTAACGATTTAGATAAAGAGATATACTAAGAAAAATCTAATTGTTATAACTTTACCAAAAAAGTGCTGTTTTTAGTACCCAGTTTCTTGGGTGCTACCTACATTTGTTGTGTTACTCAATACATGGGAAGGCACCATTCCATTAAGTAAATAATAAGAGTTATGTGGGTCTCAAGACCTATAGATTTTTCTCAGTCTTAAGATTCTCTGTTCCTAATGCAATGAAAGTGAGGTGAGAAAGATAAAGGAACAAAAGTCCTTTGAAATATGGCTATGAACTTCAATCCACCATTCCAGATTCCTGTGTTTATTACATATTCGTGGGCTATTAACAAGTCCCCTCAGGCTTTGAGCTACCCTTCATTGGAATGAGGAAAATGGGGCTCAAGAAAAATCAATAACATGCCCAAGATTTTACAGGTGTGAGCCAGTATTTCAGACCAATTTCTCCAACTCCAAAGCCAGTAGTACTCTTCATACTGCAAATCAGAAACACATCTATCTGGGATGTAGCAATATGTCTGTTAAAATCACAGAGTTAACAAGCTCAAGGATATAGGAAGTTTATGGTTCTGATGAAAAAGATTGTTTTTATTGATAATGTATTACAAAAGAATACTATAATACTATAGGCTTCTTATAGTTATAATCATTTAATATCACATAATATAATAGATGCATAATACATTAATTCAATTATAACTATATGTTATATGATTCGTGATTTGTATGTAATATAATTTTATATATTTTCATATGATTATATATTAGTATATATAAAATAATTATAAATATAAAATAATAAAATAATTATATAAAAGTATATAAAAATAGTTATAAATATAATGAGTAGAAGATGCCTAAGGCACTAATTTCAGATGCTCTGTGGGATCTTTCCCTATCTGGGTCCAATAGTCTATGAGTATTTATTTGCAAACATGTAATAGTCCAGGGTCTTTGCTTCTTCGATGGATCTGCCTTAATCTGTGACCTTATCAATAATGCAGATCTCAACTATATTTACCTGTGTTCCTTTTATCCACATCTTCCCAGCAATCCTTTATCAGGTTTCCACCTAATGCATAAGATGCCATCTATTTTTCATTATGTTGTATGGATACCAATGGATCAGACAGTCTGCTCATTGGTTATGTCACACTATTGACACATGATTATAGAATTATAGAGTCTGAGTTCTAACAGATCTTAGAGATTGTCCCATCCAACACATTCATTTTATAGATGAGAATACAGTGGCTTCAAGGGAGACAAAATTACTTCCCAAGGGTCACATAGGTAATAACTAGTAGAGTTGTGATATGAATCATGGCATGTTCTTTGAATCAAAATCCTACTATCACATGATTGGATAATCTCTCTATATCTATCTGTCACAAACACACACACACACACACACACACACACTCATACACACACACATACACAGAATCTTTATAGAGGGGAACACACTCCATATTATTCTAATTAGCAAATTAGGAAGAATTGTGGGAAATTCAGAGCCATATTTCAATTCAAGAAAGAATTGTATAATCATTAGAATGCTCCAGCAGTTGATTAGATTGATCTTGTAATAATGAGCTTAATGCAGTTCAAATTATTTAAGTAAAGAGTGCATAATTGTCTAGATTTCTTTATAACTAAACTCAGATATTTTGCGTGTAATAGATTACATAGCAACTAATTGTTGACAACTAAAGTCCTACCTACTATAAATTTCATGATTATAAGGTCCCCAGGACCCTAGATAGTTGTTTCATAATATCAAGATTAGTCAGCTTATTTTTAACTAGCCCAGTTCTATCAGTTTGCAAAGCAGTCTAAAACAAGCCTCTAAATAAATAGTGAAGTTAAACTTTTTGAAAGGTTTTAGTTCCCAAATTCATTAATGTAAGCACCACTGTATCAGATGGAAATTTTCTCCAGACCATCATTTTCAATAAGTCCTCTCCCCAGTCAGTCTATGAAATTTTGTTTGTTCATCAGTTCCATTTTCCTATGTTAGAAATGTTCATTCACCCTCAGTGATGTGCCAAGAAATCTCATTTATATTCTATCTCCATCAATCCCAAGTCAAAAAAGATGAACAAATGATTAAGAGGCAAAAGTGTTGTATGCAAAGTGTGGAGGGGTACAGCTAACCTAAACTGAATGTGTATGTATTGTCTTAGCAATAAATAAGGATATAAAAGAAAAATTCTCCTGAGGGTGCTCACGTTCCTAGAAGTGAGAAAAATCTCTCAGAGATTTTTCTAAACTAAAAGGCAACAATTATTTCAAAGATATGGATATCTGGAATAGTAAAAATATTTTTAGATGGGAATTCATTATTCATATGAAGTGATATAATTCTCCACTTGCTTAAGGTTAATCTAATCTAGAGTACTTTTGGTGGAAGATAGTATACCTTTTCCAACTCTGTCTTCTGAGAAAGGGGTAATCTCTAATACTAGACCAAGAGTAATGACATAGTCAATGAATGCAATGACATTATCAAACCAGTTCACAGAAGATCAACAGAGAGGAAATCCATTACAATTGACTAATAAACTGATTGTTGGATAGAACTTTTCTAATAAGCACATTAAAATATGAGTACAACTGGAAAATGTTCCAGTTCCCATGTTCCAGTTGCCATGCCAAGCAAAACTTCTGATTAGATGGTGCAAGATGCTTAAAGAGCTCATAATGCTACATGTTATCTATATTTCCAACATATCAATTTACAAAACAATAAGAGATTATCTTTCTTCAACATCAAGTTGAAGAAATAAGACTGGAAAGGCTAGCATCCCAAAGATCCCAAGACTAGTTAGCAACACAATTGGAATTAGAACACAAACAGAGAAAACACCTTAGAAATCATTCACTCTAACTTCCCTATTGTGAACTAAAAAGATACAGTGACTTACTTGTCTTGAATTTAGTAAGTAGAAAATTTAGGACTAAAATCCTGTAACCCTTACTCTATTATTACTATATACATATATATATATATATATATATATATATATATATATATATATATATATTACACTACCATCAATGTTATTTACTATACATAAATTTATTGTAATCAGATTATGGAAAATATGCCACCAGAGTAATAAAAGATACACAATCCTTTATTTTGGGGAGCTTACAATCTATCCCTTCCATGTGTATAAAAGACTGAAGACACAACTATATACCAGCTTTGAGACGCTTTCTATACAGCATCAGAATATAGCACATGAAGCAATAAGATCAAGTTGCATCTCACAAAAGAGAATGAGTGTTGCTACCATAAACTCTTTCCACTGGACTCAGAATAACATCTACCTCCTTAGGTTCCTGTTATGATTCTTACAAGGTACTAAGACAGTGGAATTGATCTGATCCTACAAGAAGATGTAATGGGCCAGAACTTGAAACAAGGTACTAAATGGAATTGAGGAGACAATGGTTAAATCTAATTTAGCATTGATTTAATCCTACAAAAAATAATGGTTTCCTAGTGATATAGTGATTGTAGTATACTCAGTGTACAGCACATAAGCAAAGAGCTCCCACAAGCCCACAGACACCCAGAAGCCCACTCTCGGAGGCAAGACAGATTCATTCCATATATCACCATTGTACTGGCTGGAGACATTTGGAAGAGGAGAGACTGAAGCTGGCAGAGGCAGAGGCAAAGGATTAGCAGAAGAGCTCTTGGAACCAAGGAGAGAGCTAGACCTCTAAGAAAACTAACCGTGCTATTTTGGAAGAGACAATAAAGGATCAGAACTTTTAACAAGCTGGCTGCATTTGAGGTGATTATTACTCTGAACTGAAACTAAGGCTGCCTCCAGAAGCCACCCAAGAAATCTGCTCACAGAGAATGATCATATTTTTAGAGAAGAGAATATTACAGGTTCCTACCTCCAGTCTTTCATCAGAAGAAAAAGAATTGGCCTAATATATTGCATTGGGGATACATTTACTGACAGGTTGAAATAGCATTTTGTAATGTGCATGTGGCAATACATCTCTTTTCTGTGAGCATCCTTGACCATAAAACACAACATCATGTCATATTTTCTTCTTCATTATCATGTTTACATGGTCATTGGTCTGATTCAATTTCTTTTTGGCTCCATCACTATTAACCAGTGTTAAGAATGTAGCCCTTCAAGAAACTAGAAACTGAATTGGAAACTGAATTCTCCATCAATTGGAGAATGGCTGAATAAATTATGGTCCATGAATGTTATGGAATAGTATTGTTCTGTAAGAAACGAGCAGCAGGATAATTTCAGAGAAGCCTGGAGAGACTTACAGGAACTGATGCTTAAGTGTAATGAGCAGAACCAGGAGATCATTATACACGGCAACAAGAAGACTATAAGATGATCGATTCTGATGTATGTGGCTCTCTTCAACAATGAGATGATTCAAACTAATTCCAATTGTTCAGTGATGAAGAGAGCCATCTACACCCAAAGAGAGGACCGTGAAAGCTGAGTGTGGACCACAACATAGCATTCTCACTCTTTCTGTTGTTGTTTACTTGGATATTGTTTTCCTTCCAAGTTGTTTTCCTTCTTGATCCATTTTTTCTTGTGCAGCAAGATAACTGTATAAATATGTATACATATATTGTATTTAACATATATTTTAACATATTTAACATGTATTGGACTACCTGTCATCTAGGAGAGGTGAGTGGAGAAGGGGGATAATTTGAAACAGAAGGCTTTGCAAGGATCAATGTTGAAAAATTACCCATGCATATACTTTGTAAATTAGAAAGTTTTAATAAAAAAGAATAAGAAAAGTAAGAAAGAAAATAAGAAAAAATAAAATAAGGAAAAAAGAAGAACTCCATACTTCTTGCCACAGTTTCACTTCAAAAGTCTCTATAAAACCATGCCTTACCCTTCCAACTCCAAAGAGGGATGGACAAAGCTCTGAATTCCCCAAGACGGTAAGCAGTCCTAAAAGGGTTCATCTGCCAAAATCATTGAGAAGAAACTTGATCTTCTGATTAGTTCATTCCTTCAATACCTGCCAGCTAAGAGTTAGGTTTCCTATTTCAGAATGGCTCAGGTGATCTCCAATCACTGGGCTGTGTGATACAGGGTAACATCTATTCTGAAGAGGGTATGTTCAATGGATAAAAACATTAGAGTTACAGCCAACTGATACTACAAGAAAGAACAACACATGAGCAGAATATGTATGTCATAAAGATGTTTTTGAAAGTGATTTGCCTATAAAATAAGAGCTCCATGTGACAGTATGAGAAACCAATAGTAGTAGGGGAAATAGCTATGAACAAAATAAAAACAACACAATAAGAATATTATTTATATAGAGTCCAGTATGTGTCAGGTACTATGTTAAGTACTTTATGAATATTATTTCATTTGATCTTCACAATAACCCTGAATGGTAGAACAATTATGATCCCCATTTTATAGTTGAAAAAGCTAAAGCAGACAAAGGTTAAGTGACTTATCAAGGTCATCCATATAGTAAGCAACTGAGGCTAAATTTGAATTTAGGTCTTCCTGTTTCTCAGTTTCCAAATCTTTGAAATGGGGATAATAATAGGCCAATGCTTTATTTTGGTTATACAATATAGACTTAGAAAGAATATAAAAAATTAACTTCATCATTTATAAGTGCATCATCTGATTTTTCCAACAGCTCTCTGAAGCAGTTATTATTAGCCCCACTGTATAAATAAGAAAAATGAACTTTAACTGAAGTTAAGAGAATTTCCTGAGATCATATTGCTACTGGCAATGATGGAACTCAAACTCAAGTCCTTGGATTCCTAACTTGGAGAGAGAAGACTATCAAAAATGTTAAATGAGAATTATGGAAAAGATATTTGAAAAGATAAAAGTACCTTATGAAGGCATTACTGAGATGACTAGTATTTCCTGGCCCCTTGAGAATGCAAATGGTTACATTTGGATGCAAGTTAGCTTGCAGAGCAAATCATTTGTATTTCTATCACTGGCATATTCCAACTAACTATAAATTCTCTATTAACTTAATACTTGGAATATTGAAGGTAATTTCTATCAGTATAAATCAATTTAATCATGGGATTCTGTGAAGTCATGGAAGGTTGTAAGAATAGCTATAAATAAATGAAAAGTCAGAAATGATCACTATTATTTTCTAAAGTTTAATTATATTACTTTCCCAAAACAAATATTTCTTTTTTTCCTACTACCATCCTCCATTGAACAAGAAAGACAAAAATCAGAAAACTCATAGCAAATATTCAGTCAAGTAAAATAAATTCCCAATTAGCCATGTTTAAAAGCATATTAATGTGAGCTCTTTGAGAGACTATTTTTGCTTTTCTTCATATCCACAGTTCTTAATTCCTGGCACATAGTAAACATTTAATGAATGCTTACCGCTTGGTTATATATACACAACATACATATATATATATATATATATGTCTATATAATATATACATATACACACATACATATACATAGACACATGCATATGTCTCTATATGTATGTATGCATACATATACATTATATAGACAAATATATGTATGTTGCATGGCATATTTATTAAATCAATGGATGACAGATAACTGGGAGGAATGGTCCATGTGTTAAATTTTTTAAAAAGGGCATTTCAAAGAGTTCTTAACAGGACCAAGTGATTGGCTAAATTGCACAAAATCAAATGTAATACAGATTGATTCACAACCTGTGTTTTTGTACCAAAAAAAATTTCATACATAAAGTTTTATTGAGATTCTGTAATTTAATTCTGTAATTAATTCTGAATTTTTAATTGTATTAAAAATTCAACAGTACAAATAATAATCTCAGCTAGATGTAGCTAGTTAACAGTTTATGTGAAAATCACTTAAGAATTCAAATGCAATGTGAGTCAATTGTGTGTGATTTAGATATTCAAAAAGTTAAGTGCCTTTTACTATAAACCATTGGCTCTCAACTTAGACTATGACTCATCAGTCAAAGGACTTTTTAAAAATCTCTTGAAAGTTGGAACACAAACTTCCATGTGCTCAATGTTTTATGGACAAGGTTGCTTCAAAAAACCCTCAGCAGGACTCTTAGTGACAGATTCAGTGTTTTCCTAAGGCTGCCTCTAGAAAGTAAAGGCAACCTTTGTTTGAAGGAACAATAAAGGGCACCTTTTGAAAGCATGATGCAAAGGGGGCATTAGTGGATTTGAAACTAAAGACTCAGCTCTGACATTTCCTACCCTTGTGACCTCACTGGGCTCTAGTCTCCTTCTCCTCTTCTATAAAATGAAAAAATTAGATCAAATGGTCTCTTCGATCCTTTCTGGCCTTAAATCTAGCCCACAGGATCATGGGGTACTTTCTTAGAGCAAGAGCATGGTAAATTCTTGCCTAACTATTTGTTTAGATTGGGCTCTCCCCATTCTGATTGCAACAGCTTCATAGGATTGTATAAACCCTTACTGAAGGAAACAAAATGTACCTTATAAATTGGCAGATTGTTTGACCAGCTCTACCCAGATGAGTGCCATACATAGAGAGAGCTTTTCACACTATCTCTAAATTTCTTAATAGTTGATTAGTCCTATTACTTTCATAAGTGATGACATGTGAATGCAGGAAAATATTTCTTAATTGACAAAAAGTGCCACCAACTTTCTCTTTTTTCACCCAACAGAGAAATCACAAAATTGGCAATATAACATAAAATTGCCTATCTACCTTTATGTTACTTCTGACTTAGCTGTTATTTAATTCTGCAAAGTACCCAAGAATACTCCATTATTTCTCCAAAATACACCTACATCCAGCTGCTACTTTGTATGTGTTTTCTTCCACTATTAGAATGTAAGCTCATGAGGGCAGGGAATATCTTGCTTTTTAAGTTATGCTCAATGCTTAGGAAAGTATTTCAAGCTTTTGTTGTTCAGTAGTTTCACTCTTCAGGACCCCATGAGATTTTCTTGGCAAAAATACTTAGAGTGGATTTGTCATTTCCTTTTTCAGCTTATTAGGCAGATGAGGAAACTGAGGCAAATAGGGTTAAGTAACTTGCCTATGGTGATATAGCTAGTCAGTGTCTAAGATTGAATTTGAACTCAGGTTTTCCTGACTCCAAGCCCAGCACTCTACTATTGTACCACATAACTGCCCTATTTAAAATATAATAAATGAAATCAATGCTTTTCATTCATTCATTCATATACTCATTCATTTTATAACTCAACAGTAGTTTAGGATTTTATGCAGGATACTATAAGTTCTGAGTGGGAATGGGGAGGAGGGAGAATTCCTATTCTCTGCATCTCATCTTTTCAGTTGAGAAGACAAAATGAGCAAAAAAATTAATAAGAGATATCAGAGATACAGGAAACTATGGACAAAGGATGTGTGACATATGTTGTTGGAAATGGTGACTCAATTTGCTTAACTGTTTTGATTTGCTAAAAGGGAAGGGTTAAATTCTGAGGTTGGGGGTATATGTAGAAAGGACTGCATTTGAAAAACAAAAGACTTTAATTAGAATTACTTTTAAAAGAATCAACAATTACTGTGTAGGCATAATTGAAGATCTGTAGGAGTTCAAATAGAAGAAAGCTCCATTTGGGGCGTGGGAATCATTTTTTCGTGATCTCCTTTGCAAGCCTATGGTTGGTTCTTCCTAAGAGCTCCTCACAGAGCTAGGCTAATCTTATCAATGATAGTTTATCCATTTCTATTCCATAATGAGAGGATCGTAGCTCCCCAGGTATATCTATTGCCTATTAAATCACTGCCACCATTTCAACTTGAAAATTGGATTTCTTTAGCTTCAGGGTAAGGTAAAAAATGGTCCCAACTTTGTCCATTTTTTTAAATCATTGATCACTTATCATTTTAGTTGAAAAGAAATGAAAAAGAAAAGAAGGAGCCCTAAATTCTCTACTTCCACACAATTCCTTTTATTCACTATCTTCAGTGGCCAACTTTCTTTAATTCTTCTTCCTAATTCTTGACATTCCAATTTATAAAGGATATGAAGCAGTTGCGGGGGGGGGGGGGGTCTGGAAAGAATCATAGAGATAATTCAAACTTTAATGAATGAGACTAAGAAGAGAAGGTTAAAGGAATGCATAGAGTATTTTGTCTAGAGCATCCTATGCCCTTCATCTGGTTTCAATATATAGCAGACATTGAAATGTCAGAGATTTAATTTAAAAATAAGGAATAGTTAAGAATCATTAATAAGCCAAGATGACATCCTACTTCTGGGGGTGAATATCCTAAAACCATTCTAATATCTATTGGCAGATTTAGTAATAGATTTGCTTATAGTTAAATTACACCACTCTCTTCTTTCTACAAATGAAATGAATCTTAAGTCATCCTACTCCTTTTCATCTATTACTTGAAGAACTGGATAAAAGACATGAGGATAGGTGATCTCAGGAAGCAGATCAGAATCTTTCCCACTAGGTTATTAGAAATAGAATCAGGGCTCATCCTTCTGAAACATGCCTGTCCCACAATAGGGAGTTGGGCTATAAAGGTTCTAGAATTTTATGATTTTCCTTAGATGTATGGTTGGATTTGTTTTTTAAAGGATACATAGATGGTTTCCTTTACTCCTTTGTGATATTACCAAAAGAACTGCAGCTGATCCAGAAAATGATCTGGTAAGGACTACCATGAGACCAATTTTTATACTCACCCACACAAAAACGTGATCCCTCCACAATAAAGTTGCTAGAGACTTACTTTCTCAGTAGTGGAGGAGGCAGGAGTTGAGGAGGGGCAGCTCAAAAAGAATGGCTTTCTTGGGCTAATCAAGAAACAGTAATTAGCTCCTAGTATAAAGGTTCCTTTCAGAGAGTGAAAGGTTTGGGTGAAATACCCAAGAATTTTGATTTCAAAGCTGAAGCAAAATGGTACATTTGAGAAACTGAATTTGTCTTGGTTTGTTCAAGGGAAGGTGGGTGGCTACAGCTGCCTAGGAAACAGGCTTTGAGTATGTGCTTCCTGGAATTCTTTATGCTTTTGCCACCACAAGGGTTCCAAGTGTTCCTGATAAAGAAATCTGACAATTTGACATTTTCAGACAGCTTAGTATTGGCAAAATCTCTTACAATTCTTTATTTTTAGTGAGTTGTACCTCCCAACAATTTCTCCAGACTAAGCCAGAATTCTTCCTTCTATCACACTACCCCTTTCCTTGCCTTGTAAACCTCATTCATATAGCCTCCCCTTATTCCAAAAGGAAACTGAGACACATGAGGTACAAAAAGTCAAGAATTTTCCCTAGAGTATTCAGTGAATTGGAATGAGAATTCTCTGCTCCCAAAGTGGACTCAGTGACATAACTAAGTCATAAGCAGAACCAAGACTCTGGCAAAGCTTGACTTGTAAAATTAGTCTCAATTTCCAAAGCTAAGCATCAGGAAAAACAAGAATAAACAGATTGACTTCATTCTAATATACAACAAAACTTTTTTTCTTCCTTTCTTACGTTCCTCTTTCTCCAGATGCAGTGGAACCCACAGATCATTATGAATATAAGAAAGGAAGCTACACCTACAAAGGTAAAAGAACCCACAATTTCTCTTTGTTAAAAAGAAGAAAGGAAAAGGACCTATTCATTATAGAACCTATCATTGGACCAGCACTTCCACTGTGGTATTCCATCTTATTAGTCACTGCCTCTCCTGGACCACTGCCTTTTCTGAACTCCCCTATTTTTTCAAAGGTACAATATCTTCCCAGTTACCCAGACTTACAGTCTCAGAGTAATTTTAGTCTCTACTTTCTCTCCCCAAATTTACTCCATATTCACATCCAACTGGTTGCTAAATTGTGACCATTCTCAATTCAGAAGAGTTTTCTATCTATTCCAATAGAATAGTACTAATATTTTCCCTATTTACATGACTACCTCATGACTTCTAGTCCCATTTCAAAAGACGGTCTTTCTCCTTCCTACAATCCATCTTCCCTATAGATACTGAAGGAAAATTCCTAAAACACAGGTCAAAATATGCCATATCTTAGAGCAAGCAGTTTTTGTAGCTCTCTATTATCTCTAAGATATTTTAGGGTTAAAATGTGTATTCATCAGTTTACCATTTAAAAATTTATATATAGACTTTCAAGACTCATTACACATTACTTTCCATCATGTTCTCTAGAGTTCAGCCAAACTAGTTTGTGCACATATTAAATGTAGTCTGGCATACAAAATAGTCCATCTCTCATCTCCAAAGCCTCTGTACATTCCTTTCTTTCCTCCTTTTAGAACTACCCTCCCCAAGCTCACTTTAAGAATTTTCTTCTAGAAAGGGACCCACATGAGCAAAATATTTGTGGAAGCCTTTTTCATAGTGGCAAGAAACTAGAAACTGAGTGGATGCCCATCAGTTGAGAATGGCTAAATAAGTTATAATATATGAAAGTTATGGAATATTATTGTTCTATAAGAAACAATCAGGAGGATGATTTCAGAGAGGCCTGGAGAGACTTATATGAACTGATACTAAGTGAAATGAGCAGAACCAGGAGATCATTATACCCAGCAACAAGATTATATGATGATCAATTCTGATGAACGTGACTCTTTCCAACAATGAGATGATTGATGCCAGTTCCAATGATCTTGTGATAAAGAGAGCCATCTACACCCAGAGAGAGGACTGTGGGTAGTGAATGTGGATCACAACATAACCTTCTCACTCTTTCTGTTGTTGTTCACTTGCATTTTGTTTTCTTACTCATTTACTTTTCTTTTTTATCTGATTTTTCTTGTGCAGCAAGAGAAATGTATAAATATGTTAACATATATTGGATTTAGCATATATTTTAACATGTATAACCTATATTGGATTGCTTGCCATCTAAGAGAGGAGTTGGGGGAAGGAGGGGAAAATCTAAAACACAAGTCTATGCAAGGGTCAATGATGAAAAATTATCCATGTTTTGAAAATAAAAAGCTTTAACAATAAAATATATATGTGCGTGTGTGTGTGTGTGTGTGTGTGTATAAAGAATTTTCTTCTATATGAAAATTTTCCCAGTCCCCCTCTCTCCCATCTCCATGTGGTTCTCCCAGTCACTGAAATTACTCTGTTCTCCCTTTGTAACTACTTTTTCTAAAGAAGATAGTGGGAAGTTTTAGTGGAAAATTAATCAATCCACAATTACTTACTGAATGTTTACAGTATACTCAGAATTGTTGAATACTATGGATTTATATATCAAAGCAACATTCTGATTCTCCTGCTAAAAATGAAACAAACTCCCCTCCTCCAGTCATGGGAGATGATGAGTTTGATCAAATGTAGGAGCAAAGTCTTAAAAACCAAGAGTACTAAGTATCTTATACTTTTGACAAGAAGCCAATATCAGGCTTCCCAGAGCTCAGATATAGCCTTTAGTTTTGCTAATTGTGTGTCTGAATAGAGAACATGACTTAAGTGCCTGAGGAGAGAACAAGACTTATTTACTTCAGCTGCCAAGATGATAGGCTCTTTGAATTTACCCAATGGGCTCATGCGGTTGTTGTCAGACAAAAATGATGTCTAAATCATGGATTGTAGATTCCTTCCTATCCAATTTTAAGATGTTAATGTGTTTATTACAAAAAGTGAAATAAATGTGTTGTTTTCTAAATCAGTATGTGATCTTCAATGGTTATTATTCAACATTAGTGACACATACTTCTACTTTAGTTTGACACTACTGTCCTAGAGCTCTGAAAGGCTATGAGGACAGAACCAGTCAGTAGGCAGGTTTTCTTGATTTTAACTGGCTCTAGTCACTATTACAAGCTGTTTCTCTTAAAGGTGGTGACTGATATTTATAAAATATTTTAAGTGCTTTCCATTCATTATCTCACAACAGTTGGGGGAAGCCCACAGAAAAGATTAGATTAAATAAAGTATTTATTAAGTGATTCCTTTGAACCAAACGCTGTGCCTAAGTGCTGAGAATAAAGTACCGTAAAAGCAAAATGAAAGGCAGTTCTTATACTCAAGGAGCTTCATTCTAATTGGAGAAGACAACATATAAGAGGGAATGGTGGGGGCAGTGAGTAAGGGAAAAGGAGGTTAAGTATCTGGGAGGAATCAAAGCTGAGAAGTAGTCCAGGTAAGCTGAGGCTCGAGTTTCAATGCAGCAGGAATGGATACTTCTTTAAATGGTCCAGGTAGTTAAGAACTGAACTGGGTTGGAATTCAGCATAAATGCCTTCTTGAAATGGAGGTCCCAGGAATTATTATTCGCATTTTGTTGTACTAAAACCTTTTTATACTTCCTTTAAGATCTCAATAAGACATTAGGGACAACTAGGTGGTATGGTGAACAGAGCACTGGACCTAGAATTCAAATCTATTTTATAGATAAAGAAACTGACCCAAATTCAAATCTGTTTTATATAGATAAAGAAACTGATGCTCATAAAGCTTCCATGACTTATCTGTGATCACAGAATCAGTAAGTATATCATGCAAGATGTGATGAGTCAATCTCTGACTGAGGATCTCCAATTGTGTGATCTCAGGACAGCTGAGGTTACTGTCTGTGCCTCAGTTTCCTCATATTTAAAATGAAAAAAACTTACATTAGGTAGCCTCTAAGGCAGAAATGTCAAAATTGTCTCTGACAGCAGTAGGAGGTCTATAAAACTCCTAGTGAGATTAAAACAAGATTAAAATACAATTGGCATATGTTTAACAAAATATGATTTTCTATGTCAATAGGATATTCACAAAGATCCATTTTTATTTGAATTTGACATCTATGCTTCATGTCAAGCTCTAGACCTGTATATGACTTCCTGGAGAAACTAATGCTACATTTGGACAGTTGTAATTGTGAGGAAGTTGAGGGTTTTTTTTTTCCCCCTGACATAAAGATTAAATTTGCCTCTTTGGAAATTCCACTCATTTCTGCCAGTTCCGCCTTCTGGGTTCAAACAGAATAAGTTCAATCCTTCTTGCTCACAATAGGCCTTTGAATACTGGATGATTTAACTTAGGGAAACTAAGGGGCAGAGCATCCTTAACCAAGAAAAAGGCCAGACAGCTTTCTTTTGAGCAGAGCCCAGAGAAACATTAACTGAGCTGCTAGGTCAGATGATTTCCCAGAGAACAATTTTATCTGCAAACCAGAGGTGGGTGGATCATGGAGTAGAGCCCAGAATAGGTATTTGCATGTTGTAGGCATGGTTTCAAAGTTGTATCTGCTGAATTTACTGGTCACCAAAGGCTTGGAGCCTTCATTGAATCACGTGTGATTTGCAATACACAGTGAATACCAAAGAGTGTGATTTTTTTAACGCAAAATTATTTGCATTAAAAGAAAACATTTATGTTTTTATATACTGTTTTTATGCTTTTTATATACTGCTTTTTATATAGTTTTTATATACTGCTCTCTAAACAGCTGCCTTCATTTATTATACCCCATCCTAATCAGGATAAGAAAAGATTGCTCCTGGCCAAGAACCCAGAAAAGTGAGGACTCTGCCTAGTCCAGATGGAGGGAGAATTGGGTGGGAGTTAATTTGTACCAAAGTGAACCCAAGGTTGAAGAACTAGAAGAGGAACAAGCAGATTGGATGGGGGAAGGCTGATGAGCCTGCTTACAAGTGACTGCTAAGTGTTCTAAATGGGTGCCAATCAATCCACAAAATTTTCTTTATCACCTATAATGCATCAGGTCCTGTTCTAGCTACTAGATTTATACAGTATGGCAATTCCTCCTCTCAATAAGCTTGTATTCTCTAAATGAGGAGGGTATAAGTAAGGACCCTTATTACACTTATATATATATATATATATATATATATATATATATATATATACTTATATATATATATATATATATATATATATATAATTATATATATATATATATATATATATATATATATATATTTATAAGTGTAATAAGGGTCCGTGTATATATATATATTTTGACTATAATTCATCAGTTTATCTGAGCACTATAAACGACAATATGTGTTGAATTCACTTTGCATCTGCTGCCCTGCCTGATTTCTACTCTACAGAACTTCTGCCAGGTATCTCTGATGCCCCTTTCATGCCTCCTTTTACATGGTGTCCCTCCCTTTAGGCTGTAAAGAGAGGAGCTCTCTTTCTTTTTATCAATTTTATGCCCAATGTTTAGAACAGTGCTGATAAATGTTGTTGTTGAGTTGTTTCAGTCTTATCCAAATCTCATATGAGGATTTTGTTTTGTTTTGTCAAAACAGTAAGTAGTTTACCATTTCCTTCTCCAGTTTATTTTACAAATGGGGAAACCAAGTTAAACAGGGTTAAGTGAGTTGCCCAGGGTCATGAAGTTATTAAGTGTCTGAGATCAAATTTGAATTCAGATCCTCTATCCACTGCATCATCCAGTCTGCCCTGCCTGGAACACAATAGGTGGTTAATATATGCTTATTAGATTTGATTGGTTTGAATATATAGGACTGCAAAGATAGAAGTGGAGGGAAGGGCTGGGAGATAAAAACATTAAAGCCAGAAAAGGGTAAAAATGACTGAATCCAAGATTAGGCATGATCTCTAGAGGAGAATCCTTCCCTTTTTTGATTCCTTGGTGTCACCAAGGAGAATTGATCAAGACAAAGAAAAATAGGGACAGTTACATTTTTAAAAGGCATGTAGAGGAAATGGAATCAAGGGGAGGTAAAGGAATGAATGCAAAAGAACCACATGACCTGAGAGATTGTGAATTGTGCTCAAGTGAGACATTAAAAGATGAACGATAAGGACAGCAAAAAAAGAACTTTTTATTTATTATTCAGCTATATTATGGATAAAATGAAGATCAAGTGAAGATAAGACTAATGTTCAGGGTGAATGGGAAAAAAACTGTCTAGAATGAGAAGCAAGAACTCCTCTTTTGACTTCCTATTAATTTCTCTGCCAAGTTTTCATCTGAAAAGTAGATAAAAATATTAAGGAGAGTATTTAGGGGCCCTCAAGCAAGCAAATAAGCAAAAGATATTTATTAAGCAATTATTATATGTCAGGAACTGTGCTTGACACACATGAAATATGAAACCTTCACTGCCCTCAAGAAGTTTACATTCTATAGGGGAAGACAAAACACACACACACACACACACACACACACACACACACACACACACACAAATACCCACAAAAATATGAAAAGGAAATGCAAGATAATGGAGGGAATGGCTCAAGCAGCTGACAGGGGTCAACAAGGCCTGTGTTTGAGTTTGGTGTTTGAGGAGAAATCAAAGGATAGGTTCTAAGGGATAAGTGTGCATTGCAAGTTTGAGGAAATACTTGTATAAATTCTCAGACTTGAATGAAACCCAACCCAAAATATGGAAAGAACTGACAGTTGTCTTTGAAGTCATATCAATCGGTTTTACTTACTAGTTTTATATCAGGCACTGTCCTAGGTCCTGAGAATAAAGAAAAACAGAATCCTTTTGCTTAAGGAGATCATAATTTAAAGGAGTAGTGAAGAAATGAAAGCAATTATGTAAGCAAGATAAACACATGAACTATTTGCCTCCTCTGGAAAATGGGAATATAATAATAGAATCAAATATGATCTTAATTATAAAGCATTGAGTCTACTTCCTGGCATATTGTCATTTTGTTGTTGTCAGTCATTTAATTGTGCTGACTCCTCATGACCTCATGGATCATAATACACCAAGCCCTTCTATTCTCCATTGTCTCTCAAAATTTGTCCAAGTTAATATTAATATTTGTTGTTTCTATGATTCTCTCTCTCTCTCTCTCTCTCTCTCTCTCTCTCTCTCTCTCTCTCTCTCTCACCATTCCCTACTCCTTTTGCCTTTAATCTTTCCCAGTATCAGAATCTTTTCCAATGATCTCATTGGATCTTCTCATTATGTGATCAAGGTATTTGAGCTTCACTTTCAATCTTTGACGTTCCAGAGAACAAATAGTCTGCACTAATTTCTTTAAATATTTATCGATTTGGTCTCCCTACTGTCCAAGGGACTCTCAAAAGTCCTACAGTAGCACAATTGAAAACGCATCAATTCTTAGTTTTCACTATACTCCAATTGTCACAGTTGTGACTCAAAAATTTTGTTAGCAAGGTAATATTTCTGCTTTTTTCTGTCCAGATTTGCCATAGCTTCCATTCCAAGAAGCAAAAGTCTTTTAATTTCATGATTGCAGAAGTCATCTGCAATGATCTTTGAACCCAAGAATATAAAATCTGACATTGTTTCCATTTCTTCATCTTCTTCACCTTCATCTTTCCTGGAAGTAACAGGACCAGTTTTTTGTTACAATCTCCTCCTCTTTCGCCCACATGAAGAGGCTAAATTCTTCTTCACTTTCTACCATTAGAGTAGTATCCTCTGCATATCTGAGATTGTTATTTTCCCCAGGAAGCTTAATACTGGTTTAAGTGCTAAATAAATGTTATCTATGGTGATGATAATAATATATAAATAATGATGATGCATATTTAGTTATGTGTATGTGAGTATGTATACATATATAATTATCCATACATAATTAACACAAATATTTTATATTTATAATTATGTTTGCATATTTATGAAAATCAAGAGAAAGAAGATACTAACATTAAGAGGATCCAGAAAAACTTCCTGCAGAATTTAGGCTTTTTACCAGGAACATGAAGGAAAGCAGAGAAGGCAAGAGTTGAGAACAAGGAGAGAGAGCATTCTAGGCATGAAGGCTAGCCAGTGAAAATTCAGTAGATGGAGTATCTTATGTGAGATACAATGGGAATCAATCAAATGAGTTAATATCTATAAAGCACTTAGCACAGTGTCTGCCACACAATAGATGTTAAATATATATTTGTTCCATATCTCAAATCCAAATATCACTGGATTTTTAGAGTAAGTAGAAGGGCATAATATATAAAAGTAAATGGAATAGGAAGGATCCAGATTATAAAGGGCTTTAAAAGCTAAACAGAACATTTTATATTTGATCCTGGAGGTGACAGAAAGGTACTAGAGTTTATTTTTATTGACTGGAGCAGAAGGGAAGAGGGAAGAAGGGATGGTCTGACCTGCATTTAAGACAGACCACTTTGACAGCTGAGTGGAGGTTGAGTGAGATGAGGCAGGGAGACCACTCACCAAGCTACTGTAAAAGTACAAGGCTGAGGTGGAGGGAGACCACACCAAGGTGATGGCAGTGGCAGAAGAGAGAAGAGGGCTTATTAAAAATGTTATGAAGAACTTCAACAAAACTTATCAATGCATCGGCAGGATAAGTACTGCAAAATAGCAACAAATGAATGTTCCAATAATTTTCAAAAAGGGCTTCTTGTTTTGGGGGTTTATTTTTCAGTGCAGTGCCTGTGAGCATTTAACAAATGCCCATTGAATGAATATTTAAACCATATGCCACTTATTTTGAGTTAGATTTCTGGCAAAGTCCCAGGATGTATTATTAAGGGCACGGTTTGTGAGCAATGGAGACAAAAGTAGTGATGATTAAAAAATAATAGGGTTTGCTTAAGGTCAGAGTAGCTTCAATTAATTTATGATTTTGACAAGTTTACTAGACTTCATGTTCAAGAAAATACTGTAGACACAATCTAATATGCCTAACTTTTTCCAAGGCATTTGACAAAGTTCCTTTTTATATCCTTGTGGATAAAAGGGGAAAATATAGGCTAAATCTGAGTTCTTAACCACTTTTGGTTTTCATCTTTGACAGCAACATGATGAAGCCTGTAGACACATTTTTAGAATACTATTTTTAAATCACTAAAATAAAATATATAGAAATTCAAAGGAAAGTAATTATATTGAAATGTAGTATTTTTTTTATTTAATGCCCTGGATCTCAGAATATCTGAGCTGGATGAATCCAGAAAGGGTTGATTAAAACTAAGAGGTTGGACTAAATGAACTCTAAGGTCTGCTCCAGCTCTAAATTGATTATATGGCGACTTTAGGTTTTTCTCTCTTAAATTTCATCTTAGAATTAAATTTATACCAATATTGAAACCTCTTGAGATCTTTTGGGACTTTAAGCCAAATAATTCATCCTCCCTCAGGATTCCATGTTGGATGCAAAAATGATAAATCAATGTGGTCTGTGATGTTTGTTCCCCAGCCTCATTGCCAGTCACCACCTCCCTACAAAGCAGTGTAGAAAATCAAGAGCCACGGTGGCAGGGCCCATCAAAACCACCAAAGTTGTTGTTGCCCTTCATTCTCAAAGAGGATCAATATGTCATCACTACATTAAATTTAAGTTACAGTATATCCAACTACGACGAATCAGACCAGTTTGAGCTTGGAATGCTCAACAACAGGTTAATAGGGCATGTAAACATTTGAGGTTGAGTATCTAAATTTTTGCATCTCCCATTTCTTTTGAGCTACTTCAATTCTGCTTACTCCTAGAGCACAGGGCCTTCTTTGATGCAGACATGCCATATTGGGCAGACCTTTGCTAGCATCCTATGTCACTCAAACTATTCCATAGTTCTTCAGGGAGACCTTGAGAGTGTCTTTGTGTCACTTCTTCACACCACCACGTGACTCGATTGCTTGTCTTATATGAGTCCTCAGGATAATAGTCTTTTAGGCAAGCATACATTTGTCATTTGAACAATTCGATCAACTCATAGGAGTTGTGTTGTCTGCAGCAGAGTTTGAATACTTGACAGTTTAGCTTAAGAAAGGACCGTAATGTCTGATACCTTATCATGGCAGGTGATCTTCATAATCTTCCAAGTTTCCTGGCATGGCACTGGTATACTATGCAGTTTCCATAGGCATACAACAATGAGGTTAGCACAATGGCTCTGTAGACCTTCAGTTTGGTAGTTGGTCTAATCTCCCTTCTCTCTCACACTTTTCTTAAGAGTCTTTAAAAACACTCAGCTAGCTTTGGCAATGAGTGTGTCAATCTCATTATTTATGTGGATATCCCTGAAAAGTACACTGCTATGGTAAATGAATTTATGAACAGCATTCAAAACTTCTCCATTGTTGTAACTGATGGTTCCATGTATGGATGATGTGGTATTAGCTGGTGGAACAGTAGCAAGAACAGTAGCAGCTTCCATCAAAATTATCAAGGACTTTTGACTGAGAAATCAGACCTGGCTTCTCTACCCTGAGATGGTGGCTCTATGTATTTGCCAATTATGAGTAAATTTTTAAAACACTTACCTTTGCCAGGTTACCAGAATCTTTTCACCCTCCAAAAGCCTTCAAGGCTTGTCCTCCTTTCCAAATCCTCCCAAGGAAGTAACAGCTCATCTGCAGGGCATGATGTTTTTCCCCCTCCTAATTCATCAAACACTCCCATTGTGCTTTGTGTAATGCTGCCAGGGATCATTAAAAACCATGAAATGCTAGCCTTTGTTTAGGTTTGTTTCCTCAGTAAGGTCAACTTTATACACACCCCACCCACCATCAGGCAGCTCTCTCTCTCTCCCCTCTCCCTTCTCCCCACTCCCCTCTTCTTTCTCCCCTCCCTCCCTCCCTTCCTCCCTCTCTCCCTTCCTCTCTCTCGTTCTCTCTCTCTCTCTCTCTCTCTCTCTCTCTCTCTCTCTCTCTCTCTCTCTCTCTCTCTCTCTCTCTCTCTCTCTCTCTCATAGAATCTAGGATAGGGCCAGAGGCCAAAAATAAAAATTAAAAAAATTATTTTGTGATGAGAAGAACAGGTGCTCACAGATGGAATTCTAGGGAGACAACAAACCTCACCTGTGTTAGGAAGAGGACAGAGAATTTCAGAGACAAATGATATGGTAGGGAAAAGTTCTGGATCTGGAGACAGAGTTCCTTCATTCAAATCCTCCCTCTGAAGTTTAGCACCTGTGAATCTTTGGACTCCCTCCCCAAGTCCTGTTTTCCTCATTTGTACAATAACGGAGTGTTGTCTTAGATTGCCTCTGAGGTTCTTCCAGTTCGAATTCAATGATCCAGTTACAGAGACTCCATAGTGAGTTGTGACTCTCCTCCTCAAATGCCTAACTTTCCAACTGAGAGCCTAATGACACTTTACTATCTGACCTTAGCAGTGTGGGTACCCTCCATAAAGGCAAATTATTCCTCCTCCACACCTCATTACATGGTGGTAATGAATTTTTGTAGCCAAAAACAACATTTATGATGGTTAAAAATAAATACAAGTATAGAAATGTAACTTAAAAGTGATTCTGAAAGGTCATTTGTGTTCCTTTTGCCCAAAGTATGAATTTCCTGTACTACATAATCTGCAAGAGATTCTCCAATCTTTGTTTGAAGATCTCCAGTGATGGGAACTCATTCCTACAGTCAATTCTTTGAACAAATCTGACTTATTGTTAGGAAGATTTCTTTATATTTCAATGCCCAATAAGGATACAGAATTCTTGCTGTAAAGAGCTGCAAACCTTCAGGGACAGGTGGAGAAAAGGGATCATTACTTCTTATAACCAAAATTATCAAACTATAGCATCCTCTGAATAGATAAATAACTTTTTCTTGGTTTTTATTTTTTTTTTATTTGTTTGTTTGTTTGGAGGCAATTAGATTTAAGTGACTTGACCAGGATCACACAACTAGAGTGTCTAAGGTCTGATAAGAATTCAGGTCCTCCTCTCTTCAGAAGTGGTGCTCTATCTACTCTGCACCCAGTTAGTACTGTATAATTTTTAATACTACTACAAGCACAAGCACTACTGGTCAAATTAATAGTCAATTTAATTAATTGACAAATTAATTAATTGTCAAATTAATAAACTTTTAATAAGTGCCTACTATGTGTTAGTCACTGAGCTAACACATCCTAGAGATGCAAACAAAGGCAAAAGACAGTTCCTACTCTCAAGAGTGTCAAATGGAAAGGACAAGATGGAAACAACTACATTCAAACAAGCTAAAGACAGGATAAATTGGAAATAATCAATAGAAAGCTTAGTTTTGAAACATAGAGGAAGAAACCAGCATATTCCTGCATTCAACACATAGAGTCAATAGGATCAGTGAACAGCCTCCTTGGGAAGAATCACTGCTCAAATAGATGTTTGTTGCTTTTGTGTTCTGTTCTCTCCAACCTTATTAAAAGTTCTCAGACCCTAATCAGCATATGATTACCAACCGAATACTCCTGAACTTATTCTAGGGCTGGTATAATTTGACACGAAAAGAAGGGAGGGCAATTGTTACATGACAGAAAAAAGAACTAAAGAATCCACAGGAGGTTCAATGAGTTCAAAGAAGAAGGGAGGGGAGAAGAGATGAAGCAGAGGCAAAAAAGGAGAAAAAAAGTCAATAAGGGAAAGAAGAATCATAATCTCAAAGCAGGAAGGGACCTCAGAAGAGATTTTAGTTGAACCCATACTTGAGCATAGATGCCTCTTACAGTATATTTGGTGAATAGTTTTTCAGCCTTTGCCTGAATAACTCCATTGATAGAGAATCCATTCTCTCTTAAGGCAATCTATTCTATTTTTGGATAGAACCAACTTCCAGGAAGTTTTTCTTCACATCAAGCCAGTAATGATCAATCATCAAACACTTATTAAGCTCCTCTATGAGCTAGGTACCATTTAGGGACCTGGGCATAAAAGCACAAAAATGGAACTATTATTGTTCTCAATGAGCTTATATCTATAGGAAAGTAGATATTCAAAATAGGGGCAAAATAATTTGGGGGTAAGATATTAGCATGTAGGGAAATGAAATTGTGAAGAAAATGGGTAAGAAAAGGGGAGGAATTCTAAGGTGGGGGGAGGGCTCCTAAAAAGGGAAGGCTGTATGAGGCAAGTGGTGCTCACAAGTTTAATAATGGGGAGGGGAGTAAGGGGGAAGGAAAGGAGTAAAGTACAGGCTGGGGATAATAAGATGATAGGAAATACAGAATAAGTAAATTTAACCATAAATGTGAATGGGGTAAATGCCCCCATAAAGCAGAAGTGGATAGCAGACTGGTTTAAAAGCCAGAATCCTACAATCTGTTGTTTATAAGAAACATTTAAAGCACGGTGATACATACAGAGTAAAGGTAAAAGGCTGAAGTAGAATCTACTATGCTTTAGGTGAAGTGAAAAAAAGCAGGGATAGTCATTCTGATCTCAGATCAAGCAAAAGCAAAAATTGATTTAATTGAAAGAGATAAGGAAGGGCATTATATCTTGCTAAAGGGTAGCATAGATAATGTAGCAATATCAATATTAAACATATATGCACCAAGTAGTGTAGCATCTAAATTCTTAAAGGAGAAATTAAGAGAGCAGCAAGAAGAAATAGTCAGCAAAACTATAATAGTGGGAGATCTCAACCTTGCACTCTCAGAATTAGATAAATCAAACCCCAAAATTAATAAGAAATCAAAGAGGTAAATAGAATAGTAGAAAAGTTAGGTATGATAGATCTTTGGAGAAAACTAAATGGAGACAGAAAGGAGTACACTTTCTTCTCAGCAATTTATGGAACCTATACAAAACTTGACCATATATTAGGACATAAAAACCTCAAATTCAAAAGCAAAAAGGCAGAAATAGTAAATGCATCCTTTTCAGATCACGATGCAATGAAAATTACATTTAATAAAAAGCCAGGGGAAAATAGACCAAAAAATAATTGGAAACTAAGTAATCTCATGCTAAAGAATGATTGGATGAAACAGAAAATCATAGACATAATTAATAATTTCACCCAAGAAAATGACAATAATGAGACTTCATAACCAAAATGTGTGGGATGCAGCCAAAGTGGTAATAAGGGGAAATTTATATCTCTAGAGGCCAACTTGTATAAGTTAGAGAAAGAGAAGGTCAATGAATTGGACTTGCAACTAAAAAAACTAGAAAAAGAGCAAATTAAAAAAACCCAATCAAAAACTAAACTTGAAATTCTAAAAATAAAAGGAGAGATCAATAAAATTGAAAGTAAAAAAACTATTGAATTAATAAATAAAACTAAGAGTTGGTTTTATGAAAAAAACCAACAAAATAAATAAATCCTTAGAAAATTTTATTAGAATAAAGGAAACAGGAAAATCAAAATGTCAGTCTTAAGAATGAAAAGGGAAAAATTTACACTAATAAAAAGGAAATTTTGCCCAACTTTATGCCAATAAATTCAATAACTTAAATGAAATGGAAGAATACCTTCAAAAATATAGCTTGCCCAGATTAACAAAGGAAGAAGTAAATTGGTTAAACAGTTCCATTTTAGAAAAAGAAATAGAACAAGCTATTAATAAACTCCCTAAGAAAAAAATCCCCAAGACCAGATGGATTTAGAGGTGAATTCTACCAAACATTTAAAGAACAATTAACTCTAATGCTATATAAACTATTTGAAAAAATAGGGAATAAAGGACTCTTACCAAATTCTTTTTATGACACAGACACGGTACTGATACTTAAACCAGGTAGGTTGAAAACAGAGAAAGAAAATTATAGAACAATCTCCCTTATGAATGTAATGCTAAAATCTTAAATAAAATATTAGCAAAAAGATTACAGAAAATCATCCTCAGGATAATACACCATGACCAAGTAGGATTTATACCAGGAATGTAGGGTTGGTTCAAAATTAGAAAAACTATTAGCATAATTGACTATATCAATAACCAAATTAAGGAAAACCATATGATCATCTCAACAGATACAGAAAAAGCATTTCATAAAATCCAACATCCATTCCTATTAAAAACACTTGAGAGTGTAGGAATAAATGGCCTTTTCCTTAAAATAGTCAGGAGCATCTATTTAAAACCATCAGTAAGCATCATATGTAATGGGGATTAACTAGAACCATTCCCAATAAGATCAGGAGTAAAACAAGGTTGCCCACTATCATCATTACTATTCAATATTATATTAGAAACACTAGCTTCAGCAATAAGAGTTGAGAAAGAGATTAAAGGAATTAGAGTAGGTAATGAGGAAACCAAATTATCACTCTTTGCAGATGATATGATGGTATACTTAGAGAACCCCAGAGATTCTACTAAAAAGCTATTAGAAGTAATCCACAACTTTAGCAAAGTTGCAGAATACAAAATAAATCCACATAAATCCTCAGCATTTTTATACATCACCAACAAAATCCAACAGCAAAAGATACAAAGAGAAATTCCATTTAAAATAACTGTCAATAGTATAAAATATTTGGGAATCTATCTGCCAAAGAAAAGTCAGGAACTATATGAGCAAAACTACAAAATACTTGCCACACAAATAAAATCAGATTTAAACAATTGGAAAAATATTAAGTGCTCTTAGATAGGCCAAGCAAATATAATAAAGATGACAATACTACCTAAACTAATGAATTTATTTAGTGCCCATCAATTGGAGAATAGTTGGGTAAATTGTGGTATATTAATGTTATGGAATATTATTGTTCTGTAAGAAATAGCCAGCAGGATGAATACAAAGAGGCTTGGAAAAACTTACATGAACTGATGCTGAGTGAAATGAACAGGACCAGGAGATCATTATACACTTCAACAATAATACTATATGAGGATATATTCTTATGGAAGTGGCTATCTTTGACAATGAGAAGATTCAGTTCAGTTCCAATTGATCAATGAAGGACAGAATCAGCTACACCCAGAGAAAGAACACTGGGAATTGAATGTGGACTGCTTGTATTTTTATTTTTCTTCCCAGGTTATTTTTGCCTTTTGAATCCAATTTTTCTTGTGCAACAAAAGAACTGTACGGATTTATATATATTGTATTTAAGATATACTTTAAAATGTTTAACATGTATGAGACTGCCTACCACCTAAAGGAGGGGGTGGAGGGAGGGAAGGGAAAAGTTGGAACAGAAGTGAATGCAAGGAACAATGTTGAAAAATTACCCACGCATATGTTCTGTCAATAAAAAAAGCTATAATAAAAAATAAAATAAAAAATAATTAAAAAAATAATTTGGAGGTAAGATATTAGCATGTAGGGAAATGAGGTAAGATTTCACATTAGTGGTTGTGTTTGAGCTAAACTTCAAATGAGTAAGAGCTAGAAAAGTTTCATAAAGAAGGCAGCATTTTAATTGGTCCTAAATAAAGCAAGGAACTTTAATAAGTGAAGAAATTGGGTAGAGGGAAAGCAGGAAACAGAGAGGATGTGAAATATCCATTCCAAGCATAAAGGACAACATAAGCTAAGGCACAAAGATGGGGAAAAGAAAGATGAAAATTGGGAACAGGAAATAACCTATTTTGACCAGAATGTGGACTCTTTGGGGCAAAATAATATAGGACTGGAAAGGTTAATGAGAAGTACCTTTGGTCCAGTTCAAAACCCACTATGTTCCAAGACTACATGAATGACATTTCAGGAGGCTCCTGGTGCATTGACATGAGCAGCTCTGAAGATCAGAGTAGACCACAGACTTAACTTGCTCATCATATCAAGAACAGTCTTTCTGTTTAGCCATCTCTTATGCTTCTTTGTAACTCACGGGGCTTCCAACAAGAAAACAATGATATCTTTATCTGTCCTTCAACCCTATCCTAGCTTTCACTCTCTGGCAAACACAGCTTGCCTGTCCAATTGTGTATTCTACCACCGGAAAAACCCCAGGCAATTATCATCTCATGATTCAGCAACTCAACAGTGAGCCCAGAGTAGCATTAAGAATTCTGCTGCTGACCATGGGTTGATGCCAATCTGGAAGGAGATTTCTGGATAGGCCACTAAGCTCAATCCTTGACCCTGTTTGGCTCAATATTTGAGATCAGATTTGGATGAAGACATAGGCATACTTATTAAGTTGGAGAAGAGAGCACGTCTAATAGATTGGATAATGGAACCAGAATCTCAAAATGTCTGGACAGAAATGATAGAACAAATCTAACAAGAGAAAACTGAATAATTACAGATGCACACTTAAATGTAGATATTAAACCATGTTGCATTTCTAGCATATATGAGGGCCAATAGAACTGTTTCCAAAACCATAGTAAGTAGATTACACAACATATAAAAGTTCTTCAGGCACATCATATACCAAAAAGATAGGCGGTAGTGACAGTATGTTATAAGCAAGAGCTGAATCCTTGAGGACGTCTTCTGGGTCCTTCTCTATTCTGAGGAATTCCTGCATCAGAGATCAACCCAGGTAGTCAAAGACTGGTCAACTTGGTTGAGTGGTCAACTCACTGATATTGGGAAAGGGAGAAGAAGATAGACATGGTGACTATCAAAAATAAAAGAAAGGAGGATGGTTTAATCTAAACCAACTGAGAAAAAAGATAATAAGGTCTGTAATTAAGTCCTATCAAAGCCTTTTCCATATGTAGCTTTAATTTGGTTTCTAAAAAATTAGTAAATTGAGTCAGATTTACCTCATCTAAACACTACAAGGTGAATCATATTATTTTTTTAAAAATAAAGGAGTAGACTGTACCATGAGGCTGTTTCCATATTTTAAGGCTCTGTTCAAATATTCTATGCTTTGAAAAGCTTTGCCCTAACTTCTCTAGAAGGTAACATGGAATAGGAGAAAGAACAATGAAGTTGAAGTCAGAAGACTTGGATTCAAATTCTAGTTCTGCTACTTCCTATGGTTAAGAAAAAAATCTCTGAACCTCAGTTTCTTTTTATGCAAAATGTGAGGATTAGATTAAGTAATCTTTAATTTTTTTTATTCTAAATTTGATGATTGAAATTTTAGTAGAAATTGATCCCCACTCACTTCTTCTAAACATCTAGAAAGCATTTTCCAGCTAATTTTGAAAGTTTTACATTATGCTCTAATCACTCTATGTAGTTAGTCCTGTTGCTTCAGGTAGATGGTAAATTCCTGGCAGGCAGATACTTGGTCTTATGTTCCTTTACAAATCTTATTCCAGTTAACACAATAAGTTCTCCATTGAGATCAGGTTGGTTTCCCTTTCAGATCTACTATACAGTTTAAAAAATTGGATAAACCAACATATTTTCAAAGAATCCTATATGAGTCATTTAGTTCATTCCCCTGCCACTAGAAATCTAATGGCAGAGAGATAGTTACAAAGGTTTCTTTAAAGTGAAGTTTTCCATCACTCTTCAAAGTTTATAAAAGTCCTTTTAGTGGATTTCTACAAGTCTGTTTTTAGCTAAACAGACTCTAAAAGCCTGATATAAATGCTTCCTGTCATAGCTAAGGGAACAGAAGCATTAAGAAGTTAAGGAACTTTTCAAAGATCATAGGAAATTCTTATTGGTTGAGAAAACTTCTGAGATCTATAGAAATCTGGATTTGAACTAGATCTGAATCTAATTGTTCCTTGAGGCATATCTAGTCTACCATAACCAGTTTTCTCTTTATCACAAAATTTATAAGTCTTCTGCTAGAAAGGACCTCTGAAATCTCTGGAACCTAGCCCAGACATCTCAACACGTGGCTGATGGAGATCACCAAATTAGATAGCAACTGCTGCTAGCACCTGACTAGAAACTCATCATCAAGCATGCCCAGGAAATTCCCTGTAATCTGGGATTCCCCCATGTGCAACCACTGTCTCCTCCCTGCATGTCCTTCCAGTGTGTTCTAGTTTTGTCCCATGAGTCCAAATCTACAGAGAATCAAAAACTGCACAAGGTTTCAGCCTCCTGACTTCTCAGGCTTCTTCTGATCTCATCTGAAATCTCACCTCCTGCAATATTTTCCCAACCCCTGTAATGCTAATGCTTTCTCTCTGTTATCATCTCTGATCTATCTGGTTTATAGCTCTTGTTTTCACAGAAATGTTTGCATATTATCTTCTCCATTAGGCTGTGAATTCCTTTAGAGCAAGGGCTGATTATAGCATCACTTTTTGTGATGCACTGAATCTACACATAGTAAGCATTTAATAAACATTCATTGATTTAACTTGTTGACTTGAACACTGCATGAACCATCTGAAGTTTTTCCAGAGACAGCACATAGCTTCTAACAGACTTCCTTACCTTAAGTATCTAGAAGCTATTCAGGACTCCACTTCCATTTCTTAGTGCCTCTAGAAAAATAAATCTAGGGGAAAGTAGGTACTAGCATAGAAGAAGACTATGGGAAGTAGGGTTACACAAGTAAAGGCTAGATGACCACTCATTGGATATTGGGTTGTAGATGGAATCACTTATTCAGGTACTAACTGAACTAGAGGTTCAATAAGATATTTTCCATTCTGAAACTCTGAAAAAACTCTGATTTCTGAGTTTGTAAATCCCCAAACAAATAGCAATGGTGCTGGTGCTGTGTTCTCTCACTTTTTCCCCAAAATTCATTAAATTAAATAGTCAAACAGACTCAGTGAGCAATTTCATAAAGTTCTATGCTTGGTTCTTACAGATTCCTAGTAAACACAAGACACTTTTGTTCAGGGTTCTTTATGTCATTTCCTTTAAGATAGGAACAAAATTGTTCTGCATATGAATTTTATCTAATATCTAAGCACTCCGGTGTTTTTCAAAACAACCATTTTAATTGTGTTTACTAAAGCTCCAATAAAAATCACTCACTTACTGGAGAACATGAAATCAGAATCATACTGCCTTCAGTTGTCCAACAGGATCCTAATCTAATTCCCAGAATACTATAGTGAAAAGACCATTTACTTGGGATTCTGGAGACACTGATTCCAGTTCTGCCTTTGGCATTTGCTAACTGGGGATATTTGGGTCACTCATTTAAGCTTATCATAGTCTCAGTTTCTTCATTTCTAAAAGGAGATAATACTCAAACCATCAATTTCTGGAGTTTTGGCATAAGCAAGAAAGAAAAGTATTTGATTTATGGGGCAGGAAATTAGTAACTATGGTTAATGGCTCTAGCACAAACATCGGACACTATACCCACTCCAGGTGATGTATAGGCAGAAAATAATGTTGGGGAAAACCCAGGCTTATTGTTTATTGTGTCTTATTGTTTAATATGTATCATTAGATTGGGGTGACAGTGTTCTGTTTTGGAAGTAAAGTGAAAAAGAGGGGTGAGTTTTCTTTATGTGCTCCCCTGAGTTGTGAATATTGACTTCCCTTGGGAAAGTTTTCCCCATTGAGTTTTGAGGCAATTTTTCTGAGGTCTTACACATAAAAGGATACCATGAGACTGGTTTGTAATAACTCTATAGCACAAAGTCAGTGACAGTCACATCTTTAACAAAACCTTCTTAGTCCTTCCTTCCCGGTTTTCAAAAAGGAGGAAGAGAGTAGAATCTTTCACATATATTAAATCCCAGGAAAATTCTAGAACTTATTATGAAAGGAATGGTTTATGAGCATTTAGAAAAGTAAAACATTATTCCTAAGAGCCAGATTACTTCTTCAGGGAAAGGTCATACCAAACTAAATTTATTTTTATCATTTGAAATACACTCTATCTATGCCTTTTTTTTCTTAAATCATAATTATTTCAGGACCCAATCCCTCAACATACACACTCTCAAATTAATTGTCTTACAAATTTAAAAAGAAAAACAGTTAAGCAAAAATATAGTATCTAATGCAGGGACCATATCTGACAGTGTACACAATTTGGGGGTTATTGGATTCCCTCCATGAGGAGAGAGAGAAGTTTTATAATATCTGACTCCATGATCCTCACCAATTTTTCAATTAGAAATCAGCTTCCTTTTAGGGATTCTTTCATTATTGTAGTCATTGTTTATAGTTTTTTGGTTCCATTCATACAAATGTTTCCATGTTGCTCTGAATTCCTCAGATACATCATTTTTCACTACTCAATAATATTCTATTAAATTCACATGCTACAATTTCTTTCTCTTCCCCCCTCTACCCCATAAATGGACACTAACCTTTGTTTCTAGTATTTTGTTATCAATAAGAGTGTGGCTATCAATGTCTCAGGACCAAATGGAATTTTGTGTGTCTTTGACTTTCTTAGGATATGTTCCCATTATTGGAAATTCTAGGTCAAAGGAGATGGACAATTTAGTCACTTTCCTTAATTCCAAACTGATATCCAAAACTGTTGGAACTAAAGAACACTTATGTGTGTCCATCTTCCTATGATCTCTCCAACAATGACTGCTCCCATCTTTTTTGATTATCAGTTTATAAAACATGGTGACTTGAACTGTGTTTTAAAATGGTCATCTATAGTTAATTTTTTAAAACACTTTATATCCTTTGGGAAAGGCTACTGGTATTATGTTTTTGTGTATGTATATATCATAAGGTGATATTTCATGAAGATGTTTTTGTTACAATACAGTACAGTTTTTTTAGTGCTATTTAGAAATGTTAATGACTTATTTTGTATCCTTTTAGCTTACTAATGGAAATGCAGCATAACATAATAGTTTTCTCAGAGCTAGGAATACCTAAATTCTTGTAGTTATGTATCCCTGGAGAAATCACTTAACCTTTCAATATCCTAGATTACTTTCTAAGACTTGAAACTTCAGAAAGGTGTTGACATTCATTGGTAAAAGTGCATTTTCTCATCTGGAAACACTCAATGTCAACTAAATCAGCAATGTCTATCCCTAGAGGTATACCATGATGTTATCTGAAAATAAAAATAATTTTGTCTCCTCTTTGAACACACATGTGCACACATGGACAGCTAGTTGGCACAGTGGATAGTACACTGTGCCTGGAAGATTCATCTTCATGAGTTCAAATCTGGTTTCAGATATTTACTAGCTATGTGACCCTAGGCAAATCACTTAACTCCATTTGCCTCAGTTCTCATATCTATAAAATGATCTGAGAAGGAAATGGCAAACCACTCCAGTATCTTTGCCAATATGTCAATATGACTAAAATGAATCAAAACCAATAACAAATATATATGTATATGTGTGTGATGTGTGTGTATGTGTATATACATACATATATATATATGTTATACCCACACAAGCCTTTAATTTTGCTATTTTGTCACTACCATTGCTAGAATTTCTAGAACTATATATAACATTTATTAGAGATATTGGTCTTAGCTCTCCTTGGCTTCTTGGTCTCTCCCTGATTTGGCTAGCAGAATTATTTTTGTTTTGCGGAAAGGATGTTTTTAGTGTTCTTTCTCTCTCAGCTTGGAAATAATTTTTATACTATAAGTATTCATAGCTGTTGAAAGGTTTGATACATAAACATATCTGTCATTTACTACTAATTTAACCTTGGGAAACTCATTTAGCATAGGGCTTCAATTTTCTCATCTTTTAAATGAGTGTATCTGTCAAATAAAGGTGTTAGATTAGATGAAGGTTAAGCAAACTATGGCCTGAGGGCCATTTGCTGCCCTGCCTGTATTTGTACAAGTTAGGAGTTAATTTTTTTACATCTTTAAACACAACAAAGCTAATTTTAAAATTTAAAAAGCATTATTAGATCAAGGGCTGTGGTGAGGACCATACTTTCTTGACATACACCACTCCTATTAGATAATCTCTCAAGGTCTTTCTAGCTTGAAATTCTATTAAACTTTGTGCTTTTAGTCTATAGAAAAGTAGAAAGAATGTGATATCTGAAGGAGAAAAAAAGAATGACTATCAGCACAAAAAAATCTATATTTCTATTTGACAGATATTTCCAAAGTTATTAATATGTATAGGGTTCTATACAAAGCTCTGAGAAAGACATTAAATGGATATGCTATATGGTCTCTTTTCTCACTAAGCTTACAATTTCACAAAAGAACAAAAGAAAGACTAAACTATTGGAATAATCAGGAAGAATGACCAAATAAAGCAGCGAGAGGTAGACAAAGACACATGTCTTTTTTTTTTTCTTTTTTGTGGGTTATGTCACTTCAGAATTCATTTAGAGGATTGATTTAAAGTTATTTCAAGGGAAAGTGGGGAGAGTTCTGGCAATTACCTGGCTTTTCTCTACCATTTTGGCTATACCCCCACATTTCTCCTATAAAAAGGAAACAGATCAGAACCAACCTATCCTAGTAAACAAGCAGACACTTATGTAGGGTGTAACTAATTCTCCAACCATGGTAAGAAAAAAGTAAACTTCTTTCCTTTGGTAAAGCAAAGGAGGACAAGATTCAGGGAGTAAATATTTTTGTCACAATCCAGAAGGCAAAGCTCTTGATCAGGGGGACAAAAAGAGAGCAGATGTTGCCAACGGTCCTAAATAGGATATCAGCTTTTCTTCTATTCTGACACTGCCAGTAGGAATCAGATAAAAGCTAACCCATTATTCAGTGGTATGAACAAATTTTTATGTTTGAGAGAGCAAGCACTAGGTGAGACCTCAATCTGACTCTGGGGAGTCTGGTTACCTAGATAGCTTTCTCTGGGTGTCTATGTTTATATTCCCTGTGTAACAGATGTACTTGTTTTGAAAGAAAGAAAAAAAAATCAGAAAGAAAAAAAAGTGAGGAAGGAAGGAAGGAAGGAAGGAAGGAAGGAAGGAAGGAAGGAAGGAAGGAAGGAAGGAAGGAAGGAAGGAAGGAAGGAAGAAGGAAGGAAGGAAGGAGAGAGGAAGGAAGGAAGGAAGGAAGGGAGGGAGGAAGGAAGGAAGGAAGGAAGGAAGGAAGGAAGGAAGGAAGGAAGGAAGGAAGGAAGGAAGGAAGGAAGGAAAGAAGGATACTGTCCATGGGATTTTCTTGACAAAAATATCAGAGTGGCTCACCATTTTCTTTTCCAGTAAATTAAGGCAAATGAAAGTTAAGTGACTTGCACAGGATCACACAGGTATTAAGTGTCTGAAGCTGGATTTAAACTCAGATGTAGCTACTGAGCCACCTAGATGATCCAAAGCATCATTATAGTTGTCAGTTATAGTTGTCAGTTAAAAAACAAAAGCTCCTCTCCTGTCTTTCTGACTTTGTTTATTCTACCATAGAAATTCTCCTTGGAATTTCTCTCTGGCAGGTCACTCTAATCCTGGACCTCTCACATTGGAAGAACCTTCCTCCCTTTCACTGACTGGTTCCTCCCAGAACCTCCATTCCTATTCAATTAATCAATCCATAAACATTAAGTACCTACTATGTGTCAGAGCTAACCATTTCTTCATTCTTCTCCAGTACTCCTGGATTGAAAAGGACAAACAGAATGTTGCACTCCTGACTTTCTGTACTATTCCTTCTTTACCTACTTTCTTCATTTGCTCTCATAGATTTCTCTTCCTTCCTTCCTTTTTTCCTTCCTTCCTTTTTTCCTTCCTTCCTTCCTCCCTCCTCCTCCTCCTCCTCCTCCTTCTCCTCCTCCTCCTCCTCCTCCTCCTCCTCCTCCTCCTCCTCCTCCTTCTTCTTCTTCTTCTTCTTCTTCTTCTTCTTCTTCTTCTTCTTCTCCTTCTCTCTCTCTCTCTCTCTTCTCTCTTTCTCTCTCTCTTTCCTCTCTCTTCTCTCTTTCTCTCTCTCTTTCCTCTCTCTTCTCTCTCTCTCTCTCCTCTCTCTTTTTTCTTTCTTTCTTTCTTTTTTTCTTTCTTTCTTCATTCTCCATTAAAATTTAAGATTAAGGTTCATCTGCTCAAATTTATAATCTTGGCATTTAGCACAGTATCTGGAACCCAGGAAGAATTTCATAAAATATTTGTTGTCTTGATGACAAAGGAGGAGCAGAACTTCAGAATGGCTGAATGTTGCTAGGACTATTGATCTAGAAGTGGAAAGGACCTTTCAGGTTCATCTAGCTTACAATCCATTCATTTTTTTAATAATAGCTTTTTATTTCAAAATATATGCAAAAATTGTTTTCAGCATTTACCCTTGATAAACTTTGAGTTCCAAATTTTTCTCCCTCCTTTCCCTCCCTTCCCCTAGACAGCAAGTAATACAATATAAGTTAAACATATGCAATTCTTCTCAACATATTTATTATAATACACAAGAAAAAGCAGATCAAAAATGGGAAAAATGAGAAAGAAAAAAAAAGCAAGCAAACAACAACAAAAATGGTGAAAATTCTTTGTTGTGATCCATATTCAGTCCCCATAGTCCTCTCTCTGGATGCAGATGGCTCTCTCTATCACAAATTTATTAGAATTGACCAAAATCACATCATTGATGAAAAGAGCCAAGTCCATCACAGCTGATCACCACATAATCTTTGTTGTTGCAATGTACAATGCTCTCTTGGTTCTATTCCATTTACTTAGCATCAGTTCAATTCATTCATTTTTTCAGGGTAAAATGACTTACCTAAAGTTCACTCAGGTAATAAGGACCAGATATAGATGTAGTGACTGCAAATCCATTTATTTTACCATGATGCCGCAGAAATTTCTCAATATAAAACACTTCTGAATTACACCATACCTTCCAAATATTGTGATTTTGAGAGACTAAACTCTGAAGAGCTTATAAGGAAAAATAACATAACCAGCCCCACAGCAGCCCCTGAAACATACTCATAACACTTGGGAGAATGGGGCCAGATTATTCAGGGTCTGGAAATCTAGTCAGAACATGAATTTGATGGAGTAAGCAACAAATAATTCTTATAATTTCCCAAGAAAAAAAATGAACCTTTCCACATCTGAACAGGGAACTGAATTTTCGTCTTACATTTTTCTTCCATAAGAGTAACAAGTCCAAGAAGGCTTTGAAGGATGGAAACAAAGATTGAGAGATAGAAAGGATTTTGGAGATTACTGAAGGAAACCCTCTCATTCTTATATGATGGAACTAATTGGATTAAATGATTTGCAAAGTTATAAAGCTACAAAGTATTTGAAGAAGGATTTGAATGCTTTCTACACAATAAACCTAGATACCTCATGAATAAGAGAGAAAGGTTGCTACATGGTTGAAAAGGGAAGGATTCCAAGAACTTTCCTAGGCAAAGCATCTGAAGCATCAGGAAGATTACAGAAAAATGGGTTGGAAGGATCATAGCTTCATAGCATAAAGGAAGCTCAGAAGTCATCAAGGCCAGTTTCCTAAGAGCTAGAAATAATAGGTTACTTGTTAAAAATCAAAAAAGTAATAAGTACCAAAGCTAAGATCTGATCCAGGACAGGTGAAAGATGTAAGAGGTAGTGATTTCTAGAATATTCTATGAGAACCAGGAGATTAAGAATAAATGCTAACAAACAATAACAACCAAAAACACCAATTGAGGTGCTTTCATATATATTTTTTTTCCTTGAGAAATATAGTTACCTTCCTTCCTGAAGATGACTCTGCAAGACAGAATGAAAAGAATGCTGGATTTTGAGTCAGAGGACTTGGATTTAAAATTTCATTTTCTTCAACAGTAAAATGAGTCGGTTGGGTTAGAAGACTCAGGAGTCCTTCCAACTTCAAATTTAAGGCTTTAGATAGATTTTTACCACTCTTAAAACATAAGAATCAATAGCAAGTAGCATTTATTTAATATATACAAAGCATATTACTCATTATCTCTTTTGAACTCAACCCTATGAGGAAGGCAATAGAGGTATTGTCCTCCATTCTATAGCTAAGGAAACTTATAGGAGTCAAGTTGTAGAAGGCCATAGATAGTGAGGAGCCTCTGGGTGAGGAATAAGACCTTTCAGCCCAGAGGTAACCTTCTGACAATGTCTGGTTTGGATCTCCATCTCCCTTTGGTACTCTCACCCTTCCTGAGAAGTCAAAGAGGGTGTGACCACCTGTGTTCTACTTGAAGCAAGAAATACAGAAAAGAGAGGCATTTACATATCAATAGCAGGGTGCTTATAGTTAGCACTTGCACTGTGTGCTGTAGTGATATAATGCTACTATAGTTAGCAGTTGCTCAGTGTGATGTGATGATATAATGGTTCTCTAGTTGGCACATGCTTAGTATGCTGTAATTATGTAATCATACTGAGGTATTTAAGGGCTGAGAGGATGGAGAAATAAAGACTCTCCATCTCTGACCATCCTGGTGGCTCTCCTGCCTACTTCACTCCTCCACTAAGACCAAGGCTGGTCTTGAGATCCTCCAGAGAGCTAATCCGGACACTACATCAAGTGTCTTGCCTAAGATTATAAAGTTAAATCCAATTCTTCAAAGCCCAGTTTTTACAATCTTTCCATTACATTGTAACTGAAGCTAAGATGAATTATGAGATGATTTATTTAATTCCAAAAATAAATAATGTCTCAGAATAGAAGAGGGTTACAGATAAATATTTCAAGAGTCCAAAATTGACTTCATTACAGTGGAAACAGGAGGCAGGGTGGTAGGAATGTTGGAAGGGAGAGGAAGTGTACAAGTTTACTAACTTAATGCTATCTTTTTAATACCAGTGCTTTTTCTTCTCTGGTCTCTGGTTGTGAATCTTCAAACTCCACAATCTCTGAATCATCCTATTTAAAAATCACCCAAAGAACAATGTAGAAATCCAAGTAGTTGGCCATGTCTTTCAAAAAGATGCACTATAGGAAAGAAACTGCAAATATTATTGATGGAATATAGCTTCTAGGGGAGACAGCACTAGGGAGGTCCCCCTGATCTTGCAGTGCTTCTGTTCTAGCAATCTGTCAGTGATTCTAAAGTCTTTGGCTTTAGAATCAGTGATTTCGAAGTTCCCCCCGATGTTAGAGTGCTAGTGTTCTAACAATGTGTCCATCAATGGTTGTCAAAGTCTTCTGGCTTAGGAATATAATAATATTTCTTACCTTAGACTTTAGGGAAGATATATTAGTGATCCTGAGACTCTCTAACCTTAGGATAGTATTGTTCTGACAATCTTGTCTTTAATGATTCTAAAGTCTTCTGGTTTTAGGATAGTCATATGTCTGCTGGTCAGTGATAACCAAATTCCTGAGACTACTCCTCAGTTCTACCTCTAGGCCATAAAATTAGCATATCAATAACATGAAGAACTAGATGAATGTGTCTCTTTGCCACAGATTCTTTGCTAAATTCTTTTGAAACTTAGCCTTCTTCAATTGGCATTACAATTACAATAAACTTTGCCCCTTGATTTGGATGTGGGTTCAATCCTGCATATTCTTTTGAGACACCTTGTGACATTGGGGTCTCTTCTCAACCTCAACATTATCACTCAGGATATCTCTGCTAGGATGAAGAGGTAGAGGATATGAAAATGAAAGATAATAGATGGACAGTCTGAATGAGCTCCTCTTATTTCCATGAAATGTGGAAAGATTCACAAGACCTTCATATACTGAATATATCAAATATGGAGGATCTTTAGGGACACATGGATAAAATTCAAAGGATCACAAGGTTTGGCTGGCTTGTGTTCTGTCTTAGTGGAAGAAAGTTTCCCTCATGTCTGATCACACTTCCACTGAAGTCTCTTCATTCTTGAAGGACATCTATTCTAAAGCTGTTGCTCTTACATAGAATAAAAGAGGTGATAAGAATAAAAGATAAGGATAATAGGAAGGACTCAAAGGATGTTTTGCTCCTGAATTTCCACTTTCCTCCATAAGGTTTTGCAAACCTTAAAGAGCTATATTAAAGCTAGTGGTTATTATTAAATGTATTAGGCACTGTGCTAGGCAGTAGGGATATAGAAATAAAAATGAGACAATTCCTCAAGGGGCTTATATCTGTTACTCTGATATTCCCTAGCTTCTTTCAAGGATTAACCCAGATGGCACCTTCTGGGTAAAACTTTTGTTGATTCCTCTTCAGTTAGATTCAATTAACTCTATAGTTATGTTTTCCCAAGTAGTCGATAAGCTTTTTAAGGGGAGGAATTCCTTGAACATCTTTACATTCCCCATCATCCCTATTATGACATTTGGCACATAGTGATTTCTCAACAACTATTTCTTAATAGTGAGGGTACAGAAGATAGTAAGAAAGAACTGAGTTCAAATTTGACCTCAGACACTTAGTTACTTGATCCTAGGCAAGTCACTTAATATTTGTCTGACTCGTTTTCTTCAAATGAGGATAACAATAGTACTTACCTTGCAAAGTTGTTGTGAAAATCAAGTGAGACAAGATTTGTAAAATCCTTGGCGCAATGCCTAGCACATAGTAAGTGCTATAGAAATGTTTATTTCCTTTTTAGATGGACTAGTAAGGCCCTAAAGACTTAGCAATTCTCTCCTATCTGTTGTTTAAGACCGAACATCAGACTGTAACATGAAAATGTGCCAATATTGTAAAATCACTGTTAATTATTACAAGTCATTTATATCTAATCTTGAAGGGAAAATCTGATAGCAAAATTTGATAAGGCTCTGGCACAAGAAAAGTGAAGAATATTTGAGAGAGGGAGGTAGGGAGGGAAAAGGAAAAATAGAATAGGTACCACTAAAAGGAGAAAGAGGCAAAATCCAGGGAGTTTGAAGACTCAGAAGACAAATTTCTTTCAGAATCAGCCTTTTTTCAGTTTTATGTGATACAAAGTCAATAAAAACCAATCAACAGTAAAAATCCTTACGGGATTCTCACCAAATTTCTCTTTTGCCCTAAATTTCTGAATCTCTTGGCTTTCATGGACCATTGACCTCAAAGAACAAGTTAACCAAAGGGAAATCTAACTCATTCAACCTGGCCAAAAAATGAGGAATGGGGCATTGTTAAACAGGAACAATAATTCTGCCCTAAAGAGCTTTCAGAAAAGAGGAAGATGTTGATCCTGACATCTCAAGTTTAGAGGTTTTCATATTTGTACCAGTAATACTTCATCCAGAATGTCTAGTCCAAAGAATTAAGTTGTAATCTTCTTTTCCCTGTGATTATCTTCATTAATCTTATTTTTCTCCTTTTTATATTGTATGCCTATGTCAAGGTGATTGGATTACAGTCATACTAGAGAAATGTATCTATTGGCAGCTTTAAGAGTGATACTGAATGCAGCTTCTTCTTTCCTCATTCTTTTCTCAGTTCCCATAAGGGCTTTACTCAGTTCCCATAGGACAGGGCCCATTTCAAAGTTTGGCAGCCTCTCCAAAGAGCTACAGAAAATCACTTCAGCCCTCCCACTAACTTTTCTTTGAAAACTGGTAACAGCTCATGTTTGCTGCTTTGTCTCACAATATGGAGGGAGCTGTTTCCATGATCCTCATTTTCCCATGGAAAAAAAATGAGGAGAAAAAAAATTGGTGCTTTCCTTTTTCAATTCCCTTCAGACTATAGCCAAAAGTAGTTATAAATTCTAAGCTTACTGGTGGTCTTAAATCTAAACTTCCTGGTAGCTTAAAAACAGACAAAATTAATGAAAGCTACAAACGTGGTTTGTTTGTGAAACTGTTGGTTTATTTCTTTTTTTCATTCAAAACCAGGAAACAGTGGGATAAAAATGGGCATAGCACTGAAATGATGATCCATGACCGAGAGTCTAGTATCAGCTCTGCTGGTGGGGACAAGCCCTATAATCTTAGGCAAGTAAGTCACTATGCCTCTCTAAACTAGTTTCTTCTGCTGTAAGTGAGAGAATTAGACTCTAATTGTCTTTAAGGTCCAGCTTTGTGCTTTTAAGTATTTACTGAAAACCACTTAAACGAATAGCATTATGTTTCATGTTTCTATAGCTCCTTGACAGCTAAGGTTTCATCACTGTGACACTAGGATGCATGATTAAGGTGGGTTTTTAATTATTTTTATTTCCTTTTTAAAACTTTTTATTGATACTTTTTTCTATTTTCTATCACATTCATTTTTCTATTATAAACATTTACACATTGTTCTTTCTTTATAAGAGGTTTCTTGTGACAAAGTAAAACAATTTAACAAAACCAATAATATAGTCTCCCAAGTGACAGTACATGTGACATTTCACATTTGCAGCACCTCTTCAATTCTATTTTTTAAAAAATTCACAGAAATTAATTTTCTCTCCTTCCCACTCCTGCCCTTCCATTAGAAAAAATAAAAAAAATCTAATTTCTTATGAAAAATATTTCCTCAATGACTAGTAGTAGTAGTAGTAGTAGTAGTAGTGTGTGTGTGTGTGTGTGTGTGTGTGTGTGTGTGTATCTATATCTTATCTTATACTCTAAATCTGTCATGCCTCTGTAATGGATGGTATATTTTAGCCCTTTGGAATCTAACACAATGAATTGTCATTGTGTTGAGTGCTTACAACTTTCAAACTTGTTTGTTTCTCTAGCACTGTTGTTGATAGTGTGATCTTGACTTAATAGTATTATCATTGTGCCTGAATGATTTTTGAGTAGATGATATGCATACTTGTGGGGTTCATGAGCTAGTAAGTATTTCCTTTCTTTTTCCTTTTTCCCCTTCCTCCATAACAAGGTTACACTATAACATGAAAGACTTTGAGTTGCAGGTAGAACCCAGTGAAAGGAGAAAACTATTTGGAACAAATTAAGTTTAAGCCAGCATCCTGATCACATGCCAAAGGGAATATATATATATGACATAAATATAAAATATCACATTATGAGGGGGTGAAAAAGGGTGTGCCTATGTGTGTTTACACATGATAGTGGAGAAACAGCAAAGGTTTAAGGAAGTGATTTTTTATGTATAAACACATTTATATAATTCTCTTGCTGCACAAGAGAAATCAGATTTTAAAAAAAGATAGTAAATGAGTAAGAAAATAAAATACAAGCAAACAACAACAAAAAGAGTAATAATGTTATGTTGTGATCCACACTTGGTTCCCACAGTTCTCTTTCTGGATGTAGATGGCTCTCTTCATCACAAGATCATTGGAACTGGCATCAATCATCTCATTACTGGAAAGAGTCACATTCATCAGAATTGATCATCATATAATATTACTGTTGCCATGTACAATGATCTCCTGGTTCTGCTTATTTCACTCAGCATCAGTCCATGTAAGTCTCTCCAGACCTTTCTAAAATGATCCTCCTGATCATTTCTTATAGAACAATAATATTCCATAACATTCATATACCATAACTTATTCAGTCATTCTCCCACTGATGGGCATCCACTCAGTTTCCAGTTTCTTGCCACTATGAAAAGGACTGCCACAAACATTTTTGCACAAGTGGGTCCCTTTCCTTCCTTTAAGATCTCTTTGGGATATAAGCCCAATAGAAACATTGCTGGATCAAAGGGTATGTACAGTTTGATAACTTTTTGAATAGTTCCAAATTACTCTTCAGAATGGCTGGATCCATTCACAACTCTACCAACAATGTATTTAGTGTCCCAGTTTTCCCATATCCCCTCCAACATTCGTCCTTGTCTTTTCCTGTCATGTTAACCAATCTGAGAGATGTGTAGTGATATCTCAGAGTTGTCTTAATTTGTATTTCTCTGATCAATAGTGATTTAGAGCATCTTCTCATATGATTAGAAATAGTTTTAATTTCTTCATCTGAAAACTATTCATATCCTTTGACCATTTGTTAATTGGATAATGGCTTGGATTCTTACAAATTTAAGTCAATTCTCTATATATTTTAGAAATAAGGTCTTTATCAGAATCCTTAGATGTAAAAATGATTCCCCTTTATTGCTTCCCTTCTAATCTCATCTGCATTAGTTTTGTTTGTACAAAAACTTTTTAATGTAATATAATCAAAATTATCTACCTGGTGTTCAGTTATGAGTTCCAGTTCTTCTTCAGACACAAATTCCTTCCTTCTCTACAGATCTGAGAGGTAAACTATCCTATGTTCCTCTAATTTGCTTATAATATCACTCTTTATGTCTAAATCATGAACCCATTTAGATCTTATCTTGATATGTGGTGTTAAGTGTGGATCGAGCCCTAATTTCTGCCATACTAGTTTCCAATTTTCCCAGTAATTTTTGTCAAATAGTGAATTTTTATCTCAAAAGCTGGGGTCTTTGGGTTTGTCAAAGACTAGATTGCTATAGTTATTGCCTGTTTTGTCCTGTGATCCTAACCTATTTCACTGATCTACTACTCTATTTCTCAGCCAATACCAAATGGTTTTGACAGCTGCTGCTTTATAATATAGTTTTAGGTCTGACACAGCTAGTCCATCTTCATTAGTATTTTTTCATTAATTTGAGGAAATATTTTTTAATAATTTTTTTTAAAGATTGAGTCTCTCTGTCTCAACCATTTTGGAACTTAGTGCATATACCTGACTGGCTTAGCCCATTGCAGTTCAGAATTCAAATAACTCAAGAAATTCTTCAGCCTCCTCAGTAGCTGGGATTATTGATGTGTGCCATTGCATCTGGTGAAAAAGTCTCTTAAAAATTAATGCAGAAAATTATGATTGCATAAAATTTAAAATCATAATGAAGAAAATCAATGGAGCTAAGTTGAAAAGATATAGTGTAAATGAGGGGAAAATGCAATAAATATGTTTGATAGAACTAATTCCAAAGTTATTATTTTTATGTAAATAAAATAAATAACCCAAAGTTATTATTATAATATAAAATTAAGGGAACTGTGTAAGAATACATGGATATTAAGAGCAAGATCCATTCTCCAAGAAATAAGTGGTCAAATGACATGAATAATTTCTAAAGAAAAACAAATTAAAAAGTTATATTTTTAAAAATATATCCAAAATACTAATATTAAGAGAAATGTAAGTTAAAATAAATTTGAGGATTCAAAAAATTGATGAAGATGACAAAAGATGTGAAAAAGTCAGTGTTGGGAAAGCTGTGTGAAAACAAGTACAATATTGCATTATCTATTGAATTATGAATTGACTCAACCTTTTAAGAAAAGAATTTCATATCTTTTAAACCCAAATTGTGGGGCTCAGGCCTATCTCTCTGCTTGGTTCCAAGAGCTCTGCCCAAATGTCTCCAAATCTAAAGGTTTGTCCTTCCAACTCCAGCCAGCACCAAGGTAGAAGATACAATGAATCTTTCTTGCCTCGAAGATAGGGCTTGTGGGCTTCCTTCCAGAGTGCTCCTCTCTGACCCCAGTCAATGTTCCCAAGAAAATTCTCCCCAGCTCTAAGAGCTTTCTGTATATATATGTGATCTCCCAAAGGTTAACTCCTCCTTCTGGAGAGAGAGGGATTCTGGGTTATCTCCCAGAGTGCTCTCTGGCCCTAAGGGAGGTGCGAATTTGGATATCTCATTCTAAGCCTGAAATCTCCCAAACATGTGAACTCCATTGAGTACTTAGATACTTATGAGATCTCTAAAGGTGTGAACACAAGCATTGTTTCCATCAGTTGTACTTAGTACTTTGTTTCAAGTTCTGGCCCAAAATATCTCCTTCTAAGATCAAATCGATCATATTGAACCATGCTAAATTAAATAATTATTGTTTCTATCAACTCTAATGGCTTAACAGTTTGTAAAGATTCCAACACCAAATAATCTCATTACTAGAAATATAGAAAGAAAACCCTATATAAGAGAAAATATTCATTTCAGTTCTCAATTAACAAAGAATTGGAAGGGAAAGGAAGGAAAATGGATGCCCAAGGATTGCAGAATGGATGAAGAAATTGTGGTACGTGTAATTAATGAAATATCATTATGCTATAAGGAGCAACAAATGAGAAATTCAGAAAAAAATATTGTAAGACATATGAAGTAATGCAGAATAAAGGAATATAGAAAATGACCACTGTGATGTTAATAATGTAAACAATAAAAATTAAAGAAAGTCTAACTGATGGATTGGAATAAATTACAGTAGTTTTAGAGAAGAAGTCATGGGAAATCACTAGCTTTTCTTAATGAGAGGAAGATATGGTACTGACTTAGAAAAAGAGCAATGGATCAGTGGAATAGGTTAGATACACATAACACAATAATGAATGTCTATAGTGATATAGCATTTGATAAATCCCCCAACTCGAGCTTCTAGCATAAGAACTCACTATCTCACAGAAATTTCTGGAAAACTGGAAAATAAGATCAGAAACTTGTCATAGGCCTACATCTCACACGCCATACCAAAATAAGGTCAAAATGGGTACATGATTTAGGCATAAAATGTGATACTATAAGCAAATTAGGAGAGCAAGGGATAGTTTACTGTGAAGTCCTTCCTTGATTCTAGATTTCTAGATTCAGAATCTCCACATTTTTCTCCTCCTCCTCCTGATGCCAAGTGAAGTTCTATTGCCTCTCTCACTCCAACGCCTAATCCTTCCCTACAATTCTCTTAACCCCAAGCATTGAGTCAGTATTACCTGTGAGAAGAGAAATTCCAACCATACTAATAAAGTTATTGTCCAATAGGTAATTAGCCTTAAGTGTTTGGTTGTCTGATTCAAGTGTACACCTATTCAGAGTTTCAGCCCTTTACATCTCCCACTTTCTTTTGTTTTAGAACACAGGTGGTCATGCCATTCCTGACTTCTCAGAGAGGTTAGAACCCCAAAAAGGAGATGATCATGCCCCCTCTCACTTCTCAGGAAAGGAGGTAAAAGGACAAAAAAGAAGATGATCATCCCCTCCCTGACTTCTCAGGAAGAGAGATGAAAAACACTAAAGGGAAGTGGGGAGTCAAGCCAGATATTGTTAGCGGGTTTCTGGGCTGAAGGGTCTTACTAGAAATAGGTATGCACAATCCCATCAGCATGGGAGGCATTACACAAGCATATAGCAATAACTCACAGGCTATTAGTGGTGACTCTCCCCACAGCCAGTGCATGCTCAATGTGGTGTAACAAGCATGAATTGTACATGCAAGTAATGATATAACAAACAATGTAAATCAATATGGTTGTAAAAGATTTCCAGAAGTCCTAGAAGGAGGGTATGTAAACAACAAATACACATATACCTCCTTCAGCAGCCAAGAGATAGCCCAAAACCAATCTATTGTCCATTGCTTTGCATGTCAGGGAATCCAATGATCCCCGCAAATTTTTGAAGTCCTGCAACAGTCTTTTTATGTATTAGGGAATCCAATGATTCCTACAGATTTTGAAGTCCTTCAACAGTCTTATCATTTCTCAGAAATTCTGATGATTCCTGAGGTTTTTCAAGTCCTACAACAATCTTATCATGTCTCAGAGAATCCAATAATTCCTGAGGATTTTCAAGTCCTACAACAGTCTTATCATGTTTCAGAGAATCCAATGATTCCTGAGGGTTTTCAAGTTCTACAACAGTCTTATCATGTCTCAGGGAATCTAATGATTCCTGAGGGTTTTGAAGTTCTACAACAATCTTTTCATGTCAGGGATTGCAATGATTCCTGAGGGTTTTGAAGTCCAACAATTTTTGATGTCCATGAGTCAAACACCATAACTGCCATGCTCTTTCCATGGTAGGCACATTCAGCAACGGAACCCACCTGATGTTTCTTGGGTGTTCTCCTTTGTTTCAAGGGTCTGCTTCATCTCTCTCCAATGGACAAGGCGAATATGGCTCATTGGCACCCATCTGATTCCTTCTCCATCTGATTTAAGTGCACCTATTCAAAGTTTCAGTCCTTTACAGTATCAGAGAAGGGAGGAGTTTACGGCCAAAGAAGAACTAGAGCACATTAAGAAAGGCAAAATAGACAACTTTGATTACATTAAATTAAAAAAGTTGTGCACAAACAAAATCGACACAGCCAAGATTAGAAGGGAAGCACAAATTTGGGGGGAAATTTTATATTTAGTGTTTTTGATAAAGGCCTCATTTCTAAATTATATAAAGAATTGTGTCAAATTTATAAGAATACAAGTTATTCCCCAATTGGTCAAATGATATGAACAGACAATTTTCAGATGAAGATAAAGCGATTTATAGTCACATGAAAAAATGCTCTAAATCACTATTGATTAGAGAAATGCAAATTAATATAACTAAGTTATTACCTCATAACTCTCAGACTGGCTAAGATGACAGGAAAAGATAATGCCAAATGTTGGAGATGTGGGAAAACTGAGGCGCTAATGCATTGTTGGTGAAGTTGTGAAATGATCTAACCATTCTGGAGAGCCATTTGGCACTATGCCCAAAAGGCTATAAAACTGTGCATACCCTTTGATCCAGCAGTGCTATTATTAGGTCTGTATCCCAATAAAATCATAAAGGAGGGGAAAAGACTCATATGTGAAAAAATGTTTATAGCAGCTTTTTTTGTAGTGACAAAGAATTGGAAAGTGAATAGGTACCCATCAATTGGGGAATGACTGAATAAGTTATGCTACATGAATGTAATAGAATATTATTGTTCTATGAGAAACGAGGAGCAGACTGATTTCAGAAAGGTCTGGAAAGACTTACATGAACTAACTGATGGTTAGCTGTTTTGCTTGTTTTAGCAGAACCAGGAATACATTATACATTGTAACAGCAAGATTGTATGATAATCAACTACAACAGACTTGGTTCTTCTCATTGGTTCAGTGATCCAAGGCAATCCCAATAGACTTTGGATGGAAAAATCCATCTGCATCCAGAGAGAGAACTATGGAACCTGAATATAAATCATCACATGCTATGTTCACTTTTTTTTACCTTTTTCTTGTTTTATTTTTCTCTCATATTTTTCCCTTTTGTTCTGATTTTTCTCTCCCATAATTAATAGGAAAATATGTTTCTTTTTTAAAAGAATGCACATATATAACCAGAAAAAAATGTTGTTTTTACATATAACTGATGAAAAACAATAAATTAATTGATTGTTTTTTTTTTTCAAAAGAAGAAGGGCTATGGTTATGCTTTCAGTATATACTCTCAGATCTGGTTGTCATATTGGTTGGTTTTGCTTACATATTTTTCAAAATCATAAGAAAGGTTCTGTGAGGGAGGGTGAGATCTCAAAAGAATATGACTGTAAAAAAAAGCAACAAAATAACACCCAACTTCCAAAAAAAAATTTTAAAGAGACTACTTATTTTTCAGTAGCTTACATGTGTAATTCAGTGTTCCCAAATATTTAATTTGATCCTCAGATAATGACAATATGAGATAGCTAAGGCAGATATTATTGTCTCAATTTTAGAGGTGAAGAAACTGATGCTCAAAGACATTAAATTACTTTCCCAGGATTAAGCAAATTGAGTGAGAAAGATAGTTCATGGCCTTTCATTTCAAAGGCAATTGGTCTGTTTTCATTATGCCACACTGAATATCATGGGAAACCAATTGTACCAGAATTAATGACAAAGAGTGAAATGATTTATCTGATGCAATTTTGTGGGCTAGATATCATAGGCATTTTTTTCTCATTTTTTATTTTAATAGTATTTTATTTTTCCACATACATGCAAAGATATTTTTTAACATTCAGCTTTGCAAAACCTTGTGTTCCAATGTTTTCTCCATCTCCTGCCCCCTACCTCTTCCAAGACAGCAAACAATCTAATACAGTTTAAATATATGCAATTCTTCTAAACATATTTCCATATTCATCATGCTGAACAAAAAAAAAACAGATCAAAGGGGGAAAAACATGAGAAAGGGGAAAAACACTAAACAAACAAACAAAACAAAGTGAAAATACTATGCCTTGATCTATATTCGGTTTCCATAGTTCTCTTTCTGGAGGTGCATGGCACTTTCCATCAAAAATCTGTTAGAATTGCCTTGAATCATCTCATCGTTGAAAAGAGCCAAGTTCCTGTTGATCATCACATAATCTTGTTACTATATACAATGTTCTCTTGGTTCTTCTCACTTCACTTACCATCAGTTCATTTAAGTCTTTCCAGATTTTTCTGAAATTAATCTGTTCACAATTTTTATAGAAAAAATAATATTCCATTACATTTATAAACCATAATTTATTCACACTGAGGCGCATCCACTCAATTTTCAGTTTCTTCCCCCTACAAAAAAGGGCTGCTTCAAACATTTTTGCCCATGTGAGTCCTTTTCCCTCTTTTATAATATCTTTGGGATACATATCCAACAAAGACACTGCTGGATCAAAGGGACCAATATTTATCATTACTTGTTCTTGCCATTTTAACCAATCTAAGAGGTGTGAAGTATTTCTTCAGAGTTGTCTTAATTTGCATTTCTCCATTTAATAGTGATTTGGGGCATTTTTTTCACATGACTAGAAATGGCTTTAATTTCATCATTTCAAAATTATCTATTCACATCCTTTAATCATTTGTCAATTGGGGAATGATTTGTATTCTTATAAATTTGATACAGTTCTTTATATATTTTAGAAATAAGATTTTTATCTGAATCATTGGCTGTAAATAATTTTTTGTCCAGCTTTATGCTTCCTTCCTAATCTTGACTGCATTGCTTTTGTTTGTGCAAAAAAAAAGTTTAATTTAATCTAACCAATATTATCTATTTTGCATTTCATAATGTTCTCTAGTTCTCCATTGGGCATAAATTCCTCCCTTCTCTACAGATCTAAGAGGTAGACTATCCCTTGTTGTCCTAATTTGATTTTAATATTACCTTTTATGTCTAAAACATGAACCCATTTCAACCTTATTTTGATAAAGAGTGTTAGATGTTGGTCAATGCCTAGTTTCTGCCATGCCATTTTCCAGCTTTTCCAGCAATTTTTGTCAAATAGTGGGTTCTTATTCTAGAAGCTGGAGTTTGGGGGGTTGTCAAATACTAGATTACTTTAGGCCTTGATTATTATGTCATATGTATTTAATCTATTCCATTGATCCACCACACTATTTCTTAGCTAGTACCAAATGGTTTTGATGACTGCTACTTTATAATATAATTTTAGGTTTGGTACTGCTAAGCCACCATCTTTGTGTAAATTTGTTATCATTAATTCCCTTGATATTCTTGATCTTTTGTTCTTCCAGATGAATTTTATCTAGCTCTATAAAATAATTTCTTGGTAACTTGATTGGTATGGAATAGAATAAGTTTATTAATTTGGGTAGAATTGTCATTTTATTATATTAGCTTGGCCTACCTATGAATATTTGATATTCTTCCAATTGTTTAGATCTAACTTTATTTGTGTTATCATTGGTATTTTAAAAGTTCATGTTCAAAACAAAAAATAGAGGCAGGAACCTCTCAAATAAATTTTCAAGACTATCCCTAAAAGGTGTTACCTGGGGCAAACCACACTATCTGTGCTTTCCAAACAATATTTCTTCAAAGGTGGAATCAAAAGTGAAAATAAATAAAATGGAGGTCACAGAAAAGAATACTCTCAGAGGTAGGTATACAAAGTACAAAGGAACAGACTCATCTTTTTTCTTGATTGATAGGAGAGAAAAGAGGAACTATATAATTTTAGGATTAAGATTCTGCCTCATAGTCACATGATCTGGTTTCTTCCCAAGCTAAACATTCACTTTTCATTGTCTAGACCAGTGTTACCCAATCTGTATGTGCAGAGACTATAGATCAGGGAACTACCTATTAAGTCTTGGCAGACTGAATTCACTGAATCTGTGAACAAACCATCCATGGAAGACCTTTGCTTCAACATGTCTGTGGAAAAAAATAGCTTATTACCTAATAAGGAAGACTATTTCTTTGCTAGTATTGATTCTGGTTAAACTGTAGAATTCCTCATTAAGTGGATGGTTTGAGAGTCTTTAAGAAGGAAAGGGAGTAACACCTGAGAGTCAACATGGTTTCATTAGGAAGAAGTCATGTTCAAACAATTTCATTTCCATATTTTGACATTATCTGGCTTGTAAAGAGAATACTATGGACATCAGATACCTAGATTTCAGCAGGATTTTTAATCAAGTTTCAGTATACCTTTGTGAACATAATGAAGCAAGGTTAAATGAATGGCAGTACAGTTTTGGTCAGATGTTCAGACCCTGGGATTATTAATTAATATTAATATGGTGTTCCCCAAACTCATCTTTCTTCTGCATCTGAGTCTTTGTATCTATCATCCCATGTGTTCTGTCCTTATTTCTGACCCTCAGAATCTTTGTTGTCTTTTAAGGCATAATACTAGTAACAGTTCCTAGGGATGTTCTTTCCTGATCCTCCTTAAAGGATTTTATTATATTTAAGTAGATTTATATATAGGCAATGAGATAGGTGGCCAGACTTGAAGTCAGGATAACCTGAGTTCAAATACAACTTTAGACATTTCCTGGTTATGTGACCCTGGTTGAGGGATTTAACTTCTATTTGCTTCAATTTCCTTTACGGTAAAAATGAAGATTACAGTAGCACCTTACCTCCTAAGGTTATTGTGAGGTTCACATGAAATAATATTTGCAAAGTGCTTAGCACAATGCCTAGCACATAGGAAGGGCTTAATAAATATTTGTTTCCTTCCTCCTTGGTTTATTTTACATTTACATAATCATTTACAGGATCAAAGGAGAGCATATATATAAAGCACTGTATAATATTAAAGACAATTAGGTAACCACCTAATGAATAGAATACTGGCCTTGGAGTCAGAAATCCTGCTTCAGATGCTCTTAAGTTATGTCCAGATCTTAGAACCATTGACTAATATTCTTCAAACTCATCTTTCTCCTGCATCTGAGTCTTTATGTAGAACAGTGGTTCTCAAAGTATGGTCTAGAGAATCCTGGGGATCTCTGAAACCCTTTTAGAGGGTCTACAAATTCAAAAATAGTTTGTATTTCCAATATGGTAAATGTCCATAAATATAACCCAGATAAACAAAAATGCTTTGGAGAGATCCTCAATAATTTTTAATAGGATAAAGATACTGAAAACAAAAGTTTGAGAACCACTGATGTAGACCATTCTCAGAATGTGTTTTCTTTTCATTTCTGATTCTCAGAATCTTTAAATGGTCAAGGCACTTAATTTCTGTCTGCCTTGATTTTCTGATTTATAAAGTGGGGATAATAATAGCATTTACTTCTCTGGATTTATATGAGCATAAAACAAGATATTTGTAAAGTGTTTTACAAATCTTAAAATGCTATATAATGTAAGCTATTATCATGAAAGTGTCATGTAGCTGGTATTATTCTTATTATTACTTTTATTATAAATTATATCTTTCATAATAATAATTTCTTTGAGAAAGGAACTACTTATCATTTTCATTTTTTATTCTTGGCTCCTACTAGAGAGCATCGGTTAGCTGTGGGGAGCTTATGTGAATTAAATTATCAAATGGCCTATGATCTGGTACCCACTTAATCTGTCCCAGCACCAATTGTCAAGTGTTCAATCTAAGCCCAAAACTGAAATCTTCCCGGAATCCACATTCATACTCTTTTTCCCTGGTGATCACCTTTCGCTTGGTATTGACAAGCAGACACCGACACAGAGGCCTGTGCCATCCCAGCAGCATATGGGACTGGTATGATTTAAACCAGCTGCCCTAGTAACTTCTCTCATAGTCCCAGCTCAACCTTCATGTACAATTCTCTGTACTCTGTTCTCCAACCTCCCTCATTCTCACCCCTCCCACTCCTACTAATGCCTGGGCACCGGTCCAGGCTTGTTCTCCCAAACCCATGACTTCTCTTTGTGCTGTGTTTTATTCAAATCACCCCATGTTCCAAGTTCTTCCTTTCCTCTGCCTCTTGTTTTCAGTGTGCCTTTCATTTCTGTCACTGTATTGTCCATTTATTGGCACTCCAACTGGGACTTGTCTCAGGACTGGGGATGAGTTCTGTGTCCAGAAAGCATTCTGACTCACAGGATTTACTGGAAAGAAATCCAGTGCAACCACCCAAGGAGTCAACCAATCAGTCAAGCATTTATGTAATTACTACATTCCAGGCATTGTACAAAGTACTAAAGATCAAAATTATATATATGTATAAATATATATATATGTGTGTGTGTGTGTGTGTGTATTTATGTATATATACATATATATGTATATGTGTGTGTACTCTCTGTCCTCAAAGAGCTCATGTTCCAATGGAGGAAACTATGTGCAAAGAAATTAGATAGATGAGATATGTAATATGAAGGGAAAGAAATCTTAGGGAATAGAGAGGGAGAAAGCTGGGAAGACCAAAAAAGTCCATAGATGGTAAGACTGAACTAAGTCTTGTAAGAATCCAGGAAGGAAAGTATGTGGAGATGAGAAGGTGGAGAGTTCGAAGAATAGGGAAAATTCAGGTAAAATGACCCAGAGTTGAGAAAGATGCTAAATTAGAGGAAAGATGTAGAGAGGAGCAAGTGTAAGAAGACTGGAAAGGGGCCAGATTGTGAAGGGCTTTCACATCCAAACAGAGAATTTCATATTTTATATCAAAGGTAATAGGAAAGCATAAGAATTTATTGAGGGGAATGACATTATCAGACCAACATTTTATAGGAAGAGTCAGCTACATGGAAGATGGATTAGAAAAGATCAAGACTTGAGGGATCCTTGTAAGAAGCGGCAGAATGAAAAGCTGGATACCTCCTCTCATGTGCTTATCATTTATGCTGGGCTATGATAGCTTCTACCCTGGCATTTAGGTAGCATCCATAGGAAAGCATTCCAGACTGCCTTGATAACAGGACTTTCTGAACCTCTCTCATCATGGTACATCTCATCCTTGGTCTCCTTATGGAGTTTGCTATGTTGATGTTCATCTTTACATAGCTACACCAGAAACTATTTTGTGTTTGAGGAAGGACAGAGAGGGGATGGAATATGGGGAGTATGAGATCTTGTAATTAAAGCAAAAGAACAAGGTTTCAGGCTTCTGTAGTCTCTTCTTAGTTCTGACTCTAACACCTAGTGCTTTCAGGTAAGCACATCTGTCAAGAAAGATTAAAACTCAGCAAAAGTCAAATATAGGGGGGAAAAATCTGATTAGCCCAAACAACTGTTTCTCTGCATTCATTCAATATTCCATAACTATTTATTAAAATCCTTCCATGTGCAAAACACTGGCTAAGTACATGGGAGATATAGAGATAATTAAGCTACGGATGGTTTTTTCATGGAAGGGGGTCCCAAAGTGTCTCATTGGATATCCTTTCCAATTTACAGCAAAATTCTCAAGTGAGAAGCTCTCTCTCCATAAACAGGGACTGGAGAAGTCATCACAACACAAAAGAATATTCCAGAGAGCTTATGGTGCCTGGAGTGTGGTAGGATAGTGAAGAGAGGTTATCCTCTATTGACTGTCCCATGATAATTCCCACTGCTGAGCCGTGGACTGCTGCAAAACTCCCTTCTACTTCTCTTATTCTGGTCTCATTCAGCAAGAACTATCTACTATGTGCAAAACACTGTGTTAAATTCTGCAAATACAAAGACAAAATAAAAAAAGCTCCTTCTGCCTTCAAGAAACCTACATTTTCCTTGAGGGATACAACATATAAGCATAATTATTTACATTATTAATCCTAGACTCCCATATCTCTGAATCTCTGGTTCCAGTGATGGACTATTCTCTCTTTGCTTAGAACTAAAAAGGACAAATGGAAAAAGTCAAAAACCCAGGCTATAGGTGTCTCATAGCCTAAGAAGAAGGCAGAGGGTCGTCAGGCCCTCTCCTGTTGTCCTGTAATATCACTTGCTGTATTCTCAGCTAAGTCAGGAATTCAAGAAAAAAACAGATTGGGTGCAAGCAGACAGTATTTAAAATATAGGCAACTCCACCTATGTAACCAATGGAAAAAGGCTGCTCCCAACTTCATGGTAGACTGACTCAGAGTGTTTACATATGTGCCAAATCTCCTCCAAGAAATAGGTCCCCAGTGATTTCAAGTGGATAACTCCATCTTAAATGATCTAGGCAATTGCCAAATTCCTATTTCACATGATTATCTGAAGATAATTTGAAATTTCTAGATATGGAGTAACTGATAATGTAATACTAATAAGTAATCATTGAATTAAATTAGCAATACTATTCCCAAAATATACTACTGCCCAGGAATGAACATTATTCTTCTTATAGATAATTGCCTTGTGATGGGCAGTGGGAAAGAAAATGCTGAGTAAGCAATTTAAGGGTTAAAAAATAGCCTTTTCTGCAGTTATTTTATTCCATTATTACCTAGTTTGAGTTCTTGGTCATGTAGATTGTGGAGACATCTGAAATTGCTTCATCTTGTGCACATAATTCCTATTTTAGAGAGGTTTGAGAGATCATGAGGATCACTGATCTGACTAGATCCCAGCACAGTGGAATATTCCTGAAATTGCCTGTCTGAATATAGTCTAACCCTGCCTTAGATTTTGGCCATCATATTAAATTATTAAGTTATGAGAGATTAAACCAACAAAAGCACCAGATCTCTTAAAGAATAATAGAATTACCCTTTTCGCATGTTTTACTAATTGCTGATTTTTTAAAATCCAAGTATAAGACAATGCATTTATACCAATTAACTTTCATATTATTTAATGTGGTCCAATATTCTAACTTGTCATTAATAAAAGTGCAAAATAGGACAGAGCCAAGGATGTCTCAAAACTGATTATTTTTTAAGTAGCAAAATGTATTCTTTTATTTAATATGAAGACCCTATTCCCTTCTATAATTGACTTTTTCCTTATTGGTTTATGTGTTTATGCTCAAAATTTTTAATTGAGTTTTCTCCTTTCTAAACATCTTGGTAGCTTCAGTCTTTCTCACCTCTTATTTTCCCTTCCTGCTCGCTTTCTGAATACTTTCTCTTTGATTGTGGTTTCTCTGGAGGCTGGAATGCAAAGACTTCTCAGCTTACTCTCACACTGGGTAATCTTTACTTCACCATCTCCATTTTCAGCCCCAAATGAATTCTGTTAAAATATAACTGATAAAACTAATCTTAGCTGGATGCTGGGCTCTTTCCCTCAGGTTCAATGAAATGCCAAAAAGCCATGTACTCACATCACGTCCCACTTCCCTCTGTTCCTCACTTGTCTGACTGAGCCCTCCTAACACAGAATGCTGCCCAACTGTCCTAAACAGAGAAAGCTTCTGGCTTTTGTATCCCACAGATAAGAGAATAGGGAAAAACAAAAAGGCAGAATCTGAAAAGCAGGGTTGGGGAGGTGCCTGCAGATGAAACCTTACAGCCAAGGAGGAAGATGATATGAGTAATTAATCATTTCAGAGCTTATTTTACCTTGCAGAAGATGAGTTTTTAGAGACCATACTGTCCAAAAAAGCAAACTAATGGGAATTGATGAGTTAAGTTTCCAGAGAGGAAGTCTCAAAAATATATCTTCTGCCTTCTCCAAAAAGAAATAAGGAAGGATCTCAATAATAGGGGGTGCTCTGGGGGAGTGAGTTTCAGAGTTTATTTTACCTTGCAGAGTGACGAATTGCTGGAGATCATAAAGTCCACTGACTACTTTTAGAATATGGTCCTTCAACTACTTCCAAATTCATCTGGCCATCCTATTGTTTAGCTTCCATCTCTCATCTTCAGCTGTTTTGCTAAATCCAGCAATTTGAGAATAGGAAAATACTCTAGGATTTGTAGTTCAAAGGGACAAGCATTCTCTTTAAGCTCTGAAAATAATTTGGGACAATTGCAATCTGTGAAACATGATTTGATCATACCTAAGAGTTCTTAAAGAAAAACAGAGTCTGCAGAAAATGGTGAGGAGAAACAGTGAGGGGACAATATCCTCAGTGAAGCCTAGAACTTAACAAGGCAAAATGGAAAGAATCAGGAGCATAGGGGCAACAACCAAAAGGAGAAAATAAAAAGAAGAAATTGAAAGGACAATTGAGCGATAGCAGAAAAGGATGAGATTAAGATGGGCCACAGACCTTACAATCATCTGTGAAACAACTGCTATCAATTGTATTTACCTTTCCAAGAACCAAAGAAAGGATTATTTCCCAAAAAAGTCTGCTTTTTCTCTAATCTTCCCTTGACTGTTTAGCATAAACTGCTTTTTTTCTTTTACTTAAATATTTATGTATCCTGATTTTTGCCTCAAATATAAACAGCTTGGAGTTTTTCTAGATACAGGAAATTATTAGATTAGGATAGATAATCAAACCTCTATCTATATGTTGTCATTTTCCTTATGCATGGCTCTGAGTTATTGCCATTGTTCTAATAGCATTTTTGTTTGATATAAAGTCCATAAAACAGCATAGAAAAGTGCAGTGTGAAGCTAGAAATTGTAACAAAGATGAATAATTAAATCTCTATCATCTGATTGAGGGATGAAAGATGGCAAGATGGAAATATGCAGGATATACCCAAGATAGAGGAGAGGTGTGGGTCAAAAAGTTTGATAGAATCTCCATCACTATCCACCACTACTATATAAGTAATATTTATAATATTATCCTGTCCTGCTAATCCAGCAACCTTGTGAAAAAGAGAAATAAAACTAATATGATAAGAACTGTTTTAATGATTGTTCTTTGTGCTCACTTCTTCATTATCTAGTTGTTCCCTCATCCTGCTTTTACTAATTTGTTCTAAAATTTTCCAGGAACTAAAGTCAGGCTCAATGACCTATTTTTGTTTGTATAGTTTGTAACCTATAATCTCTTCCATTTTTTACATATATATATTTAATAACCCATTAATAAATGGAACAGTCTACATTAAATATCCCAGTCATGCTAGATTGTAAGAGCCAAATAGTTCAGTAGGATATAAACAGCAAATGTCCTTTGAATCCCATTGATTCTTTACTTTTTCCTTTGCTTTCCTTACTTGGTTGTTGAGATGAAAAAGATTGAAAGAATTAATGAATAAATGAAAAATCATTTCTTAAGAATTTGCTGTATGGAAAGTACTATGGTAAATACTGATGATCTGAGTTATATAGAGGAGATGACCCCAGTTCTCAAGAAGCTCAAATCTAATAGAAAATATATCACATACAGGAAACGTCAGCTGCAAATGACATACAAAAATCCTGATATCTTTAAGGTACAGCAGCAAATTAGATGTTAACGTATCTTCTTTGGTATCTTTTCCACTGATAAAATTCTATCTGCTTCTGATATTGAACCATTTGCCAATGTCAAAAGACCTTGATGGTGAGGACTTTGTTTCCTGACTCCAATACTTATGTTTGTTCAGAAGGTGGAGGTTTTAGCAAAATCACATTTCCAAAGAGATATGACTTAGTGGGTATTCAGAGTTGGGCTGGAAGTAGGAGTGATGGCCTGAGAAGCTCTGGCCTTCCCAGGATGTTTAAAGGAGAAGGGGACAAAATGGAGTTAATGAATATAACAGAACCATAAAGTAGCTCTGAAAACACAAAAAGGGCAGGGGTGGATTACCCTCAGAAGGCAACTGGTGGCACAGTGGATAGAGCTTAAAAGACCTTAATACAAATACAGCCTCAGATACTTACCAAGCCTGTGGTCCTGGACAAGTCAATTAACTTCTGTTTGCCCTAGTTTCCACAGTTATAAAATGAACATCATAAAGAATCCACATTCTGGTGTTGTAAGGAGCAAAGAGATATTTCTTTTTTTAAAAGTACTCAGTGGGGATGTGTACCAACTTGGGAATGACTGAGTAAGCTGTGGTATATGCTTATAATGAAATATTATTGTGCAATAAGAAATGATAAGTAGGATGGTTTCACAAAAACCTGATTGTGAATCAGGGTGAAGTGAGAAGAATCAGCGGAATAGTGTACACAGTAACAGCAATATTGTACAACGAAGAAATGTGAATGATTTAGCTATTCTTAGCATTACAATGATCCAACATAATCCCAAAGGACTCATGATGAGAAATGCTATCTGCCTCCAGAGAGAGAACTGATGATCTCTGAATATAGACTGAAGCATATTGTTTCTCTCTGTGTGCCTGTCTCCTCCCTCCTTCCCTCTCTTCTTCCCTCCATCACTCTCTTTCTTCCCACTTTCCCTTTTACTTTACCTTCTTCCTCCCTTCCTTTCTTCCTTCCTTCCTTCCTTCTCCTTCTTTCTTTCCTTCCTTCCTTCCCTCCTTCCTTCTTTCCTTTCTTCCTTCCCACCTTCCTTCTTTCCTTCCTTTCTTCTTTCCTTCCTTCCTTCCTTTCCTTTTTTTTCTTCCATAAAATGACTAATATGGAAATGTTCTATATATATGGCACATATATATCACCTCTATCAGTTTGCTTACTATCTTAAGGAGAAAAGAGAGAAAGGAGTAAGGGATAGAATTTAGAACTCAAAACTTTTTTTTTTAAAGAATGCTGAAAAATTGTTTTTATATGCAATTGGGGAAAAATAAAATATTATTTTTAAAAGCACTCAGAGCAATGCCTGGCATATATTGGGTATTATATAAGTGCTTATTTTATTTTCTCTTTCCCTGTAAAAAGGTTAAACATGTCTCATTCAATATGGTGTTTAGTGGAAGTAACATAGAATTTAAAGAAGTAGATTCTAGACCCAAAATTATCATGTTTGGTAAGTCACTTAACCTTATACCTCAGATATGGTGTAACCTCAACTATCACAAAAAAAAATTTAGGAGCAGGGCAAAAACTACACACACACAATTTAAAGTGCCTTGTCATATACTTGTATATACATTTAAAGAAAAGCTCTTTGGGAATCATTATGTGTGCGTACACACACACACACACACACACACACGAAAGGAAATTATCTTCTAAAATTTAAAATGCTATAGAAATTTGTAATGTTTATTCCAAATGTGATCTGGCCAGAAGGTAGAGCAATGGGTTTCATGTTCCCTCATGGTACCTTTCCAAGCTAATGATGCTAAGATGGAAATTTACTACCAAGCTTTAAACCACCAAGGACAAACAAAGCAGTTAACTCTTTGGCACCACACCCTAGTTTCCCAAGTCACTTACACCTGCTCAATCACAAACACTGCTCTCTAATTCTATGATCTAACTATTGATGGTAGGAACAAAACAGCTGCCAGTTTCCATGACATCAAAATTGAAAGAAGTTATTTCCTCATCTGGATTTTTCCCCTTTTGCAAATGTATCACTTCCCTCCTCCAAAGCATCCTGTTTCCTTTTCTTTTGTCCATCTTTCTCTTCTCTTTTACCTGTTCTCACCTCAACTGCCACTCTGTAAGCTCCAATATGGAGAATGAAATACATGCTATTTCTAAGGTCTTCTCAAAAAAATAATTTGTATATCATTTCCACTGGAGAAAGAAAAAACAAAATAAACTTACACCTAGGCCCAGAGATTGTTGGAATTGGAAAGGACCATAAAGATCCCTACTTTCATTCCACCATTCAACTCTACAATTTTGGGGGAAATTGATGGGAAAACTGATGGGAAAAGCTAAATACATTTTTAAACAAAAATCATCTCAGTTGGTCCTCACCACAACCCAAGGAGGTATTGGAAAGGTGAAAGGAATCATTTATAATTGTATATCTCAATAGAGGTAGAACCTGAGACCAGAGGATTTTCTCAAGCCATTCTATGTTCAAGAGCATAAAGGAATATCATATATCAGAATAAAGATCTTCAGAAAATGTCTCCACAGAGAAATACATGACTAGAACCCAAGGCTGCTGCTCACTAATGCAGTGTTCTTTCTATAATCCTATATTTTATCAAACAAGTCTACTAAGAGGATACAAAATGCTTCCAGACCTTCCTAAAGAGAAATGAGATGGCCTCTGACCTTACTTCATCCTTCATCCTGATTAAGTTATAACAAAGATACTAGTGCAGTATTTCAGACATATTCCTTTCTTTATGAACCCAGTGGGGAGTTTTCTTAGCAAGTAGTTTGCCATTTTCTTCTCCAGTTCATTTTATAGATGAGGAAACTGAGGCAATCAGAGTTAAGTGATTTGCCAAGGATCCCACAGCCAGAAAACATCTGAGGTTGGATTTCAACTCAGGAAAATGAGTCTTCCTGACCCCAGATGCATTATGGTGCTATCTAGCTGCTCTCTAAAAAAGCCTAATCATGATTATCACATTCATAAACACAGAATAGAAAAAGCAAAAATATTTACACTCCCTACCTTTAACCAGAGGCCAGGGAGTAAAATTTCAAAGGATGGTTGAATCTTAAAAGGTGTGAATAATAATGGAGAGCCTACCAGGTGGTGCTGGAGACAGCTGGAGCCAGCTCATCAGAATCCATTGTTAAATTTTTAGTATGAACTTAAAATGATATTGCTCTTGGGCTGTTAAAAATACTTAAATTTACTTCAAAGAACATATGAAGAAAGACAATATCTGAATACAAAGAACTGATAAATAGAAATATATATAAAAATGATTTTATATTTAGATACATATTTGTGTTTAATGGTAGCCATTTTTAGGGTGGGGGAGGGGGAGATTAAAAAAAGAAATATATGTGATAATTTTCTTACATATCTAAAAAGGAGTAGCAAGTTATACATAATAGATTTGCAGTTTCATGTGCAATTATCTTTTTTTTAATGATAGTATGTTATGGAAATGTTTGTTTTATTCCATAAATTAAAAATGAAATAAATATTTTTAATTAGTGTGAACATTTACACCTCAAAAATTAAGTAAATAATTTTTAAAATCAGTATGAACATTTATATTTCAAAAAAATTTGTAAATGCTACAAATTAGGACAGCTAAGTGATTCAGTGGCTAGAGTATTGAGCCTGGAGTCAGGAGAATTCTTCTTTCTGAGTTTAAATCTGGCCTCAGACACTACTAGCTATGTGACCCTGGGAAAATCACTTAACCCCAATTGCCTCAGCCAAAAAAAAAAAAAAGTTCTGCAAATAGTTCAATGAAAACCATGGATAAATTTATTTTTCCATCTAGCAGGGTCTTTACATACTAATCCAAGAAGTATTTACAATCTACATCTATTAAATATAATGCACTATGCATTCGTATCCCTGGGGATACAAAGAGCTTTAAAAAAATATAAATCCTTACCTTCAAGTAGCTTCTTTGGGATAACGGGAATGCAGAGCTACATCATATAAACAGATATGCAACGTAGCAATAGCTCATAATTATGTAGTGTTTTACATGCACCATCTCATATGACCCTGGCAATAACTCCCTAAAGTGTATACTATTATGGTCCTCATTTTAAAAACTGAGGAAGATGAGAGTTAAGAGTTTTAACTTTAATAGGTTTAGTGAGTTATCCAGTCACACAAAATAGTGAGAAATAGACTTCAAATTTTGGTCTTCCTGACTCCAAATCAACACTATAACCATCAGGCCATGTTCCCAATACAAATGTGACCATTTGAGAAGTAAGAGAATGCTAACAATGAGAAACATCTGAAAAGCTGCCAATAAGAGATGGAATAAGATGCTTCATCTTTAAGAAATTTGGGAATTATATAAAGAGCAAGTAAGGGACTGCATTCTTGATACAGGAATTGAAGAAATTGTGGAAGGAACAGGTAAGCCAGCTTGACAGGAATATACAATAAAGGCCATGAAAGACAGTATTGTGAATTAAATCTGGAAAGAGAAATGGGAATCATATATGTGTATGTATAAGGCAATGGTTCTCAAAATATAGTCCAGAGAGTCTTGGGGATCTCTGAAACCCTTTCAGAGGAACTATAAATTGAGAATTAGTTTTTATTTCTAATATGGTAAATATCTACAAATACAACCCACAAAAACAAAAACTCTTTGGACAGATTCTCAGTCATTTTTAAAATATAAAGATACTGAAAACCAAAGTTTGAGAAGCACTGGAAAAAGTATGACCTGTGACCAAGGGACCTTCCAACCCTTAGGCTCTTGTCGTTTAATCCAAATCATAATGGGTCATTTTCTCTTTGGTTTATTGCTCAGCTAGGAAACTCTCCAAATACAGCTCTTGTCTAGGTTTGGACTCCAGTAATTATACAGGCATTCAAGGTGACCAATACATACCTGATGGAAGATAGCCTTTATTTCATTGCTTTAGAAAATTCAGAAGATGCAAAGGACTCATAGAGCACATAGAAAAGATAACTGGAAACATAAATCATTTCATGAAAGATCCCCTCAGGAGGGAACTAAATTTGGAGGTGCCATCAAGGCAGCACTCCAATAATCCAGTGAATTCTTAGATCTCCTAGAAGGTTCTCCATAATCCCTTTTAAACTCAGAGTGCCCTCTGGGCTTTTTACTTCCCTTAGTAAGCAAATATCCTTTGGTACCACTAGATGGGTCATAGACTTCCTAAAGGACCTACAATTCCTAAATAAATTCTATAATAGTGATAGCCCAAACTTCTTGTTCAAGGCATGACTTATTGTTTCTCTTGTTGCAATGTCTTCAAGAATGATTTTTCCCTCTTAGGAGCACACTGCTCCTAAAATATTCCCTTTACAATCTAGTAAATACAATTTCCAAATTCTACAATTTGAGATTATTATTGGGGCAACGTCTAAAGCTGATGCTACCCAATAATATACCTAATACTTCTAGAAGGTCAGATTCTAGCATCTCTCCATATAGGTCATGTAGGAAATTCCTACTTAGTTTCCCGTGTGGTTTTCTTTTATAAGACTGAGTCTCCCTTTTTCAATAAGGTAGAAATGGCTCTCCCCCATCCACTAATTTCTACAGATAAACTAAAAAAAATACACCCTCACTACAAAAAAAGATGTTATTTTCTCATTTCCTCATCTTTTTTTTCAGTATCTCTGATATAAAGAACATAAATGTACCTCATTAAAATTTACAAAAATTTTAAAATAAAAAATTTTAAAATATTAAAATGTCATAAGGTTTTCAAGCTAGTTCTCTATCTATATATCCTTCTATATTTTCAAGTTATATGCTCATGTAGCCAACCACAGACACCAGATAATCTTTATAATCTATTTCTCACTAAGCTTCACCATCACTAGGTTCTGTGTCAGTCCATTCAAGAATGGTTTGGGGTTGAGAGAGTAAACTCATTGTGGTTAAGAAATAAGTAAATATCATGTATTTCCAACCTGGGCAGATTTGCCTCTCCTTAGGAAGCCCACAATTTTCCCACTCCCACTCCTGAAGCTCATCATATTCCTCCTGGATAGTACAGACACCCTATCAACTTTAATCAGAACTCCTGAGCTTAAGAGGTGCATCAACTTCAGCCTTCTTGGTAGCAGGGATTATAGTATGGGTCACCAAGATATATGTTTCTGTACATTTATCAATTTCCCATTCACATTATCTCTTATCCACTTCTTGGTCTAACCATGTCATTCTTCTATTCAAGAAGTTCTTATGGTTCCCTCTTGACTCCAAGAAAAAATATAAATTCTTCTGTTTTACATTTTCAGCTTTTTATGACTTAGTTCCAGACTGATTTTCAAATATCACAATCTATTTTCCAGTCAAAATGACCTACTTTGCTCTCAGTTCACACAAGCATCTCACCCTCCTTCTTTGTGTCTTGCTCATGTCTGGAAAGTGTTCCCTTTTCAGCTCCATATCATTTGTTCCCTATCACCTTTGAAAATTTAGATGAAATTTCCTACAGAAAGTCTATCATGATCCCCCCCAATTGCTATTGACACCCTCCTGAACATTATTTTGCATCTTATTTGTATATATTTGTATTTAGTTTTCTGCACATATCTTATTTCTACCCAGTAAATCGCAAACTTCTTGAGATGAAGGATTGTTTCATTTTTACCTTTGTGTTCCCAACACCAAACTATGCTTTATCCAAAGAGGCCACTTCAAGCTCATAGAAAGGCAGTGGGAACTTGGGGTCCAGAGACTTTCAGATCATTTAGGCAAGCACTTGAGTTTATCTTGTGTTCCTATCAAAAGTTGACATAAAAGTACTTCTGAAGCATATAGGGGAAGGAGAAATTTTCTTCTCCCAATTGATAGACTTTGTGATAATGGTACAAAAGAACACACCAAAATGATTTTATGAAAAGGAACCATCTAAAACAATCTAAAAGTAGGATAGGTGGCAAGACCCATTAGGGTACATTTTCTTTAGAGTCACAGGCAACCTATCATCTTAGATCAGTCCCTACTGCTTTAGAAAGGGGCAGGAATATGAACTGGCCATGTGATTTGATTAACACAAGGAACCCCTAGACAAGAAAACTCCCTTTACTGATGTGAGTCAGTATCTTCTCCACAATTTACAATCTTTAGGGTTACACAGAATGCTGAGAGGTGAGGTGATTTGCTCAGGATCACTATGTACATGAAAAGAAAGACCTGAAGTGAGGGCTTCTTTGTTCTAAGGTAGGTCCATCTAGTATGCCATGTTCCATCTTGATCCTATAATCCTAAATTTAAAACCAAGTGAATCAAACATGGATCCCACAATAATAACATTTCTAATTAATAACCATTTAAAGTAACATAATGAGGCTTTTGGATTACAGATTTTTGAACTGCAAAGAAAATCAGAACCTAACCTCCTCTTTTTACAGATAAGTAAACTAAGGCCCAGAGATATGGAGCAAGATTCAGATTTTAACCCAAATACTCTTACTCCAAACCATTGCTCTTTCTATTATATCATGTGTCCATCTTAAATTGGGAACATTAAAACTAGTTCAATCTAAAAGAATACATTTTTAAAGAATTCCAAACATATTAATGGTCTTATCTCATTAATCCTCCTGGGGCCTGAATGATTTTAAACAGCATTGGCAGGCCATTGGACCTGGAGTTGATAAACCAAGATTATAGTTTCTGCTGCACCTAACCTAGTGCTATGACTTCAAATACATCATTTTTTGTCTCTTTTTGTGTCAGTTTTCTCACTCCTCAAATGAGGGGATTAGACTAAATGATATCTAAGGCTTATTACAATTATGTGCTTCTATAATATCTCTAGATGAATCAGAATGCTGGTAGATGTGAAAGGTTTATAGTATCACAAAAAATTGAATTGATTTCATAGCAGAGTAATGACTAAAGGGCAGGATCGGTCATCCAAAAAAAACATTTAAAATACACAACTACAAAAGTAACACAACAGAGGAGCAGATGACAGGTGGTTTAGGAATGAGGACTTATAACCTAAGTCCAACCATGATTTATTTCCAAAGCTATTCCCATTTGTCCACACCATACAAATGCACACATGTCTGAATGGGGAGAACGAAATGATGGAGAATTCCCTTCCCCCTTCTGCAGACAGAGAAAACTGAGCTTCAGAGTAAATAACAAAAAATCAGAACTAGAATAGCTGAGGGTACTGGGCCAACAAATGGTGACTGAAGTTCAACCAAGGCCAATGTAATTAGGCTGGAAGGGAGTATCCACAAAGGGATTGGATTGAATAGGAAAAACAAGCACCTAGCTGACTGACAGAGAAAAGAAATACAGGATTATTTTCAGTGAAATCTCTGGATCCATTGCTGCAGTATTATAAATTATAGGAGGTATCAAGAAATAAGAGATAGATAATTTTTATTCTGTATTTTCCAAATTAAATAATGGATAGAATCCCTGTAGATTCTAGTTCATTGGGAAATACACATATAAGGCATTAACCAGAATTCTAGGTGTATATAGGGCAATCCAAATGACATATGATACCTTCATATAAGGTTTGAACAAGTCCCATGATCAGGCCTCTCCCAAAATAGCACCAATGATCATGATCAGAAACTGTCCTATAAGTATCTGTAGGACCAGAGCAATGGTGGAAAAGGTCTTCATGGTATAGCAATATTTTATTTTAAAAAATTTAATAGTAGAGAAATATTCAAATTTGTAGCTGATAGAGGTATCACACACAGCATGAAAAATATGGAAATATATTTTGAAGGATTATACACATTTAACCTATATTGGATTGCTTACTGTCTTGAGGAGGGTGCAGAGAGAAAGGAGGGAGAAAATTTTGGAACTCAAAATCTTACAAAAATTAATGTTGAAAACTATCTTAGCATGTATTTGGAGAAATAAAATATTATTGAAGGAGAAATTATGAAGCTGGTCTAGATGACGTCTCATGTCCCTTTTTAGTGTTAACTCATCTATGAGCTATTGAAAAGACAAGGTTTTCTTAAGATGAGAGTGTGAATGTTGGAAAAACAAGTTATTGATTCTGAGAATTTTGCTTTGATCCCAGTCCTAAATTTCAGGGCTACAAATCAAGCACCAAAAAAGGATACCTCGTATGATTTATCTATACTAGAGATCATCCGTCAGCAAATACAAATTCCAGGAGATTGTCAGGTCTTAATTTGTTCCATCTCCATATGTTTGCTGTTATCATTCTAACTTTTGCTCAATCATCCCTGATACAAGTCCTATAGCTTCTATTTCTCCCAATCCAGAAACTTTCGGCCAAAAGTCCTATAGCTTCTATTTCTCCCAATCCAGAAACTTTCAGCCAAATCCTGAAGATTCAAGGCTTTGGGAAAACAAAAGCTTAAGAACTTTCATTTACACTGGGAAAAATAGGACTGGAAAATTGGATTGATTTACTTATGAGAAAAAAAAATAGAGATTTAATAGTTATAAACAAAGCACTAAATGCATCTGCCAGGAAGGATTGTAACAACGTAAGAAATTTTAGGCTATAAGGGATCTTAATGTCTTCTAATCTTCTAATTATTCATGGAATTTATTATTCCATGTATAATGTTCTCCTGTGTGCAATGGAATAAGGAAATAGATTCATTGAGATTCCATGACTAATTCAAAGTCATGAGAAAAAAGTAGAATTTGAACCCAGTTCCAGAGCTGTCCTTTTTTTTTAATCTTACACCACAATGCCTCTCCAACTTGTATTACAAAGCTGAACAAGGAATAATGAGGAATACAGAATCAATCAACTCAGGGAAAGAGGAATGAATTTTTATGTCTCCTGTCAGAAATTTGAAAGTCATTACTAAGGGGAATAGATCATAGGCATCTATCCACAAGCATGCCCCTGAGATTTCTAGGAGAAAACAGCCAAAAAGCCATTCTACCTGCCTCTCTACAATCCCAGAGAGGCAGGAGGGGTGCCTCTTATCATCATTCTCTCATTTTCCTCTAGAATTTGGCAATGAGTAGACAGGCAGAGCACACAGCTGTGTCCCATGCAGAAGGAGAAGCCAAGTGTCATTGTCTATCTGACTGCTCTCAGCAGCCGTGCTCCCTGGGGCAATAAGGTCATGTCCAATTTTCTCTGGTCTGATGTTTCAGAGGCTCTTGTCATCTCTTGTTCAGAGCAAAAGAAAATAAATAAATAAAAGGGACTGGGCCTAAATAGATAACTTAGTCTAGGCAGAATAGGCAGAAGGCAGAACCCACAAGGAATGGACAGGGAGAATTAGAAGGTAATAAATTGGAAAATGCCCCCCTGCAAATGCCTTTCTATTATGAAATCTTTCATCAGACATACATCATTTATCATCTTCAAAGTTAATACAAGGAAATAGAATTGACAAGCAGAGGTAATAGATTTCAAGAAAACATATGCTCTGAGTTAAAAGCGACCTTAATTTATATCTACTTTAATCCCTTTAATTTCACAAAAGGATTTTGCTGAAGATAAAAGTGACTTGCTCATAGCCACACAAATAGCAAAATCAGACTTTGAATCAGGGCCTTCAGGTCCAAATCTGTCTCTTCCCAGAGTACCAGATTCCTTCTCATAATCCAATAGCAACAGTTCTTAACTATGCTATAGCCTGGTGAAGCTCAAAGACTTCTATTCAAAAATACTGTTTTAATAGAAATTAAATAAAATATATAATATTACAAAGGAACAGTTAAGAACCCCTATTTTATAGATATGTACACTACTGAAGCTGGGGGGGGGGGACATTTGAAAAGAGCTAATTTGGTGTCCTCCTCCCCTTTTATCTCTTCTTTCCCCATCCATTTCTCAGCTACAAGCACTCAGCATCTGTATGCTTTCATGAATAGTCTCCTCTGATAAGGAGGAAAGGAACCAGAAAAATTAATTTATACTACTGTGATAATGAGTCAATATTGAATTCCTCCCAGTAATACTTGGATTTTTAAAAATAACTGGAGCGGTATTATTTAATCTTATTGTTTAATTTTTTGTTACATTACTTACTTATTTTTTGTTTGTTATTGTTTAGTAATTAGATACTGTATCCCTACTAGTAGAATTGTAGATACCATTAGATATTTTGCAGCAAGGTGGCCTATTCTGGAAACATTTTAATCAAACCAAAGCATCTACCACACAGCTTGTGCCTTTCCTTGTTTACTTTGGGAGCGTCCCTCAGAAATTAGGGTTTTACTTGGAAAGACCACATGCACTGATGCAAAGTGAAGTGAGCAAAACTGGGAAAAAAATGTACACAGGAATTTGGGCAATGCTGTATGAGGATCAATTGTTAATGACTTGATCTTCTCAGGAATACAATGATATAAGACAAATCCAACAGACTCATGATGGAAAAAGCTATCCACAACCAGAGGAACAACTAATGGAGTATGAAAGTAAATCAAAGCATACTATTTTCACTTTTTTTTTTAATTGTTTTACTTGATTGACATATAAAATCTACATAAAATTGCTTGCCATCTCAGAGGAAAGGAAGGAGAAAGGGAAGAAAATTTGGAACTCAAATTTTTATATAAAAAAGTGAATATTTATACTGAACAAGAAAAATAAATAGTTGTCTATGTTTACACAGGGATCAGGAGTTTGGTTTTTTCCTAAAGTGGTTGTTTTTCTAATGAGGTATTATTTACATAACAAATGGTATAAATTGTATTTATGTCTATTTACTTGCTCCCAAAGCTAACTTAATATTTGTAAAGGCTAACACATAGTAGGTGCTTAATGAAGGCTTATTCCCTTTCTTCCCCCCCCCCCCACCTTTTTTTAATGTTCACTGATTTTAACCATGCTCCATATACCGGGAACCATAAAACCACCATGTCAGACTACTTACCATGTGAGGGTAAATCAGTTGACCACTACCCTGGTCTCTTTTGACGTTTTATTTTATTTTATTTTTAATTTATGAAAGTATTAACAAAGCACAACTTTAAAAAGGTAATTTGACATGAAATTGCGAATCTACTATGCATAACTTGCTATTCCTTTCAAATATATAATAAAAGTAACAGATAAATGTTTTTCTTCTCCCCCATTAGGCACACACACATACACACACATATATATATGTACACACATATAATGATTCCATCTAAATTCTATTTATTCCTTTGACAAATTTTGTGATTTTTTGTGTTTTAATTTAAATTCTTTATTTTTTAAAGAATTATTTGCTAATGTGAAATATGGAAGTATGATCTCCCCTTCCTTCCCTTCTCCCCATTATTTTGCAGGAAATTAAAAAGATGGTTGAGTGCCATATTCACTATGGGCTGCTCTCAGCTGCTCTCATCTTTTCAGTTTAATTTGCAAAAGGCTTCACTGGCACAGCCCAAAGGCTGGCCCTGCAATTTGGATAATGCCAGGGAGCTGAAATTACCAAAATGGAGAATAGAAAATCACATGGGCTTCTGCAGATGGGAAGCCCATTCCCAAAATAGTAATTCCAGTTTAGTAGAATCTGGATTGTTCCATAGCCAATCGCCCACACAGGGTTTCAAGGACAGCCTTCAGGTCGTCCCCTACTACTGAAGGCTCCCTCCCCCTTTACAATTCCTCCTGCCTAATTTGGCCTCTAGCCAAATGAGCCCTTTGCAATTACTTGCTTTCACTGGGCAGTATTTCTCCTATGAGTGGATTTGCAAATCCTGTTTTACCTCTTCCAGGTGATCTACCTTAGCCAACCAAATAGGTGGTTTATAAAGTATCTCTGGGCTAGGTGCTTAAATCAATAGGGTGGAAATGAAAACTTAGGATATGGTTCCTGACACTGAGAATCTTATAATTTTTGTGGAAAGATAATATGAACATATGAAATATAGGGGAAATATAGAATTAAGCTCTAAGCTGTGTGATTTATACTCATTGCTCTGATAGGAGGAGGGAAATAGAATCAATAAGGTTTGGAGAAATTGAAAGAGTTGAGGCTAGAACTGAATGTTGAAAGACGGATAGGAACTGAATAGTAGGACAGGAAAGGAAAAAACTCTGGTGAAGGAAGAAACCCAAACAAAGAGATAGAAACTGAAAGAATTGCAGAATTCAGACTCTAGCTCTGCTATTGACTATGTATGTGAATAGAAACCAGGTGACTGTATCCCTGGTCTTCATCTATAAAACAAAAGGGCAGACCTGGATTATGTCTGAGGTTGTTTCTTCAAGGTCTAACTCTGGGGATGTTTGTGGAACAATGAGGAGGCAGGTCTTTCTATTGCACAAGGTGGGTATTGGAAATTCCATAATACATAAGATTAGGGCCAAGTAAATGCAGGGAATTGAAGAATTTAAATGTGAGGGATTGGGAGTAATAACAATAATAGCTGACATTTATGTAGTACTTTGATATAGATTATTGATCCAAAGGTTTTGAGCAGGGAAGGACCAGAAAACAGCGATGCTTAAGAAAGAATAGTCCAAAAGTGATATGAGATAAATTGCAAGGAAGGATACATAAAGAAAAGAACATGAAAACTAAACTATTTCAAGTCTACAATGTTAATATTCATGTTTAATAATCTGAGTGTGAGATTCTCCCTAATTCTTTACCTTTCTTGTGTCATGGATGCCCCAAGTGGACTTCATCTCAAAATTAGGAAGAGAGATTTTTTTTTTAATGTATGCAATTAAATATATAAGATTATAAAAATATATAAGTAAAGCAATTATAGTCAAATACATGTAGTAGCATTAAAAAAAAAAAAAAAGTTCACAGATCTTACGTTAAAAGTCTTTATCCTAGGCTATGATTAGCTTCTCCAGGAAACCCATTTCATTTAAATTAAACTGGGATATATGAGTTTCTGTGGTCAATAAATCAATAAGCATCTAGTAAGTGCCTACTATATGTCAGGCATTATGCTAGGCACTGAGAATCCAAAGACAAAAAGGCAATAATCCCTACTTTTAAGGAATTTACATTCCCTCAGGAACAAGTGTAGAAAAAATTATGGAAGCAATGTTTATTATCATCCCTCTTTCAATGCTTCCACACTGTTAATGTCTCCTAAATTTTGGCACTCCCTACCCCTTTTTTGACCTTCCAATTGGCCAGAGCTCTCATATTAGCTCCCAGAATCTAGAACCAAAAGATCTTCACTTTGTCCCCAGATCCTTCTCTGTCTTGTGTTCCCATGTGATAATGGGAGAAGCAATAGGAGGAAGACATGAAAAAAGCACAGAAGTGAAAAGGCACAAATTATATTCAGAGAAAATCCAGAATCTCACCTGGACTAAAGGAGAGGATTCGTGGAAGGAAATAATAAGATACATGTTCAGGGCACTTACTACAGTGCCTGGTACATAATAAGCACTTCATAAATGCTCATTGACTAAGAAGTAGGTTGAGATAGATTACTTTGCACATTAAGCCAAAGAATTTGGGACTTTATAGGCACTGGGGAGTCATTGAAGACTTTCAAGCACTACTAATTTGTCTCCCAATACCAAACTAACTTTCCAAATGTAATACAAAAATGATACATTTGCAAAGTTAATTTGGCAGTAACATTGAAGATAGATTAAACAAGGGAGAAACCGGAAACAAGGATACTGTTTAAAAGACAACTGTAATTATCTAGACATGAAGTGATAAGCAACATCATCCAATTAAGATGGTAAAGATGGACATTGAGAAATGGAATTGAGAAAGAAGGAAAAATTGAGAGGACTTGGAGACTGAAGGGAAGAATGAAGACAAGGAAAGAATCAAAGATTTCAAGCCTAGGTCCTCACAACCTGGACCCTTCCTACCTTTCCAGAATTTTTATGCTTTATTCTCTTCACTGTCTAACTTATAATTCCTTTTCTCACCTCTTACCTTTCTCCTAGTAGTCTCCCATGTCTGGAATGCTCTGAGGAAGTAAAATGTCAATGAAGGTAGGTGGGGTTGAGGGTCAAGGTTACAGGTGAAGGAAAATTAGAAGACACTCCTACTGAGGTAGGAGGTAGGAAAGAGAGAGGATGGATGACAAAATAGATATGTTGAAACAAAGGTGGAAGAAAAATTACATGTTGACATCATACACCTGACATCTTAATTTTCTTGGTAAAACAGGAGATGAGTTAACGTCATCTTCCATGAATGTAGGAGAAGGACATAATGTTGGACCATGATGAAGAATGGAGAAATTTTGGAAAAGTTGTTGTGTGGAGTGTGCTGAAGAATCAACAGGTGGTGACTAATAGGATTGTCAAGAAATGTTAAGTGCCCGATGAACAAGGTAAAATTAGTCAAATATGAATTACAATGAGCTGAGACAGTCTAGTGTTATTATTTTCTCCCACAACAATCTGTGGGCAATATTTGTGTTGTAATAAGGGCTTTTTCTAGATAAATTTGAAGAAGTGGTTAATGTGAAAATGAACAATTCCTTCAGGATTATAAAAAGGTGCTTTTAGACTAGGACCTATCTTTCAAGTTTTTGGATTGAAGGAAAATGGTTGCCTCTTCTATCTCTGCAAATGATACCATAGACTTAGAGCTGGGCACTTTATGGGTCATCTACCCTATCTGCCTTGAAAAAAGACCCTAAATATATCTGAAAAAATGTATTTTGAAAATTCATACAGATAGTTAAATGTTAGAGCCAAAATTCAGACTGGTTTCTTTTGATTCTTTCCAATATATCATATTCTCCTATAAAAGTCATGCTCCTTCTCCCAGCAAGAGAAATTTAAGGTAACAGATGTTCCTTATTTTTCCATGAAATCATCCAAATAGGAAGAAATTCATGGCACAGATAAATCTATAGCACCATATTTTGAACAAAATTATAGTTACCCACAAACCCCTTCCTTGTTCCCCAGTCCTGCCTCCTACACTTGACTAAGTCACAGTTTAAGCGACTATCCAATGGAATATAATTCATGGTATCTTCTGTAATGTCTGGGATTCCTTATACAGGAGATTGGGCAACTAGGTGGCACAGAGGAGAGAGTACTAAGCCTAGAGGCAGGAAGACCTGAGTCTTATTAGCTGTGTGACCCTAGGCATTGTTTGCCTCAGTTTCCTCATGTGTAAAATGAGCTGGAGATGGAAATAGCAAACCATTCCAGTATCTTTGTCAAGAAAACCTCAGGTGGGGTTATAAAGATTCTAAAGTGACTGAACAACAACAAATGTAGGAGATTCTCTTTCCTGAACAGATATTCACCAGAACTCTCCATCAGATCATAGGATCGAAAAGAAAAAAAAGAAAGAAAGAAAGAAAGAAACTTCAGGGAATATGCAATTCAGTGACCACATTTAGAAGATTTGAAAATCAAAGTCCATAGAGATAAACTGATTTGTCCAGATACTTTTTTATTAAATGTGTATGCTCTTTAAAGTTATCCTTCCCAGAATATCCATTTGGGGGAAAAGCCCCAAACTGCGCATTCCTGATTCTCCAGGCTACCCTATCATGCCTCAGCTGCCTTCTTACTTTTCTCCTTAGGACTCCTTTCCCCATTGGTGAGTTCTTTATTTAAGAGAAGGATCCCAAATCAGGTGTTCCTGATTTTCTGAATTTAGCTACCAAGTTCCTTACCTGATACTTCCTCCCTTAGTTGTTCTTCCTCTCCCATCCCTGGTTTTTAGTTCTACTTTTGTATTTTATCTCCTCCGTTAGAATGTAAGCTCTGTGAGGGCAAGAACTGTCTTTTATTTTTATTTGTATTTGTATTCCCAGAATCTATCTCAGTGTCTAGCCTATCATAATGTTTGATTATTGCTTGCTGCTTATTGACCAAGTATGCAAAAATAATGAAGAGTACTAAAATTGCAATCAGGAAATCTGTTGAATTCTATCTTTGCCAATTGGTAGATAAGTAAGTCATTTAACCATTTAAAAGCCATAGTTTCCTCATCTGTAACATGAAGAGGTTAAATAATTGCTAATGGCTCTTCCAACTGCAAACCCTTTGGTCTTAGGAGCTTGGATTAGAAGGTTTCCATATCAATTCCTTTTCCTAGCTTTGACCTTACCCTCCAGATTTCAGACATCAAAAGGCCTTGCAACTCCCCTACTTAATACAGAGTTAACTTAGGGGCTCATACATCTCTAACAGTTCTCTTTGATAGTCAACTATTGAAGAAATTCCCAACAAAAACAGAATTCTCAAAGTCCTTCCTGCCTGCCTGCCCAAAGGGCAGAAGCAGGATGAGAGGGAAAGTAAGCCAAATATGGAGTCTCTCTTAAAGAATTTTTATAAACATATAGTTTTAGAAAGTGAAACGGAAATGAAAGGAAATTAAATAAAATACTCAAGGTCACAAAGTTTATCCATTATTAATCACAGTTAGAAGGTAAATTTCTTAGTTCTTCATTAAGTTCTCTGACTCATGGATATTTTAATTCAATTTAATCCAATAAGTATTTTTTAAGTATTTACTATTTCAAGGGATATTCCATGGGAAGACACGAAAATGACAATAAAGGATCATAGATCTTAAGCTAGAAGACCCTTTCTTTCACAGGTAAGGAAACCTTGAGCCAAAGACTAAAATGATTTGTCCAATGGGACAGAGGTGATAAAGGTAAATGCTCTGATTCTAAAATCAGTGATTCCTTCACCTTCTTGTCCCTACCAGTCTTACCTGAATTCTGATAGTGTACCCAAAAACTTCAGTTTTCTTCAATAATAATTCCCCAAACTGAGGAAGTAGAGCTAGCTGATATCATCCTAGAGAACTTAAGGCAATCCCAGAAGGGCACACCTTGTAATCTATCAGGAAAACCAGTCAGTCCCCAAGATCCCTCATTGTTTATCTAAATGGCTAACCTAATCATGGTGTGGCCACAAGGAGTGATATTTGGGGAGAAAAAAATGCATTGTTTCATCTTCCAAAAGAAGGAAATATACACCAGCCTAGCAAAGTTGGGTTAAAAAAAATCCTAGGACAAATTTCTAACAAAGGGCTGGCATTTGGCCAGTGGGAGAACCATTCTTTTTCCCTATGCCCTTCCAACAGGACACAGGGTTTGGGCACCCATGGAAATTCCCCATACATTACAGAAAAATCTCTACTAATTCAGAATTTGTGATCATTTGTCCTAGCTGAGTTAGACTCCATTGCTAGTTATCTTTGTAGCTGTCAATGTATTTAGAAGAGATTCACAGAGTCAACAAGATCCCAAAAGATAGTTTTACCTACCTAAGTGAACAACAGGCTTTTCATGACTTGAAAACTTGTTTTTAAGTGGCTGCTATTCATAAATGAATACTTTCTATTCATTAGTAAATCCACAGGCTCCATGTAAAGGAAATATTTTATGAACCATTAGCACATAGGAACTGGAGTGGGAAGGAACCATGTAGGTTCTTGAGTACAGTTCTGACATTTTGTAGTAGAAAAAATGAAGGTCCATATAGAGGTAAAATTATTTATCCCAGGATATAGTTAAAACTAGAAGATCTGGAATTCAAAACCAAGCCATTGGACTCCAAATACAGGACTTAAAAAAAATAACAAAACATTTAATTGGCAGTGTTATGAAATTTAGGATATTTATCTCAGTATCATATTAACTTCTCTGGCCTTAAGGAGTAAAGTATAGTCCATTCTTACTTAACTTAAGATAATTATTTTAAAAAGATTTTTAATATGTTTCTTTACCCCAAATATCTTATTTTACCCAAAAATGGTTTTTTATCCAAAAAATATCTTCCATTTGAAATTTTTGTTAATCCAGACTAGCCCCTATTATTTGGATTTAGTTTTATGACATTTCTTCTTTCGTTTTTCCTTTCACTTAGACATTTCCTAGAGACTGGTCAACAGATCAAAGAGGAAGAAAGATTATGGAAGGGGATCTTCTTAAGGCCTCTCAAAAGACACAAGTCACTTTGAGGTGAGAAAATTAGATGATGTTGGATAAGACTGGATAAAACACACATTTGGACCTCTGGCACCACACTGGGCTGATGGAAAAACATGTTAAATGCAATCACCACCCTCATAGAGATGTCTAAATTCTATATAGAGTTATATATATTAAGTGAAGCAATTGTGCTATGACTATAATAGCAATCTGATCTGGAGCCAGGAAAAATCGAGGCCAAATTCGGTCTTTGCTACATATTGGTTATATGACTCTAAGCAAGTCACTTAACTTCCCAGCATCCTCAAAGAGTTTACAGTCGAATAAGAGAGATAACATGTAAAAAACTACCTACTAGCAAGATATACACAGGGTAAATTAGAGATAATCAACAGATAATCAAGCATTAAGAAACATCAGGAAAAGCTTGCACCCAAGCTGGGATTTAAAGGAACCCAGGGAAATCAGAAGACAGAAATAAAAAGAGGAAAGATGGGGTATATCCAGTAAAAATGTTCAGTTTGAGAGAGGCAGGAACCTCATGGAAGTCACTGCCACTGGAGAGAATGCACAAAGAAAGAAAAAAATAATTATAATTAACAGGTAGAAGCCAATTGGGTAACACTGACCAAAAACTATGCCTTCTGAACAAAAAGAGAGGAATATAATAGGAAACAACCCCTAAAAGAAAGAGGGGAGTGTCAAAGAAAGGCAGAGGCAAAGGATATAAATAACCATCATGTCATGGGAAAGGAACTGTATTGGCTATAAGTCCAGGCGTGGTTATTGATTTGTTCTGTGATTTTTTGGACAAATAACTATTCTCTGGATTCAGTTTCCTCACCTGTAAAAATGAGAGACTTAGCTTAGATCAGTTTTATAAGCTTTCCATATAAAGATCAATGATTTTTGAAGTTAGGCAGTGGGACAATAGAAAAATATATTTTTGACTGATCCCAGGTCAAACTGTGGAACAGATGAAAGTTGTCATCAGTGCTCCCTTGAATTCTTTTTCCATGGCTTTTCTGTCATCAGCACTCTCAGTCTCTTATGGCTATTTAGGGCTACCATTTTACCACATGTACCCTGCCTGAATAGATTCCCATACTCATCAGAATTTATCACTTCTACATCCCATTTACCCAGAACTCAGAATTTTCCTTCTCTCTCTCTATTAAACAATTCCCACCATTGGCTTAATGTGCTACCTCTCCAAGGACTGAGTAGTTGCATTACAACAGTAGCTGATCAGATAAAAAAGAGCTCTGCTCTATTGATGGAATTTCAGGTACTATAATTTGCCATCTGGGCACAGGATTTATTTTTACAAAGGGGCCCTGGTGACCTCAAATTTTATCATATGACCCTTTTTCATGTACTCATAGGGTCATCCTTGTCTATGAAAACAATGAATTTAAATCCCCTGAGGCCAGATCATAACTTGTTTCATTTCCTGCTAGGCAACGATTGGCCCTTGCACATATCCCAGAAAAGAATTCCTATGAGACTTTCTGTATTTTATTTGTTTGTGGGTTTGTTTTTTTTTTTGTTTTTTTTTTTTAACAAACTACTCCATTTAGTGTTTAGATCATTATCTCCATTGATTTAAAGTTGTGGTGCAAAGTATGTGACTTATTTTGAACTTTATTTCTTGTTTTTTATTGGAATTTACCCTTTTGCTTGTTGTAATTTTTAAAGGAGTATCACTTTCCCAAGAATGATTTGGCCATGATCAAGTCCCTTGTTTTTTTTTTTTTCCATGACTTTAATCTCCATCTGTTTTTAAATGTAAGCCTGTAGGAAAATAGGAATAAATAGATAGGGATTTTCCTTTCCACTAATAAGTCATCTGCAATGTGCCTAGAGCATGGGCCAACAGACCCCTATGATGGACTGCAGCCTGTGTGCTTGAGGCCATCCTCCACGCTTTAAGGTCCTGGGAGATTAGTCATATCACTGGAACAAGTTGTCCAGAGTGAGAGTCGATTTCATAATTCTTCAAGATGGCATTCATAAGAGTCTACCGTGATATTAAAGAAGAAGAGAGGAAAACAAAAATCAAAACTGGGCAATAGGTGGCACTGGGCTGAAGATTCAGAACAGCACTAGCCGATTTGCTCCCAATGTGAGTTCTGTAACATGGCAAGAACCCAGAGGACACATTCTGACACTATTGCTTCTTTATCTGGCAACAGCTGAAAGAAGACATTCTCTTTCCCTTGGAGAATTAAAGGTATGCACCTTTGTCTAAGTAGCCTGAATGATCTATCTCCCAATCAACAGCAACAACAGACATTCATATATATTTTAAATATATATATATGTATATATATATATATCTGTGTTTTAAGGTTTATAAAGCATTGATGTACATCTTATTCACAACAATGTTATAAGGTAAATATTAAAGGTACTATACCCATTTTATAAATGAGTAAACCAAGACTCAGAGATGAAGGGTGGCCAGACAATTAGTAAATGTAATATATGAGAGTTAAATTAGTCTTCCTGCCTCCAAGTCAGGTCCACTGTACCCCATGCCATATCATTCAGTAAATTAAAAAGAGGATGGCCCAACTGCTACCACATGGAGCCCCACTATCTTAACTATTTAGCTGGGGGGAGGATCTTGTCTTTCATTGGAAATGCCAATATTAGTATTCAAGATACTGGTTGCTTTTGTACTACTTTTCTGATGAGAAAACTTACTTCTGAGCTGTTTCCTTCCACGTGATCTAGCAAGCTAAATGATCACATAAATCATGGGAGTATGAATATCCAGTCAATGTTGACAGCCTAGGGAAATCACATTATCATAGATGAAGGGTTCTCCAAATAAAAAACAAGTACTATATGAGGAATCCAGAATCTTGATCTTCCTTGGAGAAATATCCTGGAAAAATATTACTCTCCTTTTAGCTTAAGTGAAAAGCCCATCCTGTCTGGGTAATTGAAATGAATCACTGATGATCTGGTTCAAGACATTTTCTTCTATCCACCTTTATGCAAAAATGGTAAAACCTTTGTACACTCTCTAACTTGGATTTTAAACAACGCTCTACAAAATATTATACTTCACATCCTCATAACCAAAATGAAAATTTGATTGAAACACTTAGCTGGCTACTCCAGCACATGGGTTCTAGTAGCTGAAAGTAAACAACTATAGATCCTAAAATTGTCTTTGCTTCTTAATGAACTCTTATGGCCTCAGTCATTTGATTGATACACAATCAGACTTTCTAGCAAGTAATTTGTGTAGGAAGTCAAATAAAGAATAAACAAATAAAAGATGAAAACTCACTTTGGAATGTTAAACTTAAATAATAAAATAAGACCTGAATTTTGTCCTATAGAGATCCTGGATACTGTATGCAAACTATATGTTCATACTCTTTCTCTTTGTAGGCACAAGAATTCATAGAATTCATTGAATTGGATAATTTAGAGAAAAAACATGGGAGATCCTCTGTGGGGGAGAGGGGGTGTTTCACTGGGATTGGTATATATAGAGTTCTGAGAAGATTCTAGTCTCTTACACATATAAACATAGATGCCTCCATTTTTTTTCCTCTCCAAAACATTAAATTTTGAATATTCTTGGAATTCTTGGACCTAAGAGCTGAGCTGTTTTTCTGAGGTGTTATAAAAGAGATGACATAATTCAATAAAGGAAGCTTATTCCTTTTTTTTTTTTTTTTTTTTTTTTTTTTTTTGTAAATGATCTTTTATATACGATAGTAGGTACCATGGAATTAACTAGTTCCTAAAACAGGAAACTCAAATCCCAAACCTAAAGAGAACCAACTTCGAGCATGGATTAGTTGGAAAAGGTCTAAGAGATCAGCCCTGCTAACTATATGGTCAAGATGTACCAGCAACACAATAGAGCTGCCTCAAAAGCTAACACAATACTACATTTCTTTAAAAGAGGTAGTGAGTGAGGGAATTAAGAGTTCCTCTGTATCCTGCCCTGGTCAGATTATATCTGGTCACTGTGTTTTAGGAAAGACTTTGATAAGATGAACCAAATCCAAAAGAGAGAGAACAGAGTGATAAGGAATGGAAAATTATGTCATACAAAAACTAGTTGAAGGAACTGGGTTCTCTAGAAAAGACAAAACTTAACAAGATACCAGAAGCTGTTTTGATGTATTTGAAGGCCTGTCTATGAGGAAGAGGATTGTTCTGCTTCAATCTAAAGAATGGAACTCTACAGGGACAGGAGATCCTTATATACTTCAACAACAATACTATATGATCAATTCTGATGGACCTGGCCATCTTCAGCAATGAGATGAATCAAATCAGTTCCAATAGAGCAGTAATGAACTGAACCAGCTAAGCCCAGCGAAAGAACTCTGGGAGATTACTAAGAACCATTACATTGGGAATTCAATGTAATTGATTCAATGATTGGGCATTCAATTGATTCAATGTAATCCCTATATTTTTGCCTGCCTGCATTTTGGATTTCCTTCACAGGCTAATTGTACAATATTTCAGAGTCCGATTCTTTTTGTACAGCAAAATAACTGTTTGTTCATGTATACTTATTGTATATCTAATTTATACTCTAATATATTTTAACATCTACTGGTCATCCTGCCATCTAGGGGAGGGGGTGGGGGGAAGGAGGGGAAAAATTAGAACAAAAGGTTTGGCAATTATCAATGTTGTAAAATTACCCATACGTATAACTTGTAAATAAAAAGCTATAAAAAAAAAAAAAGAATGGAACTCAAAACAAGGAGTAGGAAATTCAGGGAGGCTATTTCCATCTTAGTAAAAGAAAAAAATAATTAGGGCAGCTAAATAAAACAGTAAATAGAGCAATGGCCTTGGAAACAGAAGAACCTGAATTCAAATTTGACCTCAGACACTTAAACTTTACTACTTGTGTGAGCCTGGGCAAGTCACATAACCTCAATTACCTCACCAAAAATAAAAAGAAGGAAACAAGAAAGGAAGAAAGGGAGGGAGGGAAGGAGGGAGAAAGAAGAAAGAAAGAAAGAAAGAAAGAAAGAAAGAAAGAAAGAAAAACAAAGGAACGAAGGAAGGAAGAAAAAGGAAGAAAGAAAGGAATGAAGGAAGGGAAAAAAGGAAGGAAGGAAGAAAAAAGGAAGGAATGAAGGATGGGAAAAAAGGAAGGAAGGAAGAAATGAAGAAAGAAAGAGGAAGAAAGGAAGGAAAGAAAAAGAGAAAAATCTCCTAATGGTTAGAACTGCCCAATATGGAATGAATCTATTTCTAATCGGGGATAGATCCTGTAATACTCTAAATATCAGCTCAAAATGTCTCATGAGTCTAGTGGGTAATGGTGTTATAGAATCATAGATTTATTGAATTAGAAAGAAGCTTAGAACATTAAAAGCCAAAAATCTCATTTGCAGAATAGATGTATTGCTCCATATCACAAAGATTATATTGTAGCAGAATCAGGACTAGAAAACTGGTCCTGACTCCTTTCAGTTTTCTATGTTTTATTTCCCTTTGTGCCATCTTGGGCCCATGGGAAAAAAATAACCTTCCCATCACTCCTCTACTGTTCATCCTCCCAACTTAGGATCAAGAGTTTTAAAACTCTTAAAACTTAAAACTGAATTAAGACTTTTGGGGAGATCCTTTGTGTTGTGTCTTGGAAAAGGCAGCTTGTGTCTAATTCACCATTTGTTTTCTTCTGGGAGGTGGAGCCTGATTACTTTCCCTCCCTTCTCCTGACACTGCTGGCATAACTTGGCTCTTTAAGCTACAGCTCTGATCCTCCCCAGAAGTGGCTGTCATCCAGAATCTATGATGTGCATCTCCTCCTGCTAGGACAGAACTCCTAGTAAAACCCAATAGGCTGTGATGGCCTGAAGTGCTCTGAAGATGCTGGGAAGCCAATTTGGCTTTGCAGCCAGTGTCACTGCAAATCAAAGCTATTCTACACCTCTCCTGAATGGTTTAGAGGAGAAGATAGGCTACAGAGCCAAGAACAACAGAGGCCCAATGAGCATATAGCTGATGGCACTAGGGGTGCCAGACCCCTACACAATATTCTCTAACCCAAGTTCTGCCCCCTACTCTTCCTAAAAGCATACACAAATGCAGATACTCCTCATCTTGAAGAAAGGTAGAAAGCAGATTTCAAATCGGTTTGTCTGACAAGGAGAGGATGTCAGGATGGATTCAGGAAGCTGGGCTCCCAAGGGACTCCCTCTTCATAGGAACCTAGTTGACTAGTAGGAGTTCAAAGCCTGACCAAGAAACCCAGTTACAATGTTAATTAATCTTGCTAAAGGTACCTCCCTCCCTCCTTTACCCCCTCTCTTCTGTCCTTTTACTCTTTTACTATGGACTCAAAGAGTGATGGAGGCAGGTGAAACATTGGATTGTGTATGTCTCTAGTCCATTGAAAAGAGTCACATGGTTTTCTGTCTCTAAGCTTTCTTTTTTTCCAGTAAGTGGGCATAAATGCTGATGGAGCTGTAGCTTTCATGTCTCTGATTTTAACTGGTAAGGGAGGACCCTTTCTGCAAGATGCCACAGAGAGAAAGAAGTACTGGAAGGTGAATTAATCTGGGAAGAACTTGTAACAAACTTGGGGAATTGAGATGATTCTAGGAATTCACCTATTGAAATTCACGTGACTTCTTCCAGCAGTAAGAGAGTCCAACTAGAAAGATGAAAAGCTCAGATTTTAAAAGTTACAGTAGCAGAGGCATCAATCAAATTCCATCTTCTCTTCCTCATCCTTCTGTAATCTAATAAATGTTTACTGAATTGAATGTTTAACCAAAAGAAGAAAAATCACAAATCCAAATGAGTCTTAGAAAAGAACTGTTTTCTCCTATTTTTTTACATTATCTGTGATCATAAATTTACAGATGTAGAACTGAAAGGGATATGTTTCAGTTGCATTATTTTCCAAGTAAGGAAACTGAGACCCAGAAGAAACTGAATCTTCCCTCCTTACCTCAAAAAAAAAAAGTACACAGAGATTAGATGGTAGAGCTGTGATTGAACTTAAGTCTATATGACCCTTAAGGCAGAATTAATTCAACTGTACCATCTCCAGATGGGCAGTGGTTAGAAATGAGATCACATGGCATATTGGATAGAAGCAAGGGGAGGTGAATTCTAAACCTGTTCCAGACACTTACTGGTTATTAATGATTTTCCCCAAATTCTCCAAATTCCAGTGCCTTCACTCTATTAATTATTTCTTACTTATCCTGTGTGTAGCTTGTGTTAGCCTATTGTCTCCCCCATTATACTGTAAGCTCCTTAAAGAGATTGATTGTCTTTTATTTCTTTTTGTACCACCAGCACTTAATGCAGTGCCTAGCATATAGTAGGCACTTAATAAATGTTTCTGAGTGCATGAATTATATCACTAAAAATCCTGAAAATATTTCCTCCTCCAGAAGATGAGCAGGAAACATACCTACAACACTTAGTGGACTGAGTTATCATAAGGTTCAACTAATATTTGTAATAGTTGCCTCGCAGAATTGTCAGATAAGTTTTTTTTAAACCTTTATGTCCCAAAGAAATGTATTGCATCTTTACTACTTGTGTGACATTAGTCATCACTGAATTTCCCTGGGTCTCAGTTTCTCCATTTGTATAATGGAAAATATTCACTTTTCATGGCTTCATAGATCTCTTCTAGCTCTAGAGAAATGATCCTATTGCTGTGGACAAATATGACCTCAAAAAAGACTGGTTATCTGTTAAATGGGTCAATCATCTCATTTGTACTACATACCTTAAAGGATTGTTAAAAGGAGACAATGAATGTGAAAAACTTTGTTTATACACTCCCAGCAGCAGCCCAATGTATTATCTCTCAGGAGAACATCAGTTTAGAGCTAGAAAAACTTAGAGATGATTGAGTTCAATCTCCTCATTTTACAGATGAGGAAACTGAGGCACAGAAAATAATGACTTGCTAAGAGTCATAGAGTTACTAAGTATCTGAAGCAAAACTTGAACCTTACTTCTCTGACTATAAATCTCATGCTACTTCTTCTTTGATTATTACTACAGCAACCTTCTCTAATAATAATTATTGTTTAGTCTTGCTTGTCTGACTCATCATGACTCCATTTGGCAGTTTCTTGGCAAACAGAGCGATTTGCCATTTCCTTCTCCAGCTCATTTTATGGATGAGAAAACTGAGGCAAACAGGATTAAGTGACTTGCCCAGAGTCTCACAGCTAGTATCTAAAGTCAAATTTAAACAGGTCCTCCTGATTTTAGAGTGGGCACTCTATCCACAGGACCACTTATCTGCTTTTCTCTAATAATATCACGGATGAACTATTCACCATCCTATGATCATGCAAAAGGAAATTTCTTAGGTGAGTAATAAAATTCCCTTTTGCCTCTGGATTTGGGTCACTCTCTGGGCCAATTGATATTTTCAGTATGTCTCATTTCCAATTCAGGTCTTTTTCCCCCACCCTCACCATCAGTAAATGCAGAATAATAGACAAAATAAATATATTAGCAAGTCACCCCTAGTTCCCTGCCACTGGGCATAGCAGGGGATGGAATAGGAAGAAAGACCTAGGTAAGGACACAGAATTATCCACCTGTAATTTCCAGGTGAGCATCAGCTACAATTATTTAACCAGGTACTGTGACAGTGAAACTTCCCTTGTGGCATGTTGCAAAGGCCCAAACCAGAATGGAGCCTGGAGAAGAGGGACTTCAAGATAGCTCTCTTGAAATTTAAAGGTCTAGCTGGGAAAAGGGGTTTATGCTTATTCTGCTTGGCCCCAGGGGGCAGAACAAAAAGCAAGTGAAAGTTACTGTCTAGGATTTGAATTCAAATCTTCTAGACCAGTGGTTCTCAAAGTGTGATCCAGAGAAACCTGAGCATTTGTGAAACCTTTTCAGAGGATCTACAAATTTAAAAATAATTACAATTTCTAACATGGAAAATATCTATAAATATAACTCACATAAACAAGATCCCCAATAATTTTTAAGAACAAAAGTTTGAGAACCATTGTTCCAGATTACAAGCCTATTTACTTCATCTATTGAACCACTTAATTGCCTCTAATGTAATGCAAGAGAAACTGAGGGAAGATAAACATTAGAGAGTTTTTAATATTTTATTTGGTTTTCTGAGAGGGAGAGATTGTGCTAGGGGCATGTTGCCCCCTGAGCTGATGTCCAGCCTCGAATGTGAGTTCTCAATGACATATATAAATCCCTGGCTCCAAGCTTGGGGCTCTGAGACAAAGTGGGGTGGAGTCCAAATTCTGGTGTGGGGGAATCTCCAGGCAGGGACCATTAATCAGGTTCTGACAGGTGGGGGAGGGGAGGAAGGACTATAAATTCTTACAGACTGGGAGTTAAGGAGGTATCCAGCTTAGAACCAGGAAGTCTGGACTTAGAGGTATAAACAATGCCAATTAGGTATCTGAGATAGGAGTCTTATCTTCTGGAATGTCAGATCTCCACAGCCCTAATTATCTCAGTTCTAATCTCAGAAAAGAGGGATTGCAACCAGGGAAACTGAAGCAAAACAATTCAGAGAAACTGAGGCAGAACAATTTAGAGAAACTGAGTCAAAACAATTTAGGGAAACTGAGGCAGAACAAAGGGGAAACTGAGGCAGGACCATAAAAGGGAACTGTGGCACAACACTAGAAGTGAGAGTAATTTTGTTCCTGCCCTAACACAGCTATAGGTTAAGACTAGCATCCTTTCCATATTGGGGATAGAAAGGAGAGTATGGAGAGGACTGATAAGGAAGTAAGACCTGAAGTGAAATCTGAGCCTCCCTTTTGTATAGATCCAGGTTGGTCTTCTAGGCTTGAGGAACAAAAACAATTGAAGATTAAGCTTATGGACAAATCTCCAAGAGAAAAATAGCAGCCAAAAAACAACAGGGTAGAGATGAAGGTGAAAAGGGTGGAGATGAAAAAAGGTGGAGCTTCAGAACCAAGAGACTAGCACAATAGAACCCTGAACTTCCCAACCAAAACAAGGAAGACTCAAAAGGAAGCCAGAAGCCATATTCTGGGAGAATAAATAAAATAATATGTCAGCAGGGTCACAAGTTGGGTGAAGCAAGGACTATCTTCACACAAAATGAACAAGTCTCTCCTTAAGTCTGGTAGGAGGGAATGGTACAAGCTATCATAGTCGATGACCTAAGTGGTCATGAGATGGTCACTTGCTCCTCATGGGCAAGGCTTTTGTCAGAAGGTACAAAAATATCTGGGGGGATTTTCCCTGTAGTTGTCACCTCTGCCATGCTAAGTTTGATCACCTTGATGAAGGAAAATGAAGGTAGAGAGGGTCTTTAGTTAAATTTCTATAGTTAAACAAGTGAATTTAGAATTTGCAGCTCTAGGGCCTTATTTATAGAATTTTGATGTGCTTCTATCAAATTGATTAATACTGATTGGAATAGATTAGGAGTCCAAATGAATCATTCCTCCTATGAGAAATGAGAAATACAACATTAAGCAGTCCATTTCTAAAGGGACAGGATTCTAGGGATGTGTTCCTTTTCTCTTCTGGTACAGAAGCCTATCTATGGAAAATTGTATATAGACAGATACAGACATATATACATGCATATACATATGTGTATGTATTATATGAGTACATGTAAATTTATATATGTATATACACATATATGAGTGTATTATGTATGTGTGCCTATGTCTGTTTATATGTTTACATTGCATTGTGTATTTGTGTTATATATGTTTGTGTGTATATATGAATTGTATATATATATGTATATGTATATGTATATATATGTGCATACAAATGTATATACATGTCTATGTATATATGTGTTTGTGTATGTGTAAATTTATGTATATACATGTGTGTTATGCATATATCTGCATACATGTACATATGTATACATTTTGTGGTGTGCATATATATTTATATGTATGTAAATATATGTGTGAATATATATTGTTTATGTGTATCTGTATGCATGTATATGTATGTGATGTATATATGTTTACAGATATATGTGTGTATATATACATATATAAGAATTAATATGTTCCTTAATTTTTTCATTTTTACCTTACTTTTCTTAAATATTTGACTTATGGTTCTTTCATGGTCTGGTGGTAGAGAATGCGTATGACTTGGGCATGAGTTGAATATTAACTATCTGCAAAGAGCCCAAATATTGATGAGATTCCAGAGCTGAGTGGAATATACTTGGAGTTACAAAGAGGCTCTCTAGAATACATGAATAATAATTATAACTCATTTACATAGAACTTTATGATATTACTTTCCTCAGAACAGCTTTTTGCAATAGAAAGCATAAAATTAATATAATTGTTAAATCTAAAAGTTTTTTTTTTCAGACTTTATCCTTCTTGACCCCTCTCTGGCTATTGACACTGTCATTCACCCTCCCCCCCAGATAATCTCATCACTCTGAATGGTTCTGATATTCTCTCACTTTGTTCTCCTCCCTTTCTGATCACTGTTCAGTCTTTTTTGCTAGATCATCATCCATATCATCCTGCAGTGCAGGGATATACTCCCACACTCTATCCTGAGCCTTCTTCTCTTTAAATATTCCCTCGGAGATCTTGTCAGATCATCCCCAACCAATACAGTTATCCTCTCTTTGCAGATGATTCCCAAATCTGCATATCTAGCCCACAATCCCAGCTCAGACCTGGAGTTCTCAATATCTCCATCTGAAATATCCCACTAGCATCTCAAATTCAACATATCTAAAATGGAATTCTTTAGTTTTCACCTTAAATCTATCCCTTTTCCACACTCCACACACACCTCCACCGAGCTCTCTGAGCTCAGCACTCACTCCCATTGGAAAGCTCAGTCTCTGAAAACTAACAGTGCTATTTAATAACACTCTCAGTTCTAAGAGTAACTCTGAGAATCTAAGGATTCTAGTACTATGGCCTTCCCAATGACAATCAGCCAATTTTTAGTTAGGTAATTTATTCAGCAGGTAGAACAGGGGGAAAAAAAATCTCACCTAAACCAGGGATGTAGGGGTGAACTTTTCCCTTGTACAGATGAAGGGAGGGAGAGAGGGAGTGTGAGAGCTGACTAAGCATCAATTAAAAGGTAATGAAAAGCAGGTATAAAGAACTCAAGGGGCAAAGGGACAACTCACAGTTGCTGATTCCTGGAAGCTCCCTCTTACACTAACTTCCTGTTCTAGTGAAATCTCAGTCTCCCATCCCCCACCCATCCTTTCAATCACTCAGGTCCACAACTTTAGAGTCATTTTCAAATCTTCATTCTCTTTCATGCCCTTACCCCATATCCAATCAGTTTCTAAGACTTTTTAATTCTATCGCTAAAGCATCTCTCATATTCATTCCCTTCACTTCATTTACAAAGCCACTACCTTATGAATTTGATCACTGACCCTATTAGGCCATTAATAAATTTGTACTTGATTGATTGATTGCTCAGAACGTCATTACTTCTAACCTGAAATATAGAAATGGGCTTCTAATTGGGTCCCTGCTTTTAGTCTCTCTTAGTAGATGAGTGGCTGGGGACAAGGGCAGGAGCAACCTTCAAGTCTCCTTTATTAATCACAAATCCATACTGCATATAGAATATAGAAAGCTTTTCACCAGAAAGGAATTAATAACTACTATGTATCCAAAACACATTGGGGTATTTGGAGGGATTATCCCCTTTGAGGATATCTGGGCCTGGTTAGAAATCTACCCTATACTCCCTTCTTCAGTTTTTCAGTGAGCTCCCTAAAAATTCCTGAGTCATTATTACTACAAAACAACAATTATATATGACATACTTTTAGATGTTTTGCTAGTGCCTTTTTTATCTGACTTTTATGACAAAAGAAGACACTAAAATAAAAACATCCAATACAGAAAGCATACACCATTATGTATACAATATTCTATCTTAGTAATTCCCCACCTGGGAAGAGATATATTTCATTTTTTCTAAGACTTTCATTGAGCTTTGCATTATACAAAATTCAACTGCCTTTTAGCATTCTTTTCATTTTACTGTATTTTATGCACTGTGTATATTTTTCTCTAGCTTCTGTTTATTATGCTCTGTATGAGTTTAGACAGCCCACATTTCCCCAAATTCCTCAATTTGTTATTACTTATTGCACATCAATATTCCATTATACTCATATGTAATCATTTTTTCTACCAAGCCCCAATTAATGGGTAACCATCATTACTGCCACAAAGAATGCTGCTGGGAATATTTTGGTGTGTGTTAGACCTTTATTTCTATCTTTAACTTCCGTGGGATATATATCCAATATTGGAACCACTGTATTGAAAACAGTGGAAAGTTTATTAATTTTTCTTCCATAAAGAAGAAGGAATTTATGACCAAAGAAGAACTAGAGATCATTACTGATCACAAAAAAGAAAATTTTGATTATATCAAATTGAAAAGTTTTTGTAGAAACAAAACTAATGCAGACAAGATTAGAAGGAAAGCAATAAACTGGGAAAACATTTTTGCAGTCAAAGGTTCTGATAAAGGTCTCATTTCTAAAATATATAGAGAATTGACTCTAATTTATAAGAAGTCAAGCCATTCTCCAGTTGATAAATGGTCAAAGGATATGAACAGACAATTCTCAGATGAAGAAATTGAAACTATTTCTAACCATATGAAAAGATGCTCCAAGTCATTATTAATCAAAGAAGTGCAAATTAGGGCAACTCTGAGATACCACTACACACCTGTCAGATTGGCTAAAATGACAGGGAAAGATAATGTGGAATGTTGGAGGGGATGTGGGAAAACAGGGGCAATAATACATTGTTGGTGGAATTATGAACACATCCAGCCATTCTGGAGAGCAATTTGGAACTATGCTCAAAAAGTTATCAAACTGTGCATACTCTTTGATTCAGCAGTGTTTCTACTGGGCTTATATCCCAAAGAAATCTTAAAGAAGGGAAAGGGACCTGTGTGTGCAAGTTTGTGGCAGGTCTCTTTGTAGTGTTCAGAAACTGGAAACTGAGGGGATGCCCATCAATTGGAGAATGGCTGAATAAATTGTGGTATATGAATGTTATGGAATATTATTGTTCTGTAAGAAATGATCAGCAGGATGATTTCAGAAAGGCCTGGAGAGACTTACACAAACTGATGCTGAGTGAAATGGGCAGAACCAGGAGATCATTTTACACTTCAACAACAATACTATATGATGATCAGTTTTGATGGACCTGGCCATCTTCAGCAATGAGAAGAACCAAATCAGTTCCAATGGAGCAGTAATGAACTGAACAAGCTACATTCAGCAAAAGAACTCTGGGAGATGACTAAGAACCATTACATAGAATTCCCAATCCCTATATTTTTGTCTGCCTGCATTTTTTATTTCCTTCACAGGCTAATTGTACACTATTTCAGGGTCCAATTCTTTTTGTACAGCAAAATAACGGTTTGGACATGTATACTTATTTTGTATTTAATTCATACTTTAACATATTTAACATGTATTGTTCATCCTGCCATCTGGGGAGGGGGTGGGGGGAAGGAGGGAAAAAATTGGAACAAAAGGTTTGGCAATTGTCAAGGCTGTAAAATTACCCATGCATATAACTTGTAAATAAAAAGCTATTAATTTTTTTTCTTCCATAGTTACAAATTGAAATACAAAATGGTTGAACAAATATTATAGATAAGAGAATGAATCGGTGAGCTTGTCTTCTCACAAAAACTCTAACTTTGATCCCTTCTATGTTTAAGTGACTTTCCTAGGATAACAGAATTAAATTTAAACTCAGCTTCTTCTGACTCTAGGCCTAGTACTCTATCTACTGTACCTTTACATTATCAAGCAATGGCCATTGCTTTGCACTCGCTACAAAACAGAAAAGTAGATCAAAGACTAAATAAACAAGTAAAAATAAAGGAGCAATCAAAACAGTTCAGTATTTAATAATATTAAGAATATAAATTTCTGGAAGGACTACCCCTTTTCGTTCTTATTTGATTGGGAAATATATAAAAAAAATAAATTAAAAAATAAAATAGAACATAGGTAATGTTAATATGTGATTTTCTATATCACCTTCTGGAATCTTTATATATTTAGTGGCCCCTACTTCTATTTGAGTTTGACCCCACTGCAATATATTATGCAGCCTTTGCTCATTGTTTTTCATGGAAAGATAGACTTTTGACAGTCATGTACCTTCTTTAAAAAGACTAATTATTCAATCAAAACACACCAGCTGCCTAAGGAAAGATTTTTAAATAATCATAATAATTCCTGTCTTAGAAAGACACATTCTAATGGGGGGAGATAATATGTAAATCACATATGTAAATCTCAAAAATATGGATGAAATACTTCCAGGTACATGGCAGCTTAGTGACCAAGTTGGAATTAGAACAGAAATCTCCTGACAACTGAATTAAAGGACAGTGTCCTTTCCTCTACTAAGCCATGGATCATCTCCCACCTTAGGCATAGGAAGTGCTATGTGCAGTGGAAATATCACTGCATCGGCCATTTTCTAGCTGTATGAGGTTGGACAAGTCATTTGATCTCTTGAAGAATCCCAGTTTCTCTCCAGATGCACAAGGTGAACTAGATGAATGGTAAAGCATTTCCCTAAGACTACTGCCAATTTTAAAATAGCTAACAAAACCATGCAGGAATGCATCCAAGGTAGGTGACCCTGGATGATAGAGAAGGAAGGAGAATTATGAAGATGATTGGAAAGGGAAGACATTTTTAGAAGGACTACCAAGGACCACCTTGTCCAGGATCGGCTTGGTCTAATTCTAATCCTAAATATTTTGATGTTGTGCAGGCTTACACAAACCTTTTTAATCCATCTGTGTCTGGGTTTCCTTGTCTATAAAATGGGGGTAATGAAACTAATTACAATAGAAAAATATTATGGTTTAACAAATGCCAGAAGCAACAAAAATGTTACTGCCCCACCTACACAAAGGAAAGTAGAAGCACTTGGGTGTATATTTGGTGAATATCTGCCCAGAAGTACACACCTGACACCTGATTTTTGTTGCTCAAAGAAGAACCAGTTTGCACATGGGAGTCCACACCCATTCATTGATTGCCCAATAAGGAAGTGAACAGGTACTCACTGTGTCCTTGCTGGAGTTCCACACCCATTCCCTTCATTTCCCTGCTACTTCCTCACTCAATTTTCTGGATCATGTCTCCAATTTTCCCACAGTCTTACTCCATCATTCATAGACTTGAATCCCTCAAATTCTCTTCATGGAATAATTTTTACTGCCTAAGACTGAAATCTATCAACTCACTCTCCAAGTTGCCTTAGGGAACAAAGTCCTGCCACCAAAACAGAAGGAAACAAGGTGGGGGAGTGCAAAAAAAAAAAAAAAAAAAAAAAAAAAAAAAAAAAACAAAGAAGGAAAACCAGAAATCAAAAAGAGAATATAGAAAAGGAGGAAGGAAGAAAAAAGAAGAACAAAGTAAATAAGAGACATCCTATCCTATTTAAAAGAAGAGGAGCTGGGAGAACTGTGTTCTGTTTCCAGTTCTGTCATGGATAAGCCATGAGATGTTAAACAAGCTACAATCTCTCTGAGTTTCAATTTCCTCATCTATAAAAAATGAATGATTTCTGGGGTTTCTTCAAGCTCTAAATATCCTATCAAAGAAATAGAACAAAAACCATTTGCAAGCATTTATTAAGTACTTATATATAGAGATAGACATTGAACTATGATAGGGATTCAAAGACATAAAGTAAACAGTTTTCAAAGAGTTTTTATTCTATTATATTCTACTTCATCTACATCTGTATCTATATTAGTGTCCATATCTATGTCCTATATCTATATCCATTTCTATGTCATTCTATAGCTATATCTTCTATATCATTGTCTATATATAGTCTGTCTATATTTATATCATCTATATCTATATTTAGCTATGTCTATAACTACATATACATCTGTTTATATGTACATATATATATTTTTTCTATATCTATGTCCATATCTATATCATCTATGTCTATATGAATATAGCTGTGTATGTTTATATCCCTATCTAATATATAATATACATATCTTGATAGATGATAGATATAGCAATATATATTATACATATATGCATATGTGTAAAATAAGTACATGATTAAAAATGGGGTGTGGGGGCAGCTAGTTGGTGCAGTAGATAGAGCACCAACGCTGAAGTCAGGAGGACCTGAGTTCAAATCTAGTTTCAAACACTTACACTTCCTAGCTGTGTGACCCTGGGCAAGTCACTTAATACCAATTGCCTTAGCAAAAACTAATAAATAAATAAATAAAAATGAGGTATAAGGAAGAGGCAATAGAAGGTGAAGAAACCAGGAAAGGTGGCATTTCATTGATCATCTGATCAAAAAGCATTCGTTCAACTCCTATTATGCGCTAAGCACAAGGATAAGGGTTAGTTATAGAGAGGCAAAAAAACCAAAGCAAAACAGCAAACAGAAAACCATCCCTCCCTTTAAGGAGCTTCCATTCTAATTGGAAAGATACTTTATCACTCACATATTTTTGTATGAATATGTGTATATATACATAAAAGATACACGTAGTAGAAGATAATATGAAAGGGGAGGCATTAAATAGCTGGAACACTAGGAAAGGCTTCTTGCAGAAAGTGGGTTTGAACTGAGTCTTTTTTTTATTTAATTTATTTATTTTTAATACATATTGCTTTATAAATCATGTTGGGAAAGAAAAATCAGAACAAAAGGGAAAACCATGGGGGAGAGGGGAAAAAAACAGAAAAAAAAAAAAAAAAAAAAGAAGTGAACCTAGAATGTGTTGATTTACATTCAATTTCCATATTTCTTTTTCTGGATGCAGATGGCATTTTCTGTCCAAAGTCTATTGGGGTGGCTTTGGATCACTGTGAAAAAGCAAGTCTTTCATAGTTGATCATCACACATTCTTGCTGTGATTGTGTACAATGTATTCCTTCCTGGTTCTGCTTGTTCAGCATCAGTTCATGTAACTCTTTCCAGGCCTTTCTAAAATCAGCTTGTTCATCATTTTTTATAAAACAATAATATTCCATTACTTCATATACCACAGCTTATTCAGCTATTACCCACTTGATGGGCATCCATGCTTTTTCCAATTCTTTGCTACCACAAAAAGAGCTGCTACAAACATTTTGAGCATGTGGTTCCTTTTCCCTTCTTTAAGATTCCTTGGGAATCAGACCCAGTAATGGCACTGCTGGATCAAAAGATATGAACAGTTTTATAGCTCTTTGGGTATAGTTCCAGATTGCTCTCCAGAATGGCTAGTTCATTTCATAACTCCACCAACAATGTATTAGTGTCCCAGTTTTTTCATAATCCCTCCAACATTTGTCATTATCTTTTCCTGTCATTTTAGCCAATCTAAGAGATATGAGATAGTACCTCAGAGTTGTTTTAATTTGCATTTCTCTAATCAATAGTGATTTAGAGCATTTTTTCATATGACTATAGATGCCTTTAATTTCATCATTTGAAAATTGTCTGTTCATATCTTTTGACCATTTATCAATTGGGGAATTGAACTGAGTCTTAAAGGAAAATCGTAAATCAGAAGGAAGAAATAAGCCCTAAAGTTAAGCTTTTAAGGAAATGAGGGATTCCACTGGAGAACTAGAAGGGTGTAAGTTCCAAGACTGGGGACAATGGATGCAAAGGCACTTCCTACTGCCCTGCAGGAAGAGACAGTAAGAAAACCCATTTGTCTTGATTGTAGAGCCAGTGAAGGGGAGACAAGATAAGGAAATAGGAGTCAAGTTTCTAAGGGATGTTAAATATCAAAAAGAGATCAATGAAAGATAAAAAGTATTTGTAGCTGCTTTTTTTTTTTTTGGTGTCAAAAAATTGGTAAGAGGATTTCCAATAAATTAAGAAAAGGCTGACTAAACTATAATATATAAAGATGAAGGAATTTGCTATAATAAATGACAATATGGGTTTTCCAAAAAAAATCATGGAAATATATATAATCTAAATGAAGCAAGCAGAGTCAGGAAACAATTTATATTATAAAAATGAAAAGTTTTGAGGACTTTTTAATAAATTGATGAAGAATAAAACGAGGAGGAATAAGTGAATAATCTATATAATGACAACATTATAAAAAATAGAGAGCTTTCTGTGGAATAATAACAACGACTATTCATGATCCCAGAGGACTGATGATTAAGTATGCTATCCATTACTGAGAGGTATGGACTATATATAAATATATGTCTGTATGTATTGTGTATGCATGTATACATACATGCATGTACATATGTGTGCATGAGATAAAGAGAATGTGTGTTTATATTTGTACACACCCATTAGGGAAATCTGTTGTGCCTGAATATCCATATTTGCTACAAGAAAAAAATTATTGTCAATGGGGTTGGAGGTGGGAGGGAGAAAAAAAAGGATTTCTGATCATTTTAAAAATAGAGATGGAATGAGGAGCTATGACTTGAACTTTCAGATAAAGCCTTTGGATTATTAGTATTACTTGGTGGTTTTCCTATTACAAGAGACCTCTTACAAAATGGGAGTGGCCTGTAAATGTATGGCATTTAAAAGCAAAACACATTAATAAAACTGAAAATATGGATAAAAATATCAAAAAGAAGAATTTGTCCTAGGCTCAAAAAATAACACTGGAACTCCTAAAATTACTTTGGTAGTTATATGGAAGATGGCCTGGAGAAAAAAGAGAGACCTAAAGAAAGAGATGAATTAGGAAGCTACTGCTTCTAAATTTAACTAGATGGTAGATGAGTGAAAGTGACATGTAAGAAATGTTGTAAAGGAGGAATCTACAAAATGGGACAATTGAACATGAGACAGAGAATGAATTATGGTGCCACAATCAAAAATAGTAAAATCAGAAAATTGAGCAAAGTTAGCAGGACCACGTTTCTGTGGTCAGATGCTCAGAATTCGTGACTACCTCAAAGTATCATAGTAAGTAAATGTCAGAGACAAGATTTGAACCCAAAGTTTCTGCTGAGCCTAAATCTAGTGCTTTCAGGGAAGGGCAAATTTAAAGCTAATAAGATATCCAAAGGAAAATGTCCTAAAAAGTATTATTACAGAGGAGAAAAGGGACGAACAAGCCACAGTAGCACTCAGACCTAGGGTGAAATAGAGGAGGGAATGGGGAGAGAGGGGACAATAAGAAAAAAGGGATGGAACTAACAGGAGAGATGGATGTGTGTTGCCACAAATGAAACATTATATGAAGTTAAGGAGAGGCAGTGTGGTAGGATGGTTAGCCAGAAAGACCTGAAATCATGTGTAGCTTCTGAAACATCTTGGTTGCATAATGGATTGACAATATAAACTCTCATTCCCCCTAAATGGCTCTTTAAGAGTATAAATAGCCAATTCAAATAAGTAGGGAGAGTTTCCACATAGCCCATTCCCAACCCAGATAAAATCACAAATGCAGACCAAAGAGAGAGAAGAAGATAACAATGGTACCCACCTTGGAAATAAAAAATTCTATTCAGTCAAAGTCATTTGCCTTGAAAATGGGATAGAAAGGCTAAATTCTTTCAACCAATTAATAAGCAGATATCAATCACCTATAGTGATATGTGAATTATTGAAACAAGATTTCTCCTCCTTCTCCTCTTCTTCCTCTTCCTTTTTTTCTTCCTCTTTCTCCTCTTCTTCCTTTTAAAAAACGAGATTTCTTTCTCCATCTTACTCAGGCTAGAATAGCAGGGACTATCCCACTATGGATCAACATTAACTCTCTTTGGCCTCCTGAATAAAATATAAAATCCTCTTTTTGGCTTCTAAAGTCCTTCATAACCTGACTCTTTCCGACCTTTCTAGTCTTCTTTCACCTCATCACTACTACCAACCCCATCTGTGACCCTAGCCTCCTTATTGTACCTCACAAAAGACATCCCATTTCCAAACTCTACTTTTTCACTGACCATCTCCGATATACCTGGAACTTTCTCTCTCTTCATCTCTTCCTCCTAATTTCCCCAACTTCCTTCAGATTTCAATTAAAATTCTACCTTTACAGGAAGCCTTTTTGGATCCTCCTTAATACAAATGCCTTCTCCCTGAGATCTTCAGTGTATCTTGTATATTATCTGTTTATACCTTGTTTACATGTCTCCCATTAGAACATGAGCTTCTTGAGAAGAGGTGTTGGTCTTTTTATTTTTGCTTTGTTTTGTTTTTGATTTAATAAATGCTAATTGTTTGACTTGTTCTTCCAAGGTATGTTTAATATGTATTGTATGATTTCTTGATAAAGGATCAACAACATGTGTCAAAATGTTATAAACTCAATGCTAAATCATGTAAAATGTGCTTGCAATAAAAGGAAAACATATTGAATGATAAAAACTTTTGAAAGGTATAAAGATATCAGTAAATCATTTTATATTACTTTGTCCTAGTTAGTTTGCACATTATTATAATACTTGTGAGACTGAATAAGTTGCTGGAGACAGAGAGACAAAATTTGAAGCAGTCTCCATGAGAACATGGAGTTTATATTCTACTGGACTCTCTTTAAAAAGTATCAAGACTTGGGGGCAGCTAGGTGGCACAGTGGATAGACCACCAGCCCTGATGTCAGGAGGACTTGAGTTCAAATCTGATCTCAGACACTTAACACTTCCTAGCTGTGTGATCCTGAGCAAGTCACTTAACCCCAATTGCCTCAGGAAAAAAAAAAGTATCAACACAGCAACATATCAAAAGATGAATTGTTGGTGGGGCTTTGAATGAGTTGGTCCTGGAAAACAATTTCAAACTTGATGGGAAAAGTCATTAAAATTATGACACCCTTCAACTCAGTGACCTCAAAATTAGTTATATACTCATAGAAGATGAAAAATAAACAAGTTTTTAGCAGTACTTGGGGGAGGGGTAGCCAAAAAATACCAATAAGTAGAAGGATGCCCACCAACTGAGAGATGATTGAAAAAAATGTGGTATATGAATATAATGGAAAAGTACTAGCTTTAAGACAGAGAAAATATGAGGAATTCAAAGAAATGTGTAAAAACTTGTATATAATAATACAGAACAAAGAAATCAGGACCAGGATTAAAATATACACATTTATTATATAATTTAAATTAAAACTATTAACACAAAAAAAAAACAGATTCATGCTAATTGCAATGACAAATCTTGTTGACAGAGAATAGATGATGAAACACACCTCTCTTCACTCAGCAGAAAGATGAGGGATTTTCTGGGTATAGAACAGATATTCTTGCTTGGTGGGTTTCACTCGATCATTTTGCCTTGTTACAAGGGAAGGTTCAAGGCAAGAATTTAGTGGAGAAAAAATATTGGGAAATAACAAAAGTTTGAAAATTAAAAGGAACTAATAATTTTATTTTAAAGAAAGCTGTCTGCTCTTGATGGTTTGGGCTTTTCTCCTCACAGTTGGAAGCTTAATTTTAATGGCTTTTTTCTTGCTTGTAATGGCCTGTTATAATATAATAATATAGTAATTCCCATGTTACCCTGAAGCTTTTTTTAAACAAATAACACTTGTTACAGATAATTTCTTTCTTGATTCTTCTAAGGACTCATTGAAACACAAAAATTATTGCATTATCTTTTCCATTTTCACTCCCCAGTGGCCTAATTCAGATATTTATTGGTTATAACAAAGGCTATTACATTGGCTTGCTAAATGGATTTTCTGCCTCTGGTTTCCCTCCTTCTAGGAAATCCTTTACCTGGTTCCTAATTATGTTAACTCCACTACTCAAAATTCTATCATGGCTGCTCATTGCCTCCCAAAGAGAGTCAAATTTCCTTAGCTTGAAAGTCAAGATTCTCTGTGATCTATCTCTAAAGACTTACTCACTTCCCTCGGAGAAGAAGGGGATTTATTGCACATTGGTAGTTGTCCTTCATTCTTGAAGAGGACCAAAATGATATCACTATATTAGAATCGAGTTACAGTGTGTCCAACCAAGGTTGATCAGACCAATACGAGCCTGGAATGCTCTGTCCAGGTCAGACGCAAACAGACTCTATGAACACTTAGGGTTGACTCTCTAATTTTGCACATCTTGTGTTTCTTCTGAGCTATTTCAATTCTACTTTGTAGAGCACAGCACCTTCCCTGGAGGAGGCACGCCATGCTGGGCAGTCCTGTGCCAGTGTTTCATGTCATTCAATCAATTGGATCTGGAGCAAGAGAAATACAAATAAGAAGGAAAGAGAATGTTTCCAATTGAGATCTAAAAGAACAAATAAAATTCTCTGAAAAGGTCAAAGCCAAGAATTCAAAGACAACTGATGCAGAAAGATAGGCAGAAAAAAGAGTTAAATCTGGAAAAAAGAGGTCCAAAGTCACCTTACATGAGAAAAATTGACAAAATAATCTCTAAGGTTACCTTTCAATTTGTGATTCTATAAATCAAGAAAAGAGAGGAAGAATACCCACAGAAGGAAAAGCCATAAAGTGAGCAGTAAAAGACTTCAGTGACTAAAATGTCTCATGAAATATATCAACTCAAAATGAATCTCTTTTGTAGAAATGGCACACTAACAAATGCTTCCTTCCTCAGCTAATTCCACATACTTACAGGCTCAGATACCAACACTCTTTCTACCAACAAATGGCTCTCTGGAGCTTGGGTCTAGAATGGGGAATCATTGGTGGAGGGCTCCTACTGATTCTAGGGCATAAAGGTTTCATAATAGTTCCTATATTCTACCTTCAGATCTATATAAACTTCCCAGGATACAAGGTGCAGCAAGCAACTATTGTCTCTTAAAGTCCCACATCTCTGGGAAAATATTTTTCTTATCTTTCCAGAATTAAGCTAGAAAAGAATTTGACATATTTTTTGCAAGATCATGATGGGTCAAATGTAATAAGAATCAGTAAGAAACAGAAGAGGGTAAGCTAAAACAGAAGAGGGTAAGTATAGAACAATGGGGCTCATACATGAGTGATATGAAAAGGTATTGCTTCTAAGACCCCCAGTTTTCTGGAGAGCATGGTGGTATACAGATTTTATGTGACTATATTTGATTTCCTAGAGCAAACATCTTTCTCTCAGGTTCCAATGGCAGCAGACCTCCAGATTATATTCAACTTTGATGGCAAGTAGACATGGGTAATCTTTACTATCACTTCTTAGGTATTTATCACTTCACTTCTGCCTGATTATCTACCACTGCCAGAATGGCATTTTACTCCAGAAAGGAAGGTTCATGACTAAGTCTTCTATTACTGCTGCTTAAGGATAGAAGAGAATTAGGGATTGTAATAAACCTGCCAGGTTTCTCACAAGGCTATTGACCTGGGCATATATATATATATTGCATGATTGGCTATATGCCATCACCCCGGGACTTTGGTACGTGGGATTAAGTACAAGGAAAAAATAGATATAGAAACCATAAAAATAGAGATAGCAATTGGACCAGTAGTTTCATTGGTGTAGGGAACTCCTACTTAAAGAAACTTCCTATATTAATTCAGATGGCACCTTTTCTGTAAATTAATAGTCTTAGAGAGTTGCCTCAAGCACTGACAATTTAAATGATTTGCCTAGATAACTCACTGGATAGAGCCAGCCTCATTTACTAATGTATAAACCTTAAAAAGTCAATTAACCTCTGTCTGCGTTAGTTTTGTCCACTGCAAATGGAGATCATAACAGTTCCTACTTCACAAGGACATTGTGAAGATCAAATGAAATAATATTTGTAAGGCACTTAGCACAATACTTAACATAGAGTAAGAGCTTGGTGTAGGCTAACCCACAACAAAGTAAGTGGTGATCTTTCTCATTCTCTTTTATCCATGCATCAGGAACAGTCATTTTCTTTTTAACCTACCTCCCTGCTGACAAGTTGAGTTAATCCTAGAAGAAGGATAGCTACTACACTCAATACTCTTAATATTCTATGGTCAATCCTCATGGTGACTATTTATACTAACATCATAGCTCAAGAGCAGCCACTGTTTTTTAAATAGATTAGTTGCTAGTACTTAATATTAACTAATTCATTTACTTAAATTATAAAGTAATATATACTATTCATATAACGTTCCCCTTATAAATCTGAATCATGCACTAGCACCAAAGCATGCAGTGTCTACTAGGAGAGAAAGTATATACTTAAAGTTAATATATAGGGAATGAATATGACCAGGATAACTCACAATTCTGAAATTATAAACTTTGACATCCCCTTTTTGACTCAGAAAAAATTCCTTGATAACTTTTTTATGTTAGCAAATGTTTTCACTGCTATATGGAACTGATCCATAATGTGCTGGATTAATACTTCACTGGGCATCGTACCTCAATTGGATGAGTCAGTCTGCTAGGTTGCTTCTCTAATGTTCTATTTCTCTTAAGTTACTCTTCCATTAACAGGCTTGCTTATGAACAGCAACTATAGGATTCATCACTGCAAGTTATCAGTCTTACTGATGCTTTCAATTGAAATTTGCATTAAGTATCAGTCTTACTAAAACTTTCAGTTGAAATACTGTTATGTTCTTTCAAGATGGAAGATTAGGAGCAGTAAGGCTGGGATGAGATATTTTTCCTAGCTTCCAAAGTCTTAAGGAGTGGCAAGAAAAGTCTGTCACACCAGGATTGAAGTCTTTTCTGGCACTGGATAAAGCTAGCACTGGTTGGCAACACTATTGCCCATAAGCAGTTCTGAGACACCAATCCAGAGAAGAGAAAGAGGCTTCTGGTCAATCATAAGGGAGTACAGACCCTCATCACAGTTCCAAGAGCACTAGCTGCACACCAGTGGTTCTTTCTAGGTAAAGGCTAGGGTGCAAAGTAAGATAGCAGTGACCATACCTCTTTCAGGTAACTCCACCATAGAAGCACCAAAAACTTGCAGATCTCAAGAACTAATTCTGAAAACAAGAGCATAATTAAGCCTAAATTTTGGGACAGTGCCTCTCCGCCTCTTGATGAGTTGAGCTCTAAAATAAAGTTTAAAGTCAAGAAATATACTGGGGAAATGAGCAAACAACAACAAAAAAATTGATCCATTAAAAAGCTAGCATGATACAAGAGAAGACAAACATCAGAAGACAACAATGTGAAAAACACTATAAGTCAAACCTCAAGTAAAAATGTTAAATTAGACACAGACCCAACAAGAATTCTTGTAAGAATTAAGGAACAAAATAATAGTGATAGAGGAAATATTGGGAAAGCAAATGAAAGTAATAAAAAAAATTATGAAAACTGATTAACAGTTTGATAAAAGAAGCATAATAAATATTTAAGTAAATAACACCTCAAAAAAACAGAATTGTTTTAATGGTAAAAAAAAAAAAAAAAAGATACAGAAATTCACTGAAGAGAAGACCTCCTTAAAGAAAAGAATTGGCCAAATGGAAAAAGAGGCAAAAAATCTCACTAAAGAAAATAATTCCTTAAAAATTGTATTTGGACAAGTAGAAGCTACTGACATACACATACAACATACACACACACACACACACACACATCAGTAGCAATCATAATCTCATACAAAATCAATAATAGACCTAATTAAAGGAGATAATTAAAAGTATATTAAGTTAAAAGATACCCATACTCAATGAAATAATGTCAAAATTTATAGTAAGTTTCTCTGATAAATGCATCATTTCTCAAACATAGACTGAGTATAAAACTGAGAAAAATTACAAAAATAAGCACCATTCCCCCATTGATAAGTGGCTAAAAAACATAAACGGCTAGTTTCAGAAGAAATCCAAGCTATTTATAATCATATGAAAAAACTAAATTAGTGTTGATTAGAAAAAAGTCAAATTAAAACACAGCTCTGAGATACTACCTCACACCTGTCAGAAATGACAAAAAATATTTCTAGAGGCTCTTTTGAGGTGGTACAGAACTAGAAATCAAGGGGATACTTATCACTTGGGGAATGAATAAACAAATTGTGGCACATTATTGTGATATATTACTGTTGTGCTGTGAAAAATGACAAGAGTAGTTTTAGAAAAATATGGCAAGATCTATTTGAAATGTTATAATGATGATCAATTGCAAAAGACTTGAGTAATCTGATCAATACAATGATCCAACATAATTCTAAAGCACTCATGATGAAAAAATGCTATCCATCACCATTGAGAAAAATGAGGAACTCTGAGTACAAATTGAAGTATAATTTCTCACTTTATTTTTCTTGCTTTTCTAAAAAAATGTGGTTAGTACATAAATAAGTTTTGCGTGATTTCACACATACAGGTGTTATCATATTGCTGCCTTTATAGTGGGAATGGAAGAGAATGAAAAGAAGAGAATGTGGAACTCAAAACTTAAAAAAAAAATGCTAAAAAATAAATAATATATTAAAATCTTAAAAAGAAAAAGGGCAACATCTCTAGCTAGAAAGGCAAAAACCTGTTTAACTCAGATCCTTTGGCAGGAGTCTTCTTCTCCACTTAAGAACAACAGCTGTAATGAAGAGAAGTATCCTCTGTCTTCTTTTCTTTCTTTTTCATTAGTAAACTGAATAGTGGAATTCTATTTCCAGAGGGAAAGAAAAATCAATTCATATTATAGTGAGGGTTTTGATCCTATCTTTCTCACATCCAAAATATTGCATACAAGGATCTATATCTTTATTTTATTAATTTCATTTTAATATAAAGTATATTGTATAAACTTTATATTGCTATTCTTAGGTGATAAAATTATTTAATATAGAGAAAAAGGAGTAAGTTCTATTGAGTAAGGAGGTTTATCCTTAAATACTTAAGTGAATTGCAGAGAAAACTTGAGCTAAGCAATTAAGAAGAAATGGATAGTCATTTTATTATTTTAAAATATCTAAACAATCCTGCGTTACCCTAGAGCTCAGTATGATAAGATTAAAGATAGCAATGAGTCACCTAACAGGATGAGGGATGATCTAAAAATAAATGTGGTCAACCCTAGGAACTGTTACACTACCTTTCCAATCTTATTGTATGTTACTTTCTTTCATGAACTCTACAAAGCAATCAAACACAATAGTCTTCTTTCTTCTTTTAATATGATGCTCTCCTCTCTCCATGCCCTCTGTTGACTGTCCCCAATGCCTCAGAAGCAATTCCTTCTCACATCTACCTCTTAGAATCTACCTCACATCAATCTAGTTTCCTTGGGAGGTCAGCTAAAGCTTTTCTTGTTCTTCTCAATTGTTAGAGTCTTCCTCCACTACCTTAGATTCCTTCTTCCCTTTCTTCCTCCCTCCTGCCTTCCCTCCCTCCCTTCCTCTCTCCTGCCCTCCCTTTCTTTCTTCTCCCTTCCTTCCTCCTTTCCTTCCTTCCTCCTTCCCTTCCTCCCTTCCACACATACACACACATATGATTATGTAAAGAGTGTCTCTCCCCTCAATCAACAGAATATATAAACTCCTTGACAATAGCCACAGTTTCATTTTTGTCTTTTTAATCCTCAACTCTCAGAATAATGCGTGGCACATAGAAGGCACCTAATAATTTACTTCTTCGTGTCTGTGAAAGCCTCTTACTGCTATAACCCCATTATCCTGTGAGATTTCACTCCATCTCATCACTGCCTTCTCCTTCTCTGACTGAGGTCATGAACGCCAATCACACCTGGCTACACTACTTCCGGACTTCTCTGATTGACTTTTTTTTTTTTTTACCATGCCTCCATATCAAGTACCTTCTCTCCAAACTCCGCTCCCACCCTTTTCAGCTTCCTTTTATATTTTGTCTTCCCCATTAGACTATAATCTTCTTGAGGACAATGCCAGCTTTCATATTTCTACTCCCCATGTTTAGTACAGTGCCTGACACATTTAACAAATGTTTGTTAGCTATTTATTATTGACTATCAAATGAGTGTTGATTAAATGGTTAATTATTGATAGTGGAAGGGGTAGGGTCCAAGCTAAGATCCAAGAGAGTAAATTAAATTCATTTAGGAGGTCAAACCTGCTAGTAATTAGCAGGTAAATCCAAGCATATCTTAGACCCTAAAGTCATCATCCAGGAAAGCATTGTCATCCCTGCCACTTCCAACACCAACTGTGTGGCTAGAGTAGCAAGGAGTACTCCAGGAGCCATCGTGTGACAGGAAGAGCAAATGATCACTTCTTGGACCTGAATAAATACAACCAAAGTCCGTATGCCCAAGAGTCCCCAAAAGTATAAGCACTCCCAAATCATTGCTTCCACTCCTAAATTGAACCCTACTACCAAGATTAAAGGGAACAGCCCTTGCAAGGACCTGACATTTTCCCTTCTGCCACCAACAGCAACAAGGACTGCTGTTAAGTTAACAGGTAAAAGAAGAGCCCTAGTATAATAGCTGCACCCCACTATATCCCTGGCTTGGCTTCCATATTTGTTCCTACAGAACTTCATCCTTCCCAATTTATTCTTCCTTTAAGAATTTATTTAAGATCTAGAAACCAGTGATATTGATGAATTTTACCCTTGACCATTACAGTTCCTACCCCTTAGACTTAGTTACTTTATTAAATCACTTAGACCTCATATAATAGTAAAGTCAAAAATTTAATTAGATTAGGACATGTATAGAAATATTAAGCTGCAACAGACATCAGTAGCATACAATGCATCACACACAGATAGGCTAAAATTACATTATTATCCTAAAACTCCATTCTATCCCACTTCCAAACCCAATGCCAACTTCCTATCCAGACAAGATTATAAGACATTCTAAAAGTTGTATGCAAAGTGATCACATGCCAAAGTCTAGGCCACTGTGCTGTTCCCTTATGGATACTGAGAGAAATAAGGAATCACATGTTAGTTTGAATTTCCCCTCAAATTCATCATCAAGGTTGGAATAGGTGACAGAAAACATTTAATTCAGTAACCTATTTCTTACTTCTTTTTTATCCCAAAGTTTATTTTGAAAACCCTACCAGTTCTCATGATGAATTTATTAGTACCTCTGAATATTCTTATGCCCTAAACCAATCAACCAATAATATATTCATTTATTATTCAATTATTCATTTGGTAGTAATTGAGTACCTGATATACAGTATATAATTTCTAACAAATTCCTCATAAACTCCCTCTAATCCAGCTTTCTCACTATTTCACAGCCCCTGTGCCATCATAATTTCCATTCCCTTGCCTTTGACTCTGGTTGTTTCCCAATGCAAAAATTTGTTTAAAGTCTATTCTTTGTTTAAAAAAAAATACAGCAATAGAACATAGGCTGGGTATGCTCTCTTACCTTGGGGAAGTATTCTCACTAGCTCTTTCCTGAAGACCACTTTTAGGAAAGTAACTGGAAGTGTAGGAGTTGTATATAGAAGGAGTGCCCAGAGAATCTTAAGAAGTCTCTTTTGAATTCTGTTTAAAGTTACTAATCCTTTTATAAGACTGGATACAAACTCTATCTGTTCAGGGCACTCCTTTTACACCTTTCAAAAAGGTGTAAATTCAAGAAGAGAAAAGGCCAATGGGAATATTCCCCAAGGTATACCAGTATTCTGGTTCGTGCTCTCTATGTGCCTATGATCTACATCAAGTCTCACATCTTTCATGAAATCCTTCCTGACTATTTTAGTCCTCATTGAACTCCTCCTTCTCAAAAGCCTTTTTAAACTATATCACACAATTTTTATTATTAATTCTAACCTGTTATTTCAGCTCTGTTAATCTTGTCTTACCCTGGAATTCATAAAATCATAGTTTCAAAGCTAGAAAAAATCTTTTCTAGTCCAGTGATTCCTAATAGTTTTTTTTTTTCCCTACAAAATCCTTTCTACAACAATTACAATGAAAATGTATTATGAGCTTGCAGGTTAAATTTAATATACTGTTTATAATATTCTTTTAGATTTATTTATTAAGTGCTCACAGTAATCATAACTTTTGCCTCCCATCAAAGCTTCAAAGTTAGATGTATATCCTAATACAAAATATTCTACCTATAATTCTGAAAATTACAAATCTCTAACTATGGAATGATTATACAAATATATTTGCATATCATTTCAGAATTGTAACCTATTAAATGAATTCTATTAATTTCTTATTTTTAGTGTGATGAATCTTTTTTTGTTTTTTGGGTATTTTTGCTGAGGCAATTGGGGTTAAGTGACTTGTCTAGGGTCACACAGCTAGGAAATGTAAAGTGTCTAATGCCAGATTTCAACTCAGATTTGAACCCTGACTTCAGGGTTGGTGCTCTATCCACTGGGCCACCAGTTGCCCCAAGTGTGATGAATATTAATTAATATTTTGAACATCTTCATTAATATATTTTTAAATATTCTTTTTTCTAACATTACCAGTGTTTAAACAGCTTATCCAATGATTCACTAAGGATATATGGTTTTTGTTAAATGAATTAAAAACAGTATTTCCACAAAAATTTCATTTTTACATTCAGTATACTTTAGGTATATACAATTATACCACTATTTATCAGTATATGCTGAATTAGTATAATAATATAAATGTATATTCCTTTAATTGATTTTGCTTTATAACAAAAGACAAGTAACAGGCACAGCTCCACTGTTAAATATTGGCAAAATTGGCATATACAGATTACCAAAGATGTGGCTACCTAATCAAAATGAATACTAAGTTACAGTATAAAATATTTACTTTTATACTGATTAATGACAAGCATTCTATTAAATAGCAACTGTGCATCAAATTCAATTGCATATATAGCTTCATTTTAATAATATTGTATACAAACTAACCTTTGTTTAAGGAAAGAATCTCTTCAAATGTGACTTTCTTCTTTTACACAAATGGCACACCAGCTACACTCTTAACAGAAACTCTTCTGAACTGGTCAATGCTGTCAACTAGTTCAAATGATAATCCAATAGATAAAAGAATAGTAACATAAGTGGAATTTGAGGATAAATTCAAATCAGAAACAGTCCTAATATTGCAGTGAGAGACAATATGAAATTTATTTCAGTGATGTACACAGTCATAGATTATGGTTTTCAAACAGCCTGATATTTATATTGCAAAAATATAAATTTTAGTAGAGTAGCATTTGATCACATGATTACACTGCCAAGGAGCTATTCTGGTGCCAGGTAAAAAATGCAAATGAGAGTATACACATGCATCTGACCATCCACTGGGAATTAGTTATGTTTAGATGTTGAATCCTTGTGGTGGTTTAGGAACAATTTGACATCAAATTGAGAAATTGCAAGAACACATTGGCTTAGTCAGAAAAAGTCAGTTTGTCAGTTTGATATAATTGCTGTACAAACACTAAAATCATTCTGTACAAAAAATCATGACAGTTTTAAGTTGCTGTAGAAGCAAACCTATAATGCTTCAAACATATTCATGCTTATTGTGACAAAGGAAAAAAAAATAAAACTGGGATATAACTGATTGGTTATTCCCTACTTCAGTGGCCATTAAATCATTTTTAGCACAGATCCTTGGGAGCATCATCACAACCCTCTAAGGGGTTATCAATCCCCTAAATGGAACATCTATTCTGGCCCAAACCCTTTATTTTAGTAATGATGAAAATGAATCCCAGAGAAATCAAAAAATCTATACTTTTAAGCATGATATGTCTGTTGTTTTTATTGTTATTATACGCAGAGTGGTGATATTAGTATTAATATTTATAATTAATTAGCATTATAAGTATCTAAAATCACATAACAAATGGATGGCAAAAGGGCAAACTCAGGTCTTTTCACTTCAAATGCAATTCACTTTCCACTAAATATCTTTCTACATTATAAGATGCTCAAAGGCACTGATTCTATCCTATGTATGTTCTGTTCCCTCTTCCCCGCCATACTCCCTACTGCTGGTCTGGTCCTGAGCACCCAAAAAAATCGCTTGCAGAATGTGTGATTGGTTGAGATTGAATTCGAACTAGTTAGAGTTATCCTACTGTACTACTTTTCCATTTTTTTACATTAGGAATAATCCCTGGTATCCTGCCTTGTCTTAAGTATTTTTGGCATCATACTTCTAGAGTCCCTAAAAATAAAAAAGTTTTCCCACATCCACTTTTGTAAGTATCTTCTATTTGAATTCTCTCAGAAGGACAGCAGCATGAATGACATCAATGATCTTTTCTGTAGATTGAAGAAGACATGGTTCAACTAATGCCCAAGACTCTTTGAGTAGAGGAGAAAGGGAGAAAAGGAGGAAGGACAATGATTAATCAATTCTATCTGCCATTTAATAATTCACATTTAAACAGAGAAGTGTTTTTTTTTTTTACTTGTATCCATAACTCAGAGGTAGTATGTTGTAATGAACTCCCATCAAAATGGGAGTCAAGAGACCTAGTTCTAGTCATGGATTGCATATTTTAAGACTGTCTTTATCTTTGTTTTTAACTAGCTATATGACTTGAGGAAATTCAGTTTACTTCATTGGTCTTCAATTCACTGATCTGTGAAATGAAGAAATAGAACCAAATGGTTAAGATATACTCTCCTTAGGGAACCCTTTTCTTCTACACTATCTCTGGGCACATTGATGGAAGTATTTTAATTAGGAACAATCAACAGAAGTTTCAAAGGGGGTAGATGTAAGTTTGGTGTTGGGAAAAGGAAATTTCCTAATCATTACAACAATCTAAAATTTGAATGAATTTGAATTTTCTCTCATTGGAGGTCTTCAGGTAAAATATAAATAACCACTAATTATGATCATTGTAGTGTGACTTCTTTTTACAGTTTTACATTAGACTAGATGGTCAACTGAGTTTTTCCATCTCTGAGAATGTCTGGTTCAATTATCATTAAAACTCCTGATAATAAAATTTCTATAATGCTTCATATCCCTTTCCTTTCAACAACTCTTTAAGATAGGTAACATGAAAATATTACCCCAGGTTATAGATGAAGAAAGTGAAAATGAGAGAAAGATGACATGATGTGCTCAAGATCTCCCAACTTGAACAGTCAGAGCCAATACTCAAACCCATAATGACATCTAATGCTCTTTCTACCTCACTTTGTTTGATTCACATTTCCCTATAAAATTGATGACTAAGTGTTCTGTATCAATATCTGTCTTTGACATAGGGGGGAAATGAAGAACCTAGGAATGAGTTCCTTCTCATAAACCAATAGTTCATGAGAGTAATCTAGAACAAAGGTGCCAAACATGCAGTCCCCCATTCAGCCTGATATACTCCTAAATGCAAAATCAAAATCAATTATTAATTATTTAGCAAAATAAAAAACACACAATAGAATGCAGATTTCAATTTTAATATGTTTTCTAAGTTAATATACACTTGTCAATAGACAGGGAAACTTATATATGGTTTAATGACACTCTTCTATTTGAATTTGTCACCAATGATCTAGAAAATCAAGTCTTTCTATTCTCACACCCCAACTCAGTACAATTTGTCTTGCCCCAAAAATAATGTTAAGACCCAATATAGGGGACTCCAAGACTTTACATTATGAATTAATGGCATAATTCTTTTAAATCAAGATAAGATTTAAGAACCATTATGAATGAATAACAGTAGTTTATGGAATAGAAATGTTAAGTTTTTTGCCCATGGACAGATATCTAGCTCAAGAAAGATAAGCTATATATTATGCTTTCCTTTATTACCAGTGAGTTAGTACCTGTCAAATTTTCTATGAACTTGACCTTGGTCAGTATGTAGGATTCATTGGACTGTCATAAGTGACAGAAAGAATATCATGATTTAATTGCAAAACAGGAGACTAGAATGGACTGAAAGCCTTAGTCAGGATGTCATAAAGGTGAAAACACTTTATTATCCATTTGAGATGGGCTGTTTTATACCACTTCAGCCTTGAACCTGACAAAGTGAATGAAGCAAGGTATTTGAGGGTACCTTATATATTGTAGTGCCCTGATGGAATTTACAGGGACTGAAATTTTTTAAATAGGTTATGAGGGGGAAGGGAAAAGAATAAAGAAGCATTAGATGTGGATAGTATGTCCAGGAACAGCTCATGAAGACTCATCTGTGCTTCTTTGTTTATTCTTTGATAAAGTTAGTTTTTTGATAAGTAAAATCTCTCAGCCTTAAGACTTCCTTTTCCCCTTTAATGCCACATTTGGAAAGCTTGATTGGTAACTAGGTAATCCACCTTTAGTGCACTCTTAAACATAATCTTTAAAAGAAGGGGCTCAGCAGTTGAGAAAGTCATAAATAACTTTGGAAATCTTTCATTTCTAAATGTATTATCCTATTCACTTGATTCAAGAGGCAAATAGGACTACTTTGGCAGATCAAGATTGCCCAAGAGAGACACACCTGGCTTTGATCATTGTTTTCCCTCATCAAAGTCTGAAATGTAGGCCAGCTCTGTTTTTCCAGTCTTACTTCATATATTTAAGCACTATATAAAAAGAAAAGTTGGAGGGAAATGATACAATTAAAGATTAATATGAAAGATAATTAATAAGCCTAGGTTTTATTTCTTTCAATCTTGTTCTTCATGATTATTTTAAAATATACTGCTCTTCTATATCTTTGTCCTTAGCTATTATAATTGTTCTTTTTAAAAAACTATATATGGTTGATTGAAAGGGAAAATGGGATAATCTCTTTCTCATTCCTTCAGCTGATACCTGATAATTTGGAAGATTGGATCCATAACCAAGAAGTTATAGTTCCCTAAAATTAAGCAACATATACAGTTCCTTAGTGGCTGAACCTACAAAACTAAATACAAAGTTATGATAATAAAGACACAGTATGTTCAATGGATCAGCAAGTACAGATTATTGGGAGGGGACATAAGTGTAAAGTTCTCTGCTATGTACAAAACCTGGTCCCTGTATCTCCAGTATTATAGAGTTCATCACAAGGAACTTTCCTTTGATTGCTCAGATTAGTTGAGCCCTGAGATGCTACAACAAAAATATATGCAAAACTTAGGGATTTTTATTACCCAGGATATGTTAGTAATTGTTGGTAAATAATATTTGATAACAAAAATATCTATCATAACCAAATAACCCAGTCTCTTTGAACACATGATTGTTGTGGTGAGTGTGTTGGAACAAAATTTCTGTCCCTGTGGGTCTCTCTGACATCCTTAAGACTTATTTGCATTAATGTATCTCTGATATGGACACTAAGTATACATCTTATTCTAATGTACTTAATCTTTTTCCTGCCCTTTGCTTCTGCTCTCTCTTTGTTTCAGTCCCAATTTCTTTTAACACCTAAATCCTTTGCCTGTGACATGAGGGATGGAAAATCACTGAACTAATCCTTTTCCTATAAGACTGTCAGCTATAGCTCATGCCATATTATGAAAGTGATTATGACTAGGCATCTCATAAAAACGAGAGAAGATGGGAATTTATTGGAACTGGATATATTGAATCCAAGGACAATCTCTCTGACAAACCTTCATTTACTATTATTCTTTCTTTTGCTGTGACCCAAATATCAGATCACATGAGATATCATGGTGACTATCCTAACTAGATTAAGCTAAATTAAAAGAAAAAAGATTAATAAAGTAAGAAAAATTCCAAAATTAGGGAAGAGGTAACAAATGGGGAAGGGAACTTGAAAGTACAGAAAGAGGACCAATGGGACTAGAATGACCTTAAAACTGATTAAGAAAAATTAACTAAAGTGACAAAGGACTCCCTTTAATGGGAAAGGAACAAAAATCATCATAATTCAGGGAAGTAATATTGGAGACAAATGAGTAAAATATAAATCTCTCAGAATTGTGAATGGATTAAATGTGAATTGATTAAATAAGATGAAAAAAAAATGACAGATGGATAAGAAAACAAAATTCCACAATTAATTGCTTACAAAAAAACCTACATAAAAAGTTAAGATATAAGAATTGAAGATGGACTAGAATAAAATTTACTAGGCAACAGGTAAATTCAGAAATTCTGATATTGCAATTGTGTTATCAAAGAAAAAGTCATTTCACACACACACACACACACACACATATACATGAGATGAATAAGAAAATTAAATTATGCTGAAGATAACCAAAGTCAAGAAAACAATATCAATATTATACTTATATGCTCCAAATCCTTAGTTTCTAAATTGATAAGGGAAAATTTAATTGAGAAGAATACATAAATAGTACCACAATAATAATAGGAGATTTTAATGACCCACTTTCTGTTTTAAACAAATGTGATAATATGATAAAAATAAAAGGAAATTATACTTTACTTTTTTGATTGAATTGAATGCTACCTTCTTAGAGATGGATGAGCTATAAAAAGAAAATATAGAATTTAAAAAGTGCTGAAGAAACTAGAACTAAATTGTTTGTGACATTTTGAAATGGGATTTCTATAAAATATAAGCATTCTTCAATATAAGATGGAATTTTTAAAAATTAAATACATATTAGAAGACAGAAAAATTGCCAATAAATGTTAAAAACCAGAACTGGAAAAATCTTTTCAGAGAATAATACAACAAAAATAGTGATCTGAAAGACATATACCCATGGAGGTTTAACAATGACATTCTACATAATGACTTAAAGAACAGATAATATTTATATGAGATAATAATGAAATAGAATACCAAAATTTCTGAAATTCAGCTAAATCAATTCTCAAAATAAAAATCACAAGCCTAAAATAATACACTAACAAAATTAAATAGGAGAAGGTTGATGGACTATTTATGCATTTTATTTTTAAAATTTTGAATGTCAACATACAGATGAAACTAAAATAACCTCCAAAAAGTATCTATTGGCAACTAAGAAATGCAATACATGGAGCATTAAATCTGGGGAAAGGCCAGAGTTCAAATCTAGACTCAAACATATATTATCTGTATGATCCTGATCAAATCTAGACTCAAACATATATTATTTGTATGATCCTGGGTAAGTCACTTGACCATTTTCTACCTTGGTTTCCTCCAAAATGGGAATAATAACAGTAACTACCTCTCAAGAATGTTATGAGCATCAAATTACATTATATCTGTAAAGTATTTTGCAAGCCTGCACTATATATATATATATATATATATATATATATATATTAGCAAAGACAAAGGAATTTTTAAAAAAGGAGAAATAGTTCACTGGAAGCCAAAAATAGTATAGAGGCTTACTCTTTGCAAAGACTAATGAAACTGATAAACCTTTGTCCAACCTGATTAAAATAAAACAGAAAATTAAATTAATAAAACAGCAAATGTCCAAGATATAATCACAACAAAAATAGAGAATTTTTTTTGAAATGATCAAAACATACTATTCTTAGTTATAAACTACCAAAACTGAGAATACAAAAAAAGAGGAATATTATCAAAAACATAAATCCTCAAATTATTAGATAACCAAATATAGATCTTGAATAACCCATCTAGGAAAAAATAAACTATCTGTAAAGGAACTACCAAAGAGAATAAAAGCCCAGGTTCTGACACCTTTTATGAAATCAATATAGTTCTAACACTCAAAATAAGGAAGGATAAAGCATAAAAGGAGAATTATAAACCAATATAATTGATGAAGATCAACTGAAATGAAAAAAATTAAATCCTGTCAACAGAAAATAGTATAATAATTAAGAGTGCTTAAGACTTTTGTTAAGGATTGTGTTTTTATTGTAAAGATGTCATTATTGACAAATTTGAATGCTATTGAGCTAAAAATTCTAATGATAGTCCATGGACCATGCCCATTGTGGTTCATCTTTTATTATATTGTAAACTAAGTATAATGAAGGACTGTCCAAGGAAAATCTAATCTTTATGAGCATCCACTACATGCTCAGCCTGATGCAATCCCCCCATATGGACTTTGAAACAGGAAAACGTAATCTATGTCTATTTCTAATCCACTTGTGACATGTATAATTGATTGGCTACTGAGCTGGAACTGAGTGTGTCCTGAAAAGACATCCACAAGAGTCACTCAGCCTCTTTCCTTCCTACCTGCATGCTTTAGAACAATGAGGCAATGAATGCTTTAAATTCTGGGTGTAAAGAAGTCTGATTGATACTCTCCTGATCTTTTAAGCTCACAAGGTCATAGACAACTTTTTACAGTTTCCATCTATCACCTAAAATAAAAAAGAATAGATACAACAGGAAAAGAAGCAAGAGCTGAGTCATGTGTTCATGGCTTCATGTTGATCTGAGTTAGGAGAATAAAAGCCTGGTTTTTTTCCTACTTTGAGCTTACAATAATTACTATCTCCTCACCTAAATGCAGCCATGGAGGAAAGCGATTGAAGTGTCCTCCCGGGAATCTTTTAAATATTTTAAAATCTTTTAAAAGTTCAGACTCAAAATCCAGTCAAAAAGCACACAATAAATAAACCAGAATCGTGGAATACTAATATATGCTCTGAAGTATACATTGGGGATTGCATCAGGCCAATCATGGGTTCATAAGGATTGAGCTTTCATTGACCAGTACTCTATTACATAGCAATTCTCCTAACTTCTGATGACTTTCATTAAATATTTTCTTCCTAAAACAGAACTACATGGTGTGTGCTTCAGATGATACAAAACCAAAATCTAAGATCCCTTGAGTTTTAACACTTTAATAGATTTGGGGGTTCAGCATACTCAATAGCTGATAAAAGCTTGGGGATTTGTTCCCTAGTCAAATAGACTTGTTAGAAGATGCTTTCTCCATAACCAGGAAACCCCCTGGGAATTATAACCCCCAAAACACAATAGTACAGGTATCTCCCAAACTCTAGGAGAGGTTTCCCTCTTGCTGCTTTGGTTAGTAGAAATTTTTTTCTCTTCCCAAAAAATTCCCAGTCCAGACCCATGTGGAGCTGTCCCTGCAAAACCACAGAATGGAGAATAGTGGTTTTTGTTCCCATCACTTATCACTCTGTTCCCACCCCACCCCCATTCCCCAAATAATGCATCCAGCCTAACCTGGTTACCCCCCTGAGCCTTAATTAAGCTTTCATAATCATTTGGATCCATGATAACATTCAAATAGTTATTTGCACAAACAGATAAATATATGTGTTCATATTTACCTTTAACTTCTAATTAACTAGACTCTAACATACGTAGATAGTGATACCAGTTAACTAGTGAATGTGATGTCATCAGTTCTGGTGATTAGAGCTGTCCTGTCAGTTACTGGGAGATATCACTGACCTCTCTTCCTCTATAGGCAGCAATGATGATTCCCATGACTTTTCTGTACATCTTTCTCTCTCTCCCACAGTTTGCTCCAACATAGCCAGCATTCAAGTACAGAGGATTCCCTTATCTTGTTTCTCTCACGCTCTCTCAAGCTCGACTCCCTTCCTCCTTCATACATTCCCCTGCCAATTCTCAAGGCTGCTCCTCTTTTCTGAGTGATAGTGTGTAGACAGGTTCAACATCAGGTCAATTAGAGTATAGGATTTAGAGATAGAAGGGAGTTTAAAAGTCAACATGTCTAAATTTCTCATTTTACAGATGAGGAAACTGAGGACTTATTTCATACATATAGTAAATATTTGAGAGATAACTTGAAGTCTCATGTGTCATAATTATAGATTTCTTTACACTGGACCACGTTTCCTTTAAATAATAATGTTAATTGTTTTGCAGAGGGAAAAGAGTTGGTTTTAATTTGGATTTGGTCAATGCTTATGACACCACAGTAGAGGGATTCCCTTAGTGAGGGATCTTTCTCCATCAAGGCAAATCATCAACTGGTTTGCAATTTGTAGTCTTAGAGAGTTTTAAAGATACTTTAAGAATAGGTGATTTGCCCAGGATTGCATAGCAATAGCAATTACACAGGAAGTCAGCAGAAGGACTTGAATCCAGGACTCTCAGACTGCAAGACCAGCTATCTCTCTGATATACTATGCTGACTCTCAAGGATATTTGGCCATTAAAGTCATGTAAGAAGAGAACATTTGTCATACTACATTCTGACTTTTTTAAGTTCAAATACCTCAGGGATCCAAGATGGCAGATTAGAAGCAGCAACCTGTTCAACTCTCTCAACATTCCACTCCAAACAACTTTAAAACAAAGTTTTGAGCACTAGAGCCTACAAAAAGGTCAGAATGAAACATTTTTCCAGCCTAAGAAAACTTACAAGGTCTTACAGGACTTACAAACTTACAAAACTTACAGGAGAGATCTGTGACATGAGAGCAGTACACTCAGTCCAGAGACAGACAGCCTTGGAGGTGGTACAGCAGCAGCAGCAGCAGCAACTTAGGATATTCTCAAGCCAGAGACAGTAAAAAGATTAGACAATTGGTTAGAAAGAGATTACAGGGAACCCTTTTCTGGCCCTGGGTACAGTTAGATGCTAATTGGCAACTCCATTGCTCATGGTAGTTTTGAAGCGCAGTTCCAGGGTTCAGTTGTCCAGTTGATCATAAGGGAGAAGAGAACCTGTTCAGAGTTCCAAGGCCAAGAGGAACACTAATTTTTGTGGCTGCAAAGAAACAGAGACTTTCCAGAGCAGATTGGAGCACAGATAAAGAGAACACTGACCACACCTTTCCTAGGCTGAGATCACCTTGAAAACTCTAAAAATGTGCATAAACTTGCATACCCCCCTCACCCATCCCCAAACTGACTTTGAAAACAGCAGCACAAAAAACCCAGAAGCTTTGGACTGGATTTTCCCAGGTCCAGGTGAGCAGAGTCCAACTTTAATATCAAGTTCAAAGTTAAGAAATAGGCTGAGAAAATGAGCAAACAACAAAAAAAAGAACATGACCATATGGTGGGGGAGGGAAGACCAAGACATAAACTCAGAAGACAATAACATAAAAACATTTTCAAATAAACTCTCAAAGAAAAATGTTGATTTGACACAACTCTACCAAGAATTCTTGGAACAGTTAATGAGATGAGAAGGATAGAGGAAAAAAATGAGAAAGTAAATGAGTAATGCAAAAAAAAAAAAAAATTCAAAAAGAGAATTAACATTTTGGTGGAAGAAGCACAAAAATATGGAAGAAAAGAATCTTTTAAAAACATAAATGCATAATGGTAAAAGAGGCATGAAAATTCATTTAAGGAAAAAAAAAACTCCTTAAAAAGCATAATAGGCCAGATGGAAAAGTACAAAAATTCAATGAAGAAAAGAATTTTTTTAAAAACAGAATTGGCTAACCTCACTAGTAAAAACTCCATGACAATCAATAAACAATATAATGAAGTCAAAAGAATGAAAAAATTGAAGAAAATGTGAAATAGTTTATTGGAAAATCAACTGACTTGGAAAAATAGATTTAAGAGGAAAAAATTTAAATTACTGGACTACCTGAAAAGCATAATCAAAAAAAGAAAAAGAAAAGAAAAACTTAAACATCATATTTCCTAAAATCATAAAAATGAAGAATCATAGAATTTAAAAACATCTACTAATAATTTCCTGAAAGAAATATGAAAATGAAAACTCCTAAGATTGTTAGCTAAATTTTAGAACTCCTATGCCATAAAGAAAATATTGCAAGCAGTCAGAAATAAATAATTCAAAAATAAATCATACAGGATAAGAATCATACAAGGTTTAGCAAGTTCCACATTAAAGAAGTAGGGGGCTTGGAATAGGATGTTCTTGAAGACAAAGGAGCTAGGATTACAACCAAGAATGGCCTACCCAACAAAATTGAGGACAATTCTTTAGGGGGGAAATGAATAGATATTTAATGAAATAGAGAGCTTTCAAGCATTTCTAATGAAAAGACCAGGGCAGAATAGAAAATGTGACACAAATATAAGACTAAAAAGAAGCATAAAAAGATAAACATGAAATAGTAATCAAGAGGAACTCAATAAAGTTAAACTATTTAAATGCCTAAGTAGGAAGGTGAAGTTATGGCAGTTACAAAGCATATACATAGAAATAGGGCATGGGTGCATGGGTATAAGTTGGCTATGATGGGACTATTTCAAAAAATAAAATGAAAGGATAAGAAAAAAGGGGTGCACTGGCAAAAAGGGGAAGGAAGGTAGAGGTAGAATGAAGTAAATCATTTCACATAAAAGAAGCCCAAAAGGAAAAATTTTTTCAGTAGAGATGAAGATACAGAAGGGTGTGGCAGTCAGTACTTGAACTCTGCTCTCAGAATTAACCCAAGGGGGGAATAGATAGATAGATAGATAGAAACTCAGTTTGGTATAGAAATCTATCTTAAGTAATAGGAAAAGAAAAGGGAGAGGGAATAAAAGAAAGAGAAAGAGGCACAAAAGGCAAGATCAAGAGAAGGAATTATCAGAAGCAAAACAGACTTTTGAAGAGAGACCGGATAAAAAGGGAGAGAGTTTTTTAAAATGGCATGGGTGAAAACACATGGTTAGTAGTCATTATTGTGAATGTGAAGGGGATGAGCTTATCCATAAAATAAAAACAGCAGAATGTATTAGAAAACAAAATCTAAAAATTTGTTGTTTACAAGAAACACATTTGAAGCAGAAAGACATGAGGGATTTAAAATAAAATAGAGCCTAACATACCTTCTGCTGAAGTAAAAAAGCAAAACAGAAAAGGACAATGATCATGATCTCAAATAAAACAAATACACAAATAAAGTTAGTTAAAAGTGAATCAGGGAAACCACGTTTTACTAAAAGGTACCATAGACGACAAATATCAAAAAGAAAATTTTACAAAAAAATTTTCTAATAAAGATCTAATTCTAAAATATATATGGAATTCTGTCAAATCAATAAAAATTAGAACCATTCTCCAATTGATAAATGGTCAACGAATATAAACAGATTGCTTTCAAAGAAATCAAAGCTATCTATCATCATACAAAAAGTGTTATAAATCACTATTGAGATTAGAGAAATGCTAATTAAAACAATTCTAAGGTATCAAAATGACAAGTGCTTTAGGGAATGTGGGGAAATAGGTACACTAATTAATGCACTGTTGATTCAGTTGTAAACTGGTCCAACCCTTCTGGAGAATAATCTGGAACTATACCCAAAGGATTATAAAACTCTGCATATCCTTTGGCCCAGCAGTGCTGCTACTACTACTGGATCTGTACTTCAAAGAGATAAAAGGAACAGGATGTATAGCAGCTCTTTTTATGGTAGTCAAGAATTGAAAATTGAAGGGATGCTCATCAATTGGGGAATGACTGAATAAGCTGTAGCAAATAATTATGATAACATGCTATTGTGCTATAAGAAATGATGAGGGAGGTAGTTTCAGAAAAAAACATGGCAAGATCTATATGAACTGCATCAAAATGAAGTGAGAAGAACTAGGAGTTCATTGTGCATAGTAAATGTTATAAATGATGATTAACTGTGGAAAAACTTGACTACTCTGACCAATACAATAATCCAATCATGACAAAGTAATGTTATATATATCCACAGAGAGAAATAAGAAATACTGATTACAAATTGAAGTATAATTTTCTCACTTTCTTTATTTTTTCTTGTTTTTTTCTTTTAATATGGCTAATAAGGAAATATGTTTAACAAATTCATATGTGTAATAAATCTACTGTTTGCCTACTCAGCGGGTATGGGAAGAGGTAGGAAAGAGTGAGAATTTAGAACTCAAAATTTAAAAGGAAAAGAGTATTTAAAATAAATAATAAAAAAAATTATGTTTCAAATATCCCAGATCAAGCACCCTTGCATTAATGTATCCACTTGAGTTAATTTTCATTAATCAATGAATATTAATTAAGAATTTATTCTGAACCCAGCACTGTATTTAGATGCTGAGGGTTGGAGTACAGTGATAGAAAGATATATATATATATATATATATAACAGGATCTTCTCCCTGAAAAAGTTTACAACTTAGTCATGAAATCAAAGCTAATACTCATAAGATAATTAAGTACTTAATAAGCACTTATAATTATAAGTTTATATTACAAGAAATTATAAATTCAAATAAAGTAGGTTGGAATAACCAGGGAAGCTTCATGGTAGACAATGGTACACAACAGAAAGAGAATTTGCTTTAAGAAGGATCTAATTTCACTTCCTGGTTCTGCCATTTATTGTCTATATTACCTTGAGCAAGGTCACCAAGAATCATTCTGGACCAAAACTCCCTTAAAAGATCTTGATTCTATTTATTCTTGCTCAGTTTTTTCATCTTTGAAATTCAAGAGTTGAACTAAATGCCTTTTATGAGGTGCCTTTTAGCACTGAATCTATAATCCTGTGATATGTCCTTCCACCCCTACCCCCACTCCAGATAAAAATAATAAGGGACTATATCATTTTTTTGCCTCTCTGTCCTTAGACTTTGCTTTGCAAATGGACATTTTTGCCCATAATTGGAACTTTATAAATTTTTGCTGATTAGAATAGAAATGAACAGAATAGGTGGAGGGGGAAAGGAAGAGTATTGTAAGTGAGGTACATTATGTGAACAAATACAAAGAAAAGAACAAGTCCAATATGAGAGAAAAAGGGAAGGAGAGAACAGGCAATGAATAAAAAGGCTGTTTTGTTAGAGTAGATCCTGTATGTTCAGAGCAGGGCCAAATTATGGAGGGCCTTGAAAAACAGGCAGAGGAGATCTGGTGAAACTCTACCATAAACAAAGGAACAAAAGGGAACAGGCATTTATTAAGTATACTAGTTCTATAGTATAGAACTATTAAGTTCTATTAAGTTGCTAGTTCTATAACACTTGAAAGTCATTTAATCTCTCTGTGCCTCAACTCTTTCAGCTGCAAAATGGGGATGATAACAGCATCTACTTTGGAAGTTGTGAAAGTCAAATGAGATAAATATCTGACCAATAATGGACCAGGTATCCTGCTAAGTGCCTTACAAAGTTTATTTTACTAGATCCTCATAGTAAGTAAGAAGCAAGTGTTATTATTATCCCTAGTTTACAGTTGAGAGAGACAGCAGTTAAGTGACTTGTGTATGGTCACACAGCTAGTGAGTGTCTGAGACTATATTGGAACATGGGTCTTCCTGACTCCAAGCTAGTGCCTTATCCACAGTGTCACCTAATCATCTAATCAGATATGAATTTCTTTCTCTTATGAGAGGAAATGTGAAATATTAGTTAGAGGGATGGAATTCCACCTCAAAAATTAGCTGCATGAAATTGGGAAAACGATTGAGCCTCTCTGAACATTACTTTTCTCATCTGTTAAAATGTGTCTAAGAATCACACCTACTTCATAGACTTCTTAAAAGGATTTAACAAGAATATGTAGGCAGAGTTCTTTGTCAGCTTTAAAGCCTCTAATCATTTGACTTATTATCCTCAGATAGGCAGCTTTGTGTAGTCATTCAATGATTCAGTTTCTTTAAGACTATAAATTGCACATAAGTTTCTGAACTGCATCTTCAAAGGGACTTTTCCACACCAGTAATTCCCTACACCAATGAAATCTCATGTCTAAATGACAAAATACAACAATAATAATTATTATAATTGCAATGATATAATTATTGTTATTATTATGCTCTCTCTCCTTTGCTTCCATCTTCCTCTACTGATCTATTCCCATTGGTTTTCCTCTTTCCTTTTATTTTTCTTTTTTCCCTATCTAGATCTTGTGTATACATTATCATTGTTATTGTTTCCTTTATTGGTTTCTTTAGATATATCATCACACAAATAATTTTGTTTGATTATCTTCTGATTGTAGATATCAATTGAGGCATAAATTGAGAATGGGAGAGAAGGGAATAGATATTTCAGAATGGCTTACCAGTGTCATGGAAGATGTACTACAGGGACTCTAAAATTTCAGGGGTTCTCAAACTTTTTAAATAGGGGGCCAGTTCACTGTCCCTCAGACTGTTGGAGGGCCAGACTATAGTAAAAACAAAAACTTTGTTTTGTGGGCTTTTAAATAAAGAAACTTCATAGCCCTGGGTGAGGGGGATAATCGTCCTCAGCTGTCACATCTGGCCCGCGGGCCGTAGTTTGAGGACCCAATGGAAGAGGTGTATCTAATAATAAGATTCACTTCTTCGGTTCTGCACACACACATTGTATCTATATTCTAGATATAACATATTTATAAATATGTATAACATATTTAACATGTATAAGACTGCTTGCCATCTAGGAGGGGGTGAAGGGAGGGAAGGAAAAGTCAGAACAGAAGTGAGTGCAAGGGATAATGTAAAAAATTACCCAGGTATATGTTCTATCAATAAAAAGTTACAATTTTAAAAATTTTTTAAAAATTAAATACCACTTTAAGATTAATATATATGTATATATATACATACATATATATATATATATATATATATATATATGGTTCACCATATGATTTTGTTCAGAGATAACTTTGTGCTAAATACACTAAACTTTGGTATATCTGGAGCACATAGAGGCAACTAATGGTGCAGTGATTAGAATACTAAGCCTTGAGTTAGGAAGTTCTGAATTCGAATAAGGCCTCAAAACTGTAGGAAAGTTATTTAATCTCTCTCTTGCTCCAGGGATAATAATAGCATCTACTTTGAAAGCTGTGAAAGTCAAATAAAATAAGTGCATGATCTATGATAGGCACTTAAAAGATTTCTTTTTTATCCCTTCCCTTTAATATTATGGAATCTCCTCAAATAGAACCAGTCAAAAGAGAGAGGTTTAGCAACCCACACAGGAAAATCCAGGTCAATTGAATTTTCTTTTAATGATCTTTTCAATAATATCTTTATAGTAATTGTGTACATGGTTCTCTGGTTCTGCTTGGTTCATGCTGCATTAGTTCACACAACTCTTCCCAGATTTCTTAACTTCCCATCCATATATATAACATAGATTTTTTTCTAGTCATTCTCCAATAAATGGGTCCCCATTTTGTTCCTTGATCTTTTTTTTTTTTTACTAAGACAAAGAATACTGAAGTGTTTCTGTGGATATTTTCCTATACACTGGGACTTTTTATATCTCTAAATTTCATGGAATATATGTATATCTATTCATTAGGGTGCTAGATCAAAGGGTATGAACATTTTAGTCATATTTCTTGCATAATTCGATATTAATATACAAAGCAGCTGATCCAGGTACCTTAAGATCAGGACTTCTTAAACTTTTTCCACTTGCAGACCCTTTTCACCTGAATAATCTTTATGTGACCTTAGGTATGTAAAATATGTATGAAAACAAAACAGTTACTGATAATAAATGATCATTTTTCAAAGCTCTACATTGTTACAAGATTCCAGATTTGAACTCAGAAAGATGAGAGCACTTAATATGAGAACACTTTCAATCTACAATTTATCTCCATCTTTTCTATCATCCATCTACATATTTATATATGTATGCTATCTCATAAAAAAAAAAAAAAACCAAGCAAGTATGAGTTGTGCTTTGCACTCATCATCTCAGGCCACTGAGATTCCATTTCTAATTCTAACCCTAATTCTGATCTCTCAAATAAAGTCGGAAAAGTTGCTATTGCCTACTCAGTATCTGCATTTTGCCCTAAGCTTTGTAATGAAAGGATAAACTCTGAAGACATTTCAATCATCCAGGAGCTATTAGCAACAGGTTGGCAGATGAAACTTTGAGGGTGGAGAACTTTTCTGAGAGCCTCTCTCAAATCACACCCCAGAGGCAGCTGCCTGTTAAGAATAGTTCTACTGGTGGGAGATCTTTCATCAAACTTAGGGCTCCGAAACCAAGCAAAATCCACATCTCCCACCTATATTCTCTTCCTCTTCTGGTTAAGCTCCAAAGTATGAATGAGCTCAGAAGGTATTTATAGGATTAGCCTATTCTCGAGTGTTTTTTAGGCCAGGAATCTGAAGTCACTTCAGTCAGTGGGGTGTTTTGTTTGTACCTAAAACACTTCCTTACAACAAAGTACCTTATTCTTCTGCTATTGTGCATACGTGACTACACCCAGACAAAATCATTGGATAGGAAGCTGAATTCAGATCCCATGGTTTCTTGTCTCTTCCCTCTTCCTGCCTTCTCCCTCTTCCCCTTCCAGATATTTGTATCCTCAATTATCCCATTTTCATCCTACCTCCCTTTTTTCTTCTTCTTCCCTCCCCCAGGACTGTATGTTCCCCTATTATCCTTCCCTCAACAATCAAAAGTCCTTGTATCCTTGACCTTAATCAAAAGGGAGAAAAATGATCTGACAGAAATATTCACACCAAGACATAAATAACCAATAACAACCTAATTCTTACCTTATTAAAAGTATCTATATTGGATATACTGTAACATATTTAACATGTATAAGACTGCTTGCCATCTAGGGGAGAGGGTGGAGGGAGGGAAGGGAAAAATTGGAACAGAAGTGAGTAAAAAATTACCCAAGTATATGTTCTGTCAATAAAAAGTTATTTTTAAAAAGTATCAATATTTTAAAATGTGACATTTTGGATCTACACCTTGAACCCAAGGGCAATCAGGTAGTACAGTGGATAGAGTATCAGATCTGAAATCAGGAAGACTCCTCTTCCAGAGTACAAATGTGGTCCCAGATACTTGCCAGATATGTAGGCAAGTTACTTCACCCTATTTGCCTCAGTTTCCTTATCTGTAAAATGAACTGAAAAAGAAAATAGCAAACCACTCCAATATCTTAGCCAAGAAAGTGCCAAAAGGGGTCATGAAGAGCCAGACATGACTGAACAGCACCAATAAATCTTAAATCTAAAGAAATAAATTTCTAATAGTAGAATCTGGACATAGGTATAGCTAGGTGTGAGGGATTTTTTTAAACAAGTATGATCAGAGTGGGGAGCACCAGTCAAATCCATCCCATAAAGTAATACAGTATAATGTGGAATAAAGATAATTAGTCCCCATTTCAAATTCTTCCTTTTATACCACCTTGTGATTTTGAGGATTTAGCCTTCCTATGTCTCTTTTTCCTCCTCCATTATAAGGTGAGTCCTATGCAAGTCCTTTGCTTGAGAGGTCACCCTGTGGGCTGGAGCCATACCAAGCCAATCATGTCTACTCCCCTCCACAACTACTTGCCCATACCCATGAGCCCACCCATCCATATCACAAACAAGTGTCCTTAATCACAAAGGGACTTGGATAAGAGAGTGTGTGGTCAGCAAAAATCACTGAAACCAGAAAAAACAACTTACAGGGCTGTGGGTTACTCGTGTCCCCTTCCAATACAAAAGGCAGCCCTCAGAGAAGTCAGCCACCCATGCCCCTCTAGTACACATCGCCCCAGCTGCATGCTTTCTGCAGAATCCCATCCATTATTATAAACAGAGAAGTCTGATCACGTAGAAAATGAATCTAAAATGTACTTTGGGGTTAGATTCTTTTTGACTAATGTCAAACTGGCTAACTTGGGCATTCCCTTAGCTCAAAGGAGGAACCATCTTGTTGTTTTTTCTGTGGATCATTAGCCCTTTTCGGCTGAACATTTTTCTCTGCTCTTTGGACCTTCTGTTACATTTTGCCACTTAGCATTTCCCCCTCAGCTGTTCTGTTCCTGTTACTTGTTTTTTTGTTTTCATTTTTGTCTCTCTTCTCTTCCTCTCCTTTCTATCATACGTCATATGGTTCCTCCCAGCCAGTCCTGAGCCCACTGATTTTTAAACCTTTTCCATCACCCCACAAACACAACCACAACCATCACCACCACCACCCCTGCACCTCTCTTCCAAACGAATATCTGGAACAAACCTTTTGGTTTGTTGCTTCATACCTCTTACAGATTTAACTAATAATTTATTAGGAATTACTGAACAGGATGACCTCTAGAGTCCTTTACAACGCTAGACGGGAAGAGAGAACTTTGTACAAGAAAAGTTTACAGTAATTGGGTATTTTCAGGATTTGACTTATCAAGCTGGATTTCTTTATTGGATACAAGGGTTTAACAGAAATTGTTGGTTTCCTTAAAGAAATGCATTTATCTTGTATGAAAAAAATGGAGGACAGTATGGGCTGATGAAGAGAACACCAGACTAGAGTTGGATGACCTGTGTTTTGGTCTTACCCTATGGTTTTCTTCCCCCTACCCCAAGGGTACTCTGAAATCATTGCTGATACTGGTCTCCATGCTTTTTCTTGGCAGGACATGCCATCTGCCAACCTTGGGCATTTTCACAAGCATTATCCCTCATGCCTTCCTCATCTTTGCACCCTAGCCTCTTGGCTTCCTTCAAGTCCCACCTCAAATTCTACCTTCTACAGGAAGCCTTTTCCAACCCACCTTAATTTTAGCACCTGTACTTTGTTAATTATTTCTGACTTAACCATATAGTCTGTCTGAACATAGGTTTTTGTCTTTTTTTGAATCTCTGCAGTGTAGTATAGTTACTGACACATAGTAGGTGCTTAATGTTTGTTGGCTAGTCAACAGTGTGGTCTTGGTCAAGTCAGTTTTCCCCCTCGCACCTCAATGCCACAAATGAAGTCTCTGTAAGTGTGACAATAATAGCAGTACAATTTAGCCTGTAGAGTTATTGTGAAAGTCAAATCTGATAATGGATGTGAAGTTGTTTTATTAATGAACATTCAAATGAAAGCAATCTACAATTAATTTTCTGTTGCTTATTTTACAGGAACAATCACTTTAATTAATGAAATTCACAGATAATGGTATTACCATTCTAACATATTCTTGAACACTAAAACTTGAACAAATGTTTTCATGAGAAATTTGGCTTAATAATTTCAGCTCTAACTTTCCTCCTTACTTTCTGGGAAAAACAAGAATATACCAAAATGCTTAGATTTAAATAATTGGTTCAGCCATTTACTACCTGCAATATCTTGGCCAAGTTATTGAACTTTTAAAGACTCAGTTTCCTCACTATTAAAATGTGGGTCTCAGGGAAAAATCTGAGGTCCCTTCCAACTTCAAAATCAAGTCTATCTCTAATCATTCTTCTGCCTTACAATCCTTCAAATAATTGAAGATAGATATCATATTCCCCTTGCCCTCAGTCTTCCCACTTCCAGGCTATAATCTCTAGTTGATTCAACCCATTTTCTATTTCCTCTCCAGTCATGTCATTCCTCTGATCTTGCTGTAGCCTGTCCAGGAATGTCCTTCCTAAAATGTAATTTCAAGAAGTGAACTCAGGAAAGGGGAGAAAAATTTCATCCTAATTTCAAACATCCTGTCATCCAATCAGTGGACCTTATTCTTTATATGCCCATCAGATTAGTCATACTCTAAAGCAGCCTTGGTCAAGTCAGTTTTCACTTAGGAATTATCAAGACTGCATGGTAACCAAAGGAACAAATGATAAAAATGGGAAACTAAATATTCAATATTCAATATTCAAGAAAGTGTCTCTGCCTCTTATCACTGAGGATGGTAGATGTCTAGGCTGATTAATCAAGCTACTAACTTGCACAGGATTTGAAACCAAGTTTACCTGAGTTCAATTCCTTCTTCAGACACATACTGGCTGTGTGACTCTCATAACCTCTCTGTGTCTTCATTAGATTATTAAATCCTCCATTAGACTGTAAGCTTCTTGAAGGCAGGAACCGCTTTTTTTTTTCTCTTTTTTTTCCCCTAGAGCCTAATACAGAATCTGGAATATGGAGGTCCTAATAAATGTTGATTCATTGATTGTATCTCAATTTCTTCATCTGTAAAATGGAGATAATAACATCTATCCCACAAGGTTGTTGTGAGGATCAAATGAGTTAACGTGTATAAAGCATTTAACAAATCATGAAGCGCTTTGTAAATGCTAGCTCTCAATATTACTATTATTATTAAAAACACCAGTAGTCTCTAAAATGATGTTATTTACTCATATCTAATTCTTCATGACCCTATTTGGAGTTTTCCTGGCAGAAATACAGAAGTAATTTGCCATTTCTTTTTCCAGCTCATTTTAAAGATAAAGAACTGAAGCAAACAGGGTTAAGTAACTCAACTAGAGTCACACACAGAGGTAATAAGTGTCTGAGGGCAGATTTGAACTCAGAGAAACGAATCTTTCTGGTTACAGGATGGGCACCTAGCCTCCCAGTCTTTCAACTGAGCCAGTTTCTATTATGAATCATTTTTGCCAAAGGCTCAGACAGCTTTTTAGATCCTGCTACCAGACTCCTTAATCAGGATATGTGATAGTAAATCACTCAATCAGGGTGTGATAGTAAACGTTTAACAATCAATTCTCTGAAAACAGGATACGTTTTTATATTTAATGTGTTATTAACATTTCCTACATAATTTTCTTAACACTAGACAAGCAATAATATAATAAATGGAGCCTTAATTTATCATATTTGCCAATCTCCAAGACATAAATATTCACATTGAAAAGATAACAATCAGTTCTTCAGAGTCTGTGTGAATTACTTTCAGCATAACCATGACCATAACTACACTAGGCCTTCATTTTAAAAATGAAGACCTGGAAAGAAGAAGAAGGAAATCATCTGACTGATCTCCAACAACCCCTAACTGTAAGTCTCTCCTAATTCAAATGAAATTATGTATAAGCTTAGTTTAGTATGTTTTTTAAACATCAGCTGGGGGAAGTAGATGGTATAGTAAACACAGTGCAGGGCCTGTCATCAAGAAAGTCTAAATTACAATCCAGCCTTAGATGCGTAAGAACTATATGAATATAAGTAAGTTCCCTGGTCTCTGTTGGGCTGTTTTCTATTCTCTAAAATGGAGAGATGAATAGCACCTAACTTTCAGGACTGATGTGATCAATTGAGATCAACTGAGATAATATTTATAAAGCCGATGGCACAGAGAAAATACTATATAAATGTTTTTGTCAGCATTATTATTATTAAAAATAGCATGAGATACTATATGATGACCAGTTCCGATGGACCTGGCCATCCTCAGCAACGAGATCGACCAAATCATTTCTAATGGAGCAGTAATGAACTGAACCAGCTACGCCCAGAGAAAGAACTCTGGGAGATGACTAAAAACCATTACATTGAATTCCCAATCCCTATATTTATGCCCACCTGCATTTTTGATTTCCTTCACAAGCTAATTGTACAATATTTCAGAGTCTGATTCTTTTTATACAGCAAAATAATGTTTTGGTCATGTATACTTATTGTGTATCTAATTTATATTTTAATGTATTTAACATCTACTGGTCATCCTGCCATCTAGGGGAGGGGGTGGGGGGTAAGAGGTGAAAAATTGGAACAAGAGGTTTGCCATTTGTTAACGCTGTAAAGTTACTCATGCATATAACCTGTAAATAAAAGGCTATTAAATAAAAAAAATAAATAAATAAATAAAAATAAAAATAAAATAGCATGAGATAAAAGAATGAAAGACCTGAACTCAAGTCTAGGTTCAAATTCTCCTTCTGATAAGTAAATATATATCCTTCTATAAGTACAATATATTAAGTATAATATATCCTTCTGATATTTACTAGTTATATAGCTACAGGTAAGTTGCTAAATGTGTCTGGTCAGTAAAATGAAAACAAAAGGATGGCAGTATTTCCCTCACCTTTCCAAAGACCTGCTTCAGTGGCCCATTGGTATGCAGGTACTCCAAGACTGTGCCTGGAGAAGGCAGTTCACAAGAATTCCTTGTGAAAATCAAATGAGATAATATCATTGCACTGTCTGTGAACCTAAAATGCCATATAAATGTCAGCTATTTTCATCACCAGGTGGAAACTTGTCATATGGAGGAGGCGCAGGCCCTGGAGGAGAGAAGAATCTGCTAAGAAATCCACTCACCTCCGAGACCCGCTCCTCAACTGCTCTCCAGGCAGACATATCTGACATATTTTGTCCAATGTAACACACTTACTTGTGCCTTATTTCCTTCCCTCCTTAAACCAGAAAATGACATTTTTACTCATATTCCCATGAGAATGTGGTAAAGGCTAATGAGAAAACTGAGCAGAGAGGGGCATATGTTCTTAATATAAAAGAGATTTAGTTATTGTCACATGCTTTTTTTTAATGTCCAAAGATAAATAAATAAATTAAATCCTTTCACCTAATTTACATAACTCTCCAACAGGCATACCAACCCATCTGGACACTTTCCAAATATTTAAACAGGAACTGAATCAGGTTGGAAGAAAACAAGCCCAAACCAGCTTAAACTCAATCTCTATGGGGATCATTATTCTGAGCCTTTTAGTGTAGTAATGAACCCCAATCTTGCATGTCAGTGGGAAAAAAAAAAATCAGAGAACGTTCAAACAGGGAGGGATCTTAGCAATCACCAGACCTAAGCTCTGAATTTCTACTGATAAAGAAATGAAAAACAAAAAAAGTGGTGTCTTCATGCAGTTAATCCAAGCATTTCTTCAGTTCCTACTATGGGCCAAGAATTGTTCTATGCATAGAGAAACAAGAAAAAAGAGAGGAGGGAGGGAGGGGAAAAGGTAGGAAAGGAAGGAGGGAAGGAAGGAGGAAGAAAGAAAAAGGAAGAAAGAAAGAGCGGAAGAGTCCCTGATTTCAAAGAGGTTACATTCTATGAAGAAAAACAATGTGAATACACAGAAGCATATGTAAAATCTATGCAAAATAATTGTGATGTTACCTCAGGTGAGAGAAGCACTGGACAAGTGCCCAAAGCCCCAATGTCCTAAGGCCAGGCTCCGGTCTTCCAAGGACCCTCCCTAGGCCCTTGATTCCCTAATCTCCCTCTCTGTCCATGTAATGAACAGCTGTCCTGTATACTTGCAAAACCCTATAGATTATCAGAATCCTGGGATAACAGAAGCTTTCCCTAAGCAATTAGAGAAGGGGGAGGAGAACACCAGAAGGGGAGATGGGGGGAGGTGATATCCTTGGCTGATAAAGCCCTAAAAGATTATTTGGTGAAATAATCTATAGTTAACTGTGAAACATACACAGGCTTCCAGATTAGCTCATTATGGGTCCATCTGATGTGAAGCTCTATAGCACATCAGAAATATTTCACAAGTTTGACTTCTGTAAGTGGCAATGCTGTCAGAAGGAGAGAAGGGAGAGGATCTTTTAGACTATGTCACTGTAGACTTCTAATGGAGTTAATGAATATTATAATAGTGTGGGGTTAGGTTATAAAAAGAGTAGCAATCTTTTGTTCTTGGTTGTCTCTGTGCATGGATCCAGAAAGGAGCTAAAAGGATGTCTAACAGAGCAGTGAACTCCTCTGAGCTTAATGTATGGTGAATTATTCCTGATGGCTGGGGACAGCAGAAACCCTGTTTCAAAAGCCATATAGCTCCTGGGAAGAAGGAGAAAGGTAATTGCACCTAATCAAAAATCCTGAAAAGGAATAGCCATCTTCAGTTGGAGGGCAAGGCAGGTCTTTTGAAGAATTAGTAGAGACAGAAGGTCTGAGTTCAAGTTTTTCAAAAGGTGGAGATGTTAACAAAAAGGAACTACTATTACTGAACCTGATTCTAACCAATGATCAATCAAAATGAACTATCTGTGAAAGTACAAATGATGAGAACCATGGAGGTGGGAAAGTGTCTATCTTAGCTTGAGAAGGAAAGAAAATGCAAAAACATCTAAAGAAAAGAAAAGTCCAAAAAGATTTAAGAGAAAGAATAGATAGGATCATCCCACAGCCTAAAATTCTACAAGGGATGTAAAACCAGTATAAATGGAAAGTTCTCAAGAATGAAATTCTGAATACACAAGAAAAGATGATTCCAATGAAGAAGAAAATATTTTTTAAAATCTGAGTTAATAGACAATGTCTAAGAAAAGCATCAACAAATCTAGATATTTAAATGGCATTTATAGAAAAAAAAAGCAAATAGAAAATATAGAAAATAAAGAAAAAAAAAGATATAAGGTAACATGATGAATACCAATGATTGGTATGATCCTAGAAGAAATGTTCTAGGAATGCTCAAAGTTGTAAATAAACACTAAAGACAAAGAAAAAAAGGAGGAGGGGAAGGTATTTGTAGTTTTATTGCAGACAAAGACAAAGATCAAAGAAAGGATCATTTCTCTGTTCATGGTGGATTGTTGTTTTTGTTGTTTAGCCATTCGGTTATGTCTGATTCTTTGTCACCCCATGTACTAAAATTTTATCCCCCACTGTCTCCTGAAGTCTGTCCAAGCTCATGTTCATTGCTTCTACAACATTGTGTATCTATCTCATCCACTGCTGTTCTCTTTTCTTTTGCCTTCAAACTTTCTCAATATCAGGGTCTTTTCAAAATGTGGTCAAAATATTTAAGCTTCATCTTCAGTATTTGTCCTTCCAAGAGTAACCTGAATTAATTTCTTTAAATATGGACTGATTTTATCTCTTTGCTGTCTAAAGGACTCTCAAAAATCATCTCCAGAACCACAATTTGAAAACATGGATTTCACATTGCTCAACTTTCTTTATAGTCCAATTCTCACAGTCCTACAGTGCTCCTGGAAAAAAACATAGTTTTGACTATAAGGACAAAGCAAGGTGATGTCTCTGCTTTTTAGTATGCTGTCCAGATTTTCCATAGCTTTCCTTTCAAAGAGCAAGCATCTTTTGATTTCATGGCTACTGCTCCCATTCTCAGTGATATTTAAGGTCAAGAATTTAAAATCTGACACTTCTTCCATTTTTCTTCCCTCATTTGCCAGAAAGTAATAGGACGAGTTGCCAAGATTTTAGGATTTGGTTTTTGTTTTGTTTTGTTGATGTTAAGATTTGTCAGCTTTTAATCCTTTTACAACCTTATCACTACTTGTTATTCTTTGGAATTCTTTCTGCATTGTCAAGTATTTATTTCCTTTTTTTTCTCTGGTTCTCTGGTTTACTAACAGCCATTCTGCTTTCTTGCACTTCTTTTTCTTTGGAAAATCTTTTATTGCTACCTCCTGTATAATATTATGAACTTTTGCCCATGGTTCTTCAGGCTCTCTATCCACCAGATCTAATCCCTTAAATTTGTTCATTATTTCCATTTCATAACCATTAGGGATGTTATTTAGGTCTTACTTATAGGTCTAATAGCTTTTCTTATTTTATTCAATTAAATATGAATCTTATAATAAGAAAGTCATGAACCATAATCAGCTCTAGGTCTTATTTAACTGAATATATAGAGCTTCTCCATCTTTGGCTGCTAAGTATATAACCAATCTGATTGCAATAGTGACCATATGGTGATGTTGATGTGAAAAGTCATCATTTTTGTTTTAAAAAAGTGTTTACTAGGACCAGCAACTTATCTTGACAAAACTCCATTTATCTCTGCCTTTGTTTTATACTTCAAGGCCAAACTTTCCCTTTATTCAAATTATCTTTTGATTTCCTACTTTAGCATTCCCATTCCCTGTGATGAACTTGGCATTTTGGAAGTATTATTTCTAGATGTTGTAGGTCTTCATAGAACTAATCAACTTTGTTCTCTTTGGCATCGGTGGTTGGAGCATAGACTTGTATTACTGTGGTGTTGAATAGTTTGCCTTGGATTCGAACAGATTGAGTGATGATAATGGGAGACACAGAAAAAGCACTGATAACTTTGCTCATATTTTTTTAGTCTCTATCAAAGCAAATGACATTTTGACTACGAAGAAAAAAACATCATAATTATTCCCTATAGAGCAAAACCCTAAGATAACTTAAGAAATAATAAAAAAAAAAAAAACAGTTGTGCTGGTGGAGAATAAACTTTATACTTTGTATACATTCCTATTTCCAGTTCAGCAGCCAATTAAAAGCTAGAATTGGGTGTTCATACAAAAGACACCAAAAGACCAGATCACTTTCCTTCCTGCTGACTACAAAGTACAAATATGGCTCTCTGAATTCCATAAGGTTGTTTAGGGGAGAGTAAGTATCCTTCCCCACATTAGGGTGACTCTTAAGCATAAAACCTCCTAGACAACCTGTATCTAGAATTGGGATATCTCCTATTTTTTGTCTTTCCTTCAGTAGAAAGTGTTTGTGGGGTCACAAAAGGTTGGAAGAACTACTCAATGTTGATAGTTGATCCTAGAAGAAAAAGTCTTGTGGCGTAACCAACTTGACCTAGTCCTGTTGTCAATCTAGTTACCAAACATGACAATGCCCTATAAGCGAGGAAGCAACTTTATCCATTGGCTAGACCACATTCAGAAGGGAAGTTGGTAGGATGAATAGATTGCATTAATTGCTTTAAGTTTGAACCCACTTTTCCCAAAGACCTAGGTGGTTGAGGCAGAGTTTGTTCAAAAGGGAGACAATGTGTTTTTTTGTATTTATATTTATATATCATCCCAGAAAACATCCCTTTACAAAAGTTTATTGATGTTCACTGGCAATCAGTGATATTGAGGGAATATTAACAGGCATTGATAAAGTGATGGTGGGATGCTAATAAGATAATATTGAAAGAACATATCAGAATAAGAACTTGAGTCAATAGCATCCAAAAGGCCACAGGGACATGTAGCCAGCTGTGCTCTGGGAATCTAACCTGTGCTGGCAAGATTTGGGATAAACATCACAAGTGTTTATATCACTTTAATGGAATACCTCAGAAGGTCATGATCTCCCCATTACCAGAGGTCTTCAAGCAGAGATTAGATAGCTACTAATGAGAAATTCTATAAAGGAGATGTATCCATGCTTCAGGTAGATGCATGGAATGGGTTATCTCTGAAATAGGTCCCTTAGTGCTCCAATATGCTATTCCAATCATGTTCTTTATAAATAAGAGGACTATTGTTTATGGTGTCACAAAACCTGCTCCAGCTTCAGCTATCTCTGTATAAGACCTTGAAAGCTCTCGGGTCATCAACATTGTTTATTGTTTATAGAAAGTGAATTTTTTTAAAATTCTCCAGACAATGATATAGATACGGCAAAAGCTGGAAAAACTATGCAAAGGAGAAGTGAATACTGTTGGTTTCTGGTTCTGCCAATAAACAATATCTTCAAACAAATTCCTTAGTGTCTTTGAGGATCAGTTTCCCCATCTCTGAAATAATGAATTTGGATGAGATCATTTCTAAGGACCTTTCCAACTATAATATCCTAAAATTCCATAAATTAAAAAAGTATCCCCTCTAAAATGGTGTTTTCAAAGGACTAAAAAGGGATCTGTTTGAAACACAGCATTTTTAGATGAATCCCAAAATGGTTTGAATAAGCCAAATAAAGTAATTGCTACTGACTATGTGAGTCATGGGAATCAGGAAGCAACAATGAGTAACAACCTACACGATACAGTCCAGTAGAATAGCTCTACTTTTCCAGGATATCTGCTATTCCTACGCTCTTGAGAAAACCAGACCAAAGAAAAAGGTCATGAAAATATCATGTTCTGGGCGCATTCTCATCTGATGACATTCTATTGACCAGTATTTTAGCTAAATTCCTTCTTGATAGATCCCTTAAAATATCTTTTGTTTGTTGATTTCATGTTACTGCATTTTCATTTGGATTTAGAATTTTAGCAGGATAGAAGACTTTCAATTTCCTCTGTAGATACATATAAACCATGTTATTTACTTATAATTCTACTTTTCAAAAAATATCCTAGGCATTTAGAAGCAAAGTGACCTATCCTACCTAATATGTATCAGAAGAAGAACTTATCCTAAATTCTCCTGGGTCATCCCTGGATCCATTGTATCACATCATTTCTCCAGTAATTAAGTAGAATAATTAGTACAGCTGCAATATTGAACCCATTCTCCCTACAGACCTAAGTAGTTGAGGTCAGAGTTTGTGGGGGGGAGAGGGGAGGAGACAATGTGTTTTTTAAAATTTATATTCTTATTATATCTTCCAAGAAAATATCTCTTTGCAAAAGCTGATTAATGTTAATTTTGTCATCAGTGATATTGGAGAAACACTAATTGGGAATGGGATCAAATCAAGTATGGTTCCATACAGTTTTAATCCAAAAATGAAATTCTAAAACCCAAAACTAAACAAACAAACAAATTACACCTTTCTATGTCTACCATTTCATGTCTTGCAAAGAATCACCTGGCTTGATGGGTTCTTTAGTAGTCCATGAATGGGATTGTTAGAACTTCCAAGTGATCACTTATAGAATCATAGAGTAAGTAAGTGCCATGAGTGTTTTACCTTGACCAACTACTATCTGAAGCATGAATTTCTATTATTGTATTGTTTCCTATGACAACCCACCAGGAGTCTATTAGACATCTTATTTGTAGAAGTGGAATAAGAAAGCTGCAGATGAAGAATAACAAAATTTTAGAATAGTAATAGTGACAATACTTGGCACACATTCAATCCTGAAAAATATTTTCCTGTATACTTGACATTATATTATTTCACTTGAGTCCCATAACAATCCTGTTACAGGTATCATTATCCCCATTTTGCAAATGAGGAAACTGAGGTTCAACTAATAAAGTATGCAGGTAGAATATGAACTACTTAAAGATCTTCCTGATTCCAAATCCAGTGCCCTATGTATCCTGCTAAAATTAGAAGTTACCTTAAAGGTGACCTTCATAGAGCCACAGAATGTTAAAGTTAGAAGATCATTTGGAAGTATTCCAGTCCAGAGATTGTCAAACTTTTTGATTTTAGGACCCCTTTGCACTTTTGAGGATTCTGTTTAGTTTGAGGAAAGTAAAATAGAAGTTAGTATACAATGTTTGCTTAGCCTTTAGCTAAATCCACATTTGATACTTTCCCTAATAGGCTATTAAGTGAAAAATAAGGCATGACCCACAGGCTAACCCCAGCACTAACCTTAGCTGCTCTTCTCATAACATGGCTCTTTTTAAATCCTGAAAACTTTTGTCCTAATGAGCATGTGCTAAGGACAATGAGGCATAGAGAAGACTTTGGGAAGTCCAGATCAGAAGGATAGAGATACAAGATAGAGGATTGGGACATAAATTGCAAGCATGAGATGCAAAGGAGCATAAGATTAAAGGGACATTGGGCAGAGGAAGAAGCCATTGACACAGGAGAGGGTCTGTGGTAGTCACATTCAGGATGGACTGGATGCCCATGGAGATTTCTTTAAATTCTGAAAATTTGAAAAATAGGAAGAGGGTACATGAAGAATTTAAAAGAGGAAGCAGATGTCTCAATAAAAGGGTTGTTCCATTTTAGGGACCCTTGTTCCTAGAGCAGCAAAGCACCCGATCCTGAAGCATCTTGGGAATTCACTGACAAAACTGCCAATTACCAAAAGGTTATCTTGGTCTGTCTGGTTATGAAAGATGAGGAAAATATTTAAAAATATGTCATGTGCTGTGCCTCCCCGAGGTAATGGGATGAGTCATTTGCAAAAGGTTATTTAGAATTTGCCCAACAGAAGTGTGTTAACATGTCAGTTAACTGGAGAACACAATGTGAGCAAGAAGCAGCTTCCTCTGGTTTTCCCCAGTCCCTCTTAGTTGATTTTCTGGGTGGCTGAAGGCGGTAGAGTATGCAAATCATCAAATCCAGTTTTAATTGACATGAGCTGATGTTCTCAATATTAACGTGCCTAATCAGGAATGTTTGTCCTCCTCCCTGAGACTGGACTCAAATATCATATTTTTTTCATGAGGAACCCTAGGCCCAAATGCCCCTTACCAGGATCTCTCAATGACAGGCAATCTTACAAGCAGAAAGTCTCCTTGGGAAATACAAAGTCAGCTCTTGCCCCTTGCCACCTAGCTCCAGCTCTTCAGGAATCAAGTCAATCAGTATTTGTTAAGCATTTATCATATTCCAGGCACTGTATTAAACAGGGGCTACAAAGAAAGGTAAAAGATGGTACCTGATTTTTAATCAAATGGAGGAGACAACAAGCAAAGAAATATACAAAGGTAAATTGGAGATAATCTCAGAGGAAAGGCATTATTAGCATTAAAGTGGATCAGGAAAAGACTTGTAGAAAAGGAGATTTTTAGCTGACACTAAGAAGCTAGGGCTGGAGGAGAGGGGCATTCCAGGCACACAGTGGATAAAAATACAAGGCTGGAAGATGAAGCATATTGTAAATAGTAGGATGACATTAAAGGCCAGAGAGATGGTGGGACTGCAATCCCACATTAATGATCCCCCCACTTCCAAAAGAATTTTAACTTGGCAATGCTTAAACAGATTTTCCTAATGTTAACAGCAAGGAAATTGAGTACGTAAAGTCTTTAGTTTGTCAAGACTGCAGATGAAGGGCACAATTATAATGCTAGAAAAATAGTCCCACTGTGTGCTATCAAATCTTCTAGAAGAGAGGAAGGCTTTGAAAGAGACTTTCCATGTCTTCTGCCTCTTTTCTCAAACTTGCTTGCACACTTGATTTGTTATTCTGCCTGGCTCTAGATGGGAGGAAAGGGAATGGCATCCATCAGTAGCAAAGGAGAAGCTCTTATAAAGCACCAACTACTTGCTAACCACTAAACTGAGGTTTTTTGTTTTTGTTTTTGTTTTTACAAAGATTATCTCATTTGATCTCACAACAACCCTGCTATATGAGCTCGTATTATTTTCATTTTATAGTGATGTTTTTGACTCAGGAAACTGAGTTGTGATTTTCCCAGGTTGCTTATACAGCTATTAAGTATCTGATGGTAGATTTGAATTCAGATCTTCCTGATTTCAAGTCCCCAGATCTATCCACTACACCATGTTAGAGACAGCTAGATAATGGAGAGGTTGGTTAATTGGACTTATAGTCAAGAAATCCTGAGTTCAGATCCAGCTTCAGACAATTTAATAATCCTGGCCAGTCTCTTAAACTCTTTATGTCTTGGTGTCCTCACCTGTAAAATAAGTATAATAACAGCACCTACCTTCCAGGGTCATTGTAAGAAAAAACTAATAGTTGTAAAGCACTTTGCAAACCTTAAAGGGATTTATAAATACTAGCTAGAATAATAGCTATTAATTTCTATATTAAGGAGGTAATTATTCAAAATAACCTACAAGGTCTTTTCTAACTCTTAAGATATAAGATGCAATAATAGACTAGGGAAGAAGGCAATTTGAACACTTACTAGCAGTATTTTGCTAGTTACAGAAATGTCTTCCCTCTAGACATTCACTTCATACCAAGACTCCTCATACTGGAAGTACCCTCTGCCCTCACAACCTCTTCCTTTGATTGCCTGGTTTCTCCCAGAACCTCCATGTTAAGAATGATGTCTAGGCTATGAACATCTTTATTCCTCTCCAGCTTATCCTGCTGAATCTCCAACTTCCTCAACCATGCCATCAAAAGTATATCTCTGATTCCCTTCCCTTTCAGTTTCTCTCTGTAGGTGAATGTGTGTTAGAACATAAAGAAAAACTGTCTTTATTTCAACTTACATTTGTATCCCCAGCACTTATCACAGTGTCTAGCAAATTTTGAGTGCTTAAATTTTTGTTAACTTGCTTGGTGACTTGACTAAAATTGGGACTTTTATGTCCACAATCATCATCTAAAGTGTATGGCTGCATACTTAAGTGCTGTTTGTTTATGACTGGTATATAACCACCTTTGCCACTTCCTGGAAAGACTTTGCCAAGGGAAACCCTCATTCTCAATCAAGCACAAGTGATCAAAAATATGTTTTATTCCTCATTGCATTACTCAAGAACCATTTTAGGAGAGTTTTAAAAATCATAGACATATCCATAAATATTGTGCAAATTTAATCCCTTGGGAAAATTTTTAAATTTCCTATTTATTCTTATGAAAAATATATTGATTAATTTTTTAAAGTTTTTAATAAAGGGGCTAGTATATTTTCTATAGCAATAGGCAGTGAATATTAGTGTCATCCTGTCCCCAAATTGCTTAAGGACTCTGACCAAAGAAATGACCAACTATGTCTCTAAAAAGATCCAGACAGAAAGATGTTGTCAAACATTTTTGGAACAGAACATTGGATTAGTTTTGCTTGACTATACTTAGTTTTCTATTTGTTTAAGGCTGGGTTTCTCTCTCTCTGACAGGCTAAGAGTACAGCAGTCACTCACATAATCCCCATATTGATCAGCTTGAGAGTTATGAACTGCACCAACTCCACCTTAAACCAGTTTGTTTCCTCTTTAGGTAGTGTGTTGGCCAATCACATCCAGGAGCTCACCACTTTGGTACTACTGCAGCTCAGAATTCTCAAGTTCAAGAGATCCTCCAGTCAGCCTCCCCATTAGCAGGAATTACAAGCACATATTACCATACCTGTCTAACATTGGGGTGGGGGAGGGCATTTTGTTTGTTTTCCCTTGGTTTTTAATTGGGGGAAGGAAGAATGACAGAAGGGGTTAGCAGTAGTGATTTCAAAAAAAAGAGGACAATTATAATGCACAGAAGGAAACACAGAGAAGCAGGAGAGTTTTGAAAACAATGTGTCAAATTGATTTTATACTTTCAAAATAACTTACAAGTATCTTTGTTTTTATATCATCTATATTTCTCCCTCTTCCCCTTCAAAGATCCATCTCTTTTAACAAAGAATATTTCACAAAGAAAGAATATGAAAAAAATCAGCAAATCTGGTTAATACATTAAAAAACAAAAACCTAAGATACATTTAATGTTCCATACCCATGGACCTCCCACCTCTGCAAAGTATCTTCTCATATCTTTTCTTTGAGGTCATGTCTATTCTTTGTAATCTTAGAACATTCTTTTTTTCCTGGCTGTGTTCTTTCCATTTACATTGTTGTAGTCATCATATATGGTTTTGTGTTTGTTCAGGAATTTTTTGCTTTGTTTACTTCACTCTGTATTGGTTCATATAAGTCCTTCTATGCCTTTCTGTAGTCATCATATTCATCATTTCTTAAAGCATAATAATATTCTATTGTTTTTTTCGAGTACCATAATTTTTTAGCCATTCCCCCTCAATAGGTATCTACCATTTAATATGTGTATATGAATGTATGCATATCTACATGTGTATATATGTATATATATATATATATATATATACACAAGCAAATATGTATATATGTGGAAATATATACCTAATCATTTCTAATATAATCTATTCATAAAATGTGTACATATATCCAATCATATATTTATATACTCATATATATGGCTATCTATTATATTTGTATACACATATATGACTCATAGAATATACAATACAGTTATATACACATATGTGTGTATATATATATATGTATATATATATATATATACACTTATAACAATGGAGATAGGCAGTGACCAAATTGTTACTTCATTTACTTATTCATTATAGTCATGTTCTTTAAATTGGGGTATCATTTACATTCATAGAAATTTAGGATCCAGTAGAATCATTGGTATCAAAGCCGAAGTCACCGTATTGATATTCCCAGGAGAGATCAGAGCAACACACCTCGGTAACTATGTCTGACCATATTAATTTCCTTCCTTCATAAGACATTCTTGCCTTACTTATTCCTTCCTCCAGCTGCTACCCCTCCCATTCTACTCCCACAGGGTTGAGCCTCCCATCTCAATATTAGGGTCCTCCACCCATGGCCAATACATTTTGGAACTCAGATTCTCCAGTGATGACCTCATTATGAATATTCACTTGTAGGAAATTTGTTCCTTGCCTGAAACTGTCCCTTCTAAGAGAAGATTGAGATGCTCTTCACTCAGGTCAGATCAGGGAAGCCAGTTTCTTAAACTGTGGGTCACCAATCCATAATGCATCTTGCAAGTGAACGTGGGGGTCACAAAATTATGATTTATTATCAGTAAATGTTTGGTTTGTGTATTTATTTTATGTACCTATATATCCAGGGTCACATAAAAATTTCTAGAGCTAAAAGGGATCACAAGTGGGAAAAAGTTTAAGATCCCTATTCTAGAGGAAGGGGAGCCAGAATTCATGCTGAGCTTCTGAGACTTCTTTGTTTCCTACTCTTTCCATTCCCAGGTCATCAAGAGGGTTAAAAAGTTAAGAAACACAGAACAAAGAGCCAGTGAAAACAAATCCTGGAGTATTTTAGGCGGAGGCCAGTTATTAAAACAGTATTCTTTGCTTCATCTAAAGAACTGAGATTCCTAATAAGAAGGTAAGTAAGGGATGAATCAGAAAACAAGTGGCCAATAGAAATTGGATGGTCAATTCTTAGATCCTGTCCTAAACATGTCGCTAAACACGAATCTCAGCAAGAGGCTGTCTTCCTTCATAGGTTTGTTATCAGTGGTTTATGTATGGTATAAGAGAAAGGGAGCCAAGGGTTATATAAATGGCTAGAATAATTTTAGAGTTGCATCAATCTAGAAGTCATGCTTTCTTTAAAAAAAAAATACCCCAAACCTACCATAAAGATAAGACTATAAGAATGCCTACTTATATAGCAAAAGAAAGACCTTTCCTATGGATAAGTTAATACTGAGCTACTCTACTCTGAGTTATAAAAAGAGCCAGGGCTAATTGCACAAAAACTGTCCAACAGAGACAGACTGTTTAGAAAGCAAACTGATACAGATGTATGTTGGCCAGCTTAGATGATGCTGAGTGGGATTGCTACCTGGTTTCCCAATAGGGAGCTGGAGGTCCCAGTTCTAGTCTCATCTTAGAGATGAGCAAGGTGATGAGGGAGGAGAGTGACAGAGAGAAAAAACAAAATACAGCAGGGTTTTTTCCTTTCCATAAAAGAAAAGGCACACTCCTGAACACTTGGCAAAGAGTCAAGTCCTTGAGCATGTAGCCCAAAGAGGGATGTAACTGAACTCAGAAAGGAAATGATCTCATGAGTAAGATTTTTTTTAAGGGCTGCTACTATGGGTATTGATGAAATAGATATCACCAAGCTCTGTAGGGCTGGCCTTTTCCACTCTGGCATTTCTCAGTAGTGGAATATTATCCCCATCTGAATCTTTGTCTTAAGAAAAGTTGAATTTCAGATCACAACGAGGCAGTTTGAGATTGGAGATCATAACCCCTCACTATCCATGCTTAGAAAGCAAAGAAATAAGGACAGGGACACAGAATCCTAGCTTCTGGAAGCTTTTCCTGGAGGGCCAGGAAGGGTATCTTGAAATTGAAGACAAGAATTTGAGATCAAAGTCTCAAGAAATTTATTCCAATTATTCAAATTTAATCAAATTTTTTCAGTTTTGGCTCTTTCAGAAAGCCAGAGGTCCAAGGCTCAGACCCAAAGTCAGCCATCCAACCTTCCCACAAAGCTTCCACTAATTATTCTGGCCCAAACTTACTCCTAGAGTAAGGGCCCCTCCCTTCTGGCACCTGTTGATAGAATGTCCTGTGTATTCTTTGCCTGCTTTTATGTGCAGGAGTTCCCAGTTGGATTGGAAGTTCTATTAGGATAGGGATATGTTTTCTTTGTGTATCACATGGTGCTAGCCCAGTTCTAGGTACACATTTGGCACTTATTAAACATTTGTGGGCTTGACTTAGATTACTAAGCCTGCAGAAGTCAATGAACGGGGTGGCACCTGTTAGACATAGCTCTTTATTACACAGATTCAGATACTCTGAAGGTCAGACTATCTGTGTTCCTCCAAAACAAACAATAGTGAAAACCAGAAAGAGCATGGTTAACCCATCATATGGGTCCTGTCCTCCAACATCAGCTAAAGGCCTCCACTCTACACCTCTTAAGGTCATAGGAGCTTGTGATTTAGGCCAGAAAGATCCTTAAAAATTATTTAGTCCATTCCCTTCATCTTGCAGATTAAAAAAAAAAACAGAGTTTTAATGATTTTTTTCAAGATCACACAGGGAAGAAGTGGATTAGCTAGGATTCAGACTGAGAGTTTATGATTTCTAGTTCATCACTCTTTCCACTAAATCATATTTCATTGAGGGAGAATAGATAACCTACATGTAATAATGTGCAAGATATAAATGAAGGTGGTCTTTTTGACATTCATGTTTTCTTTATACATGGGGTACTACTTCTCTAGGGGTACCTTTATTCAGGCCTAAGATCCAAGGTCTCCAAAATTATCCCTCTCCACTCTAACTCATCTTTAGCCAAAACTCCTAGGTCCCCACTCTCAGCTACTTGTCCTGAAGGAAATAAATCTGTCCAGCAAATCCATCCTGAGCTGTAGGTATTAGTCAACTGAAAACAGATTACTAATAGGTATGCCTCTCCCAAGTTTTTAAGAGGGCACTTGAGAGTTTAAAAGGAAAGGCTCTTGAATAATAAAATTTGAGGCCCTTCAGCAGCTGGTGGAAACAGATATTTAGGTCAGAGAGAGTCATGCCTTATATGTGGCTTCCTTTTCATTTTTATACAAGTTGAATACCACATAATTTTATTAAGAAGCCTGAGGTAAAACAGTAAAGTTGCTGGCGCACAACTAGGAGAATTATAGAAAATTACATACAGAGGAGACCTTAGAACTCAACTCTTTCAGTTTTACAAATAAGGAACCCAAACTTCTGAGAGGCAAACTTTTATATTGGGATTCATAATATATAGCTGGGTTTCTTAAATTGATATCTATGGGTTTCTTTTTTAACATTTTGATAAATATAATTTCAATATAATAGGTTTTCTTTGTAATCTCATGTATTTTCTTTCATGTATTTAAAACCATCATTCTGAGAAGGGCTTAATAGGTTTCACCAGACAAGAGCAGCCTTGAAATTTTTAAAAGGTTAAGAACCCTTGAAGCACAAGAGAGAAGAAGAATGGTTAAAAATTCAATGTGGAATAAGCTGCCTCCAGAAGCAGTGAGTTCCTTCCCATTAGAAATCTAGAGGTTGCACAATGTAAAATCACATACACTAAACTGGAACTCAGGAACCCTGTATTCTAGTTCCAACACTTCCATTATCTTTCTGTGTGAGCTTGGATAAGTCATTTAAACTTTCTCTTCATTTGTAGGACAGAGAAGGGTTGGATTAGGTTACATCTAAAGTCCTTTATTAATCCTTAACAGTAAATGAATTTATTCTATTCGTATTTAAGCAGGTCAGTCAGTCAATATGAATTTTCTTCTGCATTTGCTGTGTGTCTAACACTGTGCTAAGTAATAGAGTAAGATGTGGGATGCCCACCTGTCAGGGGACAAGTAGACAACAAGGGGACAACATTATGATGCTGTCGAGGATATTTCTCTTCAGGTAGGAGTTAATCTCATATCAAGCACTTATCATCTCTGTAGGCCCTTAATATTTTATTATTTTCCCTTAATCATTTAGGATCTCCCTTAGCTTATCTCTAAAATGAGATGATTGAGCTAGATGGTCTCCAAGGAAGATTCTTTCTAACTTAAAGATAGGAGCTCTGTGACTAGTTGGATGGCCCCTATAGGGTTCCATTGGGAAACAGATGTCTGGTCCTTGGGGGTGATTATAATTTCAGAACGCTAGAAGATGAGGTCATCCTTAGACAAATCTTAATTTAATTGAAGAGAATGAGATTTAGAGTGGTACAGAGGCAGGAACCACCGGTTTGTATGACCAAATAGATAAAAGATCGAGTGCACAATGAATCTAGAGGCTTTCCATAAAGCAATTTTACAATCTGGGAACAGCAATGATGAGACAAGACATGTGGTCTGTCCAGATAGCACACTTCTAGGCCCTAGTGGAGGGAATATAAAGGTGGAAGAGAAAGTTAACAGGCTGATCCAGGGTCAGAGTGGCCATGTGAATGTAAGCAGGTCTTAAGAAAAGTTACCAATTCTAGGCTAAGTGACCTGCCCCAGATCTCAAAATTGGAATTTTTTTTCTCAGATTACAATAATAATAATAACTAAAATTTCTATTTTATGTGCTATACATTATGCAAAGTACTTTATAAGTATTATCTCAATGGATTTTCCTAACACCCCTGGGTGCTATTTTTATCCCCCTTTTACAGATGAGGAAATTGAGACAAATAAGTTATGTAACTTTCCCAGGGTCATACAGGTCTTCTAAAGCAAGATTAGAGCATCAGAAGGCTCTACTATTATAATATATGATCTATTTTATATCATTTCCCCCTTTCTCATAATTTGTCCTGGCATTTCATATTATATATCCTTAGCAGACCTACCAGTTCTTTTCCATCCCTGAAGTACTTATCCTTCTGTACCACTTATTATCAAAACCAGATAATACTAGTAAACCACTTTGCACAGTGCCCAGCACATAGTAGGTGCTTAATGGATGCTTATTCCCTTTTTCTTCCGTATTCCCAAAGGTGACCCTGGAACTAACTTCCTGACTCTAGACACAAGTTTGAGAGAGACACAGAGAAACAAAGAGACAGAGACAGACAGAGAGAGACAGAGACAAACAGGCAGAGATAGACAGAGACAGACAGAGAAATACAAACTAAATTATAAAAACCTAAGGAAGATGTGGACTGGTCACATATTGAGAATGAGAAACAATAGATAAGACAAACAGCCTGGTTACCCCTGAAATAGCAAAAGGACAAAGGCAGGTTTATGGAAATTTATAGAATCATAGCGATGAAAAGGATAATAAAAGAGATTTACTAAGATTCAACTTCATCATCTTACAGATAAGGCAACTGATGGTCAGAAAGGAGAAATTATTTACCCCAGTAATTTAGAACCAGATGAGATCCTAATAAATACTTTAGTCCAACTGCCTCAATTTGCATATGAGAAAACTGAGGCACTGAAGAGAGAACGTATTTACCTAAGGTTACACAAGTAATAAGTAGCAGAAACAAAGCCAGTAGTCTTTCCATTATCCCTTGTATGGATGAAACCATTTAATCAATATTTGTAAAAGGGTCACAATCTGCATCCAAGAGAGGATCTCTCTCACACTGATAGAAGTCATAAAGTCATGAATCCTCAAAAAACGTGTTTAAAGTTCTCAATGTGTACATTTTCAGAAAATGTTTGAATTAATTTGACTAGAAAAAAGTAAATCTAATGATTATAGTTTTAGTGAGCAAAGATTCCTTTGTCAGCTTGGCTATGTAATCTTGACAAGTGTACGAATTTCCTCCATTTCACTTAACATTTCAACAGGAATGTTGAAATCCCATTCAGGGAAGGAGGAGTTTTGCTTTGTTATCTAAAGTTTACAAAGTGTTTAGAGATTTTTTTTCCTCCAATGAAATGTGCCAAGTATAGATTATTATTAGTGAGGAAACTTTCCTTTTGCAAGTTTTACTGATGTTCCTTTCACAACCAGATGATTTTTAATTGACCCTAACTTAAATTGGAAAAGAGAAGGGGACAAAAAACACCAAAAAACTGGCTGAGCTAACTAATCTCTATTTCTTGAGAAGTGACTGCTGAATGAAAGTATGAGCCTCTGTTATTCAATGGAAATCAGAATGGCAAAGAACCAAATCTCTCCCAGATTTCTATCAAGCAGGCCCATGGATGTCTCAGGGAACAGGACCAAAGGGAATTTCTTCAGGCTTAGTAATAATAATTAGTGGTATGTGAAGAAAGGGCTATTTGGCATGGCCCTATATAATCCATAACACTGTCAAAGGGCTTGAGCCCTAAGCTGAGGTAGCCCATTATCCTGAATAGTTCTGCTTCTGAAATGCCATATGTAATCAAACTTTGTCAATCAAATCACACAGAATAGAAAGGGTATATTAAAAAGAACCTTAATAAGTCTGCGAAAAGTAAAATGGCTTCTAGCTATGAGTACCAGAACAAAATTTATTAAAGTAACACCAGAAATGGGCTTTTAAAAATCAATATGATTTCATTCACTATTGTTACCATTTTAGATTATTTCATTTTCATATCTGAAAATATTTTTTGCTGGGTTCTTTATTAAGTTTTAAGTTTATATTAATTTTCCTGTTTCTGTTGACAACATTACAATTCTTCCATCCACACCTTATTCTCCATAACCAAACAGTAACAAAATCCTTCTATTCTATTTTTTCCATCTCTCTCATCTGTCTTTTCTTCCCCCCCCCCTCCCTGTTCCCCACCATCGCTCTCTCTCAGTTAAGCTTTTCCTCACATTTCTACCTACACTACTATAGTAGACTCCCAATCATTTTCTTTGCCCTTTGGTGATCCCCAATCCTTATCTATCTCACACTGATGTCAAAGTAACCTTCCTAATATATAATTGGAATCATGTTCTTGTCCTGCTCAAACACCTTTTTGGCTCCCAATTGCCTTCCAAATACAGTATAAAATCCTTATATTTACATTAATCTGATCCAAGTACCTTTCTAGCTTTCCAAATCTAAACCTATGATCCTATGAAATTAATCCTTTTGTAAAAATAAAGATTTATTTAATAAAGAGAACAAGCTTAGATTCTTTTTAAGCTTATATTTTGTTATTATACATAGCTTTTTTTGGAGTTAGGCAATCTTCCTAAGGCTTTATTTTATAATATGTATATATACATATATATTATCTCATATCATATTGTATTTACCTACAGATATCTTATTGTTATATATTTAATCCATGGGTAACTGGTGTCTGCAAGTAACTTTCTCTCCCAGGGAGCAACATTTTGACACAGAAGATTGTGATATCCAGCATCAGACTAAGTTCAAAACCATTTAAAACAAAATAGTGTGACAAGTCACTAGCTTCATCACACCTAGAAACTGCGGCTCAAAAATTCACCAAAGAGATCTCCCACACAGAGAAGACAACATAATGTAGGGGAAAGAACTCAGGATTGGGATTCAGGAGAACTTGCTTTCATTCATTCTCCCTATTTACACAATTCATTGCTGAATCCAGCCATTTTCTCTACATGCCTCACATATACTTCCCTATTTCCACATATGTAGCCACTACCTAAAATCATAAAGACCATCATTTCATCCCAACTGGGTTATTGCAATAATAATTTTCTGATCAATCATTCTGCCTTGAGTCTCTCCATTCCAATCTATCCTCCACATTATGATCAAAGAAATGGTTTTAGAAATCTAACCAAGTCAATCTCTTACTCTATAAACTCCAGTGACTTTTTATTACATAGGGTATCATTTGATATTTTGTATTTTATACATTATTTTATTATTATATTATATATTATTTATTCATATAATATGTAAAAATATAAATAATTATATAATATATTATAATAATATTATTATATTATATATTATATATACTTATATATTTATAAAGTTCTCTTTTTTGCTATTAAAAGCTTTTCACAACATGGCTCTTCTAGCTTTCTAGTCTTCTGACAATTCTCGTCTATACTCTCTACAATCTTGCCATACAGTCTTAATTTGCTATTACTTACACATGATGCTTTATTCACCATTTCTATAATTTTATAGTGACTCTTTCTCCATATATAGCATGCTCTACTTCTTTATTTCTATCTTTTATTTGGTTGCTGTCCTTCATTCTAGAAGAGGACCAAAAAATTCACTATGTTAGAGTCATGTCATACAATCAATTCATTAATCAATCAACAAACATGTATTAAACATGTAATAAGTATCAGTTCCTATGCTATCATGGTTTACTTCAAAATCTAGTTCGAGTCCACCTTCCATATTAGGGCTTTTTTAGTCTAGAACTACTAAAACCAATTCCTTAAAGGTTACTTTGGATTTCATTTGAATGTATCCTGATTTATGGACATGTTGAATCCCTCCTTAGAATAGAAGCACTCTGAAAGTAGGGAATATACTACTTTTGTTTTTGTATCCCCACCCATCCTTAGCTTATGGTAGGCACTTAACAAATGCCTGTTATTCTTTCAACCTCTGGCACAAATTCAATAGGTCACTTTGGGCAAATTTATTACCCGTTTGAGGTCTCATTTTCCTTATTAGTAAAGTAAAAATAATAATAGCACCTACCTCATTGGGTGTTGGAAGATCAAATTAAATAATATATGTAATATATATAAAGAGTTTTGCAAACCCAAAGAATTATATAAAAGTCATTGGTATTTTCCTTGGGACTCATTTTCCTCATCAGCAAAATGAATGATTTGGCCTAGACCAGAACAACTGTAAGGTTCCTTCTAGCTCAGAAATTCTGACTCTAAGTTGCTTATTCTTCCTTTCAGATAATAGTGGGTACAAATTGACACCTTACTAAAAGTTCTCCAATAACCAAGTTGTAGGGACTCCTTGGGACTTACCACTTTGAATTATGTGTCTCTCTCTTCTCCTTCTTCCTTCCTCTCTCTAATGGTCCTTCCTGGGCACCTGCTCTGTCTCCTGGGCAAAGTCATTGTGCAAAATAAGATGTACTTTTCATGAATCTCTTGAGCAGATTATGGTAATATTTTCTTGTTGCCATCATCGATTCATGACAGAATTACAGATCAAAGATTAGATATCTAGTCCAAACCCCTCATTTGCACATGAATGAACTGAGTCCTAGAGAAATCACCATGTATCCAAAATCACACAGCTAGAAAGTCACAGAGATAGAATGTGAAGCCATATTTTCATATAAGAATGAAGTTCTCTTTCCTCTATTCCATGTTGAACCTGAGAAGAATTAGGAAGGGCACAATAGACATGGTAAAAGTTTTTAAGGGTTTCATATTTAACCAATTCCTTTTCTATATCATTGGATTGCTTGGACGTGCATGTGTCTATGTACAGAACACTGTACACTGTGTTTTCTATCTCTTATTTTTAGATGCCAAATTCTATTATACTGTCCTTACCATACAATGGCACAGTCTTAAATTTGGAACTTGGAGAAATATCATTAGTAAAGGTCCAGCCACTAAACTGGCTTGATCATTACTTTAAAATCTTAGTTTTTTTCTAAGTTTAGAATGAGGGTTGTAATGTAATGAGAGTTATTTTTTTTTAAAGACACAAATTATGTTCTGTACATAGAACACTGTTGGATACTCTTTACAAATTAATAAAAATTTAATATTGTTAAACAAAAATCAGACTCTTTTGGAAAGCAACAAAGATGGGCTCGACTACTCTGGATGTCCAGGGAGGTTGATTTTTTTTCTCAATCCAGATCTTACTATGCAGTTCAACTCTTCAAGCACCAAAGGGTTATCCAGCCCTCTGCCTAGACACATTAGAAGGCTTCCAGAACAAAAGAAGAGAATTTAGTAACATGGGGCCGGAACAAATTAACAATTCAGGCTTTGAGAACTAATAAATAGATGTTTAAAAAAAAAGGTAAAAGTAAATAAATAAAAAGCAATTCAAGAAAGTGGAGAAATTGGGAGGCAATATTTTCAACTTGTTCTTCGACCTCATTTAACATTATTAGCCTCACAAGATGCATGCAAAGCCTAAGTCAATAAGTTACTAGGTCCATCTACCTTAAGGGAAGATTATGGGGAAATAGGACATTTATAGAAAACATATGGTCCTTTTTCTGTTTTGTGTTTTCTATCTCTTATTTTTAGATGCCAAATTCTATTATACTGTCCCTACTATATAATGGCACAGCCTTAAATTTGGAACTTGGAGAAATATCATTAGTAAAGGCCCAGACATTAAACTGGCTTGATCATTACTTTAAAATCTTGGTTTTTGCCTAAGTTTTTTTTCCCCAAAATGTAATGAGGGTTATTTTTAAAAAAAAAAAGACAAATTACATTTGGAATCATTTCACTATCCATCAATTAAACATTTTTTGTTCAGTCATTTTCAGTTATATCTGACTTTTCATGATCCCATTTGGAGTTTTCTTGACCCTCCAGCTCATTTTACAGATAAGGAAACTGAAGCAAACTGGTTTAGGTGACTTACTCAGGATCACATGTTAAAAATATATATACATACATACATATATATATATGTGTGTGTGTGTATATATATATATATATATACACACACACACATATATATATATGTACATATGAAATGCATGAAGCTGTATGGGATGACCTGGGAGAGGAAGACACTAGTATTTAGGATTTAAGGCTGGTGGAAAAAGGAAAAGTGAATGCCATTGTTGGGTACCTAAAGAATCAGAATTTCAGCATTGGAAAGGACTTCAGATGGTGTGAGTGATCATCCAATTTCTACTTAAATACTCCTGGTACAGTCACACATTTCCCACAATCTTGCCCCACTACCTCTAGGCAACACGTTCCATTTAGAAGGAGTATCCTTCTATTAGGAGACAGCTAAGTGTGTGCAGTGGGTACAATGCCAGTTCTGGACTTAGGAAGACCTGAATTCAAATTCAGCCTCAGATACATATTGGGTGTGCAATTCAGGGCAAATCATTTAATCCTATTTGCCTCAGTTTCCTCATTTGTAAAATGAACGAGAGAAGGAAATGGTTAACTATCCAGTATCTTTGTCATGAAAACCCCAAATGGGGTCACAAAGAGTTGGATCTATATGATTGAAACAACTGAACAACAACAACTACTAAGAAGGTTTTTCTTAGTTTGCATTAAAATCTGTCTCCTTTTAACTGAGTCCTACCCATTAAGCCATAATTCTGACTTCTGGCATTAAACAGAAAAATAGAGCTTTTCTTCCCCCTGAAGATATTGTAGTTTTCATGTTCAATCCTGGGATAGTGAAAAGAGCACTGGATTCAGTCAGAAAATATGGTTTCAAATTTTAGCTCTGTAACTTTCCAACTGTGTGACCTTAGACAGTAATCATTAATCTATATGACCTATGGATGTACCAGTGAAGAATTCCTCTCCTCTCACACGTTCCAGCTTGAAAATGTTCCATTTAAACTATGGTACACAGAAGTAGCCCTCTGCAGCCCTGCTCTGAGCAGCGTAGAATAAAGCAGGACTATACCTGCTTCCATCCCTTAGCCACTATTCTTGACTTTCCAATCACATTACAGACTCATACAGTATAGTATTTATATTTATATTTACATGTATTTATTATATACTGTCTTTATGTTACATGTACATAATATAATTATTATTATTTCTAGCCAGGTAGAGCAGTGGACAAAGCATTGGGCAGAGTCAGGAAGATTTGAGTCTCAGACAATAGCTATGTGATCCCAGTCAAATCACTTAACCTCTACCTCAATTTTCTCAGCTGTTAAATGCAGATAATAGAAAAATCTCTCTTGAAGGATTGTGATGAGGATCAAATGAAATAATATTTTAAAAATACTTAGTGTAAAGCATTTGACTCATTGTAGGCACTATAGAAATATTTATTTATTCCCTTCCCTGGTTTCTGATTAAAATGTATGTTCCTTAAGAGCAGGAACTATATTTTTGCCTTTCTTTGTTCACCTAGCATCTAACACAATTTCTGGAACAAAAAAATCCCTAAAAATACTTGTTGACTGATTTTTTCTGGAAATCAATATCAAATTTGCTAAATTTTAGTATGAATTTATTTAAAAGTATTTATTAAAAGTTTACTTTGGTGCCAGTGCTATAATAAGCAATGGGGATTCAATCTCATTTTAAAAAATACAATCTCTTTCCTCAAAGAATTCTCATTTTAATAAGGGAAATGATGACCAGAGAGAAGTGGAAAGGACCTGTGTTGAGGAGGGCTAGTGTATCCTGGTAAGATGGTTGGATAAAATATGAAACTGAAGCATCTTCTGTTTCTGGTGCCATCCAGGAGATAGAGTGCACTCAGTGGGGTAGACTACACATACTCAGGCACCAGTGACATGGGATGGTCCCTCCCCAGAGAGGGAACTCCAAAAGTAAGCACATACATTTTCTCAAAACCAAGACCTGGATTCTGGGAGGCTCAGTGTGATGGTCCAGGACTCAGTTCCAGAATGGAGGATGCTAGTCTAGGTAGACAAGAGCAAGTGGCCTGGGCAGCTCCCTGCATGGAATATGAAATTGAAAAATGGCCTGGTGTTTAAGGCCATCCAATGGGCTAAGTGGACTAGTTGGCCCAAAGTCAACATTAGTATCTCTCTTGTTGCCCTTTTTAAAAATCAGGAAATGTGCTCATCTCTGACCCTAAGGCATCACCATCATTTTCCACATTTTTAAAAATCTTTAACCATGGCCCAACAATCACTCATAGGTTTTTCAGTATCCTTGGATGGAATTAGTCTAGATTCCAATAGGTTCCAACTTCTTAAATTGTAAGTTGCAACCCCACATAGGATCTTGTAATTGAATGTGGGGGTCGTGAAATTATGATTTATTACCATAAATAATATAATTTATTATTAAAAAGGGGTGGAAAGGTCATGAATGAGAGAAGTTTAAGAATCCCAGGTCTAGGCTAAGTGACAAACTCATTTAGGGAGTTATTCTCTCATTTATCTTGCCCTTCAGTTTCTATCTTTTCCAGCTGTGGTTGAAAATACAAATTAGAAATACAAACTTTCCTCCCTGTGGAAAGAAGACTTGAATTTCATCTGATCCTTTTACTTAATAATAAGGCTATCTTGGGCAAATCACCTCATTTCTTTGGGCCTCATTTATAAGATGAAGAGACAAGAACAGAAAATCTCTAAGGTCCTTTACAACTCCATATCCAATCCCTTTCTCAATCTTCTTGACATCAGCATAGCTGAAAAAAATTGTGATTAGCATTTATCAAAAGTTTTAGCCCATATTGATTGGCTTTAGCCTGACTCTTCATACAGTGTCTTACCAACTCATTGTTTTTGCCTTTAATATCTCCCCTGGGGCAGCTAAGTGGCACTGTGGATAAAGCACTAGCCCTGAAGTCAGGAGGACCCGATTTCAAATCTGATCTCAGACACTTAGCACTTTCTAGCTGTGTGACCCTGGGTAAGTCACTTAACCCCAATTGCCTCAGCAAATATACATACTATATATATATATATAAAATCTCCCCTCATTTCCATCTTTTTTAAAATACAGATTAGTCAATAAGCTCGTTGTTTAGCCATAGCAGGTTTTGTAAAATTAGTTCTCCTTTTTACTTTGTTGAAATCAATTAAGACTATTATATGTCCACCACCACCACTAATTTTGTTCTTGAGCACCTGCTATCTCTCTTAAGCCAACTTTCCTTGTACTTGGTCTCAAGTCATGGAATCCTCGTTATCATATCAGAATTCTGTGAAATCTACCCTCCTAATATCTGGGGGATAAATAGCACCATGCCCTCATATCCTTCCTGGCCTATGGAAAACTCCAAAACAATATGGTTATTTCTTCATGTGATTCTCATCATTTCTGTTTCATCAATTAGTTCCTTCTCATCTACCAGAAGAGTCCCAGAATAGCAGTAATTCTATTCCTTTTTGTTACTTTTCTAAAAAATGAAATAATCAAAGAGACAAGGACTTATCAGTTTATCTTTTAATAGTGGAAGAGAAAACCAAGAAAAATTAAGATAGCTGTACCTATTTTCTGCCTCAATGTGTACTTTGTAATTTGCTTCAGAAACTCAGTATCCAATTCTTTATCTAGAAGTCTGCAGTATATTATTAATATATGTCTTGTGTTCTTTATTTTGATCCCTCAATAAATATCTCCACCATAGCTTCCTTTCCTTCAAGTCTACTATGGAAGTAGACTTCCATACAGATAAATATATTCTTTTAAATGATTTTTATTAATATTTCTTATTTTTACATAGCTTACATTTATCCTTGTCCAAACCAAAGTAACCATACTATCTCCTCTCCTCTTCCCTTTGTTCCATTTTAATAGAGAAATATTTTTAAAGAAAAGGAGAAAGAGATTCCAGAAGAACTGATCCATTTTTCCAAAACTCTGACATTATATGCAATGTAAATATAAATCTGTGGACCTGCCCACTTCTCTGAGAAAGAGTGAAAGGTCTTTTCATTTCTTTCTTTTAGAATTACATTTGTTCTTTGTAACTTTACAACAATTAATTTTTTATCATTTTGTTATTGGTCTTTCCATTTATATTATTGTAGTTGTTGTATATATTATTTTCAGGTTTTTGCTTAATTCCCTTTGTATTATTCCAAGTAAATCTTTGCATGCTTTAATGTATTCATCATGTTTATAATTTCCTGCAAAACAGCAATATTTTGTAACATTCATAAAGCACAGTTCATAGATGAATATGTTCCTAATAATGATAAGCAATAATAGTAATAATAACCACTAACAGTGGTATAATATTTTAAGGTTTGTAAAGCATTTTCTGTTCCTCTCCATCATTATCTCATGCATCCCATCACATTCCTATATGATACCTGTTGACTTTACAGCTATATTTATTTATATCTCTCCTTTTTTCAATTTTAGAAGCAACTAAAATTTGTTTTTAAAAAGTATAAATTTTAGTATTATATTTAAATTAAAAGACACATCTAGCTAAAAAAGTTAGAATGCTATTGAGAATGAAAAAAAATAATTCCTTTTTGATTAAAAAAAAAAAAGAACAGTCCCAGGAATTTATTCTCCAAAAACTCAGCACCAAAGAAATACATTACTCTCCAGAATCAGGCCAGGTACCAAACTGCTGAACTTATCCAAGGCCAGGACAGACAGCAACACATAGTCAGTTGGTGTACAGTTTGAAGTGGGCAGTTAACAATGAGATTAGTCAAGGTTAGGCAGACTATGTTTGGAAACAGATGACTGACTATCAAGTGTCTATGAAAACCAAAGGGAAAGTTTCAAAATAGGCAAAAGTAGAATACCCATTTTTGATTCTTTGGATTAGATAGCTTCCAACAACTGTAGTCTTTTTACCAGAATTCCCATGGAGAGAAGCTATTGTTTGCTGTCAATTCTCAGAATCCCTAATTTATTTTTTTTATTTTCCCTTGACTTTTTATGCCAGGAACCAACTTAATGTTCCCAAAAATCTTTGCAAAGAAATGTAGGGTCATTGTTTCTGATTGCTTGATTGGAATCATAAACCAAAAGAGGCATCCATACCCTCCAAGAGTGTTGTTGGAAAGACTGGAGAAATCTAGAGTGGAGTCAAGATGGTGAAGAGAAGCTAGGAAGTTGCCTGAATTTCTCCCTAGTTTCCTTCAGAAACAACCTGAAACCAAGGCTCTAAACAGATTCTGGAGGAATGGAACCTAAAAAGAGATGGGAAGATTGGTCACTGAGGTCTCATGTTACAAATAATCAGCCAGTAAGGCACCTCAGAATCTTAAACCTGGGCCATAGATAATTCCAAAGGCTCTCCCTTCCATGACTGGTAAAAAGAAAAAAATCCAGATTCATAACGATTGAATTGGGAGTTTAAAGCAAACTAACATCATTAACAGAAAGTAGTCATACATGAGATTCTCTCACTCACACAGAATTTCATCAGAGACCTTAAGGTGATATACACCAATACATACCTGAATAGGAATCCCTATAATGCATCTGACAAGTCATTTATCTGGCTTCTGTTTATTGATATGTAGGGAAGGGGGAGTTATTACCTCTGGAAACAGTCCATTCCTCTTTAGAACAACTCTAAATTTTTCTCCCCTCACTGAACCCTAACTACCTTTCTGTAATTTCTTCCCATTGCTCCTAGTCTGTGTGAATATTTTTGGATCCTAATTCCATCATGTAAAATGTAATTTATTCTTCATTTATCTGAAAAGTATGTCACCTGCAAACTTGACAAGCATATCATATTTGTCTTTATTAATTAATTAATTTAAAAAATTAGAAAGCAGAGGACCTATGATGGCTTACTGGAGAGCTCTACTGGAGTCTCTATCTAAATTGATGTTGACTCTTTGAGTCAGATTTTTCCAATCCAACCTAATTATATTATCATTGGTCTTTTTATCACTACAGTAATGGATGACATTAAAGTTTACAAAGTTCAAGATATACCTTGGGGGTAAATAATGGATTGTGAGTTCCTCAAGAGCAACTAGGCAGCACAGTGACACTAAGCCTAGAATCCCGAGTTCAAATTCAGCCTCAGACATTTTTATTCTGAGTAACATTAGGCAAGTCACTTAAATTATATGCCTTAGTTTCCTCAACTATAAAATGGGGAACATAGTAGTTATCTACCTCCCAGAGTTGTTGGGAAGATCAAATGAAATAATATTTGTAAAGTAGATATTTAATAAGTGAAAATTTCCTCTCTACATTTTGCCTTTCTTTGTACCTTCAGTGCTTAGCATAGTGCCTGAAACAATAGGCATTTTATAAATATTTATTATCTGACTGATTCATGCAATTGTTATTATCCCCATTTTATAGATGAATAAGACAAGATTCAAAAAGCTTAAGGCCATGGTCACCTACTTAGATACTTTGGGACTCAGCTTTCTTCTGACTTCACTATTCATTCTGCTATATTACACTGACTCTATCTTAGCCACAAAGATAGTTTTAGGAAAAAAGACTTTAGTAAATGCTTTTCTGAAACTGAATAGGCTATATTTATAGCATTCCAGCTGATCTTAAGTTACTGATTATCCTTCTAGTAACCCTATCAAAAGAAAAAAGGTAGTCTCCTAGCAAAAAGAAAAATAGACAAAATCAGATTAATTTAGCATGATACATTTTTAACAAAGTTATACAGATTCTTGGTGATCACTGCTTTAAAAATATTTACAAACTATCCCTTTAATAACATAATATAGAAATTTTCCAGGAATCAAAGTTCTTCATTATCCAAGAATATGCAGACTATATCCTCTTCCCAATTTCTTAAATTCAGTTCATCTCTACTCCCAATTTGCTCCTCTCATTCTCCACAATCTTGCAAAAAGGACAAAAAAAACTCAACAATGATATTTTCCAATTCTTTTAATACTCCAAAATACAGATAATTTGGATCAGGGAACATGAATTCCCTGAAGATAGTTAGATGTTCTTGGATCATCTCTCCATTTTTCTTGGATTTAATCTTCCTAATCATTTTTGTTGTTTACTTTTCTCAATATGAATATTACATTCTCTGACAAATGCAATAGGAGAAAGGAATAGTTCTGATTTCTCCCCATCATCTCTTGTACAATCCACCATGAACAGTACGCTCTACAACTCTTTCCTTGAATTGCCTTCAAGATAATGAAATTAAGCTTTTGTTTGTTTTCTTTAATGTTCATTTCCAGCACTCTGAGTTTTAGTATTTCCTGTTTAATTGTGCCTATCTTTTATATTTCTCCTCCATTATCTGACCTTTTGTCTGTCTTGTACATGTCTTTTTTAATATGTTAGTCAATAAGTTTCCTAAGCAGACACACTGATTTCTTTGGACAACATCCCCTTCTGTTCTGCCTCAGAGCTATTATGAAAACATAAGTAGGATTTCATTCTTGAAAATGTCCCATTTCTCTTGGATTCATTTCCTCAGTTGTATTTTAGGCCATGGGAATCTAAAATTTTCATAACACACAGTAATGCCGTAGTTAGAAGAAACCTTCCTGAAAATATAAGCAACAGTATATGTGCCACAAAGTTTTTGCTGATAAAAAGATGAAAAAGATGTTTTCATAAAATAAAGGGAATGATGTTATAATACATGGCAATTCTTATGTATGAGAAACATAAAGAAAATGCTATCAGAGTTGAAAAAAACTCTGAGAGTCATGTCCATCAGAGTGGGGGGGAAATACCCTGGTTAGAAAAATTAGGGAAAGCTTTATGTAAGAGACAGTATTTGAACAAGCCTTGACAATAATATTTAGACAAAGCATCAATTCAATTTTATTCAACAAATAATATCAAAGAATACGTAATGCATTGTATTCTTTACTGGTGATACAAAACTGTAATAAGGCATAATCCCTTAAGAAGTTAATAATAAGGGAATAAGATAGATAAAAATAATAATTCAGATTAAAATATAAATGTACCGGTAAAACACAAAGTGATATGATCAATTTGAGGAGTAAGAAGTCACTAATAAATTGAATGAGGTTCTAGGAGATCAGGATAGATCATGAAAGAGTTGGTGCTTGATATGAGTCTTCAAAGAAAGGAATGATTTCAGTAGTGAAGATGAAACAGTATTTATTATGTCAAAGGGAACATCATGAGCAAAGGTGCTAGTATAGGAAAGTACAGTATACATTTAAGGGATGATGACTAGACCAGTTTGGTTGCCAGTCAATGGAAGAGTTAAAGATACATATGGGAAGATAAATTGAAACCAGAACACCTTAAAATAATGCTTATAACTACCTTCCATATATCAGGAGTGTGTGATGTCAGCAAGATTTTCAATATGGTCAACAACAATATTGTGTCTTACTATAGGATTTGTTGAATTATTGTAGCTAAGAAAATAATTGATCATCTGATGGCCAAACTTCTAATCCTGTCTGCTTCTTAAGATTCTTTGATAAATCTTAGTGTCACATAGCTCTGAAGTCAAAAGAAAGGAATAAAGGATGTAGCTTACCTGCTTCATAAATATTTTCCCATTCTGAGATCCAGGAAGACTTAGCAAGAATGGTCCATGGATACTAGATGTAGAAATTGTACCTCGAGAATTCTTTACAGGTTGGCAGGGCCTGTCAAATATTGTATTCCATTATCATCACCTTTGCAAACATAAGGCCATTTCTTCAGAGGGTTTTTCAAATGCTGTTCTTTAAATAAAGAATGGATTCTCAGCAGGATGATTTCAGAAAGGCTTGGAGAGATTTTCATGAACTGATGCTAAGTGGAGTGAGCAGAAGCAAGAGACCACCGTACATGGCAACAACAAGATTATGTGATGATCAACTGTGATGGATTTTGCTCTTTTCAGCAGTGAGGTGATTTAGGCCAGTTCCTGAATCCTCTAATAGAGAGAGCCATCTGCATCCACAAAGAGAACTATGGGAACTGAATATGGATCACAATATAGTATTTTTCATCTTTTTTGTTGTTGTTTGCTTGTTTTTTTTTCTTTCTCACTTTTTTCCTTTTTGATATGATTTTTCTTGTGCAGCATGACAAATGTGGAAATATGTTTAGAAGAATTGCGCATGTTTAACCTACATTGGATGACTTGTTTAGGGGAGGAGGATGTGGAGAAGAGAGGGAGAAAAATTTGGAATACAAGATTTTACAAGGGTGAATGTTGAAAACTATCCTTGCATGCATTTTGAAAATAAAAAGCTATTATAAAAAATAAAGTTTCATGTGACAGATTAAAAAAAATGGATCCTGCCTTAAACTAGTTAAATTCAAATTAGGAGAATAAAACTTGGATCCATTCTCAAACTAATAGAAACTTGTGAGGAGCTAAACTAACAAATATTATGGGGCTAATAATATTAATAGTGATAATAATAATCTCATTTATGTAATACTTCAAAGTTTGCAAAGTATTTTACATACATTATCTCTTAATTCTCACAATAACCCCTTGAGGTAACTCCTATTATTATCTCAGAAGGAAAATTGAGTGTCCAGGGAGTCATGAAGTATAAGAGAACTTCCTGTTGTTCAGTTGTTTTCAATCATATCTGATTCTTTGTGACCTTATTTGGGATTTTCTTGGCAGAGATACTGGAGTGGTTTGCCAGTTCATTCTCCAGCTTATTTTACAGATGAGGGAACTGAGGTAAACAGGGTTAGATGTCTTACCCAGGGTCACATAGCTAATAAGTGTCTGAAATCGTCTTTGCACCCTAGAAGATAAGTCTTCCTAAATCTGGGTCCAGCACTTTATCTACTTACCCACTTAACTGTCCTAAGTGAACTTAAGAGTTCATTTAATCCATTCTTTTAGTCTCTAGGCCTCAATATTATTTCAGAGGATAATTGATTTTTACTCCTCTACATTATTTCCTAAAAAATGATAGGTCTTCATTTTCATTAATGAATCATAGAATATTACTGGAACAAGGTACATCATCTTGATCAATTGCTTCATTATACAGATGAGGAAACTAAGGCTGAGAGAGGTTAAATAACTTCTGTAAAGTCCCAAATTCAATAAGTGCCTGCTCTTAAAGCCAGATCTTCTGGTGTCTAATATAAAGTTCTTTTCCCCACATTATACTATTTTTCTGACATATCATTGCATTAGTCAGGACCTTGCTTACACAAACAATTCAATTCTTTATATTTTTTCACAAGCTTTTTTCTATGACTATCCATAGGTCTGACCAATATCAGACTTTTCAGCCACCATGATATATTACACTAGAATATCTATTTCTCAGGTTAGAGCATATGGCCCTCCATCATCTCCACAAAAGAGCTAAACCATGAATTACATCTAAATAGCGACTGAGCCAAGCTTCCTTTGACAATGTCACAGGCATCTCCACACCTACAAGCCCATAAACAGAAATAAATGACTGGATTACAGACACTCAACTTCCAAAATGTGAAACAGGTCCAGTAGCAATTGTTCTAGCAGATACACAAGGTACAAGTCCAACAAATCTCTATTCCATCATTTTTCTTTGCACATCTTTGATTAAAGACTTGGCTTCTTTGAACCTGTTATAAAATTCAGGTAATAGTACTCTCTGCCCTTCCCTTTACACCTCCCCCTCTAAAAAAGAAATACACACACACACACACACACACACAATCCTAAATTGTGTGGGGAATGGAGGAGATAACGTGTCTGTAAAGTGCTTTGAGCTCCTTGGAGATAGAGAGTCTATAAATATAAGCTGTTATCTCTGTTTCCATGGAAACATTTACTGAGAACAGTGTTCGACTCTGGCATTGCTGAATTTAATTCTAGACTCCTAGTCCTGTCTGCTTCTTAAAGCTCTTAGACAATCATTGGTGTCACATAGCTTTGAAGTCAAAAGAAGGGGATAAGGAGTGTAGCTTACTGCTTCATAAACTCTTTCTCATTCTGGGTTCCAGGAATTATATTTCATTTTTATTTCATAATTATCATCATTTTGTTGACAGAATATAGCATTAGACTAGAAAAGCATCAACAATTATTTTATTTTGAGAGGAAGAGGAGTTGATCCTGACCTATAATTTTTTCTGGGTGAGAGATTCTTAGTGTTGAAATTCCTCCTAACAATTCAGGGCAACATTCTAACCCCTTTAGTCTTTGAGAGTTGCTTGGAATATAAAAAGGTAAAATGATTTGCCCCATGGCCATCTAACAAGTTGGGATCAGATGCTACATTTGAATTAATGTCTTCCTAATGCCAAAGACAGATATCTACCCACCATTCCATTCTGTCTCTTCATATATCAGTCATGACTCCAGTGATGTGAATTAGTAAAAACATATTTGGACTTAAACTTTGGTACCAGATCTCAGATAAAGATTCATGCTTGAAAGAATTCTGATGATTTTGAAAATCACACACACACACACACACACACACACACACACACACGATAGTTTTTTTTTATTAAAGCTTTTTTATTTTTCAAAACATTAATCCTTGCAAAACCTTGTGTTCCAATTTTCCTCCCCTTCCCCTATGCCTTCCCCTACATGGCAAGTAGTCCAATATTTCTTAAATATGGTAGAAGTATATGTTATATATAATATATGCATGCATATTTATACAGCGATCTTGCTACACAAGAAAAATCAAATCAAACCCCCAAAAATGAGAAAGAAAATAAGATGTAAGCAAGCAACAATAAAAAGAGTGAAAATGCTATGTTGTGAACCACATTCAGTTCCCATAGTCCTCTGTCTGTGTAGATGACTTTATTCATCACAAGACCATTGAAACTAGCCTAAATCATCTCACTGTTGAAGAGAGCCACATCCATCAGAATTGATCATAATATAATCTTCTTGTCACCGTGTATAATGATTTCTTGGTTCTTCTCATTTCACTTAGCATCAGTTCACATAAGTCTCTCCAGGCCTCTCTGAAAACATCCTGCTGACTTTTTCTTATAGAACAATAATTCATATACCATAATTTATTTAGTCATTCCCAACTAATGGGTATCCACTCAGTTTCCAGTTGCTTGCCACTACAAAAAGGGCTGCCACAAATATTTTTGCACATGAGGGTCCTTTTCCCTCCTTTATGATTTCTTTGGGATACAGACCCAGTAGAAACACTGCTAGATCAAAGGGTATGCACAGTTTGATAACTCTCTGGGCAGAGTTCCAAATTTCTCTCCAGAATGGAGAGAACCATTCCACCAACAATGTATTTGTGTCCCAGTTTTCCCACATCCTCTCCAACATTCTTCATTATCTTTTCCTGTCACAATGGTTTAAATATTTTTTTGCCTCCTAGTGTTACTAATAGCCATGTTGTGATATTGATGAATGTGGAAGAACCTATGCAAATGATGGCAGGATTTGGTTGTCCTCTGAAATATTATATCAATATAGACTTTGAATAGTGGAGTAGGAGATATGAGAACCAATTCTAGTCCCAATTCTATGACTACGTAACTGTGCAATATTGTGTGGATCATTAGTATCCTCACCTACAATGTCAGGGTGTGACTAGATGGCCCCTATGATTTTTTTTGAGATTCATCAAAATCTTCTCTAAAAGCATCCCCAAGCTTTTGATTAAGTATTATCTGTAGAATCAATCTAGGAGAAATAACCTGGAAAAGTTTTCCAATTTGAGCATAAGGCTAAAAAATGTCAGGAATCCAGAAAATTTTGTCTTTTTAAAAAATCCTCCCAATCCCAACCATCAGTGACAGAGATCTGTTCTACTATACCCCATGTTTACTGAATTATCTTAGGAAAGTCTTTTCAAATCCCAGAAATTGATCTAAGTGGGGATGCAGATTGGAACATCCCAATCTAGTTGCTTGGTTCATAATCACATTTGAAAGGAAGGAGAGAGAAAAACAAAAACAAAGTTCTATGGTTCACAGGTTTTCAATTATATTTTGACCTTGAAGCAAACCAAAACCTGCATTTGATTTGCCTATATGCAGATAGTTATAAAAAATAACTTCCCTCATGATATAAATGAACTTGAAACCACAGCATATAGGGATTGATTAAAGGAATTGGATTAAAGGAACCTAGAAATGAAGAAAAAATTAAGGAGTTATGACTGTGCTTATCAAATTGGGTAAAAGCTGTCAGATGGAAGAGAGATTTATTCTGTTTGGTCTCAGAGGATAGAACAAGGAATAATTGTGCAAAGACATGTATATTCCATATAAAGAAATAAAATCAGAATGTAGGAAAATAGAATGGTCATCCTCATGATTTTCCTTGGAAGTCTTCTATCAAATGCTAGATATTGACCTGTCCAGAATGTTAGAGTATTACTATTCAGTTGTGTTGAACTAGTTGACCTCTGAGAAATCCTTTAACTCAAGGTTCTGATAAAGGCCTCATTTTCAAAATATATAGAGAATTGACTCTAATTTATAAGAAATCAAGCCATTCTCCAATTGATAAATGGTCAAAGGATATGAACAGACAATTTTCAGAATGATGAAATTGAAACTATTTCTAGCCATATGAAAAGATGCTCCAAATCATTATTAATCAGAGAAATGCAAATTAAGACAACTCTGAGATACCACTACACACCTGTCAGATTGGCTAGAATGACAGGGAAAGATAAAGCGGAATGTTGGAGGGGATGTGGGAAAACTGGGACACTGATACATTGTTGGTGGAATTGTGAATACATCCAACCATTCTGGAGAGCAATCTGGAATTATGCCCAAAAAGTTGTCAAACTGTGCATACCCTTTGATCCAGTAGTGCTACTACTGGACTTATACCCCAAAGAGATACTAAAGAAGGGAAAGGGACCTGTATGTGCCAAAATGTTTGTGGCAGCCTTGTTTGTAGTGGCTAGAAACTGGAAACTGAATGGATGTCCATCAGTTGGAGAATGGTTGGGTAAATTGTGGTATATGAATGTTATGGAATATTATTGTTCTGTAAGAAATGACCAGCAGGATGAATACAGAGAAGCTTGGAGAGACTTACATGAACTGATGCTGAGTGAAATGAGCAGAACCAGGAGATCATTAAATACTTCAACAATGATACTGTATGAGGATGTATTCTGATGGAAGTGGATTTCTTTGACAAAGAGACCTAATTCAGTTTCGATTGATCAATGATGGACAGAAGCAGCTACACCCAAAGAAAGAACACTGGGAAATGAATGTAAACTGTTTGCATTTTTGCTTTTCTTCCCGGGTTATTTTTACCTTCTGAATCCAATTCTTCCTGTGAAACAAGGGAACCGTTCGGTTCTGCACACATAGATTGTATCTAGGATATACTGCAACATATTCAACAAAGATAGGACTGTTTGCCATCTAGGGGAGGGGTGGAGGGAGGGAGGGGAAAAGTCAGAAAAGAAGTGAGTGCAAGGGATAATGTTGTAAAAAAAAATTACCCAGGCATATGTTCTGTCAATAAAAAGTTATAATTATTTAAAAAAAAAAGAAATCCTTTAACTCAGAGATTCATTTGGTTCTCTTAAGGCACAGAACATGACACTACAGACCCAATGGTAACTATTCCTGAAGGATTACACAAAGATTACACAGAGTCAGAAGTGGTCAGAATTAGAATTCAGAATTTCTTTCATTCATTCACTAAATACCAAGTAGCTATAGGTATAATGCTGTTCTGTTTATAACAGAACATTATAAGAACTCAATAACTAATTAATTAAGGATTCTATAGCATTACATAAATCCTAAACACTGTCATCCTGAAACTAATTAGAGAAAGTAGCAGGATAGAATATAGAAAGTGGCTGATTTATACAGGATTTATATTTTCAACAAAGACATCAATAAAGGTCATTTCAGCAAAGGAAGGAACTCATCAAAACAGTCAGGTTTCTATTTGAGAGATTTATACTTGCCTAGTTGGCAAGAAATGAGTTTTTAGGTTCAAACTGTTCCTTTCACCTTGTAAGATGTGCTTAGACACCTTAGGGAGGAAGGAGGATGGGGAACTTTTTTCTCCCTAGTTAAACTTTGTATTATGTCTTTCATCCAAATATTTTCCCTAGTGCATTTCCAATTTGGTGTGATAAGAAAGAATAATCATTAGCCTCCTTTGTCAGGTGAGAGAACCAAAGTACAAGGAGAGGGAATGACCTTCCTAGAACTGATGCTCAGTATAATAACTGAGGGAAATGATGTCCCTTCACTTATCTATTAATATAGTTAATTAAAAATAGATTCACATATTTCCCCTGTGTTGGAAAAAGCACTGTTCTAAATAAATAAAGAAATAAGGTGTAACCCAAGAATGTACATCAATGGCCAGAGATTAGTTCATATAAGGCTCACTTTGAACAGGAATGAGATAAGACAGTATAGTACTGGATCTAGTAGGTAGCAATCCCTCCTTTTCCACATTGCCTATGTGATTTTGCTCAAGTCATTTATCTTCTCTTTCCTTTACTTTTTACCTATAAAATAAGGTTAGATAATGATGGCTAAGTTCTGTCCCAGCTCTGAATCTGACTCTTAGCCTCATTTCTTCAAGATTCCATATTTCTAGACAATGGATTGTTCAACTCTACAAATTCTGTAATTGTAAGTGGTCCAATTGTTCCCTTAGAAAAATAGAAAAGGCAAGATATACCACTGAAAAAATTCAAGAGAAACCACCAGGGTGAACCAAAGCTCAGAAGAGCATTGATAGAACAAAAATCCCAAGGTGTTGAGATGGGCAGATGACCAATTTCCACCTTTTGATGTCCGTAAAGTGATCTATCTGTTGGTGTGTATTTCTAATGTGGGTCTTTTCTCTCTGCCCAAACGAATTCAAAATATTGACATCATAATCAGGTATTTGGAGCCCATAGTCAAAATCTAAGTGATGGAGTAAGAGGGGAAAGTAGTGACATCAACAAATTAGAAAACAATATTTCTAGAGACAGAAACAATAGCATCTATATAAACAATGATGTGTTGTTTCATAGATGGCCTTCTGGATACTTAGAGATATTTCACTGAAAATAAAAGAAAAAAAAAACTCCTTCCCTAGCCATTGACTATGTTAAATTCTTTGTAAGTGAAGTCAAGGTTATTCTGGTGAGGAGTGGTCTTTAGAATCCCCCCATATATGACTCTCATCTGGCTAAAATTCCCCCCTGTGAGAACCATTACTTTGAGTTAAGATAGTCTTTATCTAAGAGTTCGTCTGATAAAATACAAATTCCCATGGAGATAATGATAGACTAATCCATTATCAGCCAAGAATAACTTCACAGAAACTTATCAGATGGGAAACTTTATAAATAGGGCTCTGACACAATGCCCAATACATATTAGTTGCTTAATAAATGCTTATTGACTGTCTGGGGGTGGGTAGGAGAGTCCAGAACTTAAATATTACTTGGGAAGAGAGGTTTTAGCGGAGGGTGGTGGGTGGGAGGCAGAGTCATAGTTGGGAATTCTAGCATCTGGGACAAATTCAGTTGAGTGAAATATTTCTAAAAACCACTCACATGTAGTTGATAGAAGATTAGAGACTTGATGAAGAATTGAAGAAATTTGAAAATGAGAATGGTAAAGACTGCTACGGAGGCTCTCACAGCAGACTAATCCACTTTCAGACAATTTAAATGTTAGAAAGAATTTCCTGACATCCAACCTAAGAGAATCTTCCAATCACTGCTTCTGGTCCTGCATTTTGGAGCCAAAAAAGACAAGCTTAGTCTTTCTTCTACATGACAGCCCTTCAAATCCTCAGCCACAATCATGCCCTACCTACCACCCCAATCTTAACCCTACTCTTCTCTCCTCCTAGTAAAGGTGCCCAGTCTGTCTTCATATGACAAGGACTCAATGCTCTTCACCATTTTGAGTTTTCTCCTCTGGGCACTCTAGCTCTCAATATCCATCTGAAACTCTTTTTGCCTAGAATAAGGTACAATAATCCAGATGACATCTGGCAAAGACTGAGTACAAATAGTATGAGGCAGCTATAATGACAGTGCTGGGTCTGTCAGTAAGACCTGAGATAAAATGCAACTTCAGTTCCTTACTACCTGTGTCACCCTTTGTTTGCCTCAGGTTCTTCATGTACAATACCGATATAAGATAGCATAAGATAACATGACATAACATTAACATAATATAACATTAGTAATAGCACCTATAAACTAGAGTTGTTGTATGGATCAAGTGAGATTATAATTGTCAAGCATTTAGCACAGTGCCTGGCACATAGTAAGCAGTATTATAAATGTTAGCTATTATTTTTTAAATAATTTAACTTAAATAATAATAATTATTATTTTTAATTATAATTATTATCCCTTCCTAATTCCTGATATAGCAGCTAAGTGGCACAATGAATATATTGCCAGACTTGGAATTAAAAGGACTCTTCTTCCTAAATTGGAATCTGTCCACAGAAAAGTTTTGTTATCCTAGGCAAGTCACTTAACCCTGTTTTCCTACTTTCTCATCTTTACATCATTATTATAAAATGATCTGGAGAAGGAACTAGCGAACCACTCCACCATCTCTGCCAAGAAAACCCCAAATGGAGTCACAAAGTGTGAGACATGACTAAAATCACTGAACAACAAATTCTTGATAGCTTTGCCTCTTAATGAACTCCAAGATTTCATTAAATTTTTTCACTGGCACATCATTCTCCTAACTTATATTGAGCTTAGAATTCACCGTGATCCCTACATCTTTTCTCAGGATCACTGATAATCAATCAGGCCTCCCTGATCTTGAACTTGTAAGTTTGGCTTTTTTCTGTACAATATTGCAAAACTTTGCATTTATCTATATTGAATTCCTCTTATCAAGTACAACATGGTGCTTTAGTACACAGGTCAGCAAACTATGGTCCAAGGGCCAAAATCAGTTCTCTACTAGCAAAGAATGTTTTTTTTTGTATTTTGAATAACATTTTAAAATATAAAAACCACTATCAGTTCTTAAATCAAACAAAAACAAGGAGCAGAATGTATTTGACCTCCCCAATTGTTTGTCAATCCCTATAATATGTTAACATCTTTCTGGATTTTCAATCTATTGGCCCATTATGTCCTAGCTATTTTTCCCAGTTTAATGTTGCCTGCAAATTGGAAAAAAAATAAATTGGGTGATTCTATACATAATGGTTTGAAAGGATTTCTTGCTGATTCTGACTTTGAGTTGGAACCCTGTTAGTTTGTTATAGCCTAAGGAATGGGAGATGATTTACTTTTCAGGAATTATATCAATTTTTGCCATAATTGTGAGAATAGGCCCTGGGCCCTAGCAAAGCTGCCTCTCCTAATGCAGGTCAGTACCTGCTCTGTGACTTCTAGAGGATTGCCAAGAGCACTAAGAGGTTCAATGACTTCCTTAAGGTCACACAGTCACTGGAAATCAGAAGTAGGATTTGAATGTGGGTCCTCCTAGATTCATGGCTACCTCCCTATCCACTACATCATACTGTTCCTCATAAGCATGGATGAGCATTTGTTGAGTCCTTACTCTCAGCAAGGCACTATGAATAGTCTTTGGACAGTTAAGAGAGAGAGAGAGGAGCCACTTCTCCCTCATCTCTTTTAATTAGATCTATTTTTGCTTTTGCCTGATCTGAGATCAGGATTGCTACTTTTTTTTTTTTAATTCACCTGAAGCATAATAAATTCTACTCCAGCCTAATAGGAGTCACTTCTCAAAGAATATATTAAGGACTGGGTAGTAGAGAAGCATTTGCTTTATGATTGAGTATTCTGCTTTTCTGGTTTCCCATTATTTTTGGTCTAAGAAGGAGGTAGAAAAATCTACCAAATAAGTTAGTATTCATAGGAGAAGGGTATGAAAGTCTGTGAGAAGCGGGGACTCTTATAGAGGGCTGGGGATGGGGGAAGAAGTGCCCACGTCTGCTCCAAATTCCCCATTTATCCCATGACTCAGCACAAAGCAATAATGACTGAGGGAGACTATGACTGAGTGGAAGGGAAGTCATTCAGAAGGAAACTGGAGGCTACTAAAATCATATTTTACTTAGAACTCAGTTTGGTCAATGCCTCTCCTTTAAGGAGAATTAATGGAGGCAATACAGAGACATTGAAAAACTGAGACCCACCTCCATTTTTCCCACTTGAACTTACTCTTAATAGAAGGTAAGTTCTCTGAAAGCAAGGAGCTCTGTCATTTTTTCTTATCTTTTTATCCCCAGCATCAAAAACAATGCCTTTCATATAATTAGTGCTAAATAAAGACTTAATGGAATGAATAGATTTGCAGTATTTAGAATAAGATGGAATCTTGGAAATCATCAAATCCAATGGCTTCATTTTATTTTCTTATTTAGCTTTTGACCTGTGCCAACTGATATATCATTATAATTGGGTTTATTCTCACCTCCACTTACTTAATGATGAAGAATTTTAGACACACAGAAGGTAGGAAGTCAGACGAAGGAGACAAAGGAAGAGTTTTCATTTGGGGCAGTGGAAAGAGCATTGATAAGGATCTTAAAGATCACCTAACAATGCTCCATTCTCACCATTTTGGAACTGAAGAAACCAAAATCCAGAAAAGTTGACTTGCCCAAAGTCATAAACCATAGAATTTGAACCCAGGATCATCAACTCCAAATCTTATGCCTTTTCCATTATTTCATGCCACTTCTTGGTGTGCAACCAACTGTATGAATAGTTGACAAGTAATATCATTTCTCTGAGTTTTTCCATCTCTAAAATGAGGGTGTGGGACAGATAACCTCTAAAATCTTTTCTTTCTTTCTTAACTTGCAAAAAATCTCCAACATGAAAAAAACCAATCCATGTTTTCTGACTTGTATTTGTGTTTCTAAATCAAATTCAGCATATGTACTCTCTAGGAACCATGTTTTAAAATCACCAATGGATTATGGATTTTTATTTTTTTGAAACAGAGTTTCCCCTACCTTGCCCAACAGGAAATGCAACAAGCACTCATTATCTGGTCTCACTGCTGAACAGCACAACTCATCTACTCTCATTCTGACTTGAGAGGCTCACCTGTCCTTAGACAGCTATTGGTGTTCTTTCTCATGGGCTGTCCATATTGGTGTTGGACTTACTTCTGACACTCAATTGACTTTATCTGTAATGCAGCAGCTCAGAACTCCTACATTCAAGTGATCCACCAAGTCTTAATCTTCCCAACCAGCACAGATTACAAATGTGTGGCAGCATGTCTCCCAATGAATTATGTTTGCCCAGTAAACTGTACTTATCTTGTTTCAGCTGGGTGGTGAAGTAGATATAGTGCTGAAATAGGAATCAGATAGTTCTATATTCAAGAGCTGCCTCAGACTATTATTACCTGTGTAATCCTGAACAAATCACATAATTAATTCCAGATTTGATTTTGCCATCAGGAAAAAAAAAACTGGGGATAATTATATCACTTAACTTACAAGGTTGCTATGAGGATAAAAAAAATAATGTATGTAAATTGTCTTTTAAAAAAACCTTAAAATACTATATAAATGCTAGGTAAATATATTGAATGCTTAGATCCTACCTGATTACTGTTATGAAGAGTCACTATGTACTGCTTATTTGCAAAATCTTACATGTCAGACCATGAAAATAGCTGTCATTTGGGGAAGAAAGGGCCTAGAGATCTATGGTTTTTATGGGCATTGGAAATCTCCATTGCAATTTTAAGTTTTGGGGTACTGGGAAGTTAAATGACTTGGCCACAGTCACACAGTCAATATATGTCCAGAAGTAGGAGCTTAACCCAAATCTTCTCAAATCCAAAGCTGGCTCTATCCACTACTCTGTGGTGTCATCTAAGTTTGAATAGTGAGTATTCAAAGTTTGTCTCACCTGTTTGCATTATCACCTAGCACAATAGATAGAGAACCAGACCTGGATGAAGTCAAGAAGATCTGAATTCAAATACAGACTCAGAGACATGCTAACTATGTAATCCTGTTTGTGTGTCTGTATACATTTATACACATTTTATATATATATAACATTATTATTGTGAAAGTGATACATAAATATTTTATTAACATTATTATTGCCATTACCCTCTCACTTATTGAAAAGGCAGTGATTTCTTTCTTTCTTGAGGGTTTGTATGTAAGCTGGAATCTAATTAAGCTTGGAACATATTCAACTAACACAATGGGTACACTTCTGGAAGGAGGGCCCAAATTTTATTTCCTTGAATTGAAAAGATCAACACAGTTGGGAGCAGAGATAGGTACCTTGACTCTGTGGGGAGGGTATAGATTGCCATGTTTTACTTTGTACCTTCCACAAATATTTATGAACCTCGGGGCCTGGGGCCATATCCGCTGCTCTAATTCTCATTGTCTGGTTGGTAAAGGCTTCATGGAAGAATTCTGTATGTTAGACTATGATTTGAGTGCCACCTTTGCTTTGTGATAAAACTTTTCAAAATTGAAGACAAAACTAATTAGCTTCCAGCTTCCTTTCTTCTAGCCATTGTGCTGTTCCACAAAGCAACATTTTCACTTTGGTTTTTAACTTATGTGTAGTTTTTTTTGTTTGTTTGTTTGTTTGTTTGTTTTTAATGTCTTCCTGATTCATTCCCAGGCTACAGACTCCACTTGGAAGCCCTGAGGTTAAAAAAAAAAAGTTTGCTTTTTTCTTTTCATTTCTTTGCCTTTCTTTTAATTTCTTTCTTCTGTCTTTCCTTTTTGTGGAGAAATATCTTATAGGAATTGAGAATCTGCATAAAGATATGATTCAATGAAGTTTCTGCAGGAGAGAGAAAGATATTGAACCAATTTTTAGGTTAGTTTTGATATTGCTTAAATCTACTTGATTTTAGAAAAAGATCACAGGTAGGAATAGATGGAAATAAAGAAAAGGGAAAATGATTTTGGGGCAATGGAGGGCTAGAAGGACAGAAAGTGAAGACAGGAAAAAAATGAAGGGATTGTAGAGGTTGAGAAAGAGAAGAGTGCCTAAGGGAACAAAGACAAAACTCTCTTCCTCTAGTCCCTCCCCTTAGATCCCCAGTCTCCCCTACTTCTGCCTGGCTTTTATGAAAGATCGGCTATACGCCAGCACTGAATGGTGTTGGACCTCCCCACGCAGACACCAGTCAGCATGAAGCAAACTTTCACTTTTGTGGCACTGACTGGACAATCGAATGCCCTTCTTTGAAACAAGCTGACAAGGATAAGAAGATCTCACTAGTGGTCAAATGTGTGTATTCTGTAGTGTGGGGTCATGGAATCAGACCTGAGCTGACAATCTTTTATTCTTTGGGGGTCTCCAATATGGATTCACGGATACTGTCAACAATAAGAATAGGATAATTTTGGTTCCCTATCTAGGGAAAAATGGCTGATGGATAATCCCCAACAAACATCACCTTGTTTGTGGAGATCCCAAGGACCCCTTAATCAAAGGAGCTACTGTGTCAATATGCTGTTTCACAATCCTGTGGCCTCTGAAAGTCCTGAGCTCAGTTATCAGCTCTTTCCAACTTTTCTCTGTGGTTGCTTCTTACCTCAGAGGGATGGGGGTGGCAGTGACATGTTCTCACAGGTTTACCCACGTGTTGTTGGAAATCAGAAAGGGCTTAGGTGCTGCCGGAACCCAACAGGGTCACTCAGATTCCAACTAGGAAGGCTGCTCTCGGCAGTCAGATCTACCTCCTGTGGGAGCCTCCAGCCCAGGCTTATCTCTCGTGCCCTATCTCCCTGGCCTCTTGGAAGCCTCCTGCGTCAGAGTACCAGAGAAGTGGACAAAGGGTGAGTCACTCCACATACTTTGGTGTGTGCCCCCGGTTCCTGGCCAACCGAAGCTAGATTTCCCAAGGCCCTTTCAAACATTCCATTCTCTGGCTGGAACAAACCTCACACTCCTGTTTTTGAGAAGAGGATACTTCATTTGGAGGGAAATGTGAGCTCCAGAAAGGCCTGTGTAGCAAGCACAAGACCATCATGTCAACTGGCATGCTGAGACTGGCATGTCAACTGGCATGCTGGAACGGGATAAGTCACATGCCCCAACCCCTCGTAAAAAAGGCTGACAGCTGTCTAAACCCCAAGAGTGAGGCAACAGGGCTGGGTTAGCTAGATTACCAGTAGTAATGGGAGATGGAGGGACACGGACTAATGCCAGCGGGACAGGCTCTTGCCCAAGTTGTAAAGAGTGTGTTTTTGTAATCTTCACATCGCTTTTTTACATATCTTCCCCTCTCTCTCATTTGGTATCCCCTCCCATCACTTGAGGTAACAGTGTTGCTCTTCATGTTGTCTTGTCTTTCCACACAAAGTTTAAAAAAGAAAAAAGAAAAAAAAAAGGACCTTTACTCACAGTAAGAGGCAAGATCATACTCTTTCTTCCAGAAATTACCACATTTTAAAAGAAGAGTTGGGAAAGTTAGTATTACTTTATACTCAGAGGAGTAGTATACATCAATGGTGTCCCCTGAAATTATAGACATAAAATTATTCCTTAAAAAATGTAAGATTTTAAGATTAGTGGAATTTTTTTGAACTTTCTTTTTTTTTGTTATTTAGCATGTTCCCCACTCCCTCCACCTCCACTCTGCTACCCATTTTCCCAAGGGTAATTAATGGTAAAATCCTTAGAAAATGGCAAAAAGCTTTTGTGCTTGTTTCAGACAAGTTTTTGTCTTTCCTGGCAGACTGTAGAACAAAACTCAATCTTGCAGCTTCTTCTTTTACCTCCCATTTTAATTACTGTTGTTGTTGCTGTTCTTTTGTCCTTTATTCTTAAAGGAGACTATGACATCAGGATGATAATGCTGTGACATGCAAGTGAATTGGATTTAAGTGAGGGAGGGCTCTGCAAAGTCACCAACCTTACTTTCTCCTCGGGAGCCATATGGGTCCAGTGGCAAGATATAAATCAGAATGACTGGAGATGGACCTATCTGCCAAAGGTTATCCACTGGAAAATGAAATGGCAAACCACTCCAGTATCTTTGCCAAGAAAGCCTCATGGACAGCAACAGTTAGAAATAAACATGAAACAACTGATTGGTTTAAGATTAGAAAAGGAGTACAACAAGATTGGATACTGTCATCTTATTTATTTAACTTACAGGAAGGGTACAACATGCAAAAGGCCAGATTGGATGAATCAAAAGCTAGAATCAAGATTCTTGGGAGAAATACCAATATTTTTCAGGTATGCAGATGATACCACTCATATGGCAGAAAGTAAAGAGGAATCAAGAAGCCTCTTAATGAGAATGAAAGAGGAAAAGAGTACAAAAGTTAACATGAAGCTTAACCTCAAAAAAAAATAAGATCTTGGCAACTGGTTCCATTACTTCCTGGCAAATAGAAAGAGAAAAAAATAGAAGTATAAAAGTAGTGTCAGATTTTATATTTCTGGGCTCAAGGATCACTGCAGATAGCTATTGTAGTCATTACATGAAGAGATACTTGTTCCGTGGAAGAAAAGCTATGACAAATCTGGACAGCATACTAAAAAGCAGAGATGTCACCTTGCTGAAAAAGGTCCATATAATCAAAGCCATGTTTTTTCAGTGCAGTATATGGCTGTGACAGCTGGACTATAAGGAAAGCCGAGTGCCCCTGAAATTAGTGCTTTCAAATTATGGTGCTGGTGAAGACTTTTGAGGGTCTGTCCCTTGGATAGCAAGATCAAATAAGTCAGCATTACAGAAATTAATTCAGGCTATTCACTTAAGGTCTAATACTGAAGCTGAAACTTAAATGCTTTAGCCATATAATGAGAAGATGGGACTCACAAGAAAGACCTTTGATATTGGGAAAGATTGAAAGCAAAAGGGAAAAGGGATGGCAGAAGATGAGATGGATAGATAGTGTCACGAAAACAATGAACATGTGCTTGGACATACTGTAAGAGATTGTAAAGGACAGAGGAGGCTGGTATGCTATTATTGTTTAGAGGAGTCACAAAGAATCAATTGAACAATAATAACAATTGGGGAAGATTATATGTGAATAGCTAGATACAGTGTTATACAATGATAAAGGAGATCCATATAATATATATATACAGCGTTAAGGAAATGTAATCTAGAGGGAAGGAATGGGAAGAGGGGTTAGAGAGAGGGAAGGAGAAGGAACTGGAAAAGCCATATTCTGCAAAAAGAAGGATTTGAGCTGAGTCTTAAAAAAGCCAGAGAAGCAAGCAACAGGTGAGAAAAGAGAGCATTTCAGGCATAGACAAAGACATATAAAGGGAAAACAGATTGTCATGCAGAAGGAAAAGCAAAAAGTCCAATGTAATTGAGTCATGAAACACATAGAGTATATGAAGACTAGAAAAGTAGGAAGGGGTTAATCTGTGAAGAGTTTTAAAAGACAAATAGGATGTATAAATATGTTTACATATATTGGATTTAACATGTATAACATATATTGGATTATATGACAGTGCTAATCCCCTAGATTAGGGGATAGGTGGGGGGAAAGGAGGGGAAAATTTGGAGCACAAGGTTTTACAAGAGTCAATGTTGAAAAAATTATCCATGCATGTTTTGAAAATAAAAAGCTTTAATAAAAAAAAAAATGTTAACACAAATGGGAGTTTACATTTGATCCTGGGAGTGGTAGGAAGTCATTGAGTTCATTCAGTAGGAGGATGACATGGTCAGCCCCATATTTTAGTAAAATCACTTTGGCAATGAAGAAGAGGATAAGTTTGAATGGGAAGAGACTTAAACCACTAGAAAACTATCAAATAATCTAGGAGAGAGGTTATGAGGCTCTATTGAAAGGTACTGGCTATTTGAGTAGAGAGACCAATTAAGATTAGAAACAAAAGGATTTAGCACCAGTTTGAAAATGTCAAGTGAAGGAGATTGAGATTGAGCCAGATTGAGAAGTAAAGTATGACCCTTAAGTTTTGACTCTGATGGCTAAAGAATGATAGTACCCTCTATAGTAATAGAAATATATAATAGAAAAAGATGAGGGAAGTGTTGATCTGTTATTCGGTAAGAGTTCTGTTTTGGATTTGTAGAGTCTGGGACAACTTACCTTATTTGATCCTAACAACAACCCTGTAAAGTAGGTGCTATTATCCTTTTACAGATGAGGAAACAGGCTAAAAGGATGTGATGTGGGTGATTTTGGTGTGCTATGGGTAGTATGAATGATGTTGGGGCTGGAACTTAGAGAAGAGGGTAAAGTGACATAGATACTTCTGCAAATCATCTGGTTAGAAATGTTAATTGAACCTACTCTTGTTGATGAGACCACTATATGAGATCATATGGAGGGAAAAGAAAAGAAAGTCTTAGAAGATACTCTTGGTTAGTGGGTATGACCTAAAGATTCAGCAGAGATTGAGGAGTGATCAGACAGGGAGTGAGCACTGTCATGAAAACCTAGAGAAGAAAGATTATCCAGGAAAAGATGGTGGTTGATAATGTCAAAGTTTACAGAAAGAAGAGGAAAGAGAAAACATCATTGGATTTGATGATTAGATAATTGGTAACTTTGAAGAGAATGTTTACAGCTGATCATCTTAGAAGTCAAATTTCAGAGGGTTTAGAAGTCAATGGAGAGAGAAAGTAGATTACTTTCTCAAGACATTTAAATGGTGAAATGAGAGATAGAAGATGATAGACTGGATGGTTAGATCAAATGAGAAAGGACAGGAAAGACAAGAGTCTGTAACCAGCAGGTAAGGAACTAGTAAAGAGGGAAACACTGAAGATTAGAAAGAGAGTAGTGATGATAGTAGTGGCAGTCAGTTGGGAAAGACAGGAGGGATTGGTGTCAAATGTTTGCCTTGGCAAGGACAACAATAATATTAAATAATATTTATTAAGTACCTGCTGTTTGTCAGGCACTGTGATAAATGCTTTACAAGTATTACCCAATTTTATCCTTACAATAACCCTGGGATGTAGGGGAAGGAAAGTTCAATGCCAGAGCTTCAGCAGAGAGAGATGGGTTCCTGAAATTTTAATTTGGAATGCTAAATGCATTTTCTCATAGAGACATTGTTATTTGAGGTGTTCTGGGCTGATCCTAATCCAGGCCAGTCCTTGGAAGTTTGATATTGGAACAAAGTAAGACACCTGTGGGTCATTTAACAGTTGACAAGAAGCAAAATATTTGATCAGCACAGGAGGATAGTCTACAACAAGAAATTTTGAGGATGCCTTAAACTGATACAGCTGAGCAAAAACTCCCTTGCCCAAGTTATCCATCCTGACCCACCAAGGCAAATAATAGTGTTCTTGGAACTCCCTGTGGCTCCATTGTACTTCAATGAGGAAATTACAACATTAGTCTGAACCTTTAGTTCCCCAAACCAAAGTTTCCAGAAAAGTTTCAGTACTTTTTAAGGCAAAAGAAACCTAACTTGTCTGGGGGACTGGGAGGTTGGGGGAAGGGTTAAGATTTTTTTCCTCACACATGGTATGTTCATAATAACAATAATACTGATAGCTGACTTTTGCTTTTAAGATTTACAAAACATTTACTTATTTTAACTCATTTGAATCTCACAATCCTTTCGTGCAGTAGGTACTAGAAATATAATTATCCTTGTTTTACAGATGAGGAAACAAAGTCTCAGAAAGATTAGGGGAATAAGTAGAGTAGTGCTAGCAAGTATAAAGGTCAGAAGTCAAACTTGGGTCTGATTCTGTTTACTTAAGGCATATCATGAGTTTATGATGATTTTGTGGATTGATCTTCCAACTTGCATGCATTAAATATGCAATAAATATAGAATATATGAATAAATTACTTTTCCCCCTAAATGATTTTTAAGATCTAACCAACTGATTTACAAATAAGCTTTTGCAACATAAGCCATGTATTATCCATCATTGGGGGCAAATACTTCTTCACTTAACTCACTATATTGTCAGAATTCTTGGATGATATCATTACTTGTTTTCTGCAGCTCTTACCATAAATCTGTCAAAGTGGAGGCATAAAGAGGATAGGCTGTAACAATTTTTCCAAGGAGATTGAAGTAAACATCCAGTCCCTTAGGTTTTCAATCTGTTACTTAATTCATAATCATTGGATCATAGATCTAGAATGGGAAGGAATCTTAGAAGTTATCCAGTCCCCAGCCACTTAAACTGTGGTTAGTAACCCCATATGAAGTCTCATAACTCTATATAAGGGTCACAAAATTATGTTTTATTATCAGTAAATGTTTGATTTATACACTTATTTTATATACTTATATATTAGAGATCATGTACAAATTTCTCAAGAGAAAAGGGGTCATGCATGGAAATGGTTTAAGAAGCCCCGATGTAGTCCAATTACCTCATTTTACAGATAAATAACTGACATATAGAGAAATTAAGTGACTTGCCCGAGCTCACTCTGATATTAAGGAGCAGAGTTAGACTTGAACTTGAGTCTCATGGAACTAACTTGTGTGCTCCAAAGTGCTCACTGATTCTATCTTACCACACTGCTTCCTGGTATAAATAGAAACTCATAGATGACAAAGCAGAGTTTGTGAAAAAAAAGGAAAAAAGTACAAAATTATGCATTTTCTCCATAATCCCACAGACAGAGAATGAGAAATCTTCATATGACATTTTGGTTTAGATTTATTGAAAGAATTCATACCAACATGAATGATATCTATAACAATTCTTATTCATCAATATTTATTTCCTTTTTTAAAATTTTTGTTTTAAAGGTTGGGTTTTCCTATTTTACCCAGATTAGAAACTTTAACTTCCTCTATTTCCTAAGCAAGAAATTTTGAGGATGCCTCAAGCTGTTTCAGCTGAGCAAAAACTCCCTTACCTGAGTTATCCATCCTGTTCCACCGAGGCAAATAATAGTGTCCTTGGAACTTCTTGGGCTCACTACCCTGAGAGTGGGAGTTTATCATATTGGTGCTGGCTACCCAATCAACTTTATCCTTAATACAATTCAGAACTCCTGAACACAAGTGATCCACCAGCTGACTCAGTGGCGGAAATTATGGGCATGTGACACTATGCAGAGCTTCATTTCCCTTTAAAAAAAAAAAAAACAAGATTATTAGACTTTTACATAATAGGGACATGAACCTTTGCGAACTCAACTTCTATATCTCCAGGATTTCTGATGTTTTTTGAGACTCAAAAATTTGCATGCTCTATCTCTACCTCAATATCTCTAGCTTTCTAGGAATGAAACCTAGAGATCCCTGATTTAGATAAGTAATTAGTAAGGCAGTCACCTCAGTTAGCTAAGCACCATTCTGTGTGAAAACCAGTGAATCTTGGATAAACAAGCTAGAAATGTGTTAACTGGACCAGAGACTACCACTGCCATCACCATCATCACCCTATACAAAAAGTTCAAAATGGGTCAAAAAGCCCAAGAGTCATAATGTTCATACCTAGTTCATCCAGTCAGAACTGGGGAGACAGGGAACAGTAAAGTATTGACAGCAGTAGAAGTGTTTATTATAATAGCAGACACAAGGGCACTAATACAATAAAGCTACAAATCTGCTAGGGAAGTTCTAGACCAGTCAAAGGCAGGTATACACAGGAAAGAACATGGTCCTGATCTAGAGGCAAAAATTAACTGAGGAGTCCTTGACCAGTTGACAAAGGTCCTGGACCATTCTGAAGAGCTCTTGATTTAAACTCAGGCTATGGTAATGGGAATTTAGGAAATCTTACAATATGGAGGAATAATTCTGAACGTTACCAGTCACTTCAGGGTTTAAGACTGGTTCTAAAAAAATCCAAGTTATTTTCATGCATGGGATGAGAAGGAAGATGGTACTTAAAATGTACAGGGTGAATTTGTAGATTCAGTATTGGTCCATTAATACTTATCACTACAACAACTAAGATTCAAATCATAGCAGGAGGAACATTGATTCTGAAGCCTTTAGACCTATATTCAAGACTAAAATGATGTTTTCTGCCTTCATGGTCCTTTATGTCAATTATGACAATATAGTGAGTTAAGTGAAGATATATATATAAAATCATAATCATTCAGGTTTTTGGGGAATTTTAGTATTTAAAAAGTGCCTTCTTCAAAATAAGCCTGTGAGATACATAGCACAAATATTATCCCTTTTTTTTACAGATGAGAAAAGAAAAGAAGGAAACAAGTACTTATTAAATACTTACAATGTGCCAGACACTATCCTATGTGCTTTACACATTATATTTCATTTGATTCTTACAACAGTCCTAGGAATTAAGTGTATCTTCAGTTTACAGTTAAGGAAACTGAGTTAGAAAGAAGGCACAATCACACAGTAAGTATCTGAGACTTAATTTACACTCAGGTCTTACTAATTCCAGGCCAAGTGCTATATCCTCCTGTGCCAACTGGCTGCCTCTAAATTTAGAAACAATTTGCCCAAGAAAATACAATTAAAAAGAAACAAAGCCAGTATTCAAACTTAGATAAATCAACAGTCCAGGTCAGTAAATCAATACATCTTCTATGATTCAATTTGCTCATCAGTAAATGAGTACAATATCTGCATTTTCTACCTCTTAAGGTCATTGTGAGAAGAATAGGGGTTTTAAAGACATTTAAGAATGTGAATTAGGATTAGCCATCACTCCTGACTTTAGTTCCTATATCACCATTATTTGACATAGCTTTAGTAGTGGTAGCTAGGCAGCTAAGGGGCACAAAGAATAGTGTGCCTGGCCTGGAGTCAGGATGATTCATCTAAGTTCAAATCTGGACTCTGGACAAATCACCTAACTTAGTTTCCTCATTTGAAAAATGAGCTAGAGAAGGAAATGGCAAATCACCAAAGTAACTTTCCCAGGAAAACCCCAAAAGGGTCAGTCAGACATGTCTGAAAAATGACTGAACATCAAAAAGAGCTATAGCAATAAGAGAACAAAATTAAAGTTATAAATACAAAGAAACAAAATTAGCCTTATATGAAGATGAAATGGTGTACGTAGAAAGCCTCAGAGAACCAACAAAGAAACTAAGATGATTAATAGTTTTAGTAAGATAGCTAGATACAAAATAAATCCATAAAAATTATTGGCATTTCTATACAATATGAGAAAAACTAAAAAGGAATGAAAATAAGTTCTACTTTTTAGAAACCTATAAAATGCTTAAACTATTTGATCTCTTCATAGAAATAAAGGGAAAAAGTAGGGGATATTCAGTGGTCATGGCCAAATATAATAAAAAGAGCAATCTGACTAAATTAATCTAGTGTACTATACATATCTAATTACCAAAGGGATATTTTATAGAACTAGTCAAAAAAATTCAAAAAAAAAGACAAAGAAAATAAAGACAAAAGGCACAAATGAAAGGGGCAGGGAATCCCCAGACCTTAAAGTTTATTATGGAGTAATCATCAAAACTACTTGGTACTGGTTTAAAAAAATTAAAAATAGAAAACAATATCAGCAAAGCATTCTAGATAAGCAAGAAACAAGATATCAAAAGTTTGAAAAAAGGGATGTAAATTACTGAAGGAAGGACTCTTTTTTGTTGACAGACTACTGGAAAAAATAGGAAAATAAGTTAGCAAAAAAATTAAACTGAGACCCAACCTTACATCATAAATTACAACGCAATCAAAATGAATATAAAAGTTCACACTATGAAAAAAAATATGAAAACAAGATTTGGTGCCATTTGCAGAGGCAAAATACCTATGGCCAGATGAGTAAAAAAGAGGAGGAGGCAGTTATAAAAGATAAAATAGAAAAATTTGACTACAAAAATTTGAAAAGCTTTTATACTAATAAAATCAATGATTATATAATTATGAAAATGTAGAATGGGAAAAATTTGATTCAATTATCATTGATAAAAGCTGATATCTAAACTATAAAAGGAATTGACACAAACACATAACACAAAATGCCAATCCTAACAGACAAATGATGGAAAACTATGAACAAATAGTTTTCCAGAACTATAAATTACAAATGACCATTTGGAAACTGTAATGAATGCAATTTTTTAAACTCTGAAGTTTCAATTTACACCCTACTCACAACCTACAAGTTGGCAAATATGAGGAAAAAGTGGGAATAGTCAGTGCTGGAGGAATAAAGGAAGATGGTTCCACTAACGCATTTCTGATTGAGCTCTGAAGTGGTCCAATTTCTGAAAATCAATTTGGAACATCATGACTAATCTGTCTATACTCTTTCTAAAGTAAGAGAAAAAGGAAGATCATCAAAGAATAGATAAGACCACTTAGTGGGACATATAGGATGATTATGACTAACAATAGAGGGAAAGTAGTATGTTTATCAATTCTGTTTTATTTCTGTTTGCTCTGCCCAAAAGAATTACTTTATACTGGAAATAACAGAAAAAAGTGGTAAACAGAAAGTTGATGTTCAGGACAAGTAAGGGAATAGGAAAAGAGCATCTAATTGTCCTTGATAAATTCAAGTCATTTGGCCTAGATATATTATATTCTTGGTCCAAGAAAAAAAAATTTAAATGGCAGTTTGACTGATAAAGTACTATTAGTGAAAATTTCAAAGAACACATAAGATAGAAGAAGTACAAATGGAAGGATGGAAAGATTTCAAAAAATTAAATAGAATGGAATATACAACTAAACTGAAATTGGACTTAAAATCCTGAAAAAAATCTAGAATGGGTGATAATAATAATATAATAGATTCGGTGGAGTTCTTTATCATTAAATAAAGAACAAAAGCAAAGGAGAGGCAGATTGTACTTAATCTGGTAGTTTTAAAGATGCAAATATGTTTCAACTATGTAACCAATGGAAAATAGCTGCTCCCAACCATGAACCCAGTGTAAAATCTCCATATATGTGCCAGTTCTCCCGTCTTCTTTAATTTAATATTTACTTTTCTTTAAGAAATTAGAAGTATTCAAGACTAATTTATTCTCCCATTATATAAAAAGTGTTCATTGTCCAGCAGTAAAAGTACAGGAGCCATTCAGAAACACAAAAGTGGTTCAAAGGTCAACTTCATAGGAAGTCTTCAATGCAGTGTCCATGGCCCAGGACTTAACATTTTTATTAATAACTTGTATAAAGGTATATATTGTATGCTAAGCAAATTTGCCAATGACACACTGGCATAAAAGAGTTAAGAATCAAAAAGATCTTGCAAACCAAAGTATTAAGGTAACATATTATTAAATTTGATAGGGATAAATATAAATTATTATATCTGGGTTGAAAATATCACCTTCATAATTAAATGATGGAGAAAGGAAAATTAGAGAGCAGTTTGCTACATTTTCCCAAAAAATATCTAGGAGTCTTAGTGGACCCAAATGCAAGATAAATCAGCAATATCATATGGAAGTAGATATAGCTGATATATTCTTGAGTTGCATTAAGAGGGCCACAGATTCCTAGAATAAGGACGTAATAGTACTTTAGTATTCTTCCCTAATTCAGTCTCATCTAGAATGTTCATTCATTCCTATGTACCTCTATTGAAAGATTTTGTTAAGATGATGAGTCCAGAGATGGTAACCAATATGGTTTTGTTATATGAGAAGAGGATGAAGGAACCAGAGGTGGTTTGCCAGAGAAGAAAGATTTCACTGGGGACAAGATTGCCATGTTTAAGTATATGAAGGGCTGCCATGTCAAGGAAGAATTCTAATTGTTTTGCTTGGCTCCAGGAGATAGAACCAGAAGTAAAAATTGGTAACTGAAAACTCTGGATGAAAATTCTGACTTGATGTGAGAAAAAACTGTCCCAATAATTAGATCTGTCCAAAGGTGAAATGGGCTGCCTCAAGAGGGTTCTCCCTTCAAGCAGAACCTGGATAATTACTGTCAGGTCATAATAAAGTTTCTATTATATAGAAGTACATAACTACATGTCATAGTAGAGTTTCTTTTGGAGCAGAAGTGAACCAGATGCTCTGACTCTTTCAAGTTAAGCAACATCTCTCTAGGAAACTCTTCCTGATTCCCTCACCTGCTAGCATCCTCTCTCCCCAGAATATATTATATTCATTCTCTTTATACTTTTATATGCACATATTATCTTCCTCCTCATAATGTAAGCTCCTTTAGAGCAGGGACTGTTTTTCTTTTGTCTCTGTACCCCAATACTTATCACATATACCAGGAAAGTCAATTGAAAGAATAAAGGTATAGTCTGACTAATAAAGCAGAACACTGCGTATTATGTTTGATACTTTCAGTGGAGTTGATGTTTCTGTGTAATTATATTTATTATAAGTGGGTTCTACAGTTCCAATTGTCCAGTAATGAAGAGAGTCATCTACACCCAGAGAGAGGACTATGGAAACTGAGTATGGACCACAACATAGCATTTTCACTCTTTCTGTTATTTTTGTTTTTTTGTTTCCTTTGTTTTCCTTTTTAGTTTTTTTTCTAGATTTGATTTTTCTTGTGCAGCAAGATAACTGTATAAATATGTATACATATATTGGATTTAACATATAATTTAATATATTCAACATGTATTGGACTACCTGCTATCTAAGGGAGGGGATAGGAGGAAAGAGGAGAAAATTTGGAACAGAAAGTTTTGTAATGGTCAATGTTGAAAAAATTACTCTTGTATATGTTTTGTAAATAAAAATATATAATAAAAAATAAAAATTTAAAAAATAAGTGGCTTCTATATGGAGGGAATAGGGTTGAAATGACTGGGATAAAAAAGATAAATGCCATTAATGGAAAATATAAATGAATCAATAAATCAATGAGCCTTTGTTTCTGATATGAGGTTGGATAGTTAAAAGTATCAATTTCTTAAAAGCAATGCAGCTCCCTTTTCTCCTTGTCTTCAATTCTGAATTTACTTGGTTATCAGTCCACAGGGTCTATTCAAGATAGATGTGCTAATAGATGGGGTCGATGATTCCTCATTTTTGTGGTGATAAAACCAAATTTTATGTTTATTCTGTTTAGTAAAGCAAGGATTTTCATCACTGGAAGAAATTTCTCATCTTTTAAATGACCATTGAGTCTACTACAAATCTGTTATCTATTTCAACTGAGTTTTTAATCTCTTTGGGCACATCTCCTCTTCCTTAATTAGCTCCCAATCATGCCCATTCTCTCTATAATCTGTTTCAGACCTTTTATTTCTTTGAGCTACCTCCACCTGTTATGCTTCCTTCAATCTCAGCAGAGCTCACCTTTATCAACAAAACTGAGACAAAATAACACACCCTCATTCTTCTTGGATTCTCAGCAGGAAATGACAGTTAGCACCAGTTTGTCCTCAATATTCTTTCTTTTTTAGATTTTCAAGATACTTTTCTGTCCTAATTTTCCTCTGATCTAATTAGACTTCCACTTTTGGGTCTTCTTTTCTGTCTCATCATCCATGTCTAGTTCTTTAGGTGTGGGTGAATATAAGGGTTTTGTTCTAGTCCCTCTTCTCAATTCTCTCAGTGGTCTCATAACATCCTTCAAGTACTAAGTAGATGGCACTGGAGAACTATATAAGCCAATATATCTATAGAGAATGCTTATATAATTAGCCTTTCATTCATTCACATAGGTCAAATTTTTCTAGATGCTAATTCTCTTCAACATGTAATATGTTTTCAAAGCTTCTCTCTTGAAGAGAAGCAACACCTCCACAGTGTTTAAAAAATCAAGACATAGTAGCATTTAGGGGGTGGAGAGTCTTATTGAATTTGTTTAAATTCCTGTTAAGTCTATCCTGATGAGGAGTGAATTCAGAATTCTATTTGTAATGCTCTATGCTTTAGGGAAACAGAAAAATTTGGGGTACACAATATGTTGCAGGGACTCAAGAGAAATTTCTATCCAGGACAGTTTTATTTCTTTACTAAAGGATAAAGGATGATTCCTAGTCATTCCAAGTTTTCCTATTACTGTTGCAGATTCTGCTGGGACCAGGCTTTCTCTCTGATGAGATAGTGAAATTTTCCCCCCTTTTCTTTTTTGGCTTTAGTTTGGAACAGGTATTTGAAAGCTTCTAGGCATTAGCTTATGAGAATTTTGCAAAATGGTTTTTAATGTTGAATTATTTAACCATAATTTGGGGAGTCAGTCTAATTTCTCAAGCTACCATTTGTGGCAGGATTCATAGAAGATTTTTAATTTTCAGATTTTCCAAGAATTAACACATGGATTTTACTAAGTATAAAATGTTGGGGAAAGATGCTATGAATGTTTGAACTTCACTAATACAATAGGAAATTATCCATAACTTAGAATTTGGGGAAATGTGTCTAGAGTGCCTCAGTTGATTTTTGGGGGACAGTAAATATTTAATTGAAAAGTAAGCATAATGGGAAATATTGATCAGTAAACCTCTGATCAACTGATTTCTGCCAAACCTATCTGATGAAATTAGATAATGGAGGAAAGCAATTAACAGAGAATTAATTGTTAATGAAATTACAGATTATAACCAATAAATGAAAGAAATAATGGAGTGTAAAACTCTCAAAGTTAAATATTTATTATTTGAAGAATAAGAAATATAAAAATGTTCTCTAATAATAGAATTATAGAATAACTGTCCATACTCCATGTGCCTTTTTTAAAAAATTCCAATTGCATATAAAAAAATTTTAACATTCGTTTAAAAAATTTTAGTTCCAAATTCCTCTCTCCCTTTTCCCCTAACTAAAAAAGCAAGCAACTTGATGTTATACATGTGCAATTGTGCAAACTTTATTTCCATATTAGTCATTTTATAAAAGAAAATACAGACTAATAATATTAATAAAAATAAAAGTTTTTTTAAAGTATGTTTTGATCTGCATTCAGATCCTATCAGTTTTTTCTTTCAAGATAGAAATTTTTATCATGAGTTCTTCAGAAATGTCTTAGATCAACATATTGCTCAGAATAGATAAATCACTCACAATTGATCAGGATCATATGTTGTATACAATGTTCTCCTGGGTCTACTCATTTCACTTTGCATCAATTAATATAAACCTTTCCAGATTTTTCTAAAAGCAAATTGTTTGTCATTTCTTTTATCACAATAGTATTCCATAACAATCATGTACTATAATTTGTTCAGCCACTCCCCAACTGATGGGTATCCCCTGCTCTAAATGTTTTGTACATATATAGGTCTTTTTCTTTATTTAAAAATCTTTTTTCGAAAATGGACGTAGTAGGGCTATTGTTGGATCAAAGGGTAGGCATAGTTTTATAATCTTTGGAGCATAATTCCAAATTGCTCTTCATTGAGCCTTTAAAAAACAAAGTATTCTTTCTAAAATTTGAGTTCTTTGCCTAAAGTCTGGGAATTTTTATCTTAAATATTTACTTTGATATATTTTATATTTGAATATAATTGATTTCCTTTGCAATTTTTTGTATTTTATTTTATATATTTAAAAATATTATTCTGAAAAGGGACTCATAGGTTCATCAGACTTCTAAAAGGTGTCCATTACACACAAAAATGTTAAGAACCCATGCTCTAGAGAGTCGGTCAAGTCAGGGGGTAGCACAGTAGAATGTGATCTCTGATAGTTGAGAAGAGGCCAACTTTGGAAGAATCCTGTTCTTGAAACTAAATTACCAAAGTAGGATTTATCTCTCTTGCTCTCTTCCCAACCAACTTATGGTATCAATAGAAGGCATAGCACATAGCAGAAAGTCAGCAAAAGGACCCCAGAAGAACAATTTGCCCATCAGAGATGCTGTGCCAAGGAAGGATAAGCTTGACTGAACCAGAAAAGAAAATGAAAGGTCACCTACTTCTTGCAACATTGGAAGTGTGATATAGCATGGCTACATATGTTCTCCTTTACCAGATCATACTTATCTCCAAAGCTGTGCATCTTTCTGGGAAAGTATACTACACATTTGAGGCAGGGGGAATATCTTACAATTAATATTTTTAACAATGCCATCTCAGTAAATATCTTTGCTTTGAAATAATTGTACCATGTGGCTAACTATTAAAAATAAACACACCAGTAGGGGCTTATCAGGACTGTATATCCATAAGTGATTTTAACCTGGGAGAATCAATCTTCCTCCACCCCTAGGATCCATACTGCAAGTGTGAATTGAATGGTACTGCAATGTTCTCTATAGAAATGTCACTTCCTCCTCTCTTCATCCTTTCCTACCCTTTTTCTCTTCATCCAACTCATTAAAAATTAGCAGAAAGCATGACATACTCAATAGAAACTCAGGATGTAATAATACAACAAAAAAAGTCTTGTTGACTTCCCCCACCATACTCCTCAATGGGGGTTCAATGGGGAACAGTGCATCCTGAATACCTCCCATTCTAGGCCAAGCTAAAACTAGCAACTGCAAAAATATAGAATATGCAGCTGGTAAGCGAGCCAATCTGTGGTCTTCCCCACTCATGACATGGCAATGTCAACAGCAACAAATACAAGTTTAAAATATCACTCTTCTTCCAGTCACTTTTACCTTCTGTCCACAGTAAATGTCAGTGCTAAGTAAGGTCCATTCAGACTAATGGGTTCATCTGAAGGGGCAGAGATTTTATTTGAGTATATTGAAAAAGAGCTGTTACCCAAACTGTTTTAAATGATGTCAATTTAATATTTTAAGAAAATAGTAGCATTTTAGGAGTGATTTATTCTCTCATCACCTAAGCAATGTTGATTATGAGAGGTACTAGGGCTCTAGTATTAAAGATTTATTCAATTCAATCGAGAACCAAAACTTTTTAAATGTCCTTGTTGCTGCTAGAGTGTCAGGCAATGCTTTCCTGGTGATGTTTTTCTCTTCCCTCTAACCACACTCCTTTCCAGAGATGTACGTTAGGACTACTTTGCATTGCAAACATGGCCTACCCTAGATTTATTTTTCTTAGCAATGCAAACACTATCTATCTGCCAGAATGAGTCACCCTGCAACCACCTTCTCCCTCCATCTCCTCACTCCCTCCACTTCATTTAAAATATCTCTGAAAGCGGTGTATGTAGGGAGCTTGGACTTCTTTAGTTCTCTGTAAAGCACAGCAAGCATTGTGCCTGTATGAAAGTTTCAACTATGTAATGAATCTCTGTGTTCTGTTGGTTTCTCATGAGCTAGATGTGACTAGCAACTTGTGCTCCTTAACACTCAGCAGGTGAATTGCTGTCCAGGCCCCCTGGTTTTTGGCAAAAAGGCAGGATACTCATGGTTGATTTCATTTATTTCTCAAGTCCTCTTTTAATCATTCATTTTCTACAAAATGACAAGACATATTCCTACCCTCCACTTGTTTTTGAATTAGATGGTTTAAAAAAAAAAAAAAAGACAATGTCTAACTGTTCCTGGGTAAGAATCTAATTCCACATTTGAGTAGAAATGTCCTCAGTTCCTGCTGAGGCTCTCCTCTCTATCTCCTCATATCTACAGCTGCTTCTCTACACTTAAATGCCAACTTCAGGCAGAACTAATCACTGCTATCTAAAATCCTCTTCTTTCCATTTTGAAATTCTCTTCCCTGTATGTCCAAGTAGAAGAATCTCTTTCTTTGGCCTAAATATCTTCATTATTTCCTAGATTTCATTTGTCTTTCTAGGGCACACCCCACCTCCTTCAGCACCTCCTCATTCCTGAAGAAAGGCATTTCCTGTCACCTCTTCATACAAGAAGTCTGTTACCTTGAAATAGGAAAATCCATTCCCTTCTGAAATGGTGTTGTGCCATGTGACTTAGTTATTCATTACTTTGGTTAGGGAAGGGCAGGGGGTGAGGTATAATAAACTAAGAGAAAATGCAAGTACAGAAAGCTCAGAGGGTAAGGAGACAGGAGACCTGTTGCCCAAGAGCAATCCAAGGTGCCCTTCCAGGTTCAAAGCTGAACTCAAGAGATCTGACTCATGGTGGTAGGCACAAAGGTGGTAGGGGGGGTGGAGGAGAGAGAGTTAAGCAGCTATAGGTAGAACTGAGCTTGGGTTTTTAAAAAAAAAAAAAAAGGAAAGCAGGAATGATATAGTAGGAGAAGATAAGTGATCTTTAGAGTATGAACTAGAGTAGACTTGAAAGATGATCTCCAAAGGATCATATGTACCACCAATGAATACTAAGATTGCATAGGCCAGCAGAAGTTAATGGGAGGGTAAATACTTTAGGATTAGATTAGTCGGTTAAAGGATGAAGTAATCTCTTATCTGGACTGCTACAACAGCTTTCTAAGTGGTAGTATTGCTGCCTCAAATCTCCCCTCACTCCAGTTCATTTTCCATAAAGCTGCTAAAGCGATTTTCTTAAAGCCGAGGTCTTAATCACATCATTCAGCCCCCTCCATAAATGCCAGCTCCCTGTTACTTCTAGGATCAAATGTAAACTCTTTTGCACACGGAAAGTCCTTTGTAATCTGGCCCTGATGGGGTGAATGGATTCCAGCAAAAGGCCATGCTCTTGGTAGCAACTCAGTATCTAAATGGGCCCCAGTAAGAAACAAACTGACCTTGTAGAATTACTTTGTACTGACAGAATTATCACGTAGAGACAGAACTATCCTGTACACACCCACTGTCACTTTATACAGTATGGGGTTAAGCTATAGAAGTCAACTCCTGAGGCTATCTTGTATGAACAGGATCACAAAGACCACCAGCTGATTTACTGACACACACAATTAGCATAGTTAGAGGACTCTGGGGTCTTTTCCTCAAAAAAAGGAGAATAGTTTGTTAGTTTTTGTTAGTTTTCAGTTCATTAGGAGCTTTGCCAATTGCTAAGCAGGACAATAGTTATGCCCCTTGACTTGAAAATGATTAGAGCCTATGAATTCATTCCCAATGACTCTCCTTTATGATTTGTTGTACCTCAACAATTTTTCCTTCCTCCTTTCCAGTCTCCTCCAAATACTCTTCCAGTCACCCATGGTGGTCTCTTCATCCATTACTCTCTACTGTCCAACTCCTTGCTTTTCCAATGACCAATATCCATGCTTGGAATATTATTCTTCCTCACCAATCTCCTAGGACATTTAGCATCTTTCATAATTCAGCTCAAATCCCCTTGCCTCAGAAGTCTTCCCAAGCTTATAATGCCTTCCCCCTAAGATTACCTGTCCTTTATACTCTATATATCTTAAATGTACATAGTTGTTTGTATGTTACTATCTTCCCTTCATTCAAATGTCAGCTCCTTGAAGGTAGAGACATTGCTTTTGTCTTTATATCTATACCATTCAGCTCAGTGCCTGGTCCATAGATGGTGGTGGTGGTTGTTGAGTTGTGTTTTGTCATCCTATTTGTGATTTTCTTGGCAAAGATACTGGAGAGGTTTGGAGTTACATCAAAAATTACAGTAAAGTATTTGGAGGAGATTGGAAAAACAGAAAGGACCAGGTTACAAAAGACTTTAAGTTGCTCCAGCTCCTTTTACAGATGGGGAAACTGAGGCAAACAGTTAAATGACTTACTCAGAGTCACACAACTATTAAGTGTCTGAATTCATGTCTTCCTGACTCCAAGCCCAGTTCTCTATTCACTATGCTACCAGATCATCCTAGTGCTTATCAAATGGTTATTCATCTGCTGGCTTATTGATTGGTTGCTCAGGGAGGAAGAGAAAAGAGATAGGCTCTGAATTTCATTAGAAAGATGAAAATAGTTAAAATATTCAGGAGGGGGAACAGAGAGCAAGGTCAAAGATGCAATGGATTTAAAGTATGAAGGGCAGATGCTCTCAGTATAAAAAGTTCAAAAGATAATTTCTGGTAACTAATCATTCTATTAACCATATTAGCATGTAATTAATAAAAGGAGTCATTGACACTCTCCAATGTCAAAAATCCTTCATGAATACTACTCAATACTGAAATGCCCTTGGAAAAGTGGGTTTTCCTGGGGGGGAGGGAAAGGAGGGGAATCAGCTCTGACTGGTTCACAAATGAGAAAGACTGAACATTACAATGGGAGATAGACCTATTCTAATGAGGGACTGGGGGGGGGACATGATTTTGATTCCTCTTTTACCACCAAACCACCCCCAGCTTTGGGCAATCTAATCACAGACTGTATCCTCACCCAAACCAGAGTAGAACACAATGGCTTCCCTAACTGGGTAGGATAGGAATAAAATTGAAGAGAAAGTCTTATTATCAATAATGTCCTTCAGATGCTGAGACCTAGTAGAGAATAAGGCTTCAAAAAGGGATAAATCCTGTGTCTCCCTAATATTAACAATTAGTTATTTAATTATATTTCCCTCAGGCAGTTAGCAGAACTGTTTTGTATCCCTTATCTTTTCTGCCAATTGAATGAATGATTTGTGTTCAAATCCCACTGAGGATACTTCCTAACTGTGTGACCACTGTGTGAGTCACAATCTTTCTTAACTCAGTTTCCTCATCTGTAAAATGGAAATAAGAAACAGCTTGAAATAGTGGATACAGTGCTAGCCTCTCCAAGTTGGATTCATGTCCCAATTCTTACAGGAACTGGTCGGGTGACCCTGGGAAACAAATTAACATCTTGCATACCTCAAGGCAACTAATTTTCTAAGACTATAAATTATAGGATGATTGTTGATCTGCTTTGGTGGTAGTATTTTTTACACAGAGATTCTAATACAAAGGAAATCATAAATCTAGACAGCTCTCCTCTTTCCCACCCCAAGTACCTGGAGTATCTATCTCATAGAATTGTTATGAGGTTCCAAAGGACTAAGCAAATGTAATAAGTATATTGTCTAAATAAAAATAACTCAAATAGTATCATGAAAGAGAGATGGCTGGAACACAGAACTTGTAAAAAGTGGGTTTAAATTAACATTAACTATGTGACTGTGAATATGTCACAACCTATTTATGCCCCAGCTTCTTCACTTCTAAGATAGGGATAAGAATATTTAAAATATCTATATATCATAAGCAAAGGATTATTAAAGATACATAAATGTTAGCTATTATTATAATTATTATTATGTTCCCAGTGTTTGGCACACTATTTTGCACATAGTAAATATTTCATTCATTCATTCATTCTGGTTCTAAGCAGAATTGTATCACTTGTCTCTTGGTTATCTGCTAAAGCCTTGGCAGCTGAGATTTTTATCTTTTATTCTCTATCTTTCTCTTTTCTTTAATAAAAATAATGAAATTCTTTAATCACGTGCTTCTTCACAGTATGTTCTACCATGCTTTTCCTCTTGTCATTGAAGAAGAGAAAAAGAATTGGTGCATTTGACCTTGAAGAAAAAAATGGAGGGGGAAGGGAAATGGGAGGGGATAAGAAGGGCAAAAAGACAGCAGGCAGGATGCCAAGGCTTACTCTGTACCTTCCTTACGATTCATGCTGCCACCTCTTTCATCTCCAATCCTTCCCTGCTGAATTTGCCCTTCTGCCCACAAGTTCTCTTCTTCCTTGGTACCTGTCCTGCTGGGAACTCCCCCCATGAGGCAACTTCTAAGTGAACCCAGAAAAACTGGGTGGAGGAGAAGGGAATGGTCTCTGCAGGTGTAGCCTCTTCCTGCCCTGTTCCCACCATCAGGTTGGGGAGTTTCCAACATAAACACTGCAGGGGCTGAGCTGGGGGTGGTGGCTTCATTTGTATTCAATGTCTTGTTCTAGTGGTTACCTGCAAAGGAGTCAGAGTGCACAAATCAGCAGGCAACGCTCTCTGCCAGGGGGCAAATCGAGCAGCTTTCTGCCCCTAAAGTTTCAGGAATTTTCAGGTTCGTCCTGGTCCCAAGGCCTCAGAGTTGGCCTCTCAAAACCTTAACGTATTAACAAGAAGGTAGTTCAAGGTTGGACCAAACTGCAGCAAGGTGACTTTGAGTAGGGTGTCACAAAGAGTCTCTCCTAGTGATCAACAATTCACCACTGGCATTGGTGCCCTTCCCCTACTTAGGCACGGGCATTTTGTCCCCCACTTATTTCGAAGCTGTCCCTTGGGGATGGGTCCCATCTATTCAAAAATCATGCAAGTTTCTGCTGTGTCACTGTCCTGGGGAAAATCCCTGAAACTGCCACTTACTACTCTTTGTAGGAGGAAGAAGGGAAAGCAGTCCGAGAACCAGGCTCAGCTAAGGAGGGAGAGGAGATGATAGGAAAGGAAGAGTCCAAGCTCGGGGTTCTGGGCTTCCGGCGGGATTTGGGGATGGATCTCACACTGCCACCCAGGAAAGCATTTCTGTCCTCTGAGAAAGGCTTCCCTCCACCCAGGGAAAGCTAATGTAGCTCAGAGCAGCCCAAGCAGGAAAAAAACAAAAAAAAACAAGTGAAGAATCTTGCCTCCTAGGAAAGCCCTAGGTTCCTGCCGGGCCAGTACTGTCACTGAGACACCATCTGATCTGCCCGTGTTGTCACCGGCCTGTACGGCAGGAAAGAGGGCAGCGCCATTTGATCCATTTGGGAGCTTCCTGGTGGTGGTAAAGGTGGTGACTGGAGGGAAAGGGTGGGGGTTGTTCTGTGGATCCTTGGGCACCCTTCCACTCCTTTGCCGAGGGCATATTCCCGCAGCGCGCAGGAATAATCTCCAGAAGCGTTGGGACCAGGCCCGGGCCTGGGGGCCTAGAGAATGGCCAGGGCCGCAATTCTAGGGGTGGGGAGCACGGAGGTTACGGAGGGCAGCAGGTGCAGGGAGCGGTCAGAGAGGACCTGGAGGGGAGGGAGAAGGGAGGAAGGAAGCAGATGGGGGCGGAGCCCCCAGGGCAGAGTCCCCGCAGTGGAGAAGCGTCCTGGGGTGACCTCCTCCAAGGGCCTGGGAGGTGGAGGGCGGAGGAAGAGGAGGGAGGGAGCTGAAGAGGGGGAGAGGGAGGGAGAGAAAGAAGGACGAGTTCGCAGCCGGGAGGCCCACTCCCATCCCCCTCAGCAGGCTGCCAGAGCAGGACCACGGTGCGTTAGCAAGGTGGCAGCTCTCACTGCGGCAACCACGGCTTGGGCCAAGCAAGTCCAAAATCCTCCACTCAGGTGTCTCTCCTCCCCCTCCTCCCCCTCCCGGGCCCCAGCTAGGGGGAGGATCCAAGCTCCGGGGAGGTGGAGGTGGGCGGGGGATGGGGAGAGAGGGGAAGAGCTCTCACCGCTGTCTCTCTTCCCTCCTCCCAGCTCTCTAGCCCCTAAACATTCCGGTTCTCATCCGCTCCATTGTGCCAGCCCCGTGCCCGCCCCTTCGGGCAAGAGACTCCGCCTCCTTTGGACTGACAATTGGCCAGCCCGGCCCGAGGTGGGCGGAGCCTTCAGACACCGCGTCGCGGTATATAGTAAAGGTTGGGGGGTGCCCCCCGAGCCTATCTCTCCGCATTGGGCCGGCGTGAGCGTCCTGGACGACCTGTCCGTCGGTCGGTCCGACTGTACTTCTTTCTGCCGTCGTCCCCCCGCCCCAAGTTCTGCCGGGGGCCGAGGAGGTGGGGGAAAGAGCGGGTCTCCCGGAGCAGCGGGGGCACCCGCGGGAGCGGCTGTTTGCTAAGTACCAAACCCCCAGAGGCCGAGAGCGCGTGTATAACCAAAGAGAGACCGAGAGCTCTCCTCCGCCCACCAATAAGTGCCGGGCATCGGAGTCCAGCCCTCCCTCCCTCCTCTCCTCCCTCCCTTTTCTCTCCCTCCCTCCCTCTCTTTCTCTCTCCCTCCTCCCCTCTTTCTGCCTCGGCTTCTGCACTGCCGAGCACCTCCACCTCCTCGCTCGCAGTCTGAGCCGCATCGGCAGCGGCGCAGTCTGTCCGTCAGTCCGTCCGTCCGGGCTGCGGAGAGAGCCGAGAGGAGGAGGACGGAGCCAGGGGACCGGCGCTCGCCAGCACCCGGCGGCGGGACCTTCGGCTTCTGAGGTCCTCGAGGCGGCTGGAAAGGACTGCTTGCGGGGACGTCCGCCCCAGTCTCCCTGCGGAGGAAGCTAGCTGACAACCCGCCACCATGGCCCGCGGGAAAGCCAAGGAAGAGGGGAGCTGGAAGAAATTCATCTGGAACTCGGAGAAAAAGGAGTTTCTGGGCAGGACCGGAGGCAGTTGGTGTAAGTCTCCCCCACGACCCCCCAAGCCTCGGTCCCCCTCCTGCCCACATCGCGGACCTTGCGGCTTCCTGCCCGCCCGCCAGCCGGTTCGCTGCTAGCACTTGCGGACCCCGCAATGCATCTTGCGGGGGGAGGGGAGGGAAGGAGGGTGGAATGGGGCGAGCGTGAGGCGCTGATCCAGCTGCTAGGCTGCGTCGAGACCCGGCCATTCTGCCTGTCCCCGACTTGTCAAAAGGCAAGGAAAAGGGAGAGCGAGGTGGTGCGGGAGAGAAAGAGCTTGCGAGCCAAGGAGAGTTGGTGGCCATCATCATAACCGGCAAACGATGGTAGCAAGGCTACTCGGAATATATATAACCCAGACCCCCAGAGCACTGAATGATCCCTCCAGCTTCCCTTCCCCCACCCACTCTCCCCCCCAAAAAAGATGGTTTTGCACTGAGATTAGGCAGAGCATCAATAGGTAATGAAAGGCAATGAAGTGCCTGTTTTAAGGTATGAAGGGTATATTGTAACATCTTTCTTCCTTTAGCTTTGAAATGTGCTTCTAGAAAGAGGGAAGGAGGAGTAGAGGAGACAGTAGGGAGAGACTCTCCTGCAGTATTTCATCATAATGGTTTTAGAGGCTTCCCCCCCCCCCCTCAAAGACTTGCCATAGAATCTTTTACAGCCCAGGGGTTTCTCAGTGTCAGGACACTGATTTGAACCTTGACTCTGAAAGGGATTATGGAGAAAAATCTGTTGGTTTTTTCCCCTTAAAGATTAAATGGATGCGAACACAATTAGCATCTTGGGTAGATTTTGGCAAAAAGCTTGTTTAGGGAATAACCATAAGGACAGTAGAGAATCATATTTTTATTACAAATGAATATCAGTATCTCCTTAAATCTAGTCCAGATATAAATATATGGCTAGCCTGTTGCTTAAGTCTAATAGGCAGTTTTCTATGAAAAGAAGGCACCTTGCTTCTTTCTCTTTCCGCTATGGGAAAGGGTGACATGTTTTTTTTTTTTTTGAAAAAGGTCATTTTGAAGGGCATGTTGTAGTCAAATCTATAAGAGTCGTGACTGCGGCCCAGAAAGGAGGGAGGGAGAGAGGGAGGGAACTCCCCCCTCCTGCATCACTGCCCCCTCCTTTTCCAACATCATCAGCATCACTGCTACCATCAAACCCTTGATAGGAGCTGATGCCAAGCTTTTTAGTTGGGAGGATCTGTGGGATGAAGCAGCAGAATGAGTCAGGAAAACAAGGTATTTGGCTGACATTTTGAAATGGAAGAAAAGAGAAGAGGCCATTTAAAAAATGAATGCAGCCAGTAGTAGGTCTCCCTTGAGTTTAGGTTGAAAGCAAAGGGTTAATAATGCATCACACTCCAAGGTTAGTCAAGGTGAAACCTGGTTCCAAGGTGCACAAGGAAACATGGGTAACCCTGGATAAAGGAAAATGTAGGACTTTAAGACACTGGCTTTTTCTTTTCTTTTTGTTTTTGGGAGAGAACCAAAATGTACATTACCTGAATGAGAATAATAACCTGCTTCTTCTTTGCTCAATTTGGAAGGAAAAACCCAAATAAAGGGTCGAGAAAACTGAGGATAAGGTTGAAAAGAAGCAAGAAAGCCCATGGTGAACAGCTTCTTGAAAGGGCCATCACCTAGCAACTAGATGTAACTTGAGTGAGGCTGCAAAGGTACACAACAGATTAACCCAGCCCTTCTCCCCATTGCTTGCTTTCGTCTCCCCTTCTTGCTTTTCATTGCTTCCAGGAAAGACAGAAAGAGCATATATACCTACCCATTGAGGAATATCAAAACAGGCAGGATTCTTCTACTAAGCATATCTGTGAATTTTCAAGATAAAACTTTCTGGTGGTCCTTACTCTCTCCCTGAAATATTATTTTTCCTCATTCCATTTTTGTGATTCTGCTTAGGATAATATTTGATTTAGAATGTAATAGGGTTTTGAATGGCTAATTCTTTAAGCCAACCTAATGAGAAAACAACACTATATGCATGTGTATGTGTATAGGTCCATATATATCTATATAAATCTATGCTTTTAATATATCCTACAGGATGTACTTTGATAGAGATATAAACATATACCTACCTATTGATGTCACTGATGGGTGATATAGTCTTGTTTGTGTATCAATACCATGTTCTAGGAGGGTAAGGCTGGAAAAAAAAAATATATATATATATATATATACACACACACACACAACACACACACACACATATATAGATTGCATTTTTTTTTTCTTTTCCCTTTGGAGGGGGAGATAGAAGAAATGACAGTTTAACCCTCTTCCTTTTGATAGCGGAGGAAAAGATAGGCATTTGCTTTAAAGAGATGAAACTATCTTTTCAAGCTGTTAGTTAAACATGGATGCCCTTGGGAAGAGGACAAGATGCCCTTGGCTCATTTTTACCTGTGTTAGATTTTCCCCAAGATGAATAGAGAAGATTTTCATGTACTTGAATCATAGAAACCAAAAGGAAAGGACCCCTTAAATTATCATATGCTTTTCTTATTTCTATTATCATAGCAATAAACACAGGGTGTATGGTTGTTTTGTTTTTTTTTTTTTTCTTGTTTCTTTTTAAACTGAGGTCAGATGCTAGTTTATCATCACCAATGGCCTAAGGCCCATGAAGGGCACACTGCCCTCCTTCCCATAAGGTTCTGTTGATTATTTTTCCTGCTAGGAACCATGGCTGGTCTGATTTCTCCCACCGCACCCGAATTGAATCAGCCCCCCCTCCCCCCCACCCGGTACTGCACTGAAGACATTCCTTTGAAGGTATCAGGACTAGATTCTGGACTATAATCTAGTACCCTTATGGCAATCAGGAGAGTCTGCTGAATAATATGTCCTTAAAAGTCAAAAATTCCTTATTCCTCTGTGGGTATCCAGTCAACTTTATGTGAAAGGGCTGTTTGTTCTTGAGGTAAATTGCTTTACTTATAACGTGACTGGATGGAGTGTTCAGCCTGGAAGGATTATGTACCTTGTTGGCAGGTTATTACCTTTAGGTATCTGTATTCCATTCAATGAATAATATTGTGCCGTGAATATTAGGGAAAGGTAAGTAGGACTCACCTAAGAATCCTATGTTGAGGTGAGCTAAAAAGGGTAAGTAACATGGGGAGGGGAGAGAATTAAAAGCAAAGAGAGACATCTTATTAGAATTGGTTATATCAACTCTCCGTGTACCTCCTAGGAGCATTCCCTGGAAAAATTTTCCAAATCTCTCTTGACGTCATGTTACTACCATTTGCCTACTGCTGCCTGGATACAGAATACTGGGCTTAACCCTTAGAGTACTAGAGTGGAATTTGTTTTTCTCTTCTTCACTACCCCCTTTTCAATTCAGAAGCAATGTAAAATTTTTTTTCCGTGTTATATCTTGTCCACAGAAAGTTGGCTTAAAAAAAAAATACAGAGGCCAGTATTCACTCTTGCATTTTGAACGTATTTTTGTTCCCAGAGATTCAGCTGAAATTTTCATCCTCAGAAAGAACTAATGGAACATTCAACTAATGGAAGTCACATAGACACTCTGCCCTCACACTATTGCTGATTTCTTCTTTAATCTTGCATCTCTCTTGTTTTCTCACTTTTACTACTTCCCCATTAGCATGAAGTCTTTTGGCAAAGGCTTTCTTTGCCTTACTGCAGACTGCCTGGCGATGCCTAGTACAGCATGTTACTATGCAGTTAATCAGTGGAGATAATCCTTGTAAACCAGTAACTGATAGCCTCATTCCAGTCAATGTGCTTCAATTTTGCCTCTGCAGCTATTTTGACCGCCATACAATTTAACTTCTGGGGGGAAAGGAAGGTGAAAAATTCTGAAACCATTTCTTGTTCTTTTAAAAACAAGATGATTATTATTAACTGGACAATTAAACAAAATGTAATGGTTGCTTATTCCATGGGTGTCCCCCTCCTCTTGAGCACAAGGATATTACACCTAACGGGTAACACAGATTGGGGAAGAAGCTTAAATTGGGCTTCCTTGGATCTTTCTGTGTTATTGCTTTATAATTCCCTGGTAGCCTGTGAACTTGTTTTATGTATAGGTATATATGCATATATTCATATTCATAAATACATATATGACATAAATATATGATTATAATTACACATAAATACACATGTGTAAATATACACATATATACTATATCTGTGTGTTTAATAATAATAAGCTTTCTTTGTATTCCTATATATTTTATTTATTAAAAACATTATTCTGTTTCTTTGAGTCTATGATATGAGAAAAAGACTAAGAATTCCTGTCCTAGAAGCTGAGGCAGTATTTAATTTTAGGGAAGCATGGATTTTCAAATGTAGCATTTTAACATGAAGGAATATTAGATACATATGTAGTAAACAAGGAGACTTAGGAGACATAGGCTTGCAGGTTTAAAAGTGGAAGAGATTATTTAGACCAACCCCTCTCATGGGAAAACTCAAGTGTGTTCTAGGAGTTTTGTCATCACACTTGAAGGACCTTGCTGTGACATTGAAAAGTAGCTCCAGGTTTTTATTGTAGCCACTTTAGAGAAACATTTCTTATTTTAGGCATTAATGATTGAATTGTCAAAGAACGAAGATGAGTCGAATGCTGTCTGAATGTCTCCTATAAACCATGTGTCAACATGGTATTATAGTCACTCTGTTTCATCCTGTGGGAATGGTCCCACCCCCTTAACATGTTGCCCCCCAACCCTACATTAAAATGACTTTGTTCTTTTCTTTGCTACCTTGGCACAGGAGCCTCAGTGAAAGAGGGGGTAGAAGGGTAATAAGGAAGTCCATTCTTCAGCTGGTGATCAGACTTGCATTCTGAGACACGTGACTGCATCAAAGCATTTGTGTTTCTGTCTGTTCTTTTGCAGTTAAGATCCTCCTCTTCTACCTAATATTCTATGGATGCCTAGCTGGCATATTCATCGGGACCATCCAAGTAATGTTGCTCACCATCAGTGAATTCCAACCTAAATATCAGGATCGAGTAGCACCACCAGGTAAAACAAACATAAGCAAGCCCACTTTCCTAGTATAGTGGCGTTAAATAATTCTTTAAAATCCTATAATTTTTAATGATCTCTAGAAAGGGGAAAGAGAAATGCTTCATTCCTAGGTGATCAACTTACATAGTACTGTCTTAATTCCCCAGGACAGAGATATCTTTATCATTGTAATACACGGATAAAGGAAACTACCTCTTGACTACTTTCATCATAATTTAATAAATAATTTTAATATTTCACTTTCAAACTTGGAATTAAATTTTTGAGTCAAAAATAACAAGTAAACCACATGAAGATTCATTACCACAATGACTGGGAGCTAAGGTTTCTGACTTAATTTCCCCTTTTTTCTTTCTTTTTTGCTTTTTGACCTTGAACCTTTGATTTTAAACTCTCTCTCCAAACTTTAGTCTATTCAGGCTATTTATTGAATGTTGATATTCTCCATATCAGAGTATGCTGTGGTTTAATTAACTATTCTCCTTTGATACTTCAATATCCCGGTGGAAGGGATGAGTATCTTACAAAATGTTAAACAGTTACTCGATCTCTCTCTCGTTCTAACTTGCTTTTCTCCCCTTTCCCCCAGCTACCCACCTTTTTGATAATGTCATACTCACGGCATATATCCAGAATAGTTTTTAAATGCCTTGGGCTATAAACCAAACTATATTATAGACCTCATTCCCTTTGGTGTTGGAATAGAGGTGCTTGATTAGCATTCAAGCAGGAGAATTTCTTTTTAGCTAGCTCTTATTATAAGTCTTCATGGGCAGAACTCTGGAGAAAGGAGAAGAGTGTTGTAACTGCTCCTTTCCCACATTACAAATGACCTTGAAGCTGCCTTACAATGACACAGTAATGAATTGTCCCCTCTCTACTTTTTCTGGAACACGGTTCAGGCACTTTTAATAACAGTGGTAATTTAGGTGACAATCATGAGGGTGTCTACATGGCACTGAGTAGCTTAGATCAAATGCTGTGCTGCATGCTACATTTCCATCACACCTAGTCTGGCTCTTAAATGTGAAAAACATAGTGGAAAGAAATCTGGATTGCTAACCAGGAGATCTGTATTCAAGTGCCTGCTCAGCCACTCAACATGTGACCTCAAGCATGTTATTTAATATCTTTATGCCTCACAATTTGCCATTTGTCAAAAGACGAGGTTGATCTAGATCAAAATTCAGAGAAAAATCAGCAAAATCAGAGTTCTTGTCCTTGTGAAGATGCAGAGATAAAAAAATCTTACAGTCTCTTTGAGAAACCAATTTAATATTTTTTTTTGCAGTTGGCAAACATTGCCAGAGAAGATTATTTCCAGATGATTTGATTCCAATGATTTGTAAGATTAATTTTTTTAAAAAAGCCATTTGCCAATGGGCTAAACTTTGAATTAAAAGAGATTGAGACAGGGAAAGAAAATGGGATAAACACTGGTTTTATGCAATTGTGAGGAGCTTTCTGACACATCCAGAAAGAAGTGTGTGACAAAAAGAAGACGACCATTTTGATATTCTGCAGAGTAATATAAAACAGAGATGATTTACACAACATGAACTCCATGATCAAAAAATAAACCATACCTTTTGTGGCTTTTACTGCTAATAATTTCAGGTTGTGATAATGATGATGATGATGATGATGATTTGTGGTATTCATAATAGCATACTTCATTTGAATAACCCTTTTTATTTCCTTCTATACTATTATTCAATAAACCATTATTCAGTAACAAAACCATTTAACAATTCTTATATATGAAGTTGAACTTGATCAGGAATTTTTGCCCGATAGTGCCACTATTTAATTCTTTGCTACAGATTGAGCCAAATTTTACCACAAAACCAAAATCTTTTTTTAATTACCTTTATTGTGTAGGAAAAAATGACTCTTAGATATATTAACTCTTTTGAATTTCTTTTAAAGTATAAATTTACTTTAATATGCCTTTTGGCAGAAATCTAATTTAAAAGTGAGACATCACAGGTGTTTGGGGACTTAAATAAGGTTTAGTATTTCTGTGGATAAATGACCTTGGCCATAACTTACACACCAAGCTTTCTGTCTCTCTTCCAAATTAGTTCCCCCGGCCCTATTCCAAAAGACAAGTTCATAGCACCTAAATTTAGTGTCCCAGAAGCAGATGGATTGACCTGACAAAGTCTCACTTCTCTAAAGGAATGATAATGGCTCATCATGGAAATATGCATTCCTGTCCTTTGAGCTGACTCAGAGGAAAAGGGCTTCCCAGAAACCCTGGGGTTTCTCTACTCTGTCCACCAGCTTCTTGAGTTCTTTTAGCTCCTCCTTTTTTTCCCTTCCATTCTTTGCACTATTATAATATAATGTCAGGGTTCTAAGTGCCACAATAAACATTTGGAAATGCTGAAAGAGTTCTGCTAGGAAAAACCAAGCTGATCATAAGTTTTTACTATCAAGAAACACTTCTGTTGGATCAACCCAGAAGAGGTCATCATTAAGTGATGTGATGTATTCCTCACTAGACACTGCCTTCTTCTGGCAGCTTTGAAATCAAACCAAAAAATATTAGAGCTGAAAAAGACCAGAGAGATGAATAGCTCCCCTACTTCTATAGGTCAGAAAGGTGAGCCCAAAACAAAGTGAAATAACTTTCTGGGAACTGGAACTTAACTATAGATTGAAATGCTACTCTACCGTTCAAGCCCCCTCATAGTTTTGGTTTCCCAAATCCCCTTAAATGTGGTATTAATTGTAAGGAGAGAGAGAAAGCTAATCATTCTTATTTGCAGTTACAGTGTTATAAGAGGAGAGGCATTATAATGTATAGGCAAGAAACCCAGATGCTAAGAAGTTTTTTATTCAGATTTTAGTTCTAAGGCCAGTTGCTAGCTGGCTGTCTTGCCCTGAGCCTTGGATAAAATACCTGCCAAATCTTACTTTACAAGATTGTTGTGACGATCAAATGCAGTTATTTAGAAGAAATAGCAGGTTGAAAATTCTTAGGTGATATGGAGATTTTAGATATCCTGAAATAAAAATGAGTTGGGAGATTAATAACAGTTCAGCCTTAGCTTTATTTGACATTATATTACTGCATTTATACCTTGGAACATGTTATAATTTAATTTCTTTTATTTAAGTGAAATTCTAATTAAATAGCAACAATTATTTGGTGCCTTTCTGACTTCTATGGGTCAGTGAATCTATAAAGTTTGCCCAGCTCAAATGTCACTGCTATACACCTCAGGAAATGCATTGGATAGTGAAATAAAATTGGGAAGGGAACCAAAATGACTTGAAATAATCTTAAATTTTTAGGAGTAAAATTGCAGTACAGAACTCTGACATAATAAACTCAATGGGCTGAACAGTTATTAACTGCCTACTACTCACAAGGTTCTGTGTCATGTGCTAGAAATACAAAAATGAAAGAAAAAACCTAACAATTTTGTCCTTGCAGAGCTTATTCTTTATTGGGTAGGGGATGTGAGAGGGAGAGAATTTAGCTTAGCACAACAAATATAATTCAAGCTTTAGTGTGATGGGGCACAAAAGGGGGCTTCCCTAAAAATACTCTGAAAATCTGGAAAGGGAGACAGTTATCACTTTTGGTAATGGGAAAATTCAGCAAATAGAAAAGAGTATCCACAAAGAGTCTTAAAGAGCATATGGTAACATAGTTGAAGAAAGAGAAAGACTTTAAAATGTGGAATACCATATATATAAAATCTTTCCTTTCTGCTTTACTGTGGAGCATTTAGCAGAGTTAACTTCCTTAGGTTTTTTGTTTTTGGGGTATTGCTGAGACAATAGGGGTTAGGTGACTTATTCAGGGTCACACGGCTAGGAAATATTAAGTGTCTGAGACCAGATTTGAACTCAGGTCCCCCTGACTTCAGGTCTGGTTCTCTATCCATTTGCTGCCCCTTCCTTAGGTTTTAAAAGAGGTAAAAGACCAAACTGAAATGTCAAGTATTCTTAGCTCCTAGTATAAGATTCCCCAAAGCAGGCTGCATCCAGGTTAAACCATTCTACCTTTGTCTTTCTTCCCTCTCGCACTATTTTCTATATTCCTGTAAATATCCTTTATAGAGGATTACTGGAGGTGCAGTCATGTAGCCAGATTGTTTTTATAAAAATGAATCCAATTTTTAAGAGGGTTAAGTCCTTTTAAAGTTTCAGACCTTTTAATTGTTCTGACACTCTTCCTTTCTGTTTTTTAGATTCTCTCACAGATTTCCAAGCATTTGTAACTTAAATGTTCTCAATCATGTTGCTGGCTGTTTTTGATTTCACTTTTGAAATTACTAAATTTAATTACAAAGAAAGTTACCTTGCATTGACTCATTTTATTAGAAAATTGAATTTGAAAGACAGTGATATCAGATGAGCTAGAGTTAGGTTGGGGAGGAAGAGCAGTCCCTGTGTCTTTAAATGGTTCTCTGTTCACTCCTCTATTTCTAAAGTAGTATGGTGGAAAAGCCTGGTTTTCTCACAGATACTGATTGACTCCCCAAGGTCACGTAATCACATTGGAATGAAAGGACTGGTCACTATGTCAGATGGTAGGAACAGGGGAGATTACAAGCTTACAAGCTTCCTGGTAAGCAGGTAACAAATGAGCACATTCTCCTTTTCCTTGCACAGAGGTATTGGGGGCTGGGGGGCGAAATCTATGTCTATATCTATGTGTGTATCTATCAAATACAGAGTGCCTAATACAACACAATTTAATAGGGTCAAAATTCTATTCTGTTCTGTGCTGTAACCAGAATAAGGAAAGAGGAGGACTTTGGGGTGCCTGGAAATTAGTTGATTGTAATGTTACCAGAATTCTGAATTTATTTAAATTTTTCCCTTTTGATGTGAAATATTTCTTCTCTTAAAGTGTATTAATTTGATGAAGTTTTCACAATAGAACTTCTCTACACAGGGCTTAGTAAATATTCATATCACAGTGTGGTTTAAATGCAAATCTAAGAATTCTTATCATTAACATTTTGAATTGCCAAACCACAAAGGAGAAAGAAGACTCTCATTTTTTGCTTCTATTTTCCTTGAAGTAGGTTTCAAAAGAGAAGTTAAAAATGACCAACATTCTTAAGATTTTTTATTCCTTTTTGGTCTTAAAAATCATATTGAGCTATTTGTCTTCACCAGTTAGAATCTTTTGATTTGGAATTTGGCAGTTTGATTATCTCTAGTCACAGCATCTGAACTGCCTTTTCCCTTTTTACCCTGAATCTTGGAGAGGTCTGAACATCGTCCCATCAACACATTTTGTGGCTGAGGAAAAGGAGCAAGTGCTTCTATCACCAACTCTTTTAGGAAGTTCTCTGAGTGATGATCTTGGGGTAGGAAAGCCTGAGTTCTTAACCTGCTTAAACCACTATCCTCTAGAATTAAGAGCAGAAAAGGCAACCTTAGATTCTGAAGATAGAAGTAAATTCCTGGCCACTTTCTCAGAAATCCAAGGCAGCTAATGAAGTATATAAAATGTTTTGGGACCCACAGACAATTTGCTTTCCAAGACCATATTATATGAGTCAGAAAATCAAAGTGATTGTCACAAAATCTCCTGGAAGGAAAAACGTCCAGTAACAAATGATCAGCATAATGGGAGAAGGAACTTGACCCATAGCATGAGGTGATCTCTGAAGAAGAATTTCCTCCCACTTAGGATAGTCAAACCCCAGAAAACACTCCAGAGAATGACTATGGATAGGAGTTTTAATTTCTTCAGATACTTTTGTAAAACCCATGGCAGGCACTTTGATTGCTTTATGTTGCATATGTTTCCTACTTGAACTGGCATAACAAACCCAACTCTGAAATTTCAGTAAGATTTCATGCCAAATGACTGAAATTCTAAAAACTTGTTGAAAATTAATACATCTGAAAGCAAAGATCTAACAGGAAATGATTACAGTGGTTAGCAAAGACGTTGTACAGATATAGCATATATGTGATCAGATAATGATTGCAATGCTGCTCATGCTGTTTTGACTTTATCAGACCTTCTATACCATTTTTATTTATATTCGTATACTTCTAGAAAGCTCTGGAAACTGATATCCACTAGAATGTTTGGTGACATGTTAAGTGCACAGGTAGCTGTGTTCTACAATGAAATTGTGTCATTTGTTGTAAAAAAGACAATACAGAACAATATGCATGATACCCACACAATAATCCCCACAATTGCAAGCTTGCTACTGTATAAGGAAGGCTAACTAGAAACAAAAGATATTTTCTTGACCTAAGAAACCTCTTCCTCCCCCCTCCTTTTTTTTCTTTATAGCCTAGCCCTAACAAACCAAAACATGGATGACAATGTGATGCATTTTTTCTTCTTTTTGACCTTTCGTTCTTTGTTCCCTCTTATTTCTTCTCGTATAACTTTCTTTCTTCTTATTACATGCTCTCCCTCTCCAGAGGGAATTGATAATTTTTACCAACCAAGCTTACAGGTATTTTATTTATTGAGTGTTTAATGCATCTTGCACAATTGATTTGTTTATTGGAAGCTCAGTATTATGTTTATAGTTCTAAAGATCTCAAATCCTTTTTCAGTCAGTTGATAAACATTTATTAAGTAAAAATAATAGTGAACTGATTCTCAAAATCATTCCCCAAGGTACATTTTCCCCAAGGAGACAACAGTATTAGTATTTCCAAAACAAATAATAGATAACTTTATGGGGGAAAGAAGGCTAAGGAGATCAGGAAAGGCATAATACAGGAGATGGCTGCTTCTTGAACTAAGTCTTGGAAGAAATCAAGGGATTCAAAGCAGCAGGGTTGAAGACTTGAGTAATCTCTCACTCTTCAATTTGAAGCAAAACTGTTAAATTAGTTGATTTGGATATAGCCTACTATGATCAATTTGAATTCAGTTTCAAAGGGATTTCAAGAGAGAAAAGGTTTAGCCACTTCCTGGAATATAACTTGAAGCCAATAAACCTCTGATTGGATATTCTATCTTTGGTTGCTGGGAGGGATCCTTGGAAACAAAGCTCATCCTTATCCAAGGTTACAAGTAACAACTTTAAGGAGTGAGCCTTAGAGAGGGAGACAAACCAGAAGTATCCATTTGAGTTTGAAAAGAACTACTAACGAAAATTATAACACTGTACAAACCTCCCTTCCCCAAAGGAAGTTAACAATTGTGTTACTCTCAGAAAATGTTGCAGTACCATAATGTGTAACAAAAATGGCTGAATTGAAACTCCTTCTCTCCTTTCTTTTGGTTTGATGATTAAAAAGTGAACAATTGAAAATGATCAGAAGTTTTGATTCTGGGAGGGAGTTAGAGAAGAAAAATGGGTAAGGGCTACTTTTCCTCTTTACATGCAAAATTTGTCTTGTAAATAAAAACAATCTTGATTTTATGTGTATCTCCATGGAAGGCCAATTAAGGAATCCAAATGTATTTCATGAATACTAAAAGAACTTTATGTGAGTATCATGCATATTAATCACTTCTCTCAAAGCACATGTGCCATTTTCCAACTCTGAAATGCCCATAACACAAACATGTAGCTTATCTAATCACGGACATTTGATACTTTTGAGAAATTACTTTTAAAACATGGAATTTTCTTCATTGTTCAGAATGATTGTATAAAACACTCATCTCTAAGCTAAAATATCCTACTTAAGTGCTGACTAGGTAAGGGAGAACAGATGGGCGTTAAGTCAACTTCACTGACTGTTTGTTGGAAGGGAGAATTCTTCAGCTTTCCTCAGGAGGGAAAAAAAGATGGCTAAATGAGATAGGAGGGAATAGAAATAAAAGAGGAGACTGTTCAGAAACACGAGGCAAGGAAATAAGAAGAAAAAAACAGATACCAAATGGGTTCTCGGCAGGTCTTGGTCATTTGGCAGATCATTAAGTAGATTGCTTTAATTCTCTTCCCTCCCCCCCCCCACTTCCTCTTGCATATTATAATAGAAATCAGAACTAGTGCTTATGGGACCTCAGGGATATATTGAAATAGTTTCCGTTACTGGAAACAGAAGCTTTTTGTGTTAGAAGTTTATGGTACAAACTTAATATTCAAAGTAGTCTTGTTCATAGAGTATCACTTTTGATTCAGCCATGGGATCATAAAACTACAACTGGGAGGGACCTTGGAGATCCCAGTACAACCACTGTGGCAAACATTGGACCCATTTTGTGGAATTCTTCTGCAGGACCATAATGCCTTGTGGTCTTGCCCCCATACATTTTCATGAGTAAGATCTCTCTTTTCATCAAAGAAAATTTGATTAGTAAATTTTATTTACTAGAATACCAGAAAATTTATTAGTGATACTTCTTGGTATGTTGAGCTGATATGACAATTAATTACTTTTATATCCAGTTACTATGCTCTGTAACGTCTGCAATACTTATCACTCCACACTTGAAAGATGTCAGTTGCTTAGCTACCATAGTAGATAAAAGACCAGAACTTGGCATGAGTGCTCAAGAGCAATGAATTCTGATTTGGGTCACCTCACAGAATCGACTATTTAGGAACTAATGAGCTAATTTAGTTCCTTATTTTGTGTGTTAAGTTCTTGAAACATAATGTGGAACATTTCTAAAACTTTTCTAGGTAAGTAAATGTTCTGTTTTCCCTTGTTTTCAAATGACTATATGGGAAAAGTCACAAATGAGGCTGCAACAGGCATATAACTACTAATGTGCTGTGGGAAGAGGTTGGATCATGTGTGATTGGGACTCACGTGCTTATTCCTTATTGCATTATCCTCTTTTTATCCTGGTTAGAAGAAGACTATTTTAACTTAACTTTTCTAGGTTACCTAATTTTGTCTTTTCTCTGTGAATATAGAATTAGTATCCTTAAAAAGAAATAATCAGAAGGCAGAAAGACTATTTCCCAACCAGTGTGACTTCATCATAAATGTTTAAATACAACTCCCCTCAAGGCTTTTTAACACTGGCTCCTCTTTACTTGATGATGAAACCTTTTAGACATCTAAATGATTATTTATAGATTTTACCATGTTTGGTATTTGCCGATACTGCTGAAATACTGGAAGAACACTACTTTGAATTGACTTCCTGTGTGATAATTTTGTTCTCATTGCTGCTCATTTGGACTGTATTTCTCTAGTTTTACTGATATTTACTCTAATAAATGAAATAGCTTCTTTGCTACTTTCCATAGCTTCCTAAATTCCAGACTAGACCAATCCCACCACTCTGGATATGTTTGTATCTAATACTTAGCACACAATCTTTCTTCAGCTCCTTACCACTAAGTTTCAGGGGAAAAGCATACTATCCTTCTTGAAGAGATGCAAACTTTCTGATATGTTCTTCTGGAATTTTGTTAACTATTTTTTACCTAGACCATTTTGTTTTCTGTTCCTTTTGCTCTCTAGTATCTACAGTTATTTAAGTCACTGGTTATCTTCTTTCTGAGGCCAAAAGACTTTTGTTCATTTTGAGCCTCTTTGACATCTCTGAAGTTTGGTTGGAAATGATCATACCTGTTAAATATATATGTGGGTGCATACTCTCAGATATCTTTCTCTTTTAAAGGCATACTTGTCAAAATCCAAGATAAGACTATATTCTAGGATGAATTCTTATACCACCTATACAGAGATGACTCTCAGGGCTATATATATATATATATACCTTTACATTTTTCTCTTTTAGACCAGTCTTATGTAGACTATTCCATTCCAATCTAAATATCCTATTAATAAATTGAATTCTAAATGAAGAGTTGTTGTTCATTGACTCACTATAATGTGCTTAGTTTCCCCATTCCAGGGGAATATATCTCAAAGATATTAAGTCAACATCATCATCGTCGTCTATTCCTATGTCCATTTTTATATATCTTTTTGCATGACGTAAGTTCATTGTTACTGGATTCCCTATGACCAACACAGTCCTCTGACCCATTCCAACATTACTGCCAGTTGTTGTCTTTGGCAACCTACAACAATCTTCAAAATATCTCACGTCTTTGAATTCAATCTACACCTCAATTCATTCATTCTATCCTATTTTCCAGTAACAATTTATTTATCTTAGTCCCCCTTTTTTCTCTGAGTCTTTTTCCAAAGGGAAACATAATATAATCCCATTTCCTTCCCTCTAGTCTATTCCTTCCATTATACTAATTGTTCTTAATTTTTAATTCCTTTTTAAAGTCATAACCTCATCTTTTTCCATATCCAACACTCATATAGCAAAATGGATTTATAACTATGCCATTACAAAGTTCTTGAGACAATATGCCTGGGGGTCGAATTCTATGCTTAATGGGGCCTAATAAATTAAGGATAAATGTCATTTTTGTTCTGAAACAATTCATGCTCTACATATTTATCTCTTTAGATTTGTTATCTTGGTTAATGGGCTTTGGTGTAAATATGTGATTGTATAGAACCTAAAATGAGATTGTTTTGAATTTGATGAAGTAGTGATTCACAAACATCTATTGAACATTTACTGTGTTCTTGGAACTATCTCACATGGTGCATATGGGACAAGTATTACAAGAGTTCATGAAAACAATATATAAAAGTAGACATAGGAATAGATGATAATGATGATGATGATGATTAAAATCTTTGGGATAATATATCCTCAGTTTGGGAAAGCTAAGCACGTCACAGTAAGTCAATGAACAAAAACTCCTCATTTAAAGTTTAATTTATTAATTTACATGGAGCATACAATGCTATAACATAATTTTTTCCCTCAAGAGGTTTACAGTCTTACTAAGGACTTCTCTTTCTCCCTTCATCCATCCCCAGCTACCTCCCTCTCTGCCCTTTGTCTCTCTGTCCCCTATACACATACACATGCATGCACACAGCTAATAATTCAAGGCTAGCTATGCTAAGCTTGAAGAATAAGGTCACATAGTATCATAAGCATTCAAGGTAGGAAGAAGCACATTTTGGGCTACTTTGTTAGATCTCATAGAAAGGGTGGGACTATCTACACAAAGTAAAATATTCTGCTACAGAAGGTATGTTTTTGAATTAAGTTCATAATTGCCTCTCTACTCAGAGCTTTTGTTTTATGTATTTTTTTCTTCTAATCTTCTTTCACCTGTCTAGGATTGACACAGGTCCCTCAGATCCAAAAGACTGAAATTTCCTTTCGTCCAAGTGATCCCCCGAGCTTTAGTGCATATGTGGTGAGCCTCAATCGATTCCTTGAGAAATATACGGAAGGAGCCCAGAAGGATGATCTAGAATTTGAGGACTGTGGTGGTAAGTAACTTTAACTATTTTGAAGTTGGTTTGTGATTTATTTTCACCCTTCTGTTTTTTGGTTTAATAATTGAGATAGAGATTCTTATGACTACTGAGATTAAACTATTTGATCTAATTTTAGAAAAGATGTTGAACTATTTTGAATATACATTTTTCAACCTCCTATTTCTCAGATCCATCCAAAAAACTCACTATTAAAGATCTACCTGATATCAGTTCTCCTAATTCTCTCTCTATATGTAGTATGATCACATAATAGGAAAGAATTTTTTTACTTTACACCTATAAGTGAGTTGTCAATCAAATCTGTTAAATTATAAAAGCTGAAAGACTTTCAAAAGTCTAAAGTCATTTCTTACTGGATAAAATGAAAATGGTGTGGTATAGTGAAATGACTAATTGACTAGGAGTTGTGGTTCCAGCTTATCCAATCAATGATGCTGTGATCTTGGACAAATTACTCAATGACTATCTCCCTTCTTTCAAATTGAAGGCCTTAGCTTAAATGACCTTTAAGATTCCTTAGAGTTCCTAACGGTCTATGATAATATAGTTTGGCATTTATGCAAATAGTGAGAACTTGTGTTTGGCAAGAATCTGCTTTATTTGTGGATTATATTTGCCTTAATTTGCAGAATCATTTTTCATTGAGCTTCAAATTCTTTGTTCACTTATCTATTCAGTAGCTTTGTATCCTTGCTAGGCACTAACTATAACCTAAAAATAGCAAATTGTCATTTCTTAAAAGAGTATTGATTGCAAAGCTGTAGTAGCTCCCCTAAAAAGTAGTGGCACAGAGAGTATTTGGTGAAAAGGTACAATCAAATGATTCTCTCTTATATACTCTCTATAATGCCAGTGAAGGGGATTCTATTCCTATTTACCGACATGTTCTTATTCTGAGATTAAGTTCACCCATCTAATTTCAATCCTAGTTAGTTACCATGATCCTCTTTTTATAAGATATGCAATTATTGGCCTGGGCAAACCATGCATCTTATATATAATTATTGGTCTGGGCAAATCACACATTTCATGTTTAGCTTTAAATACATACATACATATATAGATAGATAGATAGATATAGATATATATAGATAATTGGATAGTCCATTATTTCCATTAATAGGAAAACAAGATATCTCATTCTCTGTCTTAGGCAGATAACATCAAGGCGATAGCTTGAAATATATGCTCTATCACAACTTGGCAAAATTCTTTTGTTACATATGAAGGGGAAGTTTTTGGTGAGCTGATGTAGACACTATTTAAATAGTGTCCAAAGAACAGTTCCACCATTGTCTGACTAAGGCAAAGCATTTCTGGAATATTAAACTCAGTTTGGTTGTCCGTGTTGTGGAAAGCACATCAATAAGATGGAGAGAGTCCAGAAAGAGGCTATGAGGTGACTCAAAACCAGGATGCTCCATTAAGGGAATTAGAGATATTTAATCTGGAAAAAATGAAGATATATCCAGGATGTGGTTAATCTCTTCAGATCTTTGATGGATCATTATATAGAAAAGGGATCCGGTTTGTTTTGATTGGCCCCAGAAATCAGAACTAGGAGCAATGAGTGGAAGTTATGGTGAAATAAATTTCTGGCTCATTTTGAGGAAGCACCCCAAAATTATTAGAGCTCTCTAAAAGGTGGATTTTCTTGCAGGGCAACAAATTATTCAGCTGCTTTTAAATTAAAGCTTGATGATCACTTTTTAGGCAATTTAGAGAAGAGATTCACGATTCAGCTATAAATTGATGGCATGCTAGGTTTAAGATATGATCCTCTTGTATCTGAAATATTCTCATCATAGAAGAATTGACCATAGTGAAGGTGTTTTTCTCTCCCTTCTGTTGCTATTGGCTGAAAGTACTTGTTCTGTGTTTATATTTGTATTTTAGATGTGCCAAGTGATTACAAAGAGCGAGGAGATTATAATAATGAACAAGGCAAGAAGAGAGTCTGCAGGTTTCGTCGGGAATGGCTGGGCAATTGCTCTGGAATACTGGATGAAACCTTTGGCTATTCAAGTGGCAAACCTTGCATCATCATAAAACTCAATCGAGTTCTGGGCTTCAAACCTAAGGCAAGTAATTCTCTAAAGGCTGAAAAAATTTGAAGATACTAAGAGTAGCCTTTTTATGTAGATAATCTATTTAATAGGAAGGACAAAAACCAGATGGCTGTGAAGAACTATTTGTGCTGCCAAAAGAACAGTCCCACCTGAAGCTTCCATCTCTCTATATGATTAAGAGCATCCTTATATATTTGTAATCCCTAAGGAAGAGCCCTTATTGATGTCAGTCAATTTTCTAGTGGTGAAATAATTGTAAACTAAGTCCTGTACTCCTGCTTTTTCCTAAATGGAATTTTGTTCAATGTTGGCAAATATCATGATATGGTAGAATCAGCATTTGATTGACAATTGGGAGACAAGTTATATCACTAAGATTTACTTCATTCTGGAGATCTTGTTCTGATGTTCTGCCTTCTCCTGATTACCACTATCTAATTTTTATAAAATGTATGATATGTGAATAATTTAAAGGAAAAGAGCTGTACACATATTGAAGTTGGATGTATTGAGCACTTCTCCAATCCCAATACTCTTAATGGAGGCAGAACTGATGTTGGCTAGATCCTTTTTATTTCTCTCCAAAGGATATTCTGCTTAGATTGTAATACAATAGAAGGGGAGGACAATAATTATCAGAATATCCTTAACAAATGTAAATTCAATTAATGAAATGAATAGTGAATAAAGGCAGAGATGGTAATGAAAGTTAAACAGGAGGAGGAATGAGAATGGGACAATGAACTCCACTTGTTCTTCAGAATCTACAATCCTATATCACTTCTTGAACATTAAGAATTTTAATAAATTATGCTAATACTATTTAGTAATGGATGGATGGATGATATATCTGACATTTAAATACTCTAGTGAAAGTTAACACTTGATTCCATGATCTAGAATTCTCTCTCTCTGTCTCTCTCTCTCTCTGCTTCTGTCTCTCTATGTATAAGTAAATGTAGATATAGATATTAATATATAGCTAGATCAATGTGCTCAAATTTTCTTTTACAACAAAAGGCATTAATAATGTAATCTTCTTGTGCTGATGCCCTACTCATAAGGAAGAAGTTTTGCCTCATGGGTTCCGACATCACCTGGATTTTGCTATATCTTTTGGCAAAAAATGAGTCTGAAGAGACATAGTAAATTGCTGGATTTGGAGTCAGAGATTCTGAACATAGCCCCAGCTTTACCCTCCACCTTGGAGTCCCCTAGAACTCAGTTGTGTTGTTCTGTTTTTTAAATCTGTAAAAATGACCAGAAGCTCTTAAAGTCCTTTATGGCTCTGAGTTTTCCAAACTATAAACCTAGGCTTGATCCCTATTTTGCCTATTATTTTATGTGACTTCTGGGCAAGCCACCTGATCTAATATGACATCAGTTCCTAAGGTGTAAAATGAAGGGCATAACTCCTAGGGTCATGCTGAACTCTAATTTATGATCCAACGATCACATTCTAGGTTTGAAAGTAACATAAAATAAAGGGTCTAGGTTTCCTACAGCATTTTTAAATGTTGTGGAAATATTTGTTATTTCATATTAAAAGCAAATCAGCACCATTTCATTATTTATATTTAGAAGGAAAAACAAAACCATTTTCCTCTTATCATCTCAATATGCCAATCATATCTGCTGCCATCTTAGCTGATGATACACCCTGACAGGATTCTCTTGTTAGGTACTAAAATGTGTGTATTCAGCATGTTTATAAATCTACTGTCTTACTGATTACATGGATTTTACTTTTAGCCTCCCAAAAATGATTCCCTGGAGAAGGATTTGATGATGCGGTATAATCCATATGTTCTTCCTGTTCATTGTACTGGCAAGGTAAGAAGGGGAGAATTATTGAGAAACACAGTTATTCATGATAATTTATAAGAATATTATACTAAAAGTTTCATCTGGTACTTCTATCAGTACAAGATTGATTTCTTCTACATCTGTTTTTAGTTGAATTGTATTTATGATGTGCAGAGCTTTGCAAAAGTAGCCAGAAAAATCACTGCCTTTCTATAGGTCTATGCCCTCAAAGAAAGATCCTTTGGAAAATTAAATGAGATCAACAATCAGGAAGGAATTTGAACCAGATAACTTTCCCAACTCATTTTCTATATTTTAGGTGTCAGAGTTTATTCTTTAAAACATCAGTGTTTTGTTTTTAAAGAAATCCCAAATGTCCAAACTAGAATGAGATTTTGGAACCTAAACAGATAGACATGTTGGTTTATTTTAATTGTTAGGTAGTATGAGAATTGTCAGAGCCAAACATTCATTTCCATCCCGGTTACCTTAGGTTTAGTAGCACTCATTAAAATAAAAAACCAGGGTCATGTAGTAGAGTGGAATGACAACACAAGCTTACTCTGGCTATTCTCCATCATCTTTGACTTGATTTAGCCTTATACTTACAACTTTTCTCAGAGGGTTAGGTTATAAAGCCATTAGAACTCCTAGAGAGGCCCTTTTTGAATTTTCCTTTGTATATCATCCTCCCTTTGAGATCACATTTTGCTGTATTTAATCCCAGCTACAGATCATTGCAATTACAAGAAACAAGGATTGAATGATGGAGCATGCTCCAAATTCTTGAATGCTCTTGATTTCCCAATTTGTATCCAGCAAGATCCACCAATGGGACAATTGTTTAGTGCCAGCTATGTATGAGTACTATGTAAAGTACTGGAGGAGATGCTGGGTAGATATGTCTTATCTTACTGCCATCAAAGAGCAGAGTCATTCTGTTGATGTTTCATTTATTTAAATCTCAATATGATGAACTTTAAGTTCTTTCTGGTTTCCAAAAGCAGAACCCTAAAATAAATCTTAATGGTTCCCCAAACTGCCTTCAGATATTCTGTATCATTAAACTGAACCATGACATAAAGAAGCTGCTGCTTAATTGGTGATGTTTTGGGACAAAAAGCACAGCTATCTGCAGCATGAGATTCCCTCTGCCTTGACTGGTGATGACTGTCGAATAAGAGGCAAAACAGCTGATAATATTCATTTTACTGCCTTCAGAGACTACCAAAAAGGATAACTATTAGTACCACTTTGGGCATATTTGATCACATTGATCAACCTTTCTGACACTTGGGGGTGGGGTAATTCACTGAAGTTAAGAATTACTGGTTCATATATTTTGCACAGCAGTGGCTAAGACCTGGAGGCAGATAACTCCTTGTGTCAATATGTTATCTTCCAGTGTTAACTCCCACCAAAGCTTAAACTGCCTGTAGGAAGTTAAGCAGAAGCATTCTGACTTTAACACTTTAATGAATTATCACCTGAGATTTCACATATCTCTGGAGCAGCAAAGTGCAAGCCCAAATTATTGGCAGAGGAAGAAAAACACAGCTTTAGTTCTTGCATATCCATAAATGGAATATGGATTATGGGAAGACGCAAGAGCACAGATGAATTATGGAAAGGTTCCAAGTACATGGAGCACAAAGAGCATTCTAGAGTATGGTATTTTCCTTCTCAATATTCATCACACACTCATATACTATCTATACTTTGGAGAACAACCATCATTAAAAAAATATATATTAAAACTAAATCAGAAGGAAATGAACCCAGAAACTTGAGTGGGATTTGAAAATGTGCAGGGTTTGGGTTTGTCTTTTGTCACAGATGAGTTATGTGGACTTGGGCAAGTGGTAAATCTGCCTCAGGCTCAGTTTCTCCATTTGCGAAAAAAGATTATCAGCAAGTCGTTGTTAAAATGAACTGAGATTTTCAGAAGGATATAAAAAGGAAGTATCTATCCGTGGCAATGGTGCTGGTGGCAGGAATTCTTTATCATGTCAATGACTAAAATCTTTCCTGTCTTATTTTTAGAGAGAAGATGATAAGGATAAAGTGGGAATCGTGGAATACTTTGGCTTGGGAGGATATTCTGGTTTTCCTCTGCAATATTACCCATACTATGGTAAACTCCTACAGCCCAAGTACCTCCAGCCCCTCCTGGCGGTACAGTTCACCAACCTTACCACTGACACAGAAGTCCGCATTGAGTGTAAGGCGTATGGTGAAAACATTGGCTACAGTGAAAAAGACCGTTTTCAGGGACGCTTTGATGTAAAATTTGAAATAAAGAGCAGCTGATCACAAGCACAATCTTCCCCCTTAGCCATTTAAAAAAGTTTAAAAAAAATTATAAAAAACAAAAACCTACTAGTCTTGAACAAACTGTCATACGTATGGGACCTACACTTAATCTATATGCTTTACACTAGCTTTCTGCATTTACTAGGTTAGAATGTAAATTTAAAGTGTAGCAATAGCAACAAAATATTTATTCTACTGTAAATGACAAAAATAAAAAACAAAACAAAAAATTGAGCCTTGGGACGTGCCCATTTTTACTGTAAATTATGATTCCATAACTGACTTGTAGTAAGCAGTGTTTCTGGCCCCTAAGTATTGCTGCCTTGTGTATTTTATTTAGTGTACAGTACTATAGGTGCATACTCTGGTCATTTTTCAAGCCATGTTTTATTGTATCTGTTTTCTACTTTATGTGAGCAAGGTTTGCTGTCCAAGGTGTAAATACTCAATGGGGATAAAACTGGCATGGTACTTATTTTTGCTTTGCTCTTTTAGAGATAAAGGCCCATCTATGAACATATTTAACAACACTCCGTAGAGCCTTTTCCTGTGATGTTAGCTTTATTTAATTTAATTTTTTTTTCCAGGGGGGAGGGAGGGAGGACTATCCAGGGAGGGGGGAGGGGAAACTGCCCTTGAATTTTAAGTGAAGCTAAAGAAAAAAAAAAAAAGGTGATGGGTTGTATTGTGCTTTGTATTGAATGCTGTCTCTACATTTCTTCCCTTGTCCTCCAGTATGTTTTCAAGTTGTGTATGAGACCTGGGTTCAACTATCACTTTGGCTGGTGATAGGGCTAATTATTTTGCTTTGTATATTTTCTTTCTATCTTTTTTTTTCCTTTTCTTTCTCTGGAGGCATCACATGCTGGTGCTGTGTCTTTATGAATGTTTTAACCATTTTCATGGTGGAAGAATTTTATATTTATGCAGTTGTACAATTTTATTTTTTTCTGCAAGAAAAAGTGTAATGTATGAAATAAACCAAAGTCACTTGTTTGAAAATAAATCTTTATTTTGAACTTTATAAAAAGCAATGCAGTACCCCATAGACTGGTGTTAAATGTTGTCTAAAGTGCAAAATCTATGTTCTAACATATGTAATAATTGCCAGGAGTACAGTGCTCTTGTTGATCTTGTATTCAGTCAGGTTAAAACAATGGACAATAAATGAATGAACACGTAACTTAATTTGTGTGCTTTGCTCTTGTCTCCAGGGTTCCATTTTGTTACCGATCCATTTTTAATATTGCTAATTTTCCAAGATCTTGAAAAAATATTGCACCTGAAAGACAAACACAAGTTTTTAGTGGTTTTTAAATAAGCACAATATTCTTGGTATAAGTTTGTTTTTAAAAATTGGGATCAAGTTGAGGTTCGGTAAGTTAGTATAATTCATTCTACCTTTAGGTTCACAGTTCAGTTCAAGTTTCTGCTTTGCCTTTGGAAAAATTATTACCTTTATTTTAAAATGAGGCAAAATCAGCTGAAAGTCATTTTTCAGGTGCACTAGACTCATACAATTGAGCTGGAATTTCAGTCTCCTGTGTCCAACTTGGGCAACGCCTAAACTAAAAACATGGCATCACATTTCTGAAAACAGAAACCTCCTTGTATAGAACCTTCACAATCACCAAGTCTTAATGGATCCTTACTGCATCTGTGACAGTCCTGAGGGAAAGGGGTTTGTTAAGACAACACCTACCGACAGTCCCCAAATAATTTTCATATTTTTCGTGAAGATACTACCATGTAGATTTTAATCAAGAGAGGCATATGGTTGATGCGGCACTTTTTTGTCATAGTAACTAAAATAATGTAATTTTCACCTTAAAGGACCAGCTTATGTTGAGCTCTGATCAGATATCACTTGAGATTTCATGTATCTCCAGAGCAGCTAAATGTAAGCACAAATTAGTAACAGAAGAAGAAAAACATTGCTTCATGGAAATAGGCCTTAAAGGAATTATAACAAAGTGAAATAATGGAAAATAGTGACCATTTAATGGCAAAGTGATCTCAATATTTCAGAAAATAAAGCAAATCTGAGTCAAAAGGTCAAGAAAAAATAAGTTAATATCTTGAATATAAAAGATTAGGACTTTAAAAAGTAATCATAAGTATATACAATTATAACTAAAATGTTAATTATAATGAAGAAGAAAATAATTTTCTATAATTAGCACATACTGCTAATTACAAGTGAATCTTTGCTGAACTTACAAAATATCTTGAATGAATGAAGCCTGGATATGCAGCCTGAATCAGAACAATACACAGAATGTACTTGGCGTGAAATTTAGACTGAGACAAGAAAATGAGCACGGGGTGTTGGGATAGCATCTTGGGAATCAAATGTGGCTTCTGTCTTCTGCAGAATGCTGGGCAAGTTCCGTTACCCATGCATCCTTCTGACAACTCTCTCAAACCCATCTGCTATCACAAACATGTTAAGACCTACGGTGGTGGAGGGAGTTGACTAGGCTGAACAAACTCCATCCCTTCCCCCCTACCACTGCAATGCCTATTTACGGCATGGAGGGGACCCTAAAGTTCACAGAGTCTCTGCCAAAAGAAGGCAAAGTATGACAGACTTTGGCAAGCTAGATATTAAGACTATGTGGTTGTTACCTGGGAAACAGCTTCAGTAAATTTAGGCTTATTACAGGAAGTCTGGTCATCAGAAAAAATGTATATATATATAATACACACACACACACACATATGTATATATATATATTTAAGTTAATTGTGGTAAAAGTACAAAGTGCCTACTAAATAATGAAAGGATTGAGCTCTACATTAGTTAAGCAAATGGGAGATGACATAAATCTCAAATGGCCATAGAAAATGAGAATATTTAGTTTGGTGAGCAATTGTTATGTAAATATTGGTATAGAAGCTATTTCTGATGAAAAATAATATATTTTACATCAAATCCAAGAATTACCCCTTTCACCTATCCCATTGCACATATGGATATGGATATATAGGTACTTTTGTACAAGTATATATATATATATATACACACACACATCTGCATATCTACATATATGGGCTTTTTTAAAAAATGAATTATGGTAGAATATGTATACATATGTCTATGTAAGGAAGAGGATTCCACTGCTTATCTCAATATAATTACAAAAGATATCACTGAATGTAATCACAAAGTGATTGTAAGGTAGGTAGCAAAACATGATTAGGTTTTAATGTAATCCTATGAGGTGTGAAACTGAGTCAAAATGGAATTGTGTGATTGGCTGGTAGGAATGAGCTGACAATGTCTCTGGGGACTTTAAATAGCTGAAGGGATTTTAATAATTCTGTCATCTGAATGGAGAGGGGAAAAATAGTCTTTCAACAGAAAATCACATTTGAGTGGGGAGGTGATTTTATCTCCTTCCTCTGCCTCACTCCTCCTCCCTCCCTGAAGTGACAAAGTCAGAGAGGAGATTGGTCTCATGGGAAAGCCATACTGAAGAGAGGCACAGATGCTGAAAGACAATTATCCCATCAAGAAGGCAACTTCTGGGACTTGATCTCTCACAGAGAAGTGTCAGAGACATATTTTTAAAGCCCAGAAAAGTAAAATGACACAGAGCTGTAACCCAAGGCAGCTTCTTAAGGTCTCGATAAAGAGATACTTTTAGTATCAGGACTTCTGAATTACCTTCTTTGCCACATATATTTGTGTGTGAATGTGTGTGTGTATGTATATTCTATAAACCTATGTATGTGTGTGTGTATATATATATATGTATATTCAATAAATCTATGTATATTTGTGGGAAGCTTTGAGAAAAATATTTTATACCAACTTTTCCTGCTATATCATCTTACTAAATAAATGCCTTTGCTAAAAGCAAAATCAACTGTCTGATTGTTAATGGGAAACACCAGTAGGGACTCAAGGTGCTATACTATTAGAAGTATCCACTCATAAGGTTAACCTTCAAACCTGAGAATACTTGTCTCCCTGGAAACCCAACCTTCAAGCAAAAGTTCAAGTTTAGGAAAACAACCCAGAAGGAGTATACATTTGTGTACATATGTATATAATTATGTTGTTAGCTCTACATATTAGTTAAGTTAAAAGCTTGTTTCCATTCTAAAATTCTGTGCTGATGGAGAAATTTATAGCTAGATTTTAGAGCAGAAAAAAAGTATGTATATATATTATGTATGTATATTTGACAGATAGCATAGCTTGCTGAGTTGGACCCAGAATTAAACAAGAGAAGGAAAAAAGGCTGGATTGCCTTCAGGAAACTGCAAAGCTCCTTTAATGATCTCAAGTTTCTTATGAAAACAAAGGGCTATTTTTTTTAATACCAACATTTCTACCAGTAACTTTATATGGTACCAAATATGAACTACAACAATCTCAAAACAATTAAAAATGAATGTCACAAAGAAGGCAATATAAAACAGCATGCTGCAAGCGTGGAGAACTTCAAAGACCACAGGAGTAAAAGATGTCATCAAGGAATCATACATTAGGAAGAAAAGGTAGACTTATTAGAGTATGATCAGGAAAAGAAGTGGTCTGATTCCATAGAAATAATGAGAGAACACGGGGTAGTTGGTAGAATGCAGGACTTAGAGACAGGAAGACCTGGTTTAGAATCCTGTCTCAGTCTCCTATCAGCTGAGTCGCCCTGGGCAAAAGAAAATTACTTAAACTCTCTTAGCCTGTTTCCTTATTTTTAAAATAAGGGATTTGAAATTAAGTACCTGTAAGATGTTTTCTAATTCTAAAATCTGTAATGTTTTTTTAATTCTCAGTCTATGATTTATGAATGTTAGATAATAACAGATGAATAAACCAAGATTATACATTAGTGTCCTCATGATACACAAAGAAGAAATAAGTTTTTAGCACAGTGAAAATTTATTATAAAATATGGACAAAGGCCACCTAAGATAAGAAGGCAAGACAAGATGCAGTATGCTTCAATGAAGTTAGTGACCATATGATTAAATTATAGATCATCTCAAGAGTCAAACCAGAGAAACACTTTCAAAAGTCCATTGAGATACTGGATTCCTAGTAAAGAAGCATGTACATATATAAGGAGCTGAAGGACCAGAGAACCACAGCTTTTTTGTTCCATGCTTGTTTGGATAAAATCTAATTTAAGCCCTAGCTATTTCAAAACAATAGAATGCTTTGTTCAAACTGTAGGGAACTGCCCCAACTCCCTAATTAAAGGTATTATCAGTGACTGAAAGATTTTGATAGCTGGGCTTTCTTCCACTGAAGTACAAATGATATCTCATAGTTCTGGTTTCTTCAAGGATTATGAAAATTTTGGTCTCCATGTATATTTGCCTCATGAAGCAGAACCAATTGTGATTACATTGAAAATCCAGGAATAAATGCTTTGTGACTATAGAGGGAAACCATCCAAGGAGCACTCAAGAATGGTTTTATGGTTTTAATCAAGTGAGTAAAGTGATCCTTCTTTCAGGATAAATTTCTGTTTATAATATAACCCTTTCCAAGAGTGAGCTAATAGCATTCAGAAAGATGTTATCTCATTTAAACCTCACAACAATCCTGGGAGATAGGCATTGTTATATCATCCCCATTATATAGATGAGGAAACTAAGGCAGAGGATGAATGACATGTCCAGGATTCACACAGGATGAACAGGCTTAATACTTGGTCTTCTTAATTCTAGGTCTCTACTTTTTTACCTAGATGCCTCAATGTTACTACTACTACCATCACCATCACCACAACTACTGTTGTTGCTACTGTAACTATTACGATGATAATAATATGAATTCATAGAGGTAGCACTCTTAGAATGCTCCAACATGCCCATAGTGGAAATCCTATCCATGTTTGTGGGTTCAGCTCAAATTCCATTGTCACCCAAATAGACCACCTTGTTGCTTCACCAACTCTAATCAAAAATGGTCCCTACAGCCTTTCATTTCTTATAGTATTTGTTTCTTATGAGCTCTTTCTCTCACATAATTTCTCTCACATAATTTCTCTCAAAGTTATCTATGCACAAGGTTTATCTTCTCCAACCAGACCATAAGCTACAGGGAGCTATCTATCTGTGAACCTCTCTGAGCCTTATATATAGTAGATGCTCAAAAATATTTGTTGAGTTGAACTGAGCAAGAACCTTGACACATTACTTCAAGCCCATCACAACATGAACCTTTGTTTCCTGGATTGCCTTGTCAAAAAATTCATCACCTTTTGGTCAATCTGCCTTTAGTTGGACTGATCTTTCACTATTAAATCCTATCAGACTGTATCCAAAACATTGGCATATACAACATGTTATATTTGGATTTTCACTCAGGGAATAATCTACATTTATTTTGAAGGTGAATTTTACTGAATATCCAATTATAAACATTTTATTTAGTCACCAAACAAGCCAAAGAAACAAACTTAACTGCAATTAATTTTTTAAATTAACAATTCAACTTTACCTAAAAAAAAAAAATACAAACATTGCAAAGCAGTCCATTTAATCAAATCTTTTCCCTTACCCTAAAAGGCAGAAGACTTAATTTCTTGGCTGCAAAGGCATATTTCCAACTAAAACCTGATATCCTACCAGCACACTTTGAGAAGGGCTAACCTTCAAATTTGAAGACTGGTGATCAATAAAAACAGATCCTTTTGAAGATTTAATGTTTTATCTTTGTTTCTTTTCAATATATCAATCAGACCATTAGAGCTATGCATATGGGCTGCCCCATTGAAAATGAAATGGGCAAAGGAGTCAAAGAGGAAGGTCTTTTGGAGGGTTATAATGAGAAGGATGGAAAGCACTTCTAATTATGAAAAGAACTGGACTCCAAGGGGAAAGGCTACAAGAGTAGGCAAGGCAAAGCTGTGGAGAGAGTCTGGAAGAAAATTGTAGAGATGTCTCAAGCAATGTTTTTTTTTTTAACTTTTTCACAACCCCCATATTCATTACTTTAATCCCCATATGGGGTCTTAACCCAAAGTTTAAGAAGTTTTTCTTTAAATTAAATCAATAGATATCTTGATATCTAGAGATTTTGATGTAAAGGTGGATACGGGAGAGTGGGGAAAAGTGCATTTGGAAAATATAGTTCAGGGCTAAGAAATAAAAGAAGTCAAGGTCTCATAGACTATTTAGAAGCACTACATTTGATGTAAATAATGAACACCTCAAGAAAGGAAGCAGAGGATACTAGAATAGCAAACACCCCTCCCCAAAAAGAACCTCAAAAAAAAAAGAAATTGATAATATCTTGACAGAAACAACTAGTTATTGACGTGGGAATCATTTCAGAATCACATATGTGAAAAATCAAATTAATTAGAACAAAGAGAAAAATCAACAAATGAGTAAGAGGAATAGATAAAAATATAGATTATATACAATTACAACTCAAATCTGACCTATTGAAACAAGCTACTGTCTGAAGCGCATTAACTCTAAGTGTCACCATTTCATCCAAAAAATTAATCAATATAGTTAACATAATGAGGAGGCCCAAAGAACCTAGAAACTACCTTATCCAATAACAAATTTGATGATCTTATCAAGTAAAAAGACATGATAGCTATGGGGTAACATGAAATCAGAGTACACATTTGCAAAAAAATTACACAAGATAATTGTGAAATATTAACAAGCAGCCACTGTCTCAAAAAAAAAAAAAGACACCACATCAAAAAACAATGGAAGAATATAAGTCTATAAAAAATTTAGTGTGAAACTCAAGTGACACTATCTTCTATAAATGAAAGCATTTATAAATGAAACTTGAATAAGGCAAGAAAACACACGAAATGAGTCAGATTTTTCAGGATTTCTGAAGTGATTAATCTGTTTTCTTAATGATTCAAAATAGATCCACCATATTTGGACTCTTAAACACCTTATTACTCCATGAGAAAATAGAAATGATAATTGAGAAGATGAAGGCAGGAAAGAATGACTGGACTAGAACAACTATATATAGATAAAATCCATGCTAGAAGAAACATAATTCTGAAAGCTCTGATATCATCTATTAAGATATCCAACGTGCAAGGAACAGAATTATTGTTAAAAAAAAAAAGTTACATGCATGATTATTTCTTTTCTTAAAAAGACAATCACAGTAATCCATATACTTCCTTTCTCATTCCTATATAATCTTTTTTAGAATGATATAGTTAAATCCAACCATTTGGGAGAGCACTTTGGAACTATGCTTATTGGACTATCAAATACTGCACACCCTTTGATCCAGCAGTGTTTCTACTAGGTCTGTATCCCAAAGAGATCATGAAAGAGGAAAAAGGACCCACATGTGCAAAAATGTTTGCAGATGCCCTTTTTGTAGTGGCAAGAAACTGGAAAGTGAGTGAATACCCACCAACTGGGGAATGGTTGTATAAGTTACAGTATATAAATGTAATGGAATATTATTGTTCTATAAGAAACAATCAGCAGGATGATTTTGGAAAAGGCCTGGAGAGACTTGTAGGAATGGATGCTAGGTGAAGTGAGACAACATTGTACACCAAAGGCAACAGCAAAATTATACTACAATCAATTCTGATGGAGATGACTCTTTTCAATAATGAAGTGATTTAGGCCAGTTCCAATGGCATTGTGATGGAGAGAGTCATCTGCACCCAGGGAAAGGACTATGGGGATTGAGTGTGGATTACAACATAGTATTTTCATTTTTTTAGTTTTTGCTTGCTTGCATTTTGTTTTATTTCTTTTTTACTTTTTGATTTGATTTTTCTTATGCAGTATGATAATTGTGGAAATATGTATAGGAGAAATGCCCATGTTTAACATAACATCTTGGGGCTGGAGAGAAGGGAAGGAGAAAAAAATTGGAACACAAGGTTTTGCAAGGGTCAATGTTTAAAACTATGCATATGTTTTAAAAATAGAAAGCTTTTTAAAAAGAAGAAGAAGAAAGGAAAAGAAAAAAAGAATGAAATAGTTGTCACAGATATCCTTGATAAAAATATAAAAAAGGAACAGGCAGATTCCCTTGAAAGTACCTTTTTACTACAGAACACATTTCTAGTCACACAAACAGATGTATAGAAATGTAAGTTTCTACTGTTGTTATTGTTTGTTGAACAACAACAAAGTATTTGACTTCCTGAACGATGTAGCCTTAAAACCTGTTTTCCAACAAATTGTGTCTCATGCATATACTAAGATTCCTCGACGTAAGAAACCACAAAATTACTTTTTTCAGCACTACCCTGATCATCAGCATCAAACAAGGCATAATAAAAAGGGAGACAAAGAAGGAAATCAGGGTACAAGGTTCAAATAGAGAAGGAATTTCCTACAGATAGTGAAGTTTTCCAGGGATTTTGAATTATATATTTTAGGAAAATAACATTTTTTTTTCCTAAAAGCAGCAAGCCTGAAGAAACTAGGGACCCTCCTTAATGAGATCAGGATACATAGATAAGCCTAGGAATCTATAGGAGAGTCAGTGTGGCACAGGAATCTATAGGAGAATCAATGTGACAAGATAAATAGAGGGGCAATTTTGGGGTCAGAAAGACTTCTCAAGTTCTACTGCTGGCACTTATTATTAATGAAACCATGAATAAGTGCCCCAGGGAATTGAAAAAGGCCCTAAATTGCAGATCAGTCTTCAATTTTCCAAGTCTTTGCAAAATTCCTCTTATCCTCTATAATTTGCTATAAGTGAAAACTTTGATCTTCTATTATTCTATTATTCTTTGGTAGCTTTCAAGGCTAAACCTCAGCAAATTGCCATGGGAGGGATTACCATGTAGTAGAGCCAAGTGAGTGAGTGAGACAAGACAGTCTCTACTGGGCTGGGCAGTCCAATAGTGTTTTTCCTCCTTTTCCTTCCCTATCAATCATACAATTATATAGGTAAAAGGAATGCTAAGAAGCCAAAGGTGTTCATACAGAAGAATTTACAAGCTCTGGAGAAAGTTATTACTTAAGCCAAGTATAGTTATCCACATGAAAGAGTTCAGAAATGAGAATGAAAAGTTTTTCACAGGCAGATGTAAGATGAAATTTGTCCCTGACTGACCTTGCTGTTAACAGATCCCCAGGAAGTACCCCATCTGGCTTATAACACAATGAAATTGTAAAATTAGCTTAGGTTAGACGTCTACTCTTTTGAATTCTTAGTTTTCCCTATTTCAGGTTTTAATCACAAATTACATTATACTGTGCTTTGGATCCAGATAAGGATTCAAATATCTAAAATAACAGAGAGTAGAAGTGCCATAAAGAGAAGCAGAAATCTAGTCCCAGCATCCAGAACTGGGAAAACAAGTTTCCCTAAAGAAAGCTTTTCACCACTTAAGTCCTTAGCCTAGCACAGAAAGCTTTCCACAGTCTGACTTCAACCCATCCCTCCCACTATCCTTAATTAAAACTTCTCTTCAAGCTAGGTTAACAGCCTCTCCCTGAAGTTCCACCTCTCACAGGCAAACTTTTCCACAGGCTGGCTGTCCCCCACCTTTCCAGTCCGCCACCAGCCTGGATGCCCTCCATCCTCATATTTTCCTTTCTCAGAATACTGAGCAACTAAAAATATCTAAAAGATGGATTAGCTTCTATAGGAAAAGAGACTAAACAGAAGGTGTTCTGCTGGTCCAATAAGTCTAAGTTCAAGAAAGCTGCACACCTATATATTAAAGTGTATAACTAGGTGCACATCACAGACAAGATGAATGTGGCTCTAGTCAGCCAATTCTGTAACTAGAGCTATATAGAATGACATATATAAAGATAGAAGAACATGAGCACAAATAAAGTGCTTTATTCAATCACAACAAACATTTATTAAGCACCTACTGTGTCCCAAGCACTGCGCTAAGTGCTGGAGATTCAAAGAAAGAAAACAATAGTCCCTGCTCTCAAAGAGCTCATCTTCTAATGGGGAAAATGCCATAAAAATATATAAGGAGCAGCTGTATACAGGAGAGGCAATAGAATAAAGAGATCCCAAAAGATTCCCCTTAGAGAGTGGCCTTTTGGTTGGCATCTGAAGGAAGCCAGGGAAGAAAGGAGGCTGAAATGCGGAAGGAGCACATTCAAGGCTGGGGGCACAGATACTGAAAAAGTCAGTGGTCAGAGATGGTCAGTGTCAGTGGGTCATGAAGTGTGGGGGCCAGGGCAGAGGGAGGGAAGGGCAGCTCTGAAGGCTCAGAGCAGCAGATCTTGGAGATGATGGGGAGCCACAGAAGATTCCAAAGTAGAAAGCTACATGGAGTAGGAAGCTCAGTGTTCAGACTCTGGAAGCCCCAGTGGAGCTTCTGGAGGAGGGAGACCCGCATTAGGAAGAATTTGAAAAGAAAAGACAATCTCACAATTGCGTTTTTTCTTTGTTTTTTCTTTGTTTTGTTTTGTTTTTTTGGCCAACAAACTTGGAATGACAAATATATGAGCCAGAAATGCACCCTGAAGGAAAATGTTTCAATCCAAATTTGATAATGGACTAGGAAATTATGGAAGACTGCTGAATATATGCATAACCTTAAAAAGTCAAGAGGTTTTTGAGTAGATGGATGGACAGGCAGAAAGCTAGGGGATGGATAGTAAAGCAGGCAACAAAGGTATTAATGTGCCTAGCAGGCACTTGATAAATGTTTGTTGACAGGCTGATCTTGGGCTCCTTTCCCTCTCTTTTCTATTTCTCATTACCATCACTTTCCCTAGCTATCCAGATGGAAAAACAGAGACAGAGAGAAAGAGGTGAAAGCTTTTATTGAGTACCAAGTACCAGGCACTATACCAGACAAATGGACATACACAGAGATAACACAGATTTTAAAAAAGCCCGCATTAAGAATTAACTATGTGCCAAATACTGCGCCAAGCATATAAGCAAGGAATAAAGTCCTTACTCTCCAAGAGCTTATGTTATAATAGGGAAAAAAATTACACAGACTGAAGCTCAATTCTGGGGCTGAGGCAGGGGATGCATGCATGGAGAATTTGGGGGTAGAAAAGTGGCTGCATGGCTGGGATGAAACTAGGCTGAGGAGCACCCCAAAGGGCAGTGTTGGGAGGGAATCGCCAGTGAGGACAGCAGTGTGGAAGCAGGCAAGGGAAGAGAGGGATTCCCAGTGCGCTAGCGTTTCTCCTAAGCCAGGTTACCCAGCCCAGCCTACCCATTTTATAGAGGAGGAAGCCCAAGTCCCAGAGCCGGTGAGTTAGCAGAGCTGAGACTGGACCTCAGACCCTCTGATTAGAAATGCGCTGTTCTTTCTGTTCCTGCAATGGCACATGACATCACAAGGGGTAGCTACCCTAGTTGTCTAAAGACTTTCCTCAGCCTCATTTCAAGCACTTGAATGAACTTCTAATATTTTTATAAGTAAGGATTTATTGTATTTTAACTCAGTCATAGTTAGAATATGGAGAAGCCCAGACAAGAGAAGGCCCTGACTAGGCCACTTCAAGTACTAAAATATCTTATTTTTGTTTCTCTGATGAGACTACAAGGTCTTTGAACAGAACTAAGTCTTGTGTCTTTCGGGGCCACAGTTGTGTAAACTATACATAGCAACCAAAAGACATCCATCTCCAGTGCTTAGCGCAATGCCTGGTACCTCATAGGCACTTAACAGACGTTTACTGAAGGACTGACTGGTCTTCATGGGCTCCCTCTTTCTCTTTTTCATATTTCTCATTGCCTCCATTTTTCCCTGTCTTAATCACTAACTAAAAGAATATCCTTCCAAATGGCTTGGGTGCTGCTTTCTGCCAATGACTTATCTAAGACTAAGGACCACCTGGTAAGCAAGTTCAAAATCAATCAGAAGCGCCACCACCAAGGCCAGGGAAGGAAAGAGCCCCAGAGAACCAGGTAGCAGCTTCCAACAAGTAAGAAGTGGAGGGTGATATTCTTCTTAGTGAAAGGAGCAGACAGGCCTAATTACACTAGGCAGTTAAGAAAAAAAAAAGATTTTGTGCATAATAAAATATCACCTAATCAAATCTCTTTTAAAATTCAACTTTAATTTAATTTACTCTCCAACTATGTCCACAGAGTTTATAAATAACTCTAAGGCAGGTTTCTGGTATGACCTAAAAAACTTACCTACTTAAAATTTTATCAGGTTAAATCTTTAGGTTAAACAAAATATTGGTTCCTTCTTTTTAGTGTTGTCCAAAACTCAGAATCTAATTAGTACAGTCTCAAATGAGGAGAATTTACTTTGATTATTTTACTTTTTAAAAATTTATTCATTTTAAACTTTAAATACAAAACAAGAATAAAAAAATTTTCCATATAAACAGCAAAACATGAGTGGATTTAATATAAAATAATACATTTCCATTTCAAGTAAATCTATATAATAAATGCTACACAATATTTTCAAAGCTACCTAGCTTTTCTGTGTTTGTTCTGGATTTTCTTTTTCTCTGTTGTGCATTTTATATTTTATTTTTTTCTCCCTCCCCTATCCACACCCTAAAGGCTACAACTTAATGTGAATATATATAAGTATATTTTATATATATATATATATAGTATATACATATACATACACATTTACATACATATATACCCACATATACATATATGTAAGACCTTTCTATTAATTAGGGAATGAAGGGATAAAGGGTATGCACCAAAGTGATAAGTGCCAGAAGGTGACATATATGAGAGATACTACAAGTTAAATGGACAGGTTTTGATCACTGATTGATTATGGGGAAAGAAGAAAGAGTGAAAAATTGAAGATGACAAGTTGGGAGCTCAGGTGACTGGAAGGATAGAAGATGAATATGGAAGAAGGCAGTTTGGGAAGAAAGATAACAGCTCAGTTTCTGAATATTGAGTTGAAGATATTTAAGAGACATCCAGTATAAAACAACCAATAGGAAACTGAAATTATGAAACTAGAGGTCATGAGAAATGTTAGGGCTGGAAAATAGAACTGAGAATCATCTCAGTGTAAATATGATAATGAAATCCCTGGGAACTGATGATGAGATCACCAAATAAAATAGTATGGAGGGAAAAAAGAAGAGGGCCTAGGATAGAACCTTGAGGGGTACCCATGCTTACTGGGTTTGACCTAAATGAAGATCTAGCAAAGGAGACTGTCACCTCAGTTTCCTCATTTGCAAAAAGGAAATGATCAGAGACTTATCAACATAGGATTATTGGTGAAGACCAAATGAAATATTAAATAAAACAGAATCAGTAAGCAGATCAACTTATGTTCTAGGGTCACTAGACAATATCCAAATCAGTATCCAAATTTGTACTGTGGTTTTTAACTGGCTAGCCAGATAGAACTATGAAAGAAAATGTCATCAATTCAAACAGCTCCAGAGAGAAAATCTGCATTGAATGGCAATGAAGGGCCTTTTAGACTTAGTGCTATTAGCTGCCCAGTATTTTACCTGATAAGAAGGAAGAGAATTGTCTGAACCATTTCAGCCCTGGTCTCAAGATCACACTTTAGGAGTTAGGGAAGAATTCTATTTTCATCATCTAGCTCAATCAATCCTTTCCTTTTTCAGCTGAGATCATTATCAAGGGATTCAATTAATGCCAACTACAATGGTGTTTCTTTCCTCTAGACACCCTGCCATACCTCCTGGGGCTAACACTTCATTTAACAAAATGATCTTCCAGTCTGATGGACAAGGAGAAAATATGAACCAATCAGTCCGAAGTTGCCTGTCCCGAAATCTTAAGGAATACATGAGTTCATTATACATTCAGGAAACTATCCTCTCACTTTCAGTCCATCAATCAGCAGTGGTCTCAGGCAGGGCTAGGGACTCCAGCAACTCTTCCCCATTCGACCACCTGTGTTGCAGGGGAAAAGCCCAAGTCTATTTAAATCAAAACTTCATCAGATAGTTTCAAAAGACTGCTTCAGTGTTAAGACAATTTAAATAGTAAATTCTCTCACTTTTTCCCCCTCTCCATATGCTAGAAATGAGTAGTGATAGACAATTTTAAAGTTTTGTGTTCTATGTTTATTGAAAGCTTGGTGGGGGCAGGGAAGGGGATCTAGAGTAGTCCTGTGATTTTATGGATCTATGATTTTTTCAGTGTATGTAACTCCCAAGTGTTTCCACTTGGACAGATGCAGCACGTCAACTTTGTAACATAGTCTTACTACTAAGAAATGAACAAACCTCTATATTCATGGGCAGCAGGTGTCATAGGAGGGACATAAACCCACCTTCTATTGTCTCTATATTTACAAAATAAACATTATAAATTAGAGAGTAAAATAAATGCATTATTGTCCTTATGAAGAAATGTGATAATCATTTACAGAAAGGCTAAACCTAGCTGTGGATTGAGTATTATGAGCTCTGTCAGAGAACCATTTGGGGACTATTCAAAACCAACTGAAAAGTAAACAAAATATACTTTATAAAAAGATATAATCATTCAACCATTTCTCCCCTATTTTCACTATAATAAACCAAAAGATAAATTTATTAAAATATAGCTTTAGGCCATTCAGATTTTGAAAACTAAACACAGAAAGTGAAACTGTAGCTGCTTGCAAAATATTCTTTTCCCATCAAAATCCACTTCCTCTAAGAACTTCTCTATTATTGTGGAAGTCATGCATAGTATCTTCTACTCACCCACATTTGCCATCTTAGTTTTAGCTTCTGTTTCTCATTTACCTTCCACCTAGATATCCAATTGTATAGAATCATTTTTCCCACTACAAATCTCCTCCTGAATCTGTTTGCTTCTTCTTGTTCAGTCATTTTCTTCAGTCACCTCTAACTAACACTTTATGATTCCTTTTGGGTTTTATTTTGTTTTTGGCAAGGATCCTGGAGTGGCTTGCCATTTCCTTCTCCAGCTCATTTGACAGGTGAGGAAATTAAGCCAAACAAGATTAAGTGACTTGCCTAGGGTCACACAGCTAGACAGGAGAGCTGAGGGCAGATATGAACTTGGGAAGATGAGTCTACCTGATTCCAAGCCATTATTAATTTTACCCTAATATTACACATATAATTTATACAATATGTGAAACATAATTTAATGTATAATTTATGATATAATATTGTAGGATATACTAAATATAACAGCAATTTTTAAGTAAACATATACATATTGAGAAGTGCAAGGGTTCAAAAATGTTTTACAAATTGAGGGACAAGATCCAAACAGTTTGGAAACCATTGTTCTGTTGAGTTAAGTTATGATTTACTGTTTATTTATTTCATGCCATAGTTCTAATAGTTTTGAATGGTGCTAAATGGTCGTTGTCCGAATAGTTTTCTGCCTGTGGGCTTTAACTCATACACCCACAAAGAATATCTGTGTTTTAAACAGCCACAGACAAACATTCTGCATCTCAGGAGCTCTACAAACTGGGCTCACTACATTTGATAACAATCAAAGGCAACTTTCTGCCAAAAAAGGATCTTTAGAACCATTCATCCTGAAACTAGCAAACAGATAAATACTTACTGACAAAGTAAAGAAAAATTGTCTGGGGTAAAGGGCTATTATCCACATGTTTATATGTGAGGAAAGTGAAATACCTTGAGAGCTTTAATATTTTTCATGGGGACAAATAAGAAATCTCTAATTTTTGTGAACATTACAAACTGAAACACAGCTAGCAAAATAATCAGGAGAGAAATTAACTTTTGTAGACAGACCTAGCAAATTATATGTTTATTTGTTTTGCAAAGAGTTTGCATCCAAATGAAATCCTTTCAAAAAAGGATTTGCTTCAGGATGCAAATTGAGAGTAGAGGGAAGGTAGGGGTTGGCAACCAGTTTGTGCATTTCAGGGCAAGTTATTTACTGGCCTTCAAAACCTCCAAGAACAGAAACCAGAGCTGATCTAAAATCTGTAAACCTCATACTGAATGCAAAATAAAGCATTTCTTGAAAATTAACAAAATTAAATCTTTCCATGAATCAAGTATTTGGATAATCTCTATCAACAAGGAATATTTATATCTGATTTGCATTCAGATGCAGTGGAATTGTCCCAACATTAAATGTCATGTTTGGAAGAATGCACTTTAAATTTTGGGAAAGCAGATTTCAAATGATTTAGAACTCAATAAAAAAAATTAGTACAAGTGGGATGAGAAGTTTTCAAGAAAATAACTTTCTAAATTGCAGATACAATTTTATGAGGAGAACTATCAAGTTTTTATTTTTTCTTCCTCTCATCTGCCCCCACCCCCGTCAAAAGAAAACAAAATACTTGAAACAAATACATATAGTACAATAAAATTAATTCCCACATTAACCTTGTCCAAAAATGCAAGACTCAATTTATATATTGGTCTATCATCTCTCTGTCAGGAGGTAGGTAACATTCATAATCATCATCAGTACTCTGGAAACATGGTTGAACATCGTTTTGTTAAGAATTCTTAATTCTTTCAAAAATGTTCATTTTTTACAATATGGTTATAGTAAAAATTAGTTCTGCTCACTTCACTCTGTATTAGTTCATAAAAGTCTTCCCAAGTTTCTCTGAAATAAGCTTTCATCATTTCTTATACAGCAGTAGTATCTCCTTATGTTACATCCATATGTTATTGTTTGTTTAGCCATTCCCCAATTGATGGGCATTCCCCTAGCTACCACAAAAATATTTTTGTACATTCCTTTTTTCCTATTTTTAAATTTTTTCTTTGACGTACAGGCCTAGGAGTATTTTCTCTGAGTTAATATACATGGTTTAGTAACTTTTGAGGAAAAACTCCAAATGGATTTTCAGAATGGCTAACTTAATAATAATTCTATCATAGCACATGAATTCACATACCATGAAAAGGGAGCATTTTTTTGGTATTATGGATGTCATTTTCTCTCTCTTTTTTAATTTTTCTTTTTTCTTTTTAAAAATTTATTTCACTAAATACAAAATAAGAAAAAAAACAAAATAGGGGAAAAAAGACAGAAAAGAAAAATAATAAAAAATAAAACCGAAAGTACATTGTCATGTGCCCAACAGAATATCAGGAAGGATTCAAAATATTTAACAATAAATTTTCACTTCAAGAGAGCACATATAATAATAGACAAAATTATATCCATGAGTGTCCATCCTTGTAGGTTATTTTATTTTTCCTCTGTTATGAACTTTTTAAAAACTTTACTTTTTTACCTTTTCAAAATCCTCACCTCCCTAAAGCAGGCTACAGTTGAGCACAGATGTTTGTATATATAGATATATAGAGAAATATACATATATATGTCTATATATATACACACACATAGATATACCTTCACACTCATCCACAGAGCCTCCCCCACATATATATGTGTGTATATATATATGTGTGTGTGTATATATATATATATATATATATATATATATACATAGAGCTGTATGCATACATACCTACATATACTCAGACACACATTTATACACATATATATTTACCCATATATAAACATGCATCTAAAACAATATTAATATAACTTACATAATGTAAATTTCTCTATTGATTGAAGTTTTTAGTTTGATTTTAAGATCAAAGATTACTAACCCTATTTTTTCTAGTAAATTCTATTCCTGATCCTTGTTGTAGTGTTTTATATATATATATATATATATATATATATATATATATATATATATATATATCTTCTTTCCTATCCTTGCTAATACTTCTATTTTAATTCTGCTCTTTGACTTGCTTCGATATTATTTTATCTCCCCCCATCCATGGGTCCTCTCCTTGTATTCTTCCCTCATCCTCCCCCCTTATTTCTTTATAGATTTTGGAGGGTGCTATACCCTTCGTGGTATATATTTAGTGTTGTCTATTTAACCCATTCCCAATGCAAGTAGATTTTCAGAATTATAAATCCTCCTACTCCTTCTAATGCCTCTGTATTTATTCTTCATCTGTACCTCATTTGTATAACATAATTAATAATTTTATCTTTTCCTAGACAGTTTTACTTTTTAGAGTAAGAGCATACTCAATTCTGCCCCAATCTTTCTTTTGAGTTATCCAATTACTGATGTAAAACTTAAACATATGGGATACATTTCCATGCAAAAAAACAAACCATTTGTCCATGTTGAATTCCTTGAAATTGATCTTTAATATTGGCCCTTATACGTTAAATTTTCTATTAACTTTGGGGTTGGTTGAGACAAAGTCCTGAAAACCTTCAAGTTCATTTTTTCATTCAATATTATAGATAATTTTGCTGGATATTTTATTTTTGGCTGCAGGCCTAGTTCTTTTGATTGCCAGTATATATGATTCCAAGCCCTACGATCTTTTATTGTGGCTGCTAAATCCTGTACAATTCTAATTATAGCTCTAGCATATTTGAATGTTTTTTTTCTTGTTTCTTTCAAAATTTTCTCTTTAATCTGGGAGTTTAGAAATTTGGCAATAATATTCCTATGTGGCTTCCACAAAGGATCTCTGAGGTGATGATTGGTAGATTTTTTTCTATCATATACTATCACTCCAGGACAATTTTCTTGGATTATTTCTTGCATTATCTTGTCAAGGTTCTTTTTTTAGTCACAGCTTTCAGGCTAGTCCAATTATTCTGTATATCTTTCTCTCCTTGAGCTGTTATCTAGATTTATTTTTCTTATCTTACACATTCTGTTTTTCCCTCAGTCTTTATAATCTGTTTTGTTATTTCTTGGTCTCTCAGAGCTTCACTGGTTTCCCCTGGCCCAATTCCAATTTTCAAACAATTATTTTCTTCTTTAAGACTCTGCATCTCCTTTGCTAGTTGGTTATTTTTTTCATAATCTCCTTGTTTGTCTTGGATGGTTTTTCTTTATTTTTTTCTTTTTTAGTTTTTCCTCAATCTCTTTCATTTATAATTTTTAGTTTTTTTTTTTTTTTTTAATTCTTTTATAAATTTTCTCTGGGCAGAGAGTCATTTCACATTAGGGGCGGAAGCAGCTTTTTTTTAACTTCAGTGTCCTCCTCTGAAGATGAACCCCAGGCTTTCCTATTGCCATATGAAGTCTCTATGGTAGGGGGTCTGTCTTCTTGCCCTGGAACCCCAGACCACAAACTCCCCCCTCCCGCAAGTGCCTTAAGCCAGCAGCATCCCTGCCCCGGCCTCTGCCCTCCCAGCGTGCTGCTTCCTTCCCACCCAGGGCCGCGTTTCTGCAGCACAGCTGGGCCTGTGGCTCCCTCAGTCTTCCCAGACTCAGACCCCAACTCCAGGGCTGTCACAGAGCTGAAAGTTTCTGTGCTTCCAGGCAAGGCTTGGGCCACACCCAGCTGGCTCGAGGGCTCCCCCTCTGGTGTTTCTAGGGGTTTGCACTTTACAAGGGTTAATCTCAGGTCTAAGATCTTTCCTCAGATCTTCTTAGGG